>NC_142009.1:324640611-325240611 GCF_049901735.1 Notechis scutatus | reverse complement strand
TTTCAGTCTGCAGAATGGGATTGGCAGCAGGGCTCCGCCCCCAACCCCTATGCTGGGAAATACACAGCAGACAGAAATCCGGCCACTGCCCCCTCACCATGGAAAAAGGCAACCAACAATCCTCACATTTCCAAAACGCACCAAAAATGAGAGAGTTGTTTTGAGAGTCGATCCCCACACACAAACATCAGCTTTTTAGAAAACTCCCCCAACTGGTTTTATGCTTGTCCTGATGCTACCACCACCTAGATTCATATTTGCTAATTGCTGAGCTGGCCTTACATGCTTATGTTGTAGGCGGGGGGGGGGAAGAGAGCAAGATTTCACTAAAAAAGGAATGGGGATCCGCAGAGCTCACTAAACTGAGCTGCTTGTGCAAGATAACTGTTATACATTGCTTTTGTGCACAAAAATGAAGATAAGTCACAAAGTGCAAGTCCCAGGGCCTAGTTCCAATATTATGCTTGGGTTTGCGCAACACGGGAAGCCCTGGTTTGGGCTTGGTGTATTGCACCAACCCAAACAATTATAGTTCATTAATTAAAGCAGGATTAAATCAGAGTTTAATACAATGGCTAGCTTCACACAATATATTAAAAATCAGATTAATAAAGCTCAATTTGCTATTTCCATAGGGCATGCTACATTTAAGCCAGTTGTTGTCCAAAATGTGTCTTTAAAGTGAATGCTAGAGGTTAAGATCAGATTTTGAAAAAGGATATTATCAGGTATGTTCAAAAATAATGGTATTATTATCAGAAGGATGTAGCAAATATTGGATAATTGAAAAAAGAAGGATTATGTGCTGATACAGATATGTATAATAACATTAGATCATGTACTGTGTTTCTCCAACAATACGGCCCCCCCAATAGGAAGACCCAGCATGTTTTCTGGGCATAAAATGAAATTAAGCCCCTCCCCCCAAATTTAGGCCTAGTTTAAAACATGCGAAGTTGGGGGTGAGGCGGGGGGGGGGAACTTGCCATTAGGAGTGCCCCGCGGGCAGCTACGCCTCACCATCAGCCGCTCCTAACAGCCAATCATGGTGGAGCACAGAGGGCTCCCTTACCCGGGTCAGCAGGTGGGTGGCATCAGCATGGATGTCCAGCAGCGTTTCAGCCACTTCTCAGGCCTCTGTAGCTTCCACGGTTCCCACCGGTGCTGGCGCCTCTCTCGCCAGCACTGTCTCCAACAACAGTGTTGAAGTTATGGAGGTGGCTCCCCCACCCGAGAAGCGGCTGAAACGCTTCCACGGTTCCCGCCACTGCTGCCACTGTTATTGAAGACAGCGCTGGCGAGAGAGGGACAGCTGCAGCTCGGCCTGGGCGATTGGAATGCAGGACTGGGCTGCGCACCGGGACTTTTACAAACGTGCAGAGCCCGAGGCTGGAGCACCAAGGGTAGCAGCAGCAGAGACGCTCGCTCGGCTCTTCTCACGTGGGATGGGCTGCTCGGGATTAAACCAAAATGCAGCGTGCAGCGCTCCCAGGTACCTCAAAAAAAAAAATTCTGTTGTTACGGGGACGTGGGAAGAGCGGGAGCAACTCAGATGCTGTTGTTGGAGATGGCACTGGTACGCGGGGGTGGGGTGGGGATTAATTCACCTCCAAAAAGACGTCCTAGCCGTTTTTTCGGGGCTCAAAAAAAAAAAAATAAGGCCCGGCTTTATTTTGTGAGAAACACGGTACGTCTAATTAATCTAGTAATTTTCATTTGTATTAATATTACTTTTGTATCAAAATGAATGACACTCAGACGCCACAATGTCCATGAAATGATATTCATGTTTAAAAATAAAAAAACCTTTACAACAACCCAAAAAGTGTCTTAATAAGGTGGCCTTTCCCACAATAAGTGAACGGAGTCAACCAAACTATTAAGCCTTATTCAATTCATTAGTAAAATTCATATGCCTGGCATACACTCTGGGCAATTTTAGTCTAATTTAGTGTATTTTGCGACCCTAGGGCCTAGGCCAGGGGTCCCCAAACTTGGCAACTTTAAAACGTGTGGACTTCAATTCCCAGAATTCTTCAGCCAGCATAGCATTTAAGTATAGCAATAGCTGGTGGAATTTTTTTTTTTTTTCTGGTATCTGTGCTGCTATTTGTAAAAAAAAATTTTTTTCTGTCATTGGGGTTGTTTCGAGGAAGCAATTTTGAGGTTGCTTAGTAGTTCAGTGAACCAGGATTTTCTCAGTTTGGTAGTTTCCCGGTATATTGGTTAATATAGTGGTTAAGGCACCAGGCCAGAAATCAGGAGACTGTGAGTTCTATTCCTGTTTCAAGACATGAAAGTTGGCTGGGTAACTTTGAGCCAGCGACTCTCTCTCAGCCCAACTCACCTCACAGGTTTGTTGTTATGGGGAAAATAGGAGGAAGAATGGGTATTGTGTATGTTTTCTGCTTTGAGTTATTTATAAAAATAATAAAAGTTGGATATAGATAACATTAAAAATAAATTTAAAAAATCTCCAGCCACTACACCCGCCCACAAAGGAAATGGAAATAGGGGTCTGGTGCATCCAGAAGATGCTATGAGGAAGAAAAGTGGCCTAAGGCTTAGCATTGTGTTAAATTAAGTGTTATTTGTTGTTTTCACCCGTTTGTCAAACAACCCTTAGCAGCTGGCTCATGCTTCATGCTGTGCCATGAACTGTAATATACCAAATGCAATGGCTGTATTCATACCAAATTCACACCTATGACAAAACCAAACTATCTTATGGCTCGTGAAACCAGCTTATACCTAGTATCACCAATCCCCTGCTGAATTCCGTTTGATGCCTTCACTTAGAAATGGTTTTGATAGGGAAGCGGGGTATCAACTGAATAAATGCAATGTATTTATTCTGTCCCACTGACTAATACATCAAAACTATCCAATACAAGTTGCAAATTGCATGGATGAAAACACCTGTTGCTTTGGGATGTGGAAGGCATTGGGACACAGAATGCCCAGAGTCGCAGGTCCTTGTGGCCTCCAAGCTGGCACACTGGAGCCTTTGCTCTTGGGTAAATAACAGCATTGGGTGCTCCTGGCATCATTGTCGCCATCCCTCCCTCCTCCTGCAGGATTTAAACTGCCTCACAGCCATATCCTTCAGGAATTCCCGCCATTTAGCTTAATGCTCCTTTCCGGCTTCAAAAACATGTTGACAATTGTTCATGCAGCCATTCTATGTGTCCCCTCCACCCCCCTCCCGTGTGCCCCTCCCTTTCCCCATTAAACACAGCCCAGGAATATACTAGGCTACCTCACCATTGTTTGCTTAGATGGCCTGGTGCTGGGTGGGCGAGCCCCTCAAAGGATATTAAACCTCCCAAAAACATGCCTGCAATTTCCTTTCCCTGCTTCCCCACCCCCTTTTGTGACTTCTTACATTCCACTCAAAGAAATCACCCCCCTCTGCCCTGCTGGCCAAGGCCATCTGCTTCCCGCATCCCCACCAGATTCCTTGAGTTAGGGGCAAATATTTTCCCTCCCCTGCCTTGATCCACAGACTTGAGAATCTTCTTCTGGGCTTTACCAGCTGCATTTTGTTGATCAGCTCATCTAGGATCTATCAGAGAAAACATTCAGGATTTTTTTTTTTTTTTTTTACTAGAGTTATACCCTGTGCTTTGGCATAAGATGTTCTCTGCAAATCTACCTATTGTGGCTTATAAACCAAGGGTAATGGTCTAAGTCAGTGATGGCGAACCTTTTAGGGACCGAGTACCCAAACTGCAACCCAAACCCCACTTATTTATCGCAAAGTTGCCAACATGGCAATTTAACCTGAATAATGAGATTTTAGTTTAGAAAAAAAAAAAACTCATACATTAAGATCTTTTGTCTTATAAGAAAAATGCAATAACAGCCTCGCGTTATTATTTATATCTGTGCTTTCATCCAAGCACATGGAGTAACAGCCTGCCTTTTGTAAGTCAGTGGTGAGCTGCTGATTAACATCACTTGCCATGCGCTGGACTCGATCTTTAACAGTATTTCTGTTAAGTGGCACCTCAGAGACCCGTTGAATAATTTTATTCTTGTTTGGGAAATCATGAAAAAGGGAAATACTCCCAGACAAAATGGCCGTTTTGATAATATCCCCATCAGAGAGGGGCTTACCATGTTTTGCTATCTACAGTGAATTTTTTGCTATGCACTGTGGCCTGAGCGCTCTGCTCCCCTCCAGCTCCACTCTCCTCCTGCTATGCTACACTGTGAGCTATGCTCTCCTCCAACCTTGCTCCTCTCCAACCCCACCACTAGGCCCTAGGTCCGAGAGGTCGCCCGGAAAAGCCCTACTGCGCATGCGCGTGCCGCCCACCCAACAGCTGATTGTCAGGTATCTGGCAGGGGGCATGGGGGGGGGCACACATTGCCTTCTAGGTGCTGGCACACAAACGTGCGCACAATTTTCAGCATGGGAACCCAAAAAGGTTAGCCACCACTGCCCTAGATTATGCAAAGGAAGCTACTATGGTTTGTTCAATAAGCATGGTTAGTGTGTTAATAGCAGGTGGCCCACGGCCTTTTTTTTTTTTTTTCCAAAGTCTATAAAACAGCCAAGGATTACACTATCAAATAGCTGAGAGCAAATTATAGTACTGAGTAATATTAGCACAATAAAAAGGGTTGTTTTTTTTTTTTAATAAAATAGGTATGCTATTTACTTGATCCCACCAATAGAGGAAAAATACCTTAAATTTTCCCTTTCCACTTATAGTCCTGTTATGATTCTGTGATGCTAAATCAAGGCAATGCCACCAAGGTAATGCCAACTCTTAGCACACAGATTTTCTATGGAGCAAAATTTAAAGAACGAGGCCTATGGCAGCAACAGAAAGAACCATCCTAATTTAGCATAATATCTGAATGCAGCTCAATGGAGACTCTCTCTGAAAGGCCATCTTTTGCAATGGACTGTTAAAGTAGTGTCTAACAGAAGATGGGGAAGAAGCCTTGCTTTTAAAGATGCTCAGGTGCAACAGCTGCTCTGCCCAATCAGCTTCTCTCTTCTTCTGCTGCCTTCTTGGCTCTTGACCCAATTCTCTTGAGTCCCATCAATGGCAAAGAGTTCAAAGGCAAACAAGTTTAAGGAGTCCTATCACTTTACATGTTCTTAACACTAATAAGAATAATAATAGGTTTCTGTAGTTGGAATACACATGTAGGCTGTACTCATGACAACTAAGCAATGGTGATGAAACAAGGAAGGGAGACCCAGTGAAACCCCAGATTTGCTTCAGGCACACCTACAATAGTGTACTACAACAAAGTGTTTTTCCACTCCCATTATCCCCAGCAAGCAAAGTCTTTGGGCTCTACTGTCTAGCAATTCTGGGATCCAGCACAGCTGCAGGGCATCAGGCTAGAGAATATATACTTGGATTCCAATAATGGGACTTCCTTTAGTACTGGCACTCAACTGGGAGCCAATTTTCCCTCCGACTATCTAGGTCAGGGGTCTTCAAACTCGACAGCTTTAAGACTTGTGGACTTCAATTCCCAGAATTCCTTCTCTAGTTATGTTAGCTCAGGAATTCTGGGAGTTGAAGTCCACAAGTCTTAAACTTGCCAAGTTTGAAGATCCTTGATCTAGGTATTTCTATTTAACTTGGAAAAAAATCAGAACTGTACTTAGCATTAACATTTAAAATTCAATTTTCCAGATCTGTGAGCAAAGAGCCTCAGCTCTCTCTCTCTCTCTCCACAACTTCTGTAACCCCTCTGTCTCACATGCCCAAGGGGCCCCCATCTTCCAATTAGTGCTGGAGCCAGCTGCAAGCCATTGCTGGCATTTATATTTTCAAAGGCAGAGGGACCATTATGTCTTCTAGCATGCCTTGCTGCAACCAGAGACCTTTTTAAGATTAGGCCCAAACCTAATTTAATTATGTCTGCAAAATGCTTCCTGTAACCCTTATCCCAAAGACTGTAACAAGCTGCAGACAAGGATTCTTTCCACTGGCCCTGCCATCTCCAATCGCTTCTTTCCTTTAACATGAAGCCCGAAAATGCTCATTATTTATGGTCATGAAAACTTGCTCATTATTTCTGCAACCTTTCAAAGGAAACATTCTCCAACTTGCTGCTCTCCAAACATCTTAGATTACCAACTGGCAGTATGACTCTTCAATTTAAAAAAAGAAGTCTTATTTGCTGTTTAAATCAAAATGTCTACTTTCCAAATACTTTCACAACAGTAATTCCTTGTTCCTTCCCCAAAGTTCTCCATGTGCACCATTTAGTAATTATATGTAGGATGCAGTATGAAGAACCTTCTGAAGCAATGCAGATTTTGCATTTTTATATATCTAGTATTCAAGAACTTAATGCTTCCTAGTTTGAAAAATGCTATTGAGAAGAAACAGAACATATTACAGGAATAGCTGCTTTAAAATCTGTAAAAATCTATAAAATCTAAATCTGTAAAAAATATAGACTAAAAGGGAATACATATCTTAACTGTTTCCACCAACATAACCTCACACTGAGTGTACCTTCTCTCTGTTCACTAATTTGAGGACCTCTTTCAATTCTTCATTTCTTCCACTAATTTAACCAGGTCCAAAACAATAAATTGGTAATTAGATGGAATGATGAAGCTGCATTATTTCCACTTCAGAAAATAACAGAATTGACAGACAAAATTTGTTTCGTGGTAAAAATCCAGATTTTGGTCTGAAATTTAGGTGGAACGTAACTGACTGGGACACCAGAATAATTACAGAATGTAATTATAGAATTTACACAGAATGCAAGTCTTTATTTACACAACTATTTATATAAGGATTGTTTTAAATTAGTGGCCCAAAGTATAATAATACCAGATGTCTTTCCGTAGTTGGACTTTCTTCCTACCAACAGCACAAATCCCAGAATCTGTGAGGTAACGATTCTCTACATCTCTGAGCAGTTTGTTTCTACACATCCCATAATTCCTTGCCAGATGAGTATGATCATTAATATAGTCCCACTGTATTGATAAAGTCAAAGACCACTGTTTGCACATATGTAAGAGAGGGGCCATTTAGATTACATGCTAAGCTAGGCCATTTAAATCCAGTTTGCTTTATGCGCATAGAATCTTGGAGAAAATGTAAGTAAGGCAAAGTGCAAAACTGGGCTTGTTCTAGTCACACCATTTAAATTTTGATTTTGTTTTCTCTGTGATTATATGCCGCCATCCTTGCGCATAGGAAAAGGGAGAAACGGGGACAAAAGGAACACTATAAGCCAGGGGTCCCCAATCTGCGGGCCATGAGGGATTTGCAACTGAGCCATGGAAACAGCCAGTGAGCAAAAGTGCAGACCACTCAAGCAAACAGAGCTGCCCACACTTGCCGGCCACTTGCGCAAACCATTCCCCCCCAGTACCCAAAGCCGGAAATGTTGGGGAATTCTGCGCTAAGACTTTCCCATTGTACCCATAGCAACTCTGATTGTAACTGAACCTCAGACATCAAAAAAAGAGAATAAAATAAAAAATACAAAAAACAAAATCCTTCTCCATTTACTAGCCATTTTATATATATGTTAAAGATGCTGCCCAAGAGGGCTGCTCCTGGAATAACTGGGCCCCATCTTGGCTTTCTCAATAGTCTGGGGCTGGCTTACTCGTCAGTTACTCACCATGGTTCAGGGGAGACTGGGTCAGCAGAAGCATCAAGCACAAATTTGTTCATCTATCCATCTGTGGTCAATTTGCTGTTCTTTTAATCCAAGTATTTTAACTAGCAGCATCTTCCACAGGATTAAAAAGATGGAGGCCATCTCCATCTCTTATATCTGATCTTTGAAAACTGAGAATCTGGGGTTCAGGGGAGCCTTCTACATGCAAAGCTACTTTCCTTCCTCAATTCTGGAAGAATCATCCAATTATGGACTGGTGGGAATCTGCCCTTCTCTCCTTCTCTCTGCCTCTGAACTTGGGAAGAACCCTAAAAGTTAATCTGTAGCATGCGCCATAGTGAGGAAAGGAAGCTCACCTCGTTTCTGCATAAAACTGAAGAGGTCATCCAGGAATTCCTTCCTTTTCGGATCTCCATCAAGTTCATATAACTGCAGAGAAAGGGAGGGAGGGAGAAAAATAAAGGAAAAAAAAAGATCAGGGGACAAAAATAAAATAGCTTCAGACACTTTTCTCCAACTTCTCCAATATTTCTTGTATAATGTAGACAACTAGCCCATTGTAACAGCACACTGAAGCTAGCACATAAACAGGGCACTCGGGGTAAATCTGTTGTTAACAGCAGTTGTTATTTATTTATTTATTTATTTGATTTGTCAATAGCTTACAAGATAATAGGTACAAGTATAAACATAGTTATGAATACATGAAATGGATACATATGAGAATAATAAAAAGAAACAATAGGACAGGGACAGTAGGCACGTTGGTGCGCTTATGCTTATAATGCTGGGGGAATGTAAACTAATTACAGATCTGATTCTTCTTAAAATTATTCCTTATGGATAATAACCCTGTTAAGTTTGTAGGTTTTTGTGTGCTTGTGTACATGTACAGAGGGACAGAGGGTGGTGTTGTTGTTTTTGATAAAGCCTGAACTCCTTGGCTTGGTTCAGAGGTTGCAGCAATTTAGCTAAGCCTCAACTCCTACTCAACTCCTTTTTCTAATGAGACATTCTGCAGCTATTACAAATTGCAAGATCAGCAATTTGCATGAGCAATGGAGTCACCAGGATAACAGCAGACAAACACGCACACGAGGCACCCAGCCAATTTTCTAACCATCTTCTCATCTGCTTTCTAGGACCTCCTCCTCCTCCTCCTTCCTCCCACCAACTGGCAAAGAGAAATCTGCTTTATTTCAAGGGACAGCCAAGGGACAGAATAAACTCCTACTGTGTCCTGTGTTTGGTCCATTCTGGATTTCTTGCCCACCTAATTCTGTGGTCAGAGATTACCCATGAGGCCACATATTTTAAAATGTTAGACATTCCAACAAATAAAAGGCACCCTCCCCCCCTTGGCCAATTAATCAGGGTGTAGTTTTTTATTGTTTGATCAAAACTACTGCAAATTAATGGAAATGCTAGTCTAGGTTAAGCTTTTTAGTTAAGAAATGGAAAGAGCTGCAAAGGTTTTGGAATAAACAGTAATATTGTAATCCATGAATATTTCTTCTCTTTTATTTACTACAGAAGAAGGCGACAATGACTTATTTCTGTAGGCAATAAGATACTTGCAACATTCCTAGATGGTATCAATGGCATGCCAAAATCAAAGTATTTTTTTTAATATGTTGAAATGCTTTATGCGATTGCCAATCCTCACAAAATTTCACTGTTATTCCAAGAGAATCATGCAAGACTTCAGTAATCACATAGATGATGATATGACCGAAATAGCAATAGTTTCATTTTTTAAAAAAATATTTAAACATTTGTTTTGGCTTTCAGTAAGGAAAAGTTTGCAATCCTTTTGTTATAGCATAATGATACTCAATACTCGTGTCACTTTAAAAAAATCAGGAAATGCAAAATAATCTAGTTAGAAGGACATTTTAGAGGAATGAACCAACCTTCTCTAAAACATCAGCAGGGAAAATGCCTTTTCAGCAATAATGCTATATTGGAATACATACCAACCTTTAAAAAAGCTTTCATTCATATGCAGATTTATGCACATTTCCTCTGAACTCATGTCATGTACAGATAATTTCTTATTTTAAAGTCGCAGCAAAAATTCACCAAGGTAAATTGGAAGGAAATGTAGATATGTAAAATCTGAATGAGCTCAATCGGATCATCTCTATCCTCTTGTCTCTTAATCCCACCACTAGGTCTTAAAAATTGCAAACCAAAATGAATCAAACCCCAAATTATTGCCTCCCCACTTTGGATGGAGGTTGGGAGCTGTAAAAGGGACCCAGGTAGGTCTACAAGACTTCCACTCCCCACTTTTTGCATTCCTGATCTATATTTTCCAAACGTCTTGTTTATAATCCTGCATTCTCCCTAATTACCTAAAATGCTAAATATTAAATGGCTGGGGAAATGTGAGATGTTAATATGATGAGGAAGGCAAGACGTGGAAGCCAGATTTAAAGTTTTTTAAAACTTTCTTCCCAAGTCAAAATTTTCTGGAAAACTCACAACATTGGAAGGACAAATAAAAAGGCATGTCTAGTTTGCTTCTGGGTGCGCGAGCAATGAAAAATCTGTATTTTAAGCTGAACTGGAGGATCTGTGTCTTGGAATATATGGGAGGCAATGTCATACAGCTAAAGAAATAAACACAATCTGTTTTTCTACCCCATGGATTAATTCCATCTGCTGCATTATAAGAATGTTGGAATTTTGCATCACTGCAGGAACAGAGCACAAACAAAACAAAAACTTCTCTTGAATCTTTAATAGTTTTCAAACGGAATGTGAAATTGAGAAAGAAAGAAAAAATGGACCACCTGCTAGCCAGAAAAACATGTGTTCCATTATGCACCAACTAAATTGGAGCACACTTTTCCTTTGCATGAGCTGAGTGAGGAACTGCTTTGTCATCGGTGTATCATATAGATCCTTTGGTGCAACAATTCCCTTTGCATGCAGGAACGCTCTGCCCCTGATGTGTGGAACATGTGTGCCCCACTGTTCTCAATTCCCAACTATTAATAGCCTTCAATCAGCAAGAATGTTCCTTGCTGGACCAGCTGCTGAGCTTGGATGGCCTCAGCTTGTCCTCATCACATCACCCCACATAAATTTTGACACTGCACATGGTTACACAGCCTTTAATAGGTCCAATCTGTAGGACCCCGCCTCGTCTGAAATATTTAACGAGATAATTTTATCAGAAGCTATCAATGGAAAGATTCTGGGAGATGTGGAGAAAGACAGTGAAAATACTTATTATGGTTGAAGGTATTGAATTAAATGAACTTAAACCAGTTCCAAAATAGAATAAGTTTCCAAATTAATAACAGCACTGATAAAACAGACTGATTAAGCAAAAAAAAAAAAAACAAAAGATAGCAGAAAAGTCATGCACCAAGCAAAATGGGAAGTTTCCACCATCGGTAAGAATGTATCAACAATAGCAGAGTACTAATGCACACTAATTATGGAAGTGAGATTTTCATAATTTGAATGCAAACATTTAACATTTAAAATGGAAATATCTCCCTTCCCTATCAATCCAGCTCTTCTGGACAGGACAAACGGAAGAGTCTCTGGACTTTCCTGAGACAAACCAGGGTCTACATTTGACAGGCCCTTGATACTGTCCATTTAGGGCTTAAAAGAATAAGCCCATTAGCCATCAGAATTGTGCATAGCAGCCCAGCACCCTTTAACATACATTTCTGCAGATACTCTAAATGATAAATCCTATCAAACTAAGCCAACTGGGATTTGCACATGCCTTCCAACAAAATATAGGTGCTCAAACATTCCAAAGGGAAGCCTCATATTTCCAGAATCAGTTTGTCTGAGATCATGTTGGAATTATTTCTCCAAGATATTCCTCTGGCCATGTTAGCCTGGGAATTGGAGGTTGGCATTCCCAAGTCCAGGGATTCTCAACCTTTCCTATTCAGGCACCTCTTCTGATCCTAATTTACCTCTGTGACTCCCCTCATAATTTATGTAAGCTGGGGGGGGGGGGAGGTAATTTACCATTTGCATTGTTTATTATTACAGGTAATCCTCAAAATTACAGGGCTACAGTTTGTTTAGTAACCATTCAAAGTTATAATGGCACTGAGGAAAGTGGACTTATGACCGTTTTTCACACTTATGACTGTTGCGGCATCCCCATGGTCGTATGATCAAAATTTGGACGCTTGGCAACTGGCATATATTTAGGGTTGCAGTGTCCCAGGGTCACGTGTTCAGCTTTTGCAATTTTCTGATAAGCAAAGTCAATGGGAAAGCCAGATTCACTTAACAACCATGGTACTAACTTGTCAACTGCTGTGATTCACTTAACAACCATGCCAAGAAAAGTCATAAAATGGAGCAAAACTCACTTAACAAATGTCTCACTTAAGCAACAGGAATTTTGGGCTCAATTGTGGTCCTAAGTTTAGGACTACCTATACTGTAAAGTAAACTGTACCATGAAATGCCTGTGGCCCTCTAGAAATATGGTGTGGCCCCCTTGGGAATTGCATAGCCCACACTGAGAACCATTGCCCTAGTCATCTGGAAAGTGCCAGGTTTCTGTGTGTGCGAGAGAGACAGATGCCAGCAATGAAAAAGCTGAATTTTAAAATGGTCCAGGCTGCTAGAGCTCCAGTCATAGGGATCATAGAGATCTTTCTACCTATCTTTTGTAACCTTGAAGCATTCAGGTCAATTTCCACTGGCTCTCTGATTAAAGGGAGGGGATCTGGGAGTTGAAATCCAACGCATCTTGAGGGCACCACGTTGGGAAAGAGCGTGCACCATGCCTATCTTGTGGAAATAAAGGATATAAAAGAATGTGTATGGGTGCTGCAGAAACCAGAGCTGGGAAAGGGTACGGAAGGCCCTTGCTCCCCAGTCAATCCTCCACTGCACAGGAAAATGGTAGGTAGCTCAGGAACACTATTTTCCAGCCTTAACACTGACATCATAAATTCTTTTCTAACTTTTATCGGGCTGCAGAAGACAAGAAGAAAAGAGACGGGCCGTTTACCCATTCAATCTGTTTTTTTTAAAAGCTTCGTTGGTTCTTCCTGTTCCTGAATTGGTTTCATTCCAACTGGTCACTTATAAGAACCATTTCTGAGTGTATTTTTCCTGCTCGCTCTCTTCCCACTTTTTTGAGTCTTTGCTTTTCGTGAACAACCGGACTCATGAAACAAAAGGAAATTTGTCTGATAAATATCTGCTAAAAAAATCCCCACCACAAACACGTGAAGAACGTATAGCTGATCATTAGGAGAAAAGTACACAAATGCCAGCTCTTGATTACTTCGCAAGCTGACCTTGGAAAGGAGGAAGACAACTGGAGAGGGAAGAAGTGGCATTAAAGACAACCAGAAAAATCCTCTGTATAAAGGCAGTGTGCATATTTACAGATGGAAAGTGTATAAATGAAAATGAATGGTAGCCAGTGTAGTCTAGTAGATCAAAGTGCTGGACTAAGAGCAGGCAGACCCAAGTTTTAGCCCCTCTCGACACTTACTGAATGACTCTGGTATAGTGATGTCCTTCTCTCTCCACCCAAGACTGAGAACATTTTTTTAAAAAATCTATCTACCAACACTCACTAGATCAGCATAGTAAATTACAGCCCATAATTTTCAATGGACTGGATTGATTCAAATTGATAACAAATAATAGTGATATTATTATATAATTATAATAATATATAATTATAATATAATTATATTATAATTATAATATAATTATAATATATATATATTATAATAATATAATAATAGTGATATTATTATATTATATAATAGTGATATTATGCATAAGCGCACCAACGTGCCTACCGTCCCTGTCCTATTGTTTCTCTTATTCTTCTTTTATTTTTCTTATATGTACCCATTTCATGTATTCACAACTATGTATACACTTATACTTATTATCTTGTAAACAATTGGCAAATCAAATAAATAAATAAATAAATAAAATGGAAGCAGAACTGAAAGGAAATATGTGATTAAGTCCCTGGTATGGGTAGAGGAATGTGAAATAGATCAGCGAATAAGCTTTTGTTTAGTCCCCCAAACTACAAATACCATAGCAAGAATTTGGCAGAGGCTTGTTCAGGGGTGGGATTCCATTTTTTTAACAACTGGTTCTATGGGCGTGGCTTAGTTGGTGGGCATGGCTTGATGGTAATGTAACTGGCTGGGTGTGGCCAACTCAACATCGCTCACATCGAGGGACGCATCTCCTCGCCTGGCCTCTCGTGAATGTGGGGGTGCTGCAATAGTCGTAAGTGTGAAAAATGGTTATAAGTCACTTTTTTCAGTGCCATTGTAACTTTGAATGGTCACTCCATACAATCAAAGTACCAGCAAAGGAGGGAAAAATGCTCCAGAGACATTCCTGAGACAGGAAGTCTAATCCTGCCAAGAATGTAATAAGGGTTAATGGAGAAGCAGTTTCTGTAAGCAATACCAGAATGTTTCCTTCCTGCCTTCCTTACAGGATTAGGCCAGTAATTTCTTCTAACAACTGGTTCTCTGAACTGCTTAGAATGTTAACAACCGGTTCAACCGAATAGATGCAAACTGGTAGAATCCCACCCCTGGGCTTGTTCAAGACTGTTTGGTAACACAGACTATTTAAGGGCCAAGCAACATAAGTTTAAAAGTGGGAGGGAGGTGGGGAAGAAGGTCTGGGTTAAATCTCAATACAATTGTCAATTTTGTCTGGGCCTACTTATTTTCAGGATGGTTGTTAAGGAGGTGGAGTGGATGCCTGTGCATTCTACCTTTAAGTTTTTCTTAGTTTACAATTGTGTACAGAGTAATAATAGCTGAGAAATTTCTCATTCTCAAGACATCTTTTCACATTACACGAAACTAAATTATATTCAGTGGAGAATCAACTAAATCTCATCCTCCAGGAAAGAGCCTATTGTGACCCATGTCTTTACAAACACACACTTACATGAGACAATACACATATTAGATCTGGCTTGCCCAATTCAATATCTCCTCAATGTGCTCCCTTCATCTCCACCTGGTGTGTGTTTCGATACTTTACTGCCCACAGATGGAAAGTACTTAATGATCATGCGCTCCACATGGGGCTACCCTTGAAGATCATTCGGAAGCCACAACTGACGCAGAGTGTGGCAGCGTGTGCAGTTCTTAGGGTCCCTAGAGTAGCCATGTTACACCACCGCTTCACGAGGTACACTGATTGTCGGTCTGCTTCCAGGTGCAATTCAAGGTCTTGGTTATCATCTTTAAGCCCTGCATGGCACGGGTCCAGTCCCACTCCAATGGGACTGGCCTGCCCCACCAGAACCAGCAAAGGACATTCTGGGGATCCTGTCAGCCAAGGAATTTCAGCTGGCGGGATCCAAGAGAAGAGCCTTGTCTGCTGTGGCTCCTGCTTCATACTGGATGTAGTTGACTAACGTTCAACCCCACCTTCCCATCCCAATCTCCTGGGTATGTCAGGCTCCCTTCTTTGCCATCTTGTATCCATGATTTTATCTGTTAATGTTTTTATCTGATGTGCTTTTTACAATGGATGGTTTTAATGCTTTTCAATGTTTTTTTCCCATGTTGTAAGCCTCCAAGAGTCATTGAATCTGAGATGGGCAGCAATTAACATAAATTTATTTTAAATAAATATAGTGGAGAGAAAGCAGAAAATAAGGGTCTTGGTGACAACCGTTGAGAAATAAGAAATAAATTCTGAACACTCCAAGAGAGCAGCATCGATGCACTGGAGCAAAAACAATATGCTTAGCTGTAGAAACACTGCAAGCAGGATGATGCCACGGCAGTATTGAGGATAAAAGACAAAATAATGATAGTCTCTATGCAAGGAGATTGGGGGGGGGGAGACTATATATCAAATTTGTCTTTTCTTTCCACAGCCATGCCCTGAAACAATAAGGACACATTGCATGAAGGAGCAAGCAGACAGTATAAGGCCTATACTTTAGCCCCACTATTTTGGGGGGTGAGGTGTCAGTGCAACTTTTAAATAAATACAATTATTTAAATCTGACCACTGCATCCACATCTTCTTGGAGAAGGAAGTTCCCTGCTGTTACTTTTCAAGAATGTCATTATTCATTGGGCTTCTCCAAAAAGAGTAACTCAAGTTAGCATTGCCCAAAACATTCGAACAGCAAACTCACTGTTGATATTTTCAGCGTAAAGAACTGGCCTCCATTTTTGCTAGCAGTTCTTTTCTCATATTTCTGAATGAGATATTGACCCAAGAAGGGATTCTAATCAGAAAGACAATAGAACAGCAGCTCTTTGAGAGAAGCACCAAACATGTATTTCTGAAGAAAAAAAAGGAAAAAAACCAACCCAAACCCTCCTGTGAATAAAAGGCATTTAGCTTTTTCTAATGAGAAAAAAAAGCAAGACAGCAAGCAAAATTTGACTATTCTGTTTCATATCTAACAACCCAGAGAATTTTCTGCAAGAAGGTGGAATAAAAAGGCAACCAGAATAATATCCATAAAACGGATATCACATCTTTCTTTGTGTGGGGACTAACAGCAAAATATTCAAATAAGTATTGCTCAAAAGCTCAGATATCAGAAGAGAGGGCTGGGGAAAAAAGATAATAAAAATTGAGGAACTGAAATGTTATTTGCGTATCAGGTTACATTCGAAACCAAGAAGCCCGTTAATCTGCAGTTTCAAGGGCTGCTTCCTGTTACACCAGGGGACTGAAGTGAGCAGGTGTGCTGGGTGCCCATCCCCTTAGCTGGGGCCAATTTTTAAAATGTCACTCCCCTCATCCCAACCAGCAAGCTACTTTCACCATACACACACATTTCAGAAACCTCTGATGGAAAAAAAATCCATCTTGTTGCAGCTAAGTGGCCACTTGAAGGTCAGTATTACAGCAGTAATCCACTGGATCACTTGGAGGCATAACAGAATAACAGAGTTGGAAGGGACCCTGGAGGTCTTCTATAGGGTCTCCTGCTATAGCATTTTAGACAAATGGTTGTCCAATGATTGTTCTTAAAAACCTCCAGTGATGGAGCACCCACAACTTCTGATGGCAAGCCATGCCACTGGTTAATTGTCCATGACTTCCACTGGGTGGTATGTGTAAGGGGTTGATCCTACAGGCTGAATCTTCAATAGTATGCATTATGGAAGCCTCAATATGGGCTCCAAGGAACACAGTCTTTGGCATTGTTCCACTGAATCATGGGGAAATCTTACAAATTCATCGATGCTCCTTAACAATGAGATAGTTACTTGTGTTCCAAGCTTCTCCATGTGCTCTCAAGCTTAAGAATATAACAGCAACAACCCGTCAAGTCTTGCTACCTGGTTTCTTAAAACAGGCCATTTCTGAGCTAGATAGCTTCTAAACAAGAAGCTTCCAAAAAGCTAAAAGAATTCTACTGACACTTTTCCTCACGAATTTGCCTTTTCCATTTTTAAAGATATCAGCACATCTTGTGTGAGTGAATTTCACAAGCTGATTCAGTACTCTGGGAAAGCATGGTGCCTTTTGTTTCCCTGAACAAATGACTTGAGCGAGGAGTTGTAAAAAAGATCACATTTGCAGATGATACAACAATAAAAGCTAGAACAAACACCTTGAAGGGCAGCATCAAGATCCAGAAGGATCCTGGTATGCCCAGAAATCAGCATTTCAATTGGATAAAATGCAGAGTCCTACAAAAATCAGAGACATGAGTGTAGGATGGATGGGACTTTATTGGGCGGCTATTCTTATAAAAAGAATCTGGCTGTCCTGGCAGATCATAAGCCAAGCAAGAACCAAGAGTATGATATCCCTACAACGAAAACAAATGCAATCCTAAAAGGCATTAAAGAAGTTAAAGCTTGTGCCCAGTTTTAGGAAAGGCTCTGATAAGTTATCAAGATATGACAAGGAGCCTGAAAAATGTATGAGGATTCGTTGGAGACACTTAGTATGTTTAGCGTGGAGAAGAGAAAGCTGTGGTGGGGGGAGCTGTCTTTAAGTATCTTAAAGGTTGTCATGCCGAGAAAAGCCAGAATTCTTCAAATCGTTCCAGAAATTGGGAGAGGAAACAATAAGCTTAAATTACAAGGAAGTGGTACGGTGGCCTATAGGGCCCACAGTGGACTAGAAGTTAAGACACTGGATTTGTTGACTGAAAGGTTGGCAGTTTGAAACCCAATATCATGTTATGGGGGAAGCTCCCATTCCTGCCCCAACTCCTGCCAACCTAGCAGTTTGAAAGCATGAAAATGCGAGTAGATCAATAGGTACCACTTTGGTGGGACGGTAAGAGCCTTCCGTGCACTTCAGCATAGCACGCAGGCCACATGATCACAGAAACATCTTCGGACAATGCTGGCTCCCTTGGCTAGGAAATGGAGATGAGCACCATCCCCTAGAGTTTGACACGACTGGACAAGGGAAGCCTTTGCCTTTTTTTAAAAAAAAAAAAAATCCAAGTATCAAAGAAAAAACCTCTAATTGTAAGAATTGCTCAACAATGGCACAGACTGTGTTGAGGAGTGGCTACGTGGAAGCTAGATGGCTAGGATGTTGTTTAGTGGTGGATTCCTGCACTGGGAAAAGGGCTGGACTAAATGATCTCAAAGGGCCTTTTAACTTTTATCTTGTATGATTCTATAACAGCTGTTACCAATTTGTTTCAATGAGAGATGATAGTTTCAGTATTATGCAAAAGATTTTTGTCCATTCATCTCTCTATGTCATTAGTAACTTTTAAAACCAGCCCTGAAGTCTTTAATTTAAATAATGTATACACCACTCCCATTTGTGGCCCTAGGCAACTTGTAAATAATCAAAGCAGTAAAATAAATTTCCTCACAGGGCAAGATTCCAATCCCCTGTCGTTTTGTAACAATTTTCAGAGAGACAATTGAGCTATTTTATTGCAGCAAAACCAGATGGAGTCTTTGGACACTAATATATCTATTAATTTTCATTGTCCTTTTCTGAACTCCCCTCTCCAAATTCTCTATCTTGTTTTAGATATAATCAAATGAGAATGTACCTTAGTTTTGAATTTTAAAAATACATTTGGGTTCTGTCAGTTTCCTCCTTTAATGCTTTTCTAATGATTCCCTTAGGCGGAATTTCCTCTTTTGCACTACCACCTCTGGGTAATAATCTGTCTCTGAAATGAATGACAACTTTTTGAGAAGGTCTGTATTCCTACCCCGCTACTGTGTTATTGTCCCAAATGCAATTTTTATTGCTGGTTTCAACCTCTAAAACACCAGTTAGCCAAAGCTTGTCCTCAGTATCAGAAATTATGGTTGTTACTAGTGTTCCAAGTCCCTGGAATAACCACATGGCTGGGAAATGAATTATTATCATGTTAATATTTATTCACTAAATAATGGTTATCAATGGCTGCCATACCAACAAATCTTGGAAGGCACTTAGAAAATATGTTCACTGACAAAATTTCCATCTGCCAATTGCAAAAAGCCGCACTGCTTAGATCTGCATATGCTCCATTGGTATAATATGACATGCTAGATTCTTGAGAAGTACTCATGTACACGAACGCCAACACCAGCTAAAGGACTGGCAGCTGTGACTTCACATTGTTGTGAACAGTTAATAATAACCTATTATACACCATCAGCATTGACAAAATAACCATTAGTCAGTTGCAAAAGGCAACTGTACTTAGAAAAACATACAATCCTGTGATAGTAATAGCACTAGCACTTAGACTTACATACTACTCCATAGCACTTTACAGCACTCTCTGAAGTTATTTGTAGACAGTGGGCATATTGCCCCCAACAATCTGGGTCCTCATTTTACCAACCTCAGAAGGATGGAAGGCTGAGTCAACCTTGCGTCCCACCAGGCTTGAATTCCAGGCTGTGGGCAGACTTTGCCTGAAATTCTGCATTCTAACCACTGCGCCCTCAGTGCTCCTATGATGATATTTTAGTGTTATTAAACAATATCTGCTTGTCCTGGGTCTTTGGGAAGGGTTCAATAGGTAGCCAAAAATGTCAATCTAGTCTAAACCTCTGGCTGATTGTGCAAACAAACATAATAATAATCATATACAAACATGTCACTTGTATCAACAGAAGAGTCTGGATGAAGATAATCAGTACAAATACCTGGGCACCTTTCAAGCTAACATCAAGCAGACTGAAATCAAGAAGGTTAGAAGTGAATAAATTATGAGAGAGAAGATCTTAAAGTGCAAATTCAGTGGAGGAAATACCATCAAACTGGCCTGTTAGAAAGACCAAGTAAAAAATAGAAGAGAGATATGGCAAGGCAAAATACTACATGGCCAGTACATTTTAAAAAAATCTCTAGCAAGCAAAGCTGATAACAAGACCTGGCAATGGCTAAGAGTAGGAAAGCTGCCAAAGAAACAGAGGAGCTAATTCTGGCTGCACAAGACCAAACCTTAAGCATATATGCATACAAAGCCAGACTGGAGAAGCAGCAACAGACAGCAATTGCTGCCTCTGCAAAAGAGCTAAAGAAACAGTGGACCACCTAGTTAGCTGCCTCAATAAAATCACACAGACTGACTATAAACAACAGTAGCAACAATGGTGCATTGGAATATATGCAAGACATACCATTTGCAAGCAAGAACTGGTGGGATCACAAAATAGACAAAGAAATAGAAAATGAAGAAGCTAAAATACTCCGAGATTTTAGAATTCAAACAGACAAGCATCTGCCACATAACACGTCAGACTTAATAATTGTTGATAAGAAAGGCAAAAAAAGTCTGGAGAGTGGATGTTGCAATACCTGGAGACGTAAGAATAAAAGAAAAGAACTTGAGAAAATTGTAGTCCAGCACCCATAAAGGACTAGGGAAGGCTGTATAAACTTTTAACTAAAGAAAGACAAATTTGATTGTGAGCTACCCACCATTGTTACAAATTGTTATGATTAGTTGCAACAGCCAAAATTTAACCTGGATGTGGCATTTCATTTTACTTATTGAGTCCTTCCCAAGGTCCTGGAATAGGCTGATGTTATTATTTGATGGTGTTAATGGTATTATCACAGGATGTAAGCTATTCCAAGTAAAGCTACTGTTTGCAATTATGTGGTGATTTTGTCATTGCTGATGGTGTTCAAGTGGGGCTCCAGATGTTTTTGGATTGCATCTAGGGTACCTATTACTATTGGTACTATTTTTACATTTTTGCTGCATCATTCTGCTTCCATTTGCAGGTTTTTGTACTTTGTAATTCTCATCAGCATCAGCTAGTATTATCATTGACTATGTTGGCTAGAGACTCACATAAAGGGTAACGTAACCAATTAAGTCGGAGCCAGGCTCTCTGCTACACTAATTATTTTTATGGCCTGAGCTGTTAGCCATTTATTTATTATGTTTTCATCCCACCCTCCCAAGGATTTTAGGGCAAAAAACAATGATTTCCTTTGTATTTCACTATCATGCTTCTGTGGCGTAGTAATTGTCCCTAATTCTCCCAGTTTGTTTCTTAGCTGAGCAGCGTTCATGTGACACACAAAGTCATAATTATTGTTCAGCATCCCACTATATATACCCCAGATAGCACCAAATCATACCGAACACTTTTCTTGTCTCTCTCTCTCTCTCTCTCTTTTGCAGAATATTGCAACAACGATAGGTCAGCAATACATCAGGCAACACTTCCTTTTGTTTTTCTAAAATAAAGCCACAGTGGCCTGATCAGATTTGTTTTTTGAAAAGTATCCCTCCCATAGGGAATGAAAAACAAAATAGGAATAGCAGAGGTTTTGCTACCAGAGCAACTCCCTCTGATGCTGGTCTTTCACATCATGTCTTTTTCTTGGAGGACTAATGGCTGCTTGTGTTTATCAATTAGCCATCAGTCTAGATTCCAACAAGACATTCTGTGATTAAGATACAATCATGTGCCCAACTATCCATACAAATTGTAGTTAAGGTTCTCCTTTTCTTTATCACTATTTAACTCAGGACCCATGACATGATCACAGTAGGCCCTTAACTATACCATGCTTAGCATGCTGCATAACAGGTATTTTATATTGCACCAGTATTCTGTTGTTGTTTTAACCCTTCAGTCGTGTCTGACTCTTGCAACTCCATGCAACATTATATTAGGATCAGTGGTGGTATTCAGCCAGTTCACACTGGTTCAGGTGAACCGGTAGCAAGGATTTGGTGTGGGTCATCGAACCGGTAGTAACTTCTGGCTGGCCAAGACCCCTAACCCTAACCCCAACCCGGTCACAGCCGGTCGCTGCTCATATGCTCACCCGGTCTGCCCGATGTTCGCCCGCCCAGTCCTTAAGGTTTGTTTTTTTTAAACCTCCTGACAATCTGTTCCTACAACAACTGTGCCGGGATTCCCCTCGCTTCCTACTGCTTTGCCCAGGAGGCCTTCCTGGGCCCCATGGAGGCTTCCTGGGCTCAAAAACGCCTCCCCAGAGGCTCCCCTGAGGCCAGGAAGGTCCCAAAATGGAGCGTGGAGGGGTACTATGAGCCCCTCCTATGCTCCATTTTTTTTCTTCCTGAGCCCCAGGGCAGCCTTCTGGGAACAAAAATGCCCCCCCTGGAGGCTCCCGAGGCCAGGAAGGCCCAGAAAACAGGGTGGGGATGGTGCTGCAAAAAAGCCACACCCACCCAATCACATGGCCACGCCCACCTAGCCACGCTCATAGAACGTAGTAAAAAAAATTGAATCCCACCACTGATTAGGATCATCAATATGGCAGCTGAAAATTTTTGATTGCTTCAAAGTGCATAACTATATACCATCAAAAGATTCCCTTCGAGGTAAGCAAACTTATAGGACAGGAAAAAAGTCAGTAATAGTAATAAGAAATTATTACTGAAGAAATTAAACTCAGGACAAAGGAGGAAAAATGTGAAATCTAACTGCATTTAGTTCACACCCGCATTTTCTATTCATACAAACCATCCTTGTTTCCACCATGCTTGTACACTATTTTATATATTGCTCTTCAGTGAAAAAAATTATGTTTGGCTTCTCCTCCATTTTGTCTTCCCCATTTATATATTCATATCATACAATCATTTCCTTTGTCAGTAAGAAATCTCTCCAGCCCCATATTTCCTTCTTGGCTAAACGCTTACTTAAAGTATGTAACTGGAAAGAGAGAAAAAAGGAAGAGATTGCAAAACAAACAGAATGTAATATCTAGTGAGCTTAGCTACAACTTCAAATCTAGTTTTGCCATCCTTGCCATCTAATTTACTCTTCATTTTATTTCTTGTTTATTTTTGTTTTTGATGTTATAAACAATTTGCCCAGGATTTATTTTCATTTATTTTCACATTTCTGAGCCATTCATCTCCCTCGGAGGTTGCTGGGAGTTGGGTGCCATATATATTTAATATATATCATTCTTGTTACTATTATTACTACTACTACCAGATGTGAGGGTAGGTTTAAGACTGACCACCAAGCAAGCAGCACCATTTCACACAATACAGAAGCCAATTCTGAATTGGGTACTTATTTAAGAAGAAAAGTGGAAGTTCAAAATTCACAAGCGGCTTCTCGGGGATGTTTTCCGGAAATATTAAAATATGCTGTGAATGAATGGGATTGGGATTGTAATCCAAAATATCTGGAGGGCTGGTCAAATTAGGGCAGGGAGTCTATTTAAGTATGGATAAAATCATGCACACAGTACACCACAAAAATGGCTACCCCATTGGAAAGAAGCTGTTGGTAGGATGCTAGAGATGCAAGGCAACCTGACTCCTTCTAGCCACCACTCCCTTTTGTCTTGGGGAGGCCAGAAGCAGGTGCCCTCACCTCTTCCATTTCAGTCAGTGTTCCCCGGAGACAGGAAATATTTTGAAAAGGGAGGAAATGCCAACACTTGGTTCTCAGGTTCTAGGGGAAAAAAGAGCCACAGGAAGCTTTCTCCTTTTCAAAAAAATAGCATGTGCTGAGGAGGCCCTGAAGTTTGGAGGGGGGGGATGTTGAGTGGAAGGGAATATATTTATCAGGCCTCAGCACAACCAGGCCTGATGCTGGGAAACCCTCATGATAGCAATAATTGGAGACATTAAATTTTTTAAAACCAAGTAATCAGTTGGGAAAGAGAAGCTGTTTCTTCATTTCCTGTTTAAAAAATAAGCCTAAGGAAGAGGAAAAGGTCACTAGAGCAGGAAGGCCATTGACAAGATAATGTAAGAGAGTACAAGAGGTTCTAGATGAGGTTCTCTCTCCCTCTTCTCCCCTTAAATTAAATGATAAACAGTTCTTTAAAAATGACTTTGCAGAATTTTGACAAGTAATCAGTTGTCAGCTTGGTGAAGCAAGAAACAAAGCCAACCCTCCTAATCCTAAATCCCTTTCCTGCCTGGACTACAACTCCAATCAAACCATTCACAGGGTCAAAAGCTATGCTGGCCAGGGAACATGGGTTCTGAAGCCCAAATAGCCCTCTGCTTTAATTTGGATTCCTCCATTTGTCTCTTCCCTAGCTCCACTGAAGAGTTAGACAAAGAACAGGAGTGGGCAGCTATGGAATCTTTACAACCTGTGGACTTCAACTCCCAGAATTCCTGAGCCAGCATGAGCACCTTCCCCTCTCTATATGCATAATCTCTGTTAACAACATTGGGTAAGCTTACAGGTGCCCACCGGATATCTGAATATGGAGACAAAGAACTCTGAATGATGGAATGTTAAAACAATTCCTGGCCCCAAGATACTTTCTCCTGTGCTTGAGGTTTGCTTTCAGTGGTAGAGTAAGAATGCTGCATGAAAATAATATTATAGCAATTGCACCAATAGTTATCTACAGATTTCAGGAAGCTAGTGTGGCTTGTTTGGTTTTGGTTTACCATGTAATATGAAAGCAATTATGGATGCAAACCATGATTTATGGAAATATGTTGAAATGAACACACATGTGATTTAGACATAAATAAACTATATGTAGACCCAGCCTATATATCAAATTATGTAAATTGCTTAAAACATTTAAAACACTTTATCCACAGATCCACAAGCACGTTGGAAAGAAATACCATGGCTTATAAATGTGGGCTCTGCTCTAAATAGATATCCATCCATCCAGTCATCCATCCACCCACCTATCTATTTTGTGAATCGCCCAACTCACTCACAGATTGACATATATTGGAACTGTGGAAAAATTGCTCTGTGCAGAAATCCAGAAGACAAGGCTTACGTTTATTTAGTGGTCAAAATGTATATCATTTTTTCACAAATACACTGCAGAAAATGTTTCCACTCCAGAGTGTATAGTAGAGGATGAGATAATCAATAGCCTTCCCTCCCCAGTCTAATGGCCTGAAGGATGATGTGGGGTTAAAATTCTCAGCTGTTGACTGTGTTAATTTTAAATTCTGAGAATGGGAAGCCAAACTCATCTTGGAGATACTGAATGTATTTGGAATGTTACATGCAAGGAATAATCATGGAAGCAGAAATAGGAAAGAGAGCTGAAGCCATTCGTACTAGCAAAAAGAAGCAACCAGCAGAGCATCCCCAGAAAGTAAGCAGGAAGAAATACAGTTTATATAAGAAGAGGTGCCAGAAATACCAGCAAAATAAATCACACACTGTTCACAGAGCACTTACTGCCCTCTCCCCAGGAGATTGATAGATCGTTTACAAAACACCAGAAAAGCTGGCAATGCAGTAGAATAACACAGCTGCCATGAAGATGGCAGTTTCCATGGAAGCAAGCGCACATTAGTACTGAAGTGACACACTATATTGGATCCCTCTCTCTCTTCCTCCAGATGCAAGAGGTCCCTGGGCACTGGCAGCATTAGGTAGGCCAGTTGGGGGAGACCTATTGTAAAGAGGAACCACTCCAGACCCATATGATCGTTAGTTGATCGCCAGTAAGATAAGGAGATGAGTGGTGCAAAACATGTGTCCCCAATATGCAAAGGAGTAGAGTAAGTTGCTGTTCTCTTAAGAATCCATGAAACGCACTCACATCTTCAATCACACACTTTAACTAGCACAACTTTCTCCAACCTAATACACTCCAGATGTGTATGGACTGCTAAGCCTAAAATGCTACTGGAACAGGAAGTAGACAGGAGCAGCTGAGGTGCACTAATTCACCCTTCAGTCTGCTGACAAAGAGGTGTTGTTCTAAAAAGTTAAATTCTGCTAAGATCTTATTTACATATCAAGTTCTAAAAATTAAAAAAGTATAGATCCTAAAGCCAGTTGTCAACGGCCTCTTGAATACATTTTGGACATTACAAACCTAAAGTTCATGTCTCCCAATTGTTCAAAGCATATCAGAACTGCTGCTCGCACTGAATCTAACCACTTATTTATTGATGAATGGATGATCTATTTTAGGGTAGCAGTGCCTACAGAAACTGGCCATTCTGACCTGGAGTTGTTGAATTTCAAGGAAATGCTTTTTTATGAAGCTGGAACCCCTTATCCCTAAAAATATTTTCTCCAGGAGCATAAAACTAAAGTACTGTTGTGCTCTTTCACCCTATCTTTGAAGCATGAAAGGAGAATTTCCTCTATTTTGTGGATTTCTGAACAGAACTTCTGCAGAAATAAACAACAGGCTACCACATTCTAAGGTCCAGTAAATTTGCTGAGGGCACACACAGGAAAGGACTCCATCTACACTGCACAGATATGTTTTAAGAAAGATCAGAGCAATACATAAATAGAATCAAGCAAGTACCCCAATTCAATAGATGGATGCTTTGGGCTCACAGTTGCTTTGTGTAATCCTTTTATTTCTCAAGAGACACAAGCAGTTTTTTCATGGCACAAAGGACAACAAATTTATAGATCCTGTTTCCTTTTCTTGTTCCAAGGGGAATTGGAAATACAACCAGCCTGTGTTTTTGACTTGTTGCCGAATGGAACTATCTCCGTGACCTCTGTCTATTAGAAAAACAGGAATAAAATGTGCATACACATTTTAAAAAACACCACAATATTTTTATTTTTATTTCTGAAAGTCCATTTCTGAACAATACGCCCATCGTGGGGCAGCTATATCCATTGATTAGTTTGATCAATTTTATTCATGCTGTGCCTTCATTAAAAAAAAAAAAGCAGCACAAAGTCCATTCCTCATACTACATTAGGTAGATTCCCAGCTGATTCACTTTTATTTTTTACCTTATAGCCTTTTAATTAGCATGCATTTTTCCCATGAAAGTAAACTCAGTAATCTACTAAGTACCATAAAGAATCAGCAACATATCCATGATGATAATCATTCACATGTATCTAGCTTGGCAGATTATTGGGGGTAGGGAGGGATGGACACACACACACACACAAGTACACACACAGAATGAATGAATCAGCTTCAGTTAAATTTCAGTAAAGTCACAAAGACTGGCTTTGAAACTGATTAAGAATGCCAATGTACTAGATCTCCACATTTGCTTAAGCTAGTTGCAGTAGCCTACACCAGCTACATAGGCAAGAATAGATCATCCATAAACTAAAGATAATACTGTATTGTATTTTGAATTGGGGTGCAAATGCACAAGGCAAGCTTTTAAAACTTACACGGGTCTCTTCCTCATGCTGAATTTTTACACATAAAAGAGGAATCCCCCTATATGGCATTTCTCTGGCCTTCAGATATTTAGAAATGATGTATCTCTTTTATTTATCCTCAATTATTAGTTGGAAGTTTATCACAGTAGATAAACTTGCCTTCCAAAGCAAACCTAGAAGACCTCACTGCTCCAATGAATATTACCCGAATTTCTTAATCAAAGACAGATTGCATTTTTATCTGGACGTTCCATGTAGCAATTCTAAGTTCAACCAGGACATCTTCTATGATAGTTTTCTCCAGCCTGGTATCAGCAATGCATTTGGATTATCTGTCCACCCCCTATTACACTACTTACAGTTCTCAATGTAGGGCCAATTTTAGGAAGTTGGTCTTTGACTTTCCCCCCCAAGCCACCTAAACTAATGCCAACGCTCTCTTCAAAAGGCAGGAAAGCCAACTGTATGTAACAGTTCTTTTGTCTATCAGAATCAACATTCCATCTTTTAAAAGTGGAAGAATGGTAGATACCACTCTCTAAACCTTTTTCAAACAGCTGCAGGCTGCAAGGGAGAGATTATCTGCTCAACCAGCTAATGCAGTGAAAGCCCTGATCAATATTTTAAAAGAAAGTAAATTGACCCTCCTCCAGTCATTAAGCACAATCCATCTCTCCCAAGGTCTAAATAAACAGCTTGCATCCGCTGAGCTCAGGCATCATTCCTTCCCTTCCCCTTTCTCCTCTGGATATGCCAAGGTTTTCCTTTTCTATAAAGCAACCTTAGTTCTTCTAGACACAGAAAGCTGGTTGCTTGATAGCTGCTTAAGGAGGTTGCTATTTGCCTTTATCAAATATGGCGACAATGCCATAAATTCAGAGCTTGCCTCAGAAAAACTCTCAATGAGGCAGCAATAATATGTTTCTCCCCACAGTTCTGTAACTGTGATGCTTTATGAAACAGGTGCAAAACTGCTGGAGAGGAATGGGGAAAAGTAAGTGCTAATCAACAGATACTTCCTAGGATATTTTTCACTGAAACTAAACACACATATACTTCACATCCTTCCAGAAAACTTAAAATGTATTTCTGAACTAAATAGTAGAGAGGGAGTAGTGAAACTGTCCATTCAGCTTTCATGTATGCCTTAAACCTTTAGGTTCATTTACATTTAAGAGCAAGAGAATGCATGCCTCCTTCTTCAGTCTTCCAACATTAACAGGCCTGCAAATCAGTTGGTCTAGTTATGCATGTCTTGCATTAATACTGCCCCTCACAACAATCCTGGGATGTAGAAGGTTCCTGACTGTATGGGAATTTGAACCAGATGAAAATGCTATTTATTTACAATTATTGCATATTGCTCTGATCTTGGTAAATGCTCACTCAACAGTGTGCAGGACAAATAAAAAACATAATCAGCTTTAACAAGCCATAACAGAATAACTCAACGGATGCCTGCCATCATACCATACCGTACCATACCATACCCTATCCCATTTCAAAAGAATGGGGCTAGCACTAAGAAGGCCTGATGTCTAGCCCTCATGTGGGAGTGGGACTCTCAACAGGCCCTCTATGGGTGTTCAGTATTCATACTGAATATTCATACTAGGGAAAAAGGATCCTGGCATACTTCACTATCACATTACATGAGGATCTACTGGTAAAGACCAGCACTTTGAACTGATTTAAGTTGCAGAATCTCCACAAACAATTGTGTCTATTGTAAGAGCCACATAAATGACTATGCTTGATCACCAGCTCGCTTTATCTATGCTGCTCTGAACCCCAACTGTGTAAAGTAAGATACAGAGAGAAAATCCGAGGCAAAGGATGGATGGAGGTGCTCTCTTGGACAGGCTCAGGTTATACGGATGACACCTTAAAAAGACAAAAAGAGGAGTCCCGTTGAGTGAGATTAAGGGTCATTCTAATTCACCCACCCATTTGATAGAATAGTCAACTCATCTCTGGGACACTGATCAATCAGAGAATATCTTATCAAAAATTCATCACAAAGTCTTAGTACAATCCTTAAAATGTCTCAAGAAGTGGTCTTAGAACTCAGAAGTAGATTTAAGAGCAGCACCAGATCACTGATTAGTCCCAATATTCCACTGGAAGCTCCATCTTTACATCATTTACACAGTAGTTAAAATAGTAGTTATCACAAAAGACAACCTTCTGCCATATAAAACAGTGATCCCCAACCTTTTTTATGCCGCGGCCCGGTACCGGCATCAGCTGGGCGCCGCGGCCCAGTACCGGCATCAGCTGGGCGCCGCCATCTTTTTTTGATGAAAAAGTGCTTCCGGTGAGCTTTCTACCCGGAAAAGCTCACCAGAAGCACTTTTTCATCAAAAAAAGATGGCGGCGCCCAGCAAACCAGCGGCCCGGTAGGACTTGTTCCACGGACCGGTACCGGTCCGCGGACCGGTGGTTGGGGACCCCTGATATAAAAGACAGAGTTTAATGGAGACAAGGTGGCAAAATTCATAGCAGATACAGGATCTGAGTCAACAACTTCTTCTACATGACACATTGTGGTTATAATTTACATGTTATATCATAGTTTCTTTAAAGCATAATTTGAATAAGTAACAATGGCCAGGTTCACACACAAGTCTAAGTCATAAACGTTTTGGTGATCCCAACCTCTTCACTTTTTATACTCATGTTCACTGTACATCTGCATCGTAGCAGGCAAATGCAAAGAATGGGGAAAGAATCATCTTGGCAATTGGGTGTGGAGAACAATATTACTGCTTTTTTCATTCTGCTATTTCAGATAAGATTCTCCCCACCCCCATATCTGTGCTCCCTCCGTTTTTAATCGCCAGACTCAGCAAAGCGCAAAAGATCTATTTACAGCAGCATGAATTTCTGGAATTTCTGGGAAGGAAAGGGAAGAAATTGGCATTTGGGGCAAAAACATCCTATCAAACAGACCAGTGACCCGCCCACAATATAAACATTTATGTCAAGCAGAACTCCGTATGTATCCTTCCTTTTGAAGAATCACCGGAAGATAAACTTTTAATGCCTAGAACTGAATAACATCCCAGCATTATAGTTCAATTGCTGAGTGTATTGCCCATCATTAAAAAGGCCAAAAGAAAAAGGAGTCACTGTCACCCAAGATGAAACACTTCTCATTATCTCAGGGAGGCAATAACAACCAGTGGTAAACTTAGTCTAGACGCTTCCATAAAAATAAAAATAAAATAACCCTAGAAAGGCAATGCAAAAAGCAAACCGATGATAATAAACGGAAATTGCAGGGACTTTAAAATAAAGCTACTAGTCAAGTAGCAGTAACTTGTTGGAATGCCTTTTCTCAGACTTTCAGCCATGACGGTATAAGTGGCAATACTGAAAGAATTTTTTAAAAAATCAACTGTACTGCTTTGGTGAGTACAGAATATTGCCACATTGCTAGAACTGACTAAAATCAGTAACACGGAGCTGCAGACAATACCCAAAATCCAGTTTCTGCCATTATACAAGCCAAGCAAAAAACAACAACAACACCTCATCTCAAGTTTTCTTGTGCATATAATAATACCCCATGAGGTGAAAATTCCCCCCCCCCAATTCAATCCCCTGCCTTTCCACTTTTTTTCCCTCAGCTACTGATGGCCACAATTTTACAATTCAAGGAGATAAAAGGCAGAGAAGAAGAGTTATTGGAGATATTCCTCATATGTGTAAGCAATTTGCTTCCCCATAAGTTGTAGCAGTGGCCTTGAGACTTCAGAATGCAAAATAGGCAAAGGTGTCTCAAACAAAAATTCATAAAGAATTTATTTCTCCTTGAGTACATATTCCCATTAGCCCAGGCATTAAGCGACTAAATATCACTTTTGGAAGACAAAGGACATGCTATTTTGATAACCTCTCTGAAGTTTCTCCAAAAGCACTCAGTTGCCCACTCTTGGAATCAGGATGCTGGATGAAGCAGAGTTTTGGTTTATAGAACAACAACAGAGTTGGAAGGGACCTTGGAGGTCTTCTAGTCCAACCCCCTGCTCAGGCAAGAAGCCCAATACTATTTCAGACAAATAGTTGTCCAATCTCTTCTTAAAAACATCCAGTAATCACAACGTCTGGAGGCAAGTTGTTCCACCGATTAATTGTGCTAATTGTTCTAACAGTTTTGAATTCTTAGAAAAAGTAAGGATTTGATACATTCAATGTAAAAAGAAATTTATTAAAACTATTTAAGGATAGGTTGATTCTTCCAGCTGAAGAAGCTAAATACTCCTGAATAACAGACACTGGGACAGGAAAAAATGGCCTTCAGGAACTCCTCAAGAGCTTCCCAGTCTGGTCACGGGCAAAGAGAGGATTGCCAGACTAGTTAAATCCACTCTGGTCTCCTCCAACCAGGATATTCTTAGGGTTTATTTAAAAAACAAAGCATACCAGAGAGATTTAAAAAGTGAAGATAAGTGATGTCATGGTTGCTACCTGAAGCTTCCATATGCAGATGCAGTCTATCCCTGGACAGTTCTGCCTTGAAAGACAGATAGGGGAAAGAATCTGCATTTACGTTCTAGTTGTGATCTTTTCAGAATGGCCAATACTGGAAGTTCTTCTGCTTGGTATCCTTGATTCAGCAAAATAAGGAACCTGTGGACTCAATCCCCAAGCCACATATCATGGAGCAATAACCTGCAGCTATGTATTTTGTTATTTTTAATAACAAAACCGCAACGTATCTTGCCCGGGAATATTCTTACTGCACTTACAGAAAAGCACCAGGCAGCTTTCTCAACAGTTTGTTGGGAGTACATATGGCTTGCTAATTTTTCTTCTTGAAGACAAGCCCTTTTCTTTGAACTGATGTTTTCTCTTCAACTCGTCCACACCCAACAAGCTGAAATAATGGCCTTCCTCACCACCACTTTGTCCACTGGGCTTTTGTTCTACTAGCAAGCATAGTTAGCATCCGAGGGGGGTCACCTTCTAATCTGACCTCCGCTCGTTCAGTAGCAGCCCCCTGGGAGCAGGGAACAGCCTCCAAAGCTTGGCTTTCTAACCTCAATAATTCTTGTTCACGCCCTTGACTTGTGGACAAGGCTCTCTGGAAACCCCACCACCTCCTTCTCTGCTAGGGGTTTTTACACCAAGACTGAATCTTCTACTTAGAAGGATAGAAAGGAGAAGAAATCAGAGGGCAATCTTCCCTAAATGTCAGCAATGGCACCTCCCATGATCACCCAGTCTCCTTGGTTGGGGATGATGGCCGTTGTTGCCCAACAATGTGGAGGGTTCCAGGTAGAGGAACATGGGGTTTATCACCTCACTGGAGTTCCTACAGATTGGAACAGGTACTAGAGTCAGATTTGCAAAGTCAAAGGCTTCTAACTAGCTTGCTGAAGACATTGGTTTAGTTTCCCCATATTTAGTTAGCTGCTTCACTTGGTTCCACACACACACACCCCACACACACACACACCACAATTGAAGGGCATTTAACATGATAAGGCTAAGCAAGGTCTTTCCCAATCCTTAAGTTTCTGCCTCCACAACCGGATCAGATCACACATCCATTTAACTCAATTGATGATCAAGTACTGTAGTGGTTTGCAGCCTTTTAGGGCTGATGGGCACAACTGGAATGTCGAGAAAATATTGTGTGGATGCTTGCATAAAATGGCTGCTGAGACAAGTTGTCTATTTAGAAAATGACAGCTACAGAAGACAATCAGTTCCAAACCAGATTTACCAGAATGCAACTATACCAGTTTCTCTTACAGGATGTTTCCTGTATTTATTACCTTCTGCCTCTTTTCTAGACAGGTGAACCCATCTCCAAAGCAATAGCTGGGTATTTGTATTATCTAAAAGGTATTTGAAGGGCCCTTGGAGAGAAAAGGGTCATGGAAAGCATTACCAGGTTCTTAGCAGTAAAAATCACAGATCCCTGTCCATGTAAAATTTAGAGATAGACTACTCAAGAGTCCAATTTCCTGCTCATTGCAAGAATTTAAATTAATCTTGGCCACATAGTTGTCCCATCTCTATTTCATCTTGTTCAACAAAGGGGAATCTAGCATTCTAAACATAGAGGTATTATTTCCTCATAGGTTTGTTTAAACTTTAAAATAAAGATTTTAGACAAATCCTGTATCTGCTTTATTAATCAATTTGGGTTTCAAGTAGTGCCAGAAAGGGAAGTTTGATTTTTAAACAATTTATTTTTACCATCTCTCTTCCCTTTATTTAATTTTAGGGTTGGTTTTCCCCAATCTACACCTCCTTTTAGGTCCAGAAACATGTGAGCATAGCACAGTAACAACATTTTCCACACTACAGGACTGTTGCCATTTGGAGTGAATCTAACAAAGATACCCACAATCAACTCTTTCTAGAATACAATTACAACAAAAGATCTCATTGCTGGGAAATATTGCAGCAGCTTTAAGACTGTATGGGGGTGGGGTGGGGGGGGCGGCATCGAAAGAGGAGGAGGAAGGAAGAGAAGGAAGGAAATTGCACCGGAAATGGGTACAGGCCATGTCTCAAACTGCTTTGTCAGGTTTACTGACTCACCAAGCAAGAAAGGTTTTGCAGTATCTCACCAAATCTTGCATAACTGGGGAGGAGGAGTGGGGAGAAAATTGTCCTGTATTATGAAGATATCAGAGAGCTTCAAATTCTAATAGTAACGGAACAGACTCACACCACGACATATAATAAGACATAGCCCAGTTTATTACAATGTGGCAGGTTTCACATTTCTTAAACATTACATTTCTTTAATAACACTTGCAAGTGGTTCAATGAATTTTGCCAACGTGTTTCTCAGGGTGCATTTTGAAGAACTATAAAGAAAACCAAATTGGCCCAGATCCAATAAGGAGTCCAAGGGAGGGAGGTAATCTCAGTTCAGAGTTTGGGGCAAAATTCACTTAACAACTGTCTTGCTTAACAAGTCTTGCAATTTTGGGCTCAACTGTGATCGTAAGTCGAGGACTACCTGTTCTATATTAGGAGGTGGGGTAGAGGTAGGAGTTAAGTTAAAGATTGCTGGGTTTCTTTGAATTTGGGAATAACTGTCTTCCTTTATGCAAATTGAGGTAATAAAGCTAATAAGACTATTTTATTTCTATTTATTTCCTATTGCTAATTGTCTTTTCATGACATTCTTTTATTTTAATCTTCTTACCAAAAGAGTAGAGTGTAAGCCACTCGAAGATTTCTCTAAATGGGAGCAGCATAAGCCCCAGCAAATAAATTAATTACCAAATACTATCTCTAATATTTTATACATACTAAAATACAACCAATTAATATGTCAGGAGGTCACAAAGTTGAAGGCAAACTCTACAAAACTAGAGAGAGAAATATTGGCCAAAGAGCTGTACAGACATTTTCTCTGAAAAAAAGGTAGAACAGGAAGGAAGAAGGAACCCCACTGAGCCAGCTAAATTCTGCAAAATGAGGTAAATGACACAGAAGAAAGTAGAGGTGTACAGTGGAAAAGGAGGGGGAAGAGGAAAAGGTTAATCTGGCAACCCCTATTTTGAATGATGGTGGGAAAGGGAGAAAGAAGAAAGAAAAGGGGAAGCCCTGTCAGAAGTCAACCGTTGAAAAGTTTTCCATTAACTCTGGCAGTTTCTGTGAAACAAACACGCACACCTTTTAAAAGAAGGAAAAACAAGCCTCAAGCATGGTAAGATCTGATTACTTAATTGGACTGAAACACCACAACAAAGTCAAGTAATTACCAACACAACATATTCATGCAACACAACCTCATAACCTGCGTTCAAACAGGACACAAACACCCAGTTTTCATTCAGACTCTAACCTGCACGATCTTTGTCCGGTATACCCACAGAAATATACAAGCACGCACTGGGTGGGTTTATGTAAAGTGCAACATAAAAGATGTTTAGAAGGCGCTCAACTGCCTATCCTTGGTATTCTTGAGCGAAAGCCCAGATCTAGATGACAGATGATCCGGACAGACAGACAAATTTAGGAAAGTAAGTTCACGGCTCTGAGTCAAAGCACTTGTTGAATCATGAGTTTAATCATCAAGTTATTCAGTTAAAAGAGAATAGAGAATTCTAGGGTCAAGTGCCCCCTTGGCCATATAGAAATTCCCAGGATGATACTATGATGAAGAGGCTAGACTAGGAAGGGCTAGATGTGGGCCCTGGTCCCTTCTCTCTGGAGGACTTTGGGTTAGTTGCTCCCTGCTCAGCTTGACAGTCAGTGTCATGTAGTGCTGAAGAACTGGAACAGGAAGAACCAGGTTCATATCCACCTTTAGCCTTGGAAACTCAGGAAGTTACTTTAAGCCAGACCTCCTTGCTCACTCCAAATTAGGGCTGCAGTTGTGGGGAAGAAGGAATTCTACCTATGCTATTTTGAGCTCCCAAACAAGAGACAGAATAAAAATCTAACAAATAAATGCATTTGATGGGAGAGAATGAGAAGAATTTCAAGGACGCTCGGGTGCAGAGTGCTGTAAAAGGATACCCATCTACCCTTTTAGTGGACAATGCAGTCAATGTGCCCTACTGATCCCCCTTGAGAAAATATAGGGTATAAATTTAAGAAAGAAACACACAATCTTCTAGTAACAGATAATGGTGAAAAATACTCCCTGTTGCCCAGGTCTCAAAAAGCTGCTGCCATCCGCAGCAGATGGATAAACAATTTGACCTGGAATAAAGTAGATTAATGTGGATGGACTTAGCTACATGGATCCCTGCCTGCCAATTAAGATATAACCAGAGCTGACAAACCCATGGCCCTCCAGATGCTGGAAGTTGTGGTTCAGCATGCCTATGGTTATATGTTCCCCTTTCACTGACTCCTGAATGTATTTCTTTATCACGGCGGGGGGGGGGGGGGGGGAGGAATCCAAGTACAGTAGTACTTGAGCCTAGCCATCATGGTCATAATTCATGATGGTTGTAAAACGGGTCAATCATGGGACTGACTTGTTTTATGATCTTTTGTGTGGCGGCCTTTAAGCAATCCAACGGTTTCCTAGGGGCATGGTTTTGCTGAAAATTGGAAGTAAATAATGTTTTCAGCAAAATCATCAGAAAATATGACTGCAAATGGGCATAAATGTTGTCTGGCTGCCCAGCACCTGAAGTGTGGAGATGTGACCATGGGGGCGGGAAGGAAACCATTGGAACTTTGAATCAGGGTCGTAAGTACCCCCCACGTAAGTCCAGTTGTAAGTTGAGGACTATCTGTACTTAGAAGAATTTCTGCACACGAGCTTTTGAGGTGATCTTGGGAATCCAATCCTTTCTCCACATTCCAACACCATCCCAAATTAGGCAATTTTAATCTTGTGTAAAGATAATGCCAAATTTTTGGTACACTTCTACAATATGAAGTGACCCAGGCCATTAACAGGTTCTCTTTTGAACATCCTCTCTCTCTTAAGGAGCCAAAGTAGTACCGTAAATTTTAGGGAACCAATTTACAATAAAATGAAGAAACTTGACTCAGTATAGAAGTCCAACTCTCCTCTATCCAATATAGTTCTTGCTGGCTGGGAAATATGGGAATTGCCAAGCAGTCAATGGGGAAGCCAGATTCCTTTTAACAACTGTGGCAAGAAAGGTCGTAAAATGGGGAAAACTCACTTAACAAATGTTTCACTTGGGCACAGAAATTTTGGGCTCAATTGTGGTCATAGGTTGAGCACTATCTGAACTGCCCCCGAGTGCAAGACACAGAATAAGGGTCTTAAATTACACGATGACAGATTCCAGTTGAATTGAGGGGAAACTTTCCAACACCGAAAGCAACAGGACAACGGAAAGGATTATCAAAAAGGAGGGAGGGGTGTCTCTTCATTGGGCACGTTAAAGCAAAGTCAAGTCAGCCATTTGTTTGGGATGCTTCGTATTGCTTTCCTACGCTGGACAAGAGCAGGTCCCTTTCAACTCCAGGACTCTTATGAATCAGCTCTTGAAGGCACGGAGCTTTTCTCCAGAGCCATTGAGCAACAGGAACGAGAAAGACACCAAGATCTGCTGGCTGGCCTGTCTAAGAAAAGCCTCTCCCAACATATGTCAGAGGGAGGGAAAAGGCGAACATGCGGTGTTCACCTTTGGATCCCTGCCAGGGATTTGCTCAGTTAAGCATCTGGCAGCAAGTTCCACTCGGCACTCTTCCAACCAACTTTCCTCCCCCCTCCCCTCCCCTTCCCTTTCTTTCTTCTTTTCTGAATGCTCTCCAAGCCCTGCTGATAGGCTACAGCCTTGGCAAGCAAATGCCTGGGAAAAAAAGGAAGACAGGAATGTAAACAAGACAGGGCTAACAGGATACATGAGACAGGACCTGCCAAGCTACCATAGGGGCTGTCCCGTCCTGGCCAGAAGGCCTTGGCAAAGATACAGAGTGACTTCTTAACCCTGACTTTCAAGCAAAGTTCTCCTAGGAACGGGGTTATGCCTTGGGGAGGTGGCAGAGGCAGGAAAATTGACTAGTAGAGGGAAAAGAAAGAACACTAAGGGCCTTCTATTTAAAACAGCCTCAGTGCAACGTTTATTTGGGTTTTTTTTTAACTTTACAATATGGCTTCCTACAAAATATCTGAAAACGGTTTCAAAAGAAAACAACAGGTTAAAAACAGCCCTGTGTTTGAGCATCTTTCTAAGTACTGGCTGAACTGGGTGATGTCACTCGCAGCCTAATGCTTGAGGGAAACTAAAAAAGAACAGTATGTTACAGCCAATACAAAAAAAAAAAAAAACCCAGATGAAAGATTCTTTCTTGCATGGGAGGGAAAGGGAATGCAATGAAACACCAGTTTAGTTCTTGTTCCTTGGAGGAGGGTGAGGGTGAAGCTGAGAATTCAGTAAATACGGCATAAACATCTTGGAGACCACTAGGCAAATGAAGGCTTAATCACTAACAGAGGCAACGAAAGAGGACAGCAAACCCACCCACCCTTCCTCCTTAAACAGGGCTGTGAACAAGAAGGGCTCAAAAGCAGGGAAAAGACTGCCTAGAAAAAGAGCCTTGAGATAGCAGAGAACTAGCAGCTACAAATGGCTAAAGCACAAATCAAGGGAGAAAACCGTATGTGCATGCAACATACGCACATCCATATACACCATAGGTAATGTTTGTCTATATACCCTGAGCTGAAAACTTATATTTTGGCAGATGGAATGAAGACATGATTATTACATCTCCCTTTTTTTCTTTCCCCATGCCATTGTTATTCAAATTACTTGTTTTTTTTTTAAAAAAAGGGGGGGGGAATACAGCAACATTTTCTCGTTATATAATTTTCCTGTATTAGTGGTGTGGTTTTTGGTTTTTTTTATTGTAACACCCCCTGCATTTTGTAAAGGAAACATATCTAAGTATAGGCTCTGCAAGCATAGGTTCGGTGTCTTGCCTGCATTCAAAAAGGGCCGTTATCTGCAGTGCATATTGCGTAAATATGCACATTACAATTAAGTACATTAGTCCTTCACAGTCTTTGGTCCCTTATCTTTACTTTTGTTGCCTTTGTTGTCTTTCTCTCCAAGCATTCCTCTCCACAGAGTGTCTGGAAATGAGGTCCCACCTCCACGTCAATAGAACCAGATATCACTGTCAACTTTACAATGCAAAATTGTTTGCTTTTTAGAATATGTGGGTGTGTGCCTTCCAAAAGCAGGGAATTCTGTTGCATCTTGAGTGAAGGAGTCATGCTTAATATGATCTCCTTGGAGAAAAATAATTGCTTTCAACTTACCAAATGACTGTCAGGGTCTCCTGTCTGGGAGCACCTGAATGATTCAGGAGCAACTGAGTGATTGCACTTAATACACAACAGGGCAAAACTACCTCCCATCAAGCCAGATGAACGCCCTTGAAGACCAAAGATTGCTAAGAGTGCTCCAGACTAAGGTTTCTTCCAACACGGAGTCTATTCTGTGACTCATTCACAGTCTCAGTGGGAAACTCTCTTTATAGGCAGACACCATCAAAAACAATCCTTTTAGCAGAAGCTTGGCCAGTTTATGAACCACTGAATTACAAGCAATTCTCGACTTACAACAGTTCGTTTAGTGACTATTCAAAGTCGCAGCGGCCCTGAAAAAAGTGACCTAGGACCTTTTTCAGCTGCAGCATTCCCCATGGTCATGTGACCAAAAGAGACACTTGGCAACTGACTCACAGTTATGATGGTTGCAGTGTCCCAGGGTTATGTGTTCACCTTTTGAGATTCTGAAAAACGAAGTCGATGGGGAAGCCAGTTTCATTTGACAACCATGTTGCTAACTTAACCACTGCAATCATTCCCTCAACAGCTGTGGCAAGAAAGGTCGTAAAATGGGGCAAAATTCATTTAACAGCTGTCTCGTTTAGCAACAGAAATGTTGGGGTCAATTATAGCCGTGACGTCGAGGATTATCTGTGTAGGTTTTTTTTAAGGCATTCTTTTCATGTGACATGGGGTTGGACTAGAAGACTTCCAAGGTCCCTCCCTTCCAATTCTGTTGTTCTGTTCTGTTTTCTCCGAAGAAAATACCACATTATTCCTGTGACCTTCTGAAAAGTGGGTCTTTTTACCAGCTCCTCCAACTACTTTCTCCCTCTTTCTCCATCTGGATTCCATCTGCTGCTGTTTGGACAAAAAGGAGGGAGGGGGGAATCTCCTGATCATCCCTTCCACCCCAAATTCTCAATGTATTTACAACTAGTACATCAAAGGAGACCCTGCCTCTAGGGAGAAAGCTTGCAAAGAACTATTTCCTTCTATTAGCTTTAAGGCTTTTTTGATTCAATACCCAGTCCAGGCTGATCAAACAGAAAAGTAGAAAGGGAGGCAGCGGGAAAGAAGTTTTTTAAAAATGGTGGGGGGTTGGATGTGAAAAGAGAGAAAAATATTTCTTAGACTGGGCTTCCCATTAGTTCTATACCCTTGTATCCAAGAAAATAGACATTAAGAACGTCCTTTTCTTCAAAAAGATTCTGCCTCCATACAATGGGAATCAAACACCATAAATGCAAGCAGATCCAAACCATAGAAGCATGAAATATCTGCACTGTGTTAAAAAGAAAATTGCTATTATATGGTAATAAGACAACCGGTATCTAATTACCATATACATATTAGGCTCAAAAAATTCATCCATGGTGACAGGAGTTGAAAAGTAACATTTAAAATTTAACCGTTTACATTTGAGGGCAGGCAGCCACACAAGTATTCTACAAAACAGCGTTTTATTTAAGAACAAAACCTCAATCCGTTACTGTAGGTTTTTGACTGATCACTGTTACATAGACATAATTAAGTGAAAGCAAAAAGACAGCTTTTACCAGCAATTCTTACACACGAATCCACATTTGTTAAAGCATTCCCCAAAAGCAAAACACATTTAGCCTCAACCTGTTTCGCCCCAAATGATACTCCTCGGTAGTTCAAAAAAAGCATAAAAATTAAACTCCTTTAAAAGTTGCCTTATCCTTTTTATCCTTTCGCACAGACATATACACCCATTCTAACTACTTATTTGGCATTTTTATCTTTTTCCAAGCATAATTTCATATCCATAAAGGCCTTGATTGTGATAAAAAAAAATCAAGGAAAAATGAAGAATAAGCTTTCACACATGTTCAAAAATTAAAAAAAAAAAAGGTTGTGGAAAACACAACAAAGCTGTACACCAGGTCATATCCCCCACCTCCAAGGGTGTGTTTTCCCCATATGCAGGCTAAGCCAAAGACCCAGCACCTATCTAGAGTTCTCTTTACATATGATATTTTAAGGATTTATGAGTAAAAAAAAAAAACAGAGACCCACAAACACATGCAGAATCTGTTTAAGGCTTTCCAATCCGTTCCTGCATTAAAAAAAAATAGTTTAAACTATGTTTCAACCTCAGCTCAGAGGGCAAAGAACTGAAGCCTGAACAAACTTGTTCCAAATCATCTGGCTTTTATTGCAAGGTCCAGGAAGAGGCCAGCTGATGCTGGTCAGTTTTGCCTGAGGAGAAATATTTCAAGACTAACAAGCTTCTCTCTGCAGACTTCCATACTGCTGAGTTTCAAGTGGAAAAATCTGCTTTCTCTTTCTACCCAAAAAAGAGATTGTCTTTAGGAGAAGCATCCAAGAGAAGGTAAGTAGGGAAGACAAACAATTCTGTTTACAAGAATGAGTCATTTGAGCGCCAGTAAAAGAAGAATGGGCAGGTTTCCAGTTGTTGTTTTTTGTTTTTGTTTTTTGAAAAGGGGATGGTGAGGGGAGTAGCAGAGTGCCAAGATCTACCAGTTGGAGCCTGGTGCCAAAGACTTGCATTTAAGTGATAAATCATCTCTGAATCCAAGCATTTGTGTGCAGTACCAGAAACAGGCAGAACTCACAGTCCCTCCACATAAAGATCCACCTCAAGTTGCCCCAGTACTTCTTTTCAGCCGTGTGGTGTCGAGAGAGAGAAAGAAAAAATTGTGTTGTGGAAGAACAATGTCAGAAACTTGCCAAAAATGTCTGCTGCTGAAACAGCAGGTTTTGCCCTACTTTACCATCTTTCTTACCACAGTTGTTAAGTGAATCACTGCAGTTAACATGGTTAAGGGAATCTGGCAAATTGCCAGATTTTGATCACATGATCATGTGGGGGCGTTGCAATGGTCCTAAGTGTGAAAAACTGTCATGTCACTTCAAAGAGTCACTAGACGAATGGCTGTGACTTACGACCACGATTGAGCCCAACATTTCTGTTGTTAAGTGAGACATTTGTTAAGTGAGTCTTGCCCCATTTTGCAACCTTTCCTGCCATGGTTGCTAAGGGAATCGCTGCAGTTGAAGTTAGTAACCCGGCTGTTAAGTGACTCTGGTTTCCCCATTGACTTTGCTGGTCAGAAGTTCGCAAAAGGGGATCGACATGAAGGGTCGTAAGTATGAACCGGATACCAAGTATCTGAATTTTGATCACATGAATCCTGGGGATGCCGCAAAGGTCGTAAGTGTGAAAAATGGTCATAAGTCACTTTTTCCAGTGCCGATGTAACTTTGAATGGTCACGGAATGAACTGTTGTAAGTCAAGGAATATCTGCGTGTGAGATGGGCAGCTATATAGAGTTACTGCATAAATAAAATGTGCAAAATACTTCTGCACACTTTGTACACTTTTACTGAAATTCTTTAGAAGACGCAGACATGTGAAAAGAGTTTAAGAGAGGAAATTAAGGTTCAGAAATGAAACCATCACTGCTAAGACTCGTGAGCATGTAAGAACACTGAACATCTCCCATATGTCTATTTTAAGATTCATAGAATTCAACAAAGTGCTTTCTACAATGGCCACCTGGGTGTATCTGGAAAGTTCACCGTTCATCAGCTAACAGCATCTGACGTTCAGAGGAAGACTGCCTTTGAACACAGAGGTTCTAGTAACCACAAGTCATTAACTTCTCGACTTCTGTAAAGCTAAGTGCCGCAGTGCCTAGAATTCACATCATGGTGAGAACTTTCAAACCAAGAGCTTCAGCCATTGCACATCATTCAACAGAACTACAAGACCCATCCATTCGGAGAATGTCAGACTGGAAAAGGTTCTTCTCCTCCATTAATTTACCCAAACAGTTTTTAAAGCACTATATGCCAGCAGGCAGCCATGAAGATACCTGGAGGCAGTTCTCCGAGTTAATTCTGTCCTACTTGTAACTGCTGCTACATTATTTTAGATATTCTGCCACTACGGTTCAATCATGCCCTGCCTGAATGACAGTTTGCAAGACTTCTGGATGAGCAAATGAAACAAATTAATTGCTGGACACCAAAGCACTAACAACGCTTTCTGCCTTTTCTGCTCTGGCTCCCTTCCCCTGGAGCATCTCCTCCTCCACCCTCTTGCTCCAAGGTCAGAGCTCCTCCACCCTTTTTTGAAAGGCCTTGAAGACATGGCTGAGGCAACCACTTCACCAGTGGGGAGTGTGGCACTTTGAAGGGGGCTAATTGGAGTAGATACCACTCCACCTCCTCCCTGTGCACACTTTTCTCCTTCCCTTTCCACCCTTAGCTTTATTTTAATTTCATTTTAAATGTAAGATCTTTATTTATTGTTTTGATGATTTATGGTGTGTTTTTAATCAATGTCTGAAACCCGCCTACAGTCGCCTTTGGCAAGATGGCCTGTATACAAGTTTAATAAATAAAAATATTTTCCATCCTACTCATAATTTTATGAGTCTCCATCACGGCTATGTCTCCTTTTGATTGCAAATTAAATTAATACCTCCCAAACTATACCACCTGAAAATACAGCTGACTTTCGCCAAAGGAAGATGTACGTGCCTCTCAATTAGTATTTTCAAAAGATATAAACCAAGCTTTTCAGCACATATATCATTAAACAAACTGGGGGGAAAGGATATTCCACATTGCAAAGTTGCCACATTGATTTGTGGCTTCTACTCAATCCCATCTTAACCCTTTCCACCAAATTTAAAAAGGCACAGGTTAATCTCATTCCTACATTCCTACATATTGTCTTCCCCTCCCCACACAAATGGAAACAAGGTTCTAGTCCTTACTGGCTGGGAAGGAAAAAACGATCAACAACTTGACCAGCAGAATCACTGAATAAGATTCCTGTCATTTAAAGATAGGAAGAAAAAATATTTTTACACCTTACCTGCTTGAATTGTTCTTCATAAGTCCAATCTCCATGGTCCAGGACTTGGGGTTGCAGCTGCGACAGGCTTTGCTGGGGAACCCCAGAATGGCCCCGTTCTTGGCCCCCTACCAGTCTGGAAGGTTCTCCTCGGTATTGCTGGGGGGTCTGTTGTTTGTGCAGAAATGGGGTGCCAGGGCTTGATGTAGCCACTGCACTGGAGCCAAGCGCTCCCTCCACCATTTCTTCTTCTTCTTCCTCATATTCTTCTTCCTCCTCCTCACCCAGATCTTCTTCAAAATCTTCAACCCACTTGCCCTTCCTAAAAGAGGGAGAGAATTATAAGGACAAAAATGTGAATACCTAAAGCAGGGTAAATAAAAATGGTAACTTTGGGTCCTAATACACCTCCAGATATCTCCCTGATGCCCATCAAACTTCAATAACAGGCATGTTTAGGTTAAAATAATTAAATAGCAAGCTGGCACCTTGCAAAGCACCATCACCTTGCATCATAGTCATTTGCAGCAATACCTTTGGGCCTCAGTAAGTCTCTTAAAAATGACAGGCAGCATTCCAATAATTATTTTGGGACGGACTGTACTCACCATGGCAGCCATTCCAGAAATAGGCAGATTTCCCATAACATAATGTAATGTGACTGCAGCCATCACAGGTTTGCCAATATTCCAGATACGCTGTAAGTCCCAAAAAGTTGTTTATTCTAGCCTACAGTCAATCCTACGCTAAAGATAGCCTTTTGGGAGGGTGGAAAGAGGACTTTTTTTTTTTTAAGTAGTTAAGAGAGATGGACAAGAAACTGCACCCGTCCTGCACTCCTTTTTATGAATTGTTAACTGGAGACCCAAAATCTTGGTCTGTTTTACTATTTCTGGGGTTGGGCGGGGTAGGAGGCTTAAAGGGAGAGAAGGTACTGTGGCCCTGGTTAGATTTTAGACACCACTTCATTCCTTAAGAACACTGAAAAACGTCAAAAACTGGGGTTCTGTTTCAACTGGCTGTTGGGGTACAACCCTTCACAAAGCCTGCTTTCAGGTCACACACACACACACACACACACACCCAAATTACAGAAGTCACCCCTAGAAGTCAGGCAGCTGGTTATGGGAATCAAACTCCAACAGATCTCAAGGTTGTTAGAGCAGAAGTATCTGACTGCTGAGTAAACAAAGGCATATTTAGACACACTTCACTCCTCTCTAAAGATTCTGGAAAAATGGCATTCTCTACCCCTCCCCCACTACCTTTGTACTTTTTTTGTTTTAAACAGGTTGGAAATTTTCAAACAAGGATCAGGAACTTAATCAAAAAGCCTAAGGCATTAAAAACTAGCCAGACTGGTTTTGCCTTAAGAGCTGCTGGTTTTATTGTCTCCTGACCCCAACACCACCAGGGAGGGGCATAGGAGCCTGCCGGAGAAACACACCAAATTGCCAAATCAAGAGCAAGAGCAGTCAAAGGAGAGATAATCTTTCTTTCCAGACATTTTGCAATGTTCTGTGTGAGCCACAAATCAACTCGTTATTTATTTTATCCCACCCTGGGATGGGTGAATGATACCTTTTTACCTTTGAAAAAAAATCATTAAAAACGAGAGAGGCTCAAGTTTATAAAATGGCTACTCCCTCATCCAAGACAAAGAGGATACCACCCAAGAGAAAGCAAACCCTTGGCTTTCTGTTTGAGCCCAGAAAGTTTGTAAATTACATGTTTTAACACAAGAGTTACAAGGTAGCACATACAGCTATGCCCCAACCTTTCATTCCAATGTCCCTGCAAAGTATAAAGTCTACTCCTTGACATCTGACCATTGAGGGGCCAGGAGAAAAATTACATTTGATTTTATTTCACTGAACATTTACCTAGCATTAAAAATATTTCATATAATCCCTGTCCAATCATGCACTGGTCACATTAAAAAATTACAATTTGGTTGAGAAAAAGAGACACTTGAAAGGTCTCGGGGTAGTGACTTCTAAGGGTGTGTGTGTGTCAAAAAAACAAGATGATCATTGCTTGTTATATAAATTGAAACTCTACCCCTTTTAATAAAGTCTGTGTCATAGGAGTGATGCCCATAACAAAGGAGCAGGACTTTGATCACACGGAGGCCATCTTGATTTTTTTGACAAGGAGCCCCTCCTCCACACTCCATCTATGGCGGCCTTCATGATCTAAACATTTGAACCCCTTATGAGGACACTAACATAACAGCAAGAAGTGGCTGGGCCTCAGATAAGACTTACATGTCCTCTTCTTCTGAGCCTATTTCTCGGGGGTATTCACCATCTTCCTCTTCCTCTTCTTCCTCCTCCTCTTCTTCCCCTACAAGCTCCTCTTCTTCCTCCGAAGAATGGCTCTCCTCTGACCCAACTGGGCTGGATGACTGTCTGAGGCCAGCTGCAGCTGCCCGCATAGCTGCCAGGGCCGCTATCTGTGCCCTCTGGATCCGGGCGGTGTCAGGTTCTCCCCCCTCCTCAGAGAGAGGAGGGTCCTGGCTGCGGCCACGGGGCAATGCAGTGATGCCAGGGGGTGACAACATGGCGGTCGGATTTGGTGCAGGGAGGGGCAGAGGATTGCCCTGCGGCTGGTCCTGTTGCTGCCGCGCCTCCATTTCTTGCTGCAGCCGGGCACGTTGTTGGCGCTGCAGGTTCTCCATGACGGCCTGCAGCTTCATGGCTCTGCCTGCAGGGGGCAGTGTCCTGGCGGAGGAAGTCAGAGGGGCAGAGCAAGGCTCCAAAGGGGAGGAGCCTAGGCTTTGCCCAAGAGGGGAAGGGGCCGTAGAATAGCGATCAGTCGGGGTCAGCGCCGTGAGGAATGCTGGGAGATGCCCTCTGCCCCAGATGTTCTGGGGAGGGCAACCACTTTTAAAAAGGTTACAAGACTGCACTGTCTTATGGGTTAGGGAGAAGCCCGTGGCACCATTAACCACTTCCAAAAGGCGTCTCTTTCCACAGTAGTAGGACAGCAAGTCAATTTGTACAGAAAGAAATTTGCACAGATATTTTTTAAAAGGCTATTCAAATACCATGATGCTTTAAAAATTAGCCGTGATCCTGAAGTTCAAGGTCCCACGTTCTACACAACCACGTTGCTTTGCGCCAACCTGAACTGAAGGTTAACCCTGTTCTTTTGTCACGTTTCTTTCCATCCAAGGAGGGCTTAGGGGAAATCTGCAAACTGTGAGTTGTCCACCTCTTCTTCTTCATCTAGGCATTAGTGAAAAGTCTGTCCTTTAAAAAAGCAAACACAAACATATACAGAGAAAACATTAGGATGGCAAGAGCTAGAAACTTGACTTCGTAACAAAGGCTAATTTATCCAACTATAGGAACTATAAAAATCCAGCTGTTGATCTCATAAGGTGTGTTTTATTGAAATAGCTCCTCCAATGCCTGTCTATAAAAAGACAGATGGAAAATGGATTAAAAAATGAGTAAATATAGAAGACAGAACAAGAAGAACCCATTAGGATCAGAAGCTTTAATCTGAATCATGTGGAAAGTGGAAATAAGAAATGCTATTCCTGAAGCCAACTTTATCAATAAGATGCTATAAACATCACATACCCACAGACATATGTATGTACTTATAATGCACACAAAAACAAAAATGGAAGCAATTATAAAAAAGGGAACAACATTTTTTTTAACAAACAGGAAGGTACGAAAGAGTTTTTCAGCTTTTGCCAGCAAAACCTTTGGTCAGAAGGGAACAGTGGTGCAGTTTTTAGACAATGTCCATAGTTAATGATTGTGGCTTATAACCAACCCTCCACCTCTTACAAAATGTATCTCAAGACAGAGCATGTTCACAGTCACATACAACACTTTTAATTGTATTTCTACTGATCTCTCAGGAGGCATCGGGCCAAATAAATTTATTTACTCTGTAAATTTACTTGGCTGCCTATCTTAAATAATGCCTGGTGCTAACACAAATTAAAAAATGGAAATGTTGATATAAAAACAGAAAACAAATAAGATATATGCTGTTACAAACAATAATTCTTCAATCCACACAAAGCAAAAACTCCAACCAGATTCCATGACTATCCTGCCCCAAAAGCCAAGTTTTTAAGCCCTTCCAAAAGGTAGGTGGGGTTAAGTTACTATACCTTAAGAATTCTCACTAGCCTATTTGCCATGCATCACCACATTACTAGTCATAGCCTGATGCCTTAAAAGATGGGAAAAAAGAGGCAGCAACAACTTTCTCTAATTTATATTTGGGTCACCTAGACACAATGATTCCTTGCCCCTGGCAACCAAAGCTTATTACCGTATTTTCTAACATCCACCAAAACTTCCCACAACGCCTCTGAATACCACAGGGAAGATCATTGTCTCTCTAGGAAAAGGAAACATTCTCGCATTATCTGCTCAATGCCACAGAACACAGTGCTCTTTTTACAGAGGAAAAATGATCAGAAATTAAGATTCCCATGGACAGAACCTGCCAACAAGACCATGCATGCCTTCGTTAAGAGCCCCTAAGCTCGTTCCAACTTGCTTAGATTAAATGCAGTCATAATATGCATGGCATTTTCATGGAGAGTTGGAAGAACAGCTAGAAAACTGAGAGGGCTCCTCCCAGATATAATCAGACACAAACTGCTAGACGCGTTATGCCTTATTCTATTTTTATCTCTGCAACAACAATCCTGCAATGTAGGATAGACTAAAATAGCAACTATCCCAAAGGCATCAATTGAGAACCTATGTTTGAGTGAAGTTGAGCCAAAATCCATTTCTCCCAGCACCAGTTCAGTGCCATAAACTCTTCACTAACAGGGAGTTTCTCTGAAACTTGAATTCTGGTGACTCCTTAGGTGATGTCCATGGAGATTTCTTGGCAAACAAAACAGAAGTGGTTTGCCATTGCCATTGCCATATATTTTTCAACTTTCCAGTCTGACCTATAATCCTTGAATTTATTCTTGGGTCTCCTATTCAAACACTAACCAATAAAGTATTCTATTCTATTCTATTAACCAGATATGACTTTGCTTGGCTTTCTGAGATCCATCAAAGTTTCCTTGAGAAAATACAGATAGTCCTTGACTTACGACCCACAATTGAGTCCAAAACTTCCATTACTAAGCAAGACAGTTGCTAAGTGAGCGTAGCCCCATTTTACGACCTTTCTTGCCACACATTATTAAGTGAATCACTGCAGTTGTTAAGTTAGCAACAAGGCCGTAAAGTCAATCTGGCTTCCCCATTGACTTTGCTTGTCAGAATGTCGGAAAAACTAATCACATGACTCCGGGACACTGCAACTGTCATAAATACCATACCTATTGGCCAAATTTTGATCACGGGACCATGGGGATGCTACAATGGTTGTAAGTGTGAAAAATGATCTTAAGTAACAAGAGCATTTCAGCGCTCTTGTAACTTCAAATGTTCACTAAATGAATGAATGGTTGTAGGTCAAGGACTACCTGCAGAAGAGCCTACAATGTGCACGAAAAAGGGGCTTGGATCCAACTCGCAACCTCTCCAATACTGCAAGACTTTTAGTGCCTAGCTGACCGAGGTTGAACCTTCCTCAATAAATTCCCAGTTTCTTAAGACAGCCTGGCCTGGAATTCTGAAAAGTGGTAGTCCTAAGCCTCTAAAAAAATTCTAAACTGGAGAAGGTCAGTATACACCACATTGGAAGAGGGGGATCAATGATGTGTGATTGAAGGGGACCACCAGTTTCATTAGCTCACAAAAAGATCAATTCTTCCATGGAGTTGGAAGAGGAGAACAGGTTGTCAATGGCCACGACTGAGAAGATGTTTCTCAGGTATCATCGAACTGTCTAATTTAAATAGCCATTTTCCACTACAACTAACTCAACAGATCTAGAAACTCCGCCCCGTCCCCCTGCAACTTAAATTTAACAGACAGTCGTGCCAACCAACCCTGTTCTCAGTCTCCTGTCAAGGCCCTCTCCCATCAAACACCCTTTTCTTCCCAACTGCCATGGAACCTTCACCAAGGCAAGCGTCTTAATGACATCAGAGGAAGCAGGAACCAATCAGGAAATTCATTATGGACATGGTGTCTAATTCCTTTGGCTGCACAGCGCAAAGGAAGGAGCCAAAATTATGCATTCTGCTTTTCATGTCCTCAAGGGAGAAGATGTGAAATCAGCACTTCCATACATAAAAAAAGAACAATAGAGGATGCCCCCAAAAGGAATACAGGTAGTCCACAACTTACGACCACAACTGACCCTCAAAATTTTGGTTGCAAAGTGAGCCATTTGTTCAGAGAGTTTTGCCCTATTTTATGACTTTGCTTACCACAGTTGTTAAGTGAATCACTGCAGTTATTAAGTTGATAATAAAACTGTTAACTGAATCTGGGTTCCCCATTGACTTTGCTTGTCAGAAGGTCACAAAAGAGGATCACATGATCCCGGAACAGTGCAACTGTCATAAATATGAGTCAGCTGTCAAGCATCTGAATTTTGATCACAGTGACCGTGGCAATACTGCAATGGCCTTTAAGTGTGGAAAGCAGTCATAAGTCACTTTTTTCAGTGTCATAACTTTGAATGCTGTTGTAAATCAACTGTTGTAAGCTGAGGACTACCTGTACAGTCAAAAATTCTCTGAGAATAACCTCATCTCAGTCAAAAAAAGAAATAAGTTCTCACGTCCTATTTCCATTTTGTCCACTTTACATATAACTTTGCATGGGTCTTGATATTTCGAATTTCAAAAAAATCCCAGAACATGGAAACTAACACTAATAATTTTACATTCACAATGTCAGTTGCGTGCGGCTTTTTATTTCCCCCAAAAGCCATGATAGAAATTTTATATTACGGAAATTTTCAAGAACTGAATATTATTAACATGGGTTCAGTAACCATGAAGGAGTATTACCGAAGAGTGATTGGTATATATGAGTGGGTAGTTATAGATAATTAAACAGGTAAATTGCAAAATATCAAATATTTCAATTCTTTTGAATTTAATGCTACCTATTCCTCATTACCTAATGTAATTTAAGTTGCTTGCCTAAAATATATATAAACTCAAAATGACCAACTAGAGATTGAAAATACATGCCCCTTGGCCCTGGCTTAGATTGGTAAAATGTTGCAATAAAACAAAGGTATACGAATTGTCTATCTCTGCCTCAAAATATGTAATTTCAAATGCATTAAAGCGTAAAGTACCTTCTCTTGCTCCTCTATGCAATTCATGCCTAGAAATTAAAGATGAATTATAATGTCATAACATTTTCTCCTATCTAAAGCCAACCTTCCCCTTGTCAAAAATATTTTACTTCCCCATCACTGCCCCTTCAAACTATAGACAATTCCAGATGTAAACAAGGGTATAACAGTTATTAAAGTTTGAGAAAAAGAAAAAAGAATTCAAGAAATGGCTGAATTGGGACCTCAGAAGGCAGGCTCATCTAAGCTTTGTTCTGGGCCAGAGACATTAATGCTTTATTAATCTGGAAAGCAGCAGAAAGTGAAACAAAGGGCAATTTACAGAAGCCTGTTAGCTAAGCAAAAAGAGGCAGTGGGATTTTTCTAGTTAGTGCCGATATTATCATCCTAAGGATAGGCAGAAAGAGCAAGTTATGTGCGCAGTACAGGCAGCAAGGAGAAAAGCTTCTCTATCAAGGGTTGGTTGTATTTTTGCTGCAATTTCTATTGCAGCAAATTCTATTATCTGTGCTGCCAATCAATCCCTCAAACACAAGATATGAAGCTGTCCAGATCCCAAATGTTTTTCGCATGCCCTCTATTTTTTCCATGCAGAGGCTTGAAATGGAAGACTCTTAATTCCTTGGGCAGAATTCTCTGTCAAATGAAGTTAATAGCATAAGGTTAATCAGATTTTCAGATTTCTCCTTCCCATCTGGGAAGCATATTCTAAATTCAGCCTAGGAGCAGGAACAATTTGAACTACATGTGGCGATGTGCTGTTACATATGGACCACATTCATGGACTGGAGCAGATGTGTGCCACAGAATGGTATCCTGCACGATGGATTTAATTTTAATATTTGATAAGAGGAACAGGCCACAGTAGATGCATAGAGCTAAAAATTAAAACCGACTTCCTGAGTTATAATTAAGCAAAGATAATGTGATACAATCAGCCAGTTATAATTAAGGAGTTATAAATCAACTAAACATTTTAATGAGACTGATAAATGATATGAGGTAAATTGGCATTGATCATTTAAGGACATTTTGGGGTTAAAAAAACTGCTTAGCTCTTTTCATTGCCTCTAGCTCAATAAACTTTTCTGTATACCGCCTACGGACTCTGTAGCCTTAGCGTATATGTATCTATGAGATTATGTATGTGTCTGCCCGCATTTGCACCATGCCAAATTTTGCAATGGTGATGACCTTGACTACTTGTTATTAGTCACTCTCTTATAAAATTGCAATCATTGACTAAGCCAGACTTTTTCAACTCATAAAGTATGTTGGGGGTAAGGAGGTGTTGCATACTCATTAACATCATTTCAAGCAGTTTCAATATTTTGTCACCCTTTAGTGAGTAGGATAAAAAGAACAAAGGGGCTGGACTCCATAGGCTGGATTCTAAATACCTGGGGCCATCTTTTAACTTCTCCTAGACGTAACTTTTGGTAGGAGAACGGAAACAGTATGTATGTCTGGGCATAAAGCTGTCCCAAAACCATTGTCTGTCAAGGAGCTAGGCCTCAGTGATCACAAGCAGCAGAAGTGACACAATCTTGCATGTTTCAGGATTTTTGCTAGTTTGCAAAAGACTCAGGTGATCTAAATTCCAGAGAGGGCCCTGAAACACCCTAAATTACCTCTCACTCTGCTAGAGAGAAGCTTGTAAAAGCCAGAACTATAAAGGGAAATCCAAGTCCTCAATCATGTTTTTCAGCTTTTTTTAAAAAGAGATCAAACTAGTAATTCCTGCCAAGTGGAATAATAGAGACAGCTCAGCAGTCAGGAGAAATATAGCCACAGGATGCAGACAAAAACTACTGTATAACAAAGTTAAAGGGTACCTTCCTTTAAAAGCAATATTTCCAAAACCATCCCTTCACACACAGGTTAAATAATACAGGCAAGCTTTGATAGGTAGGCAAAAGATAAGCAGTGCGTTTTGGTATGATATATTGATCCAGTTGGTGCCTTCAAAGTCAACACAATCAGATCTCTCAGCTCACTCTTGTTGCCCACACACTAGTGTGCATGCTTTCAGTTAGTCCATTCACCAATTTGACCTTGAGTCCTTCTAAACATATTATAGAAAAGGGGCTTGAAGGTGAACTGGCCAAATGTCCAAAAAGAGACTCATGCTACTACTACACACCCTTTTTATTAAATACGTATTCCATTTTATTAAATATGTGTTCCATTTGAGCCAAGGGAAGAATAGAAGGTACCTCCAACGTGAATACAGAAAAATCCTCTCTCTTTTGTTGCTGGCAAGTAAGCAAAATGCTGTCTTAAACTACACTGACAATCGCACTTACTAGGGTAGTTAGGCCCAGCAGAAAAGTGGGAGACTTTTCTGAATAAACATGCTGTTAATGGCATACTATCTTTAACAAGATTATTTCTAGGTTAAGGTGGAGAGACCTGGAATGTTAAAAAGGGTAGAAGGGCATTTCCACAGAACGAAATATTCTGGGTCACAACAGCTTGTATATTAAATTACAGAAGTATAACGCAGCCTTTTCAACGAGACCCACTAAAGCAGATTATTTTTTTTAAGTGCTCGTTCGAGACTCAGTAATGCGTGTGTAAAATCAACCTACATTGCCCTAGAACAATCCAACAGAAAAACAGTGAGGGAAAAGTCGCTAAGCGATCCATACAAATGTTAATTGTGATGGGGGGGAGGAGACGAAGCGAGCCAAATGGGCTACTTTTAAAGACGTACAGTTACAACTGTCTTTTTTAAAGGAAAAAAAAACACCTCAGCTTAAAATTAAATTGCAAAGTTAATCGAGGAGTGGAACTGCCCAGCTTGCTTAGGAAAGAGGCAAAGCGAGGGATTCATTTGCACCCAAAGGCGGGGGGAATACTCGAAGGAGAGCCGCCTCTGCCCGTCGCCTCCTCCCACAACTCGATTTCAAATATAACCATGGTTCTCTCTCTCTTTTTTAACAAAAGTAAATAAAGTTGGAATCGAAGGGCGGCTAAAAGAAAAGCAGCGGCGCGGAGGCGATGCCAGGTCTCGCTCAACCAGTAACGCACATTACATATTAACTTTATTTAGCCATTTATTTATATCGCTCTATTCCCCCCTTCCCCCCCCCAAAAAAAACCCCTCCATTCCCTTCTTTGGGAAGGGAGGGGAAAGCTGAAGATCTCTTCTAAAACGCCAACAATTTTGTTTTCCATTCGCTCGAATTTCAAAACACACACACACACACACCCATACACACACACCCGCTTGGAGCCGTTTGTCCATTTCTAAAAAAAAAAACCAACACACATTAGAGAAGAGCGGATTCCTAATCGCGGCGCCTATTTTACCTTGCAGAGAGGCAGGCGAGGGGAGCCTCATTTTCCCTTCTGGCTGGCTCCTTTATTCCCGGGAACCCAGTCTCTGATCCAGCTGGGCCGCTCGCTTTTCCACGCGCGATGCTTCCCTTTTGATCTTGCAGACAGATTCTTTCCTCCTTTTTTTTCTTTCTTCTTTTTCTTCCTCGCTGCGGCGTCTTCCCTCCCCCTTTCTTTTTCTTCCTTCCTTTTTTTAATTGCGTCGCTTTTAATGCCGCCTCCCTTATCTGGCTTGGATTAGTAAGTTTCCCTTTACAAGCGATTGCATGGCCTTCTCCTCCTCCTCCTCCTCCCACGATGCCTAAGGCGTGCACAGAGCTGGATAGACAAATCATAGGATGACAAAATAGCAATCAGATGCAAATTCCTAACCTCTGAATCAGGACCCAGGCATAAGAGAGGGTTGGGTCCTGCCCTGCTAAGGGAGCGTCGTTCAATTCCTCTTGGCGGAGGAAACCTGTGCGAGAAGCTAGACGCTCGCAAAGAGACACGCCACCTGTATCTGCACATTTCAGTCCCTTTAAAGTCCCGCGGTACTCTCGGCTCTAATAACCCTAACCTTCTAAATCCCAGGCTAACAAAAACCCCATTTGTGCTATTCACATATAACAAAGCAAATTCAACCATATTAAACCTTTCCTGGATGGCGGGGGGGGGGGTTTCCCCCCAACCCGTCAGACAATGGCTAGGTTTCCACAACACTCTGAACCATAAGTTGACCCGGTCTAATGTGCCGCGCACATTCAGGCAGCAGCGGGAACGTGCTTATTATTTGCCCTTTTGCTGTTATGGCGGCTAGGAATTTCTCGAGTCTTGCCATTTAGAGGCTTAAGTGTAGGAGTTAAGCTTTAAATTACAAGTTGGCACTAGGGAATTGACCCCTCCAAAAAAAGCAGCAGAAAGGGTGGGACCGCCAAACCTGCACTGCGAAACCCCAGACACCCACCAGGTGGCAGCTAAAAAAAGATGCAGACAATTGTAGCCCTTTTGCTGCCATCTAGCGTCAGCCGCCATTTTTGCAGACCCCATGCAAGCAGCTCTGACAAATGGCCCCAGTATGTAAACTCAGGTTGTTTGGATAGCTGAGCCCAGTTACAGATTAACAGAGTTGGAAGGGACCTTGTAGGTTATCTAGTCCAACCCTCGCCCCCGCTCAAGCAGACCCCACACCATTATTGACAGATGGCACTCCGGTCTCTTCTTGAAAGCTTCCAGTGATGAAGCTCCCACAACTTCTGAAGGCAACTTCTGTTCCATTTGGTTGATGATTGCTCTCATTGTTGCACATTGTGTTACCAAAAGCCGCACGCCCAGAGATGAAAACTTTTTACATTCATCCGAATTTAAATCCAGCCGCCCTGAATTCTAGATTTGCACTTTTATCACTTAGACCGGAGTTTTTCAAAATTTCAGACGTGTAGACTTCAATTCCCAGAATCCCCCAGTCAGCATGCTGAGGGTAGTTCTATCACAATGTTGACCAACACCCCAATTCACGATATATTGCTAGCTGAACCATTTTTTCCCCTTCCTCCCATTTGCAACCGAGAATTAGAAGAGACTTTCTCCTCCCCCCCTTTTCCTCTCAGATGGCCGCCGATGGTCACTTCCGGCCTATTCTTCGACCCCGATTCATGTGGTTGGCTTGTATTAACAGCTGGTGGTGCTTCTTCTTGAGCCTTTGGGGTTGTGGGGAACTCACCCACCATTCCTGACCAAGTAGTAGTTCACTGCCAGTTGTTAGAAAGAGCATGAATTAAACTTCAGAGAACATTACAAACTCCCGCCCAATTCTTTATATGTGTGTGTGTGTGTGTGTACATACATATATATATAAAGAATTGGGTGGGAGTCGAAACGTTGCCAAGATACTTCCAATTTTACGTGGGAGAAAACCCAAATAACCAAAGAGATGATAGATAGATAGATAGATAGATAGATAGATAGATAGATAGATAGATAGATAGATAGATAGATAGATAGATAGATAGATAGATAGATAGATAGATAGATATTTTGAGAAGTGTGTGCTTACTCCGAGAAGCACAAAGCCTAAGACACAAGCCTGAAGATGACGGATGAGATTTGGTCGAAACGTTGCCAAGATACTTCCAATTTTAAGCGGGAGAAAACCCGAATAACCAAAGATCCACATACAAATACCCGCAAAAACAAATATATATTTCCTTCCTCGCACAGCTCTAGCGCCTTTAATACCTCCGCGAGGGAAAGCGGGGTGGAGTCGGTAGAAGCCCGTTAATTGAAGGCGGTGGGTTTGGCTCTTTGGAGACGCTCCCTAAGCGAACTCTGGCTAAAGTCAGTTCCGCTTCTTTTCTTTGCTCTCGCTCGAGTTGGCTCTCTTTGAGTTAAAAAGATCCTCCTCCTCCTCTTCCCCCTTTCTCTCCGCCAGAGCCGTGCCTATCCCATTAACGTAATTACAACATTTTTGTGGTCGGCGATGGGGAGGTGGGGAGACAGAAGCAGTCAAGAGGCCGAAAGTCCATGTGCGTGGAAGGAAGAGCTGCTCCTGATCTAACGCAGCAACTGCATCGGGTGTGATCGCCGCGGGTTTTGAGGGCCTTAATTATTCCCCCCTCCCCTCACGATCCTTGTCATGACCATGCAGTTTTTCTCGGGTGCTCTCCGAAAAGTGTTGGATCGCAGGACCATCGTCCTCGGCCAACATGGCTGGCTGGAGGTGATTAAGGGGAGGTTGGATCAACACACTAAAGGTTATAAACAACATGCGAAGTAGATTCTGCGGAGAACATTATTGGGTATTTAAAAACGTATACCCATATTTAAAAAAAACATTAATAGTATTAAATGCCACTTAAGTAAATACGTGAAAGTGTATAAAAGTACAGGAACAAAATTAAAAACTAGTATATTCTTTAAAGAATTCCCATGGCTGCTACCTATCTCTACAAAATCTGGCTGGAGAAAATAGAAATGGTGCCGTATAGTCAGAAAAAAGTAACAGCCTGGGCCCAAAGACCTTCTGAGACATTTCCTCAAGATCCACAAATTTGAGGAAGGAAAACATGCAGAGGATACAAGATTAGGGGATAATCTTGTTTTCATTTTTTTTGTTTTGTTTTAAATGCAGATGTAAAAAGATTAGGAGTTTCTGTCCAGCGTTTTCTGCCTTCCAGAGCCAGCAAAATAAAGTGGGGGGGGGGGAGAGAAAAGTAACAGAAAGAATAGATCCATGGTGGTTCAGCCCGTTTTGAGAGGGCTATTTTCATCCTATTTGGGATCCTGATGGTTGCAAAGAATCAGCCCAAGCCTTGACTATTGGAAGTTAGCCTTCTTGGCACATTGTTCTTGTGGTGCCTGTGGTTGACTTTTATCTTTGGAGATGGCAATTAAAGTGTTCAACATCTGCTGACAAGGGGATTTGGCCCAATTTTATTTAGGTTTTAAGCTACCCAGGTTTAATGTGTTTATAGTTACAAGACACTAAAACACCATTTCAGTTAAAACATATCCAATAAAATCAAATAAAGACACAAAATACAGGTAGTCCTCATTTAGTGACCACATATTGGAACCAACTTGGTTGTTGCTATGTGTAACCATGGCTATGCTTATTTCAGCTTTCCTTTGCTTTATAGGCCTGCAAAGACTGCACATATTAATATATTGAATACAGTTAAAATATTATTTAAAAGCTTGGGAAAACTATATTTGCCTAATGCCAAAAATATGCTAATGTGAATGCTAGTTGAGTTTCTCTGATCATTGATCAATCTCCCGCTAAAATAAAATGGTGATTTTTTTGGTGATATGTATGTCATTTTAAGGACAAATATAAACATTTTGAACATCTATATAAGGTGATATTTCTATAGAAAAAGTTAATATATTATATTCAAGAACAATGTTCTATTAAGGAATTGAAAACCTGAGTATTTAAATATATTTTTCAGTATGATTTTGTGCTGCTGCTCTATTTGGCGTTTCTGGATACATATCATTTGTTTCTCTTTTACTGTTCTGGTTTTTTTTTTATTATTATGTAAAGCATCTATTGTCATTCAGAACTGGACATTCTGGAAACCAATGTAAATATATAAATAACTGCATATGTGAAAACTTTGTTATTTTTGCTAATAAATAAAACTAATTTTGAGTAAATCCTTCACGTTAACAGTTTCAGTCTTTCACAGTTGTTTATTGCTCCTTTCATATTTCAGCTAGAGCAATTTCTTATGTGTTTAACTACTGCTGTTGTAATTTACTTTTTGGGTGTTTTCTGATAACAAACTTGTTAGTAAACAACGGGGCATTAAAAAAAAATAAGAATATGCCACAGAGCCTCTGGGTCCAGCATTTGGTTTCTCACAGTAACTAGCCAGATGCTCCAAGTTTGGTCTGGTGCTTAAGGTACTGGTCCAGAAACTGGGAGATTGTGAGTTCTAGCCCCATCTTAGGCATGAAAGCTAGTTGTGTGATTTTGGGCCAGTCACAACCCTTCAGCCCAACCCACCTTACATGGGTGGTTGTGAGGAAAATAAGAAATATTATATGCCATCTTTGAGTTATTTATAAAAAATAATAAAGGTGGGATATAAATAAACGTTACTCACAAAAAGGAGATACTCCAAAAAGGAGATACTCTACAGCTACAATTTAAATATATGGGTTTTCCCAACCTTTTCAAATGAATAAACTTTTCATGGATCTGCTTTTCACAACGATAATCCAATCAGCTTTCAAATCTCCAGTTTAGTGTCCATCAGCACCTTTTATGGTGATATTAATGCCACAAATTAATCCTGCAGAGTGTGACAAAATACTTTCTTTTTTGGTTTAAATAGTTTTCTGATCGGTTCATCGGGTGAACCCTGGCGTTTATTTTTTTCTATGCTATGTCTGATTTCACGTTTCAGTCAGGGTTCAGTTACATTTCTTTCCAACTAGAGCAAAATGGAAGAGAGCCAGGTTTTTTGTTGTTGTTGTTGTTTTGCATTGCATCACTGTATATGCCTAAGGAAATCAAGAGAACAAATCAATAGTGGGATTCATTTTGAAAGATTGTTGGGTGATTTTTCTCAACTTCTTCAAAAACGTCGCAAGAAAAAGAAAAAGACAAGACTCGGTATCACTGGTTAAAGATGGTCAGATGTATGAATTTATTTTTGAATCTTCAAAGGACACACACACATACACACACACACACACCAGTGGTGGGATTCAAAAGTTTTTACTACTGGTTCTGTGGGCATGGCTTGGTGGGCGTGGCAGGGGAAGGATACTGTAAAATCTCCATTCCTACCCCACCCCAGGGGAAGGATACTGCAAAATCCCCATTCCCTCCCCATCACACTAACCTGCTTTCCAGCTCCATTCTCCTGTGCAGGGCAACCAAAGAAGACCCAACTGATCAGCTGGACTTGGGAGGCAGAGAATAGATGGGCGCGGGGCCAGTCAGAGGTGGGATTTGCCAGTTCTCCCAACTACTCAAAATTTTTGCTACAGTTCTCCAGAACAGGTAAGAACCTGCTGAATACCACCTCTGGTACACACACACACGTCCTCAACTTGTGACTAGTTGTTTATCAACTGTTCAGAATGATAAATCCCCTCCCCAAAAAGGCCCCTTGAGATTTGATTTTGAAGTTCCAACATTGTACCCCCCTGCAATCACATAACTGCATTTTGGACAGTTGACAATCAGACCACATTTTAGGCCCTTTGCAGTGCCCCAGGCCGGTCATCTGACCACAATTTACAATGTTTTTGCTAGAAGCCCGTATTTTATTTCTGATTTCCAGAAAAAATCAGCCCATAGCAAAGCAAGGGTTTGCTTAATGACCACCTGTTCACTTAAGAACTCTGGCATTTGCTTTATGACTGCTGCATTTGCTTAAGGATTGCAGCCCAAAAAAGGTGGTAAAATTTGGGTCCGTCACGGGATGACCTGCTTTGCAATCATCATGCTTTAACAATTATAAACTGCCAGACCCAATTACAGTTCATGAGTCAAGGACTACCTGTATTCCTTCTTCCATTCAATAGTGTCTGATTCTCAAGACACTGCCTGGACAAGTCCTCTGCAGTTTTTTTGGCAAGGTTTTTCTCAGAAATAGTGTGCTATTGCCTCGGTAGGATTGAGAGAAAGTTGACTGGCTCAAGGTAACCCAGCTAGCTTCATGCCCAAGGTGGAACTAGAACTCACAGTCTCCCAGTTTCTAGCCTAATGCCTTAACACTACATAAACTGGCTCTCAAATATATATGCAGTAGTGCAATTTAAGAAGGAAATATCGTGTAACCTATTTTATTATGAATTCTTGACGTCTTTCTGTGTCAAGAAAGAACACTACGATCTTCAAATGGGGTGAAGTTTTTTTAAAAAACCAAATTGGAATTTGGAACCATTTCTTTTGCAAAATATCTTCAGCAGTGGCAGGGTTTCCATCAATAGTTTTTTTTTTTAATTCCATGAAATCAATAATGCCCTATTCTTTCTTCCAAATAAATTTATTTCCAAAGTGAACAAAGGTTGGAGAAGCCAAAGCTTCTGTTCAACTTTTCCAAAGAAAAAAGGAAAGGAAAGGAAAGTAATTTAGTAGGTATTAATTTCTCAATGTAAGAGGAAAATATTTCTAGCAGGTGATAGGTACGGTAAACTTCCATGAATCAATTTTATTTAATAGGAAATATAATTTCATTGGCTTCTTTTTGTAAAACAGAAAAATATTTCAATAAAATTATCCATATAGGCTTGCTTTTACTTACTTTGGCCAAGAAATGATGTGTGTGTGTGTGTGTGTGTGTGTGTGCTTGTGTATGTGTATTTAGAAGTGGACTTTTCTGATTTGGAAAGTATGAGTAATCAGGGAGGCATAATAATGTTGCAAAATTTGTGTAACCCCAAAAAAATGTAATAGCACTTTTCATATTGTAGAGTAATGAAGTTGACCAAACATATCCAAGAAACTACAGGCAGTCCTCATTTAGGGACCACAGTTGGGACCGAAAATGTCATTAAGTAAAGTGGTCACTAAGTGAAACGGCAAGTGTGCTTTTGCTCTTACTTCAGTGTTCCTTTGCTTTGCAGAACTAAAAGGTCATAAATGCAAGGAGTAGTTTTTCATCATGATTCTTACTGCGAATGGCCACTAAAAGAGGCACTCTCTAAAAAAAGGAGCGTTCTATGACAAAAAAAAAAAAACTGGGGGGGGGAAGAGAAGTGAGAAAAGAGAGGATGGGGAAGAGGAAAAATGCTATTTCACAGTAGGAAAAAATTGGAGAAGACTTGATGAGGTAAGAACTGTCAATCTTTGAGAGTTGCCAATAATCTGGTAGACTGTTCACCCTGGTGTGATTTGGACACAGGATTAAGTTCCCTCTTTCAAGAGTTCAAAGGGAAGCAGAATGGGTTGGATTAAGGTGGGGAGGGGCTGTTTGAAGAGGGTGACCCACATGTGTGATTCCTTTACCCCTTGAAGGTGACCCCAAAGCTCTCCCCCGTTAGAGGAAGAGCAGTTCAGAGAGGAAAGCTGGGATTTTCCACCATTGCACAACAACTAGGTGATCCATCTTATCACATTTATTTTGCTCTTTATTTACAAGGTACCAGTTGAAGGAAAGAATTGCGAAAGAGAGCAGAATTAAAATTGGAGCAGTGCTTAAAAAAACAGGACAATTACAGAGCCATAAATTGCAACAGTCAGTAGCTTATCAACTTCCAGGAGTCCCAGGGTGAGTGATTTCACACACCCCCACCCCATCATTTGGTCTTCCAAAAACAGGTCTGAAGAGACCAAGCTGGTATTCAGACTTCAAACAGAAAATTGTGTAATGCCAACATTGGTTGGATTTCTCAGCTGGCTTCTGGACCCAAGAATCTGTGTTTCTTTGCTCTTGGTCCAGCACCTTAGCCACTTATATAGGTCATCCTCAAGTTATGACTGTAGTTGAGCTTGGCAATAAGGGTCCTTGGCAGGGGTGAGCTTCAAAAAATGTTAGCAACGGGTTGTCTTTCTGGTTGCTGGGTGGGCGTGGCCATGGGGGGCAAGGCCTAGTTGGCCTCCTGCACCATGGCGGGGGGCGGGGGCATTTTTGCCCTCCCCGGGCTCCGGAGGCTTTCCTCAAGCCTCTGTGAAGGCGAAAACGGCCTCCCAGGTCTCCCAAGGCTCTCTGGAAGCTAGAAACAGGCCCATTTCTGGTCTTCCCCAACTTCCAGGAGGCCCGTTTTTCGCCCTCCCTGAGCTTCCGTGTGTGTCCTTCCCTTCCGTGTATCCAAAATGGGCCGCGTGGGGACTCAGGGGAAGGGAGGGAAGTAGTGGGTGGGGCCAGAGAGCAGTGGGATGTGGGGGTCCTCCGAACTGCATAGAATCTTAGCTAGGGGCTCTCCCGAACCCCTGTGAACCCCCAGCAGCCCACCCCTGGTCCTTGGTGTTCTCTCAGCTTGTTGTTTTCTTGCAGATGTTTCATTACCCAAACTGACATCATCAATGCTGGTCTATGTAATATCAGTTCTAGATTGACTAGCACTGATGATCAGGGGTGGGATTCAAATTTTTTAACAACCAGTTCTGTGGGCGTGGCTTAGGTGGTAGGCGTGGCTTGGTGGTCATGTGACTGGGTGGACATGGCTTGGTGGTCATGTTATTGGCTGGGTGTGGCCAACTCAACATCACTAATGTTGTAGAGCGGCGGTTACAGAAGGGAGACTAAGCCAGGGCTAGGCTAACATACTTTATTCAATGAATAAAGGGTCGCCGCGGCTTCAGAGGCAATCTGACAGCCAGCTGGCGGTGACAGCTGATGCCGTTTGACAGCTCCCTTTTATAGCCGGCTGTCAAACGGCATCAGCTCCCGCTCAGATGGCGGACCAGAAGGAGAACTTCAGGCAGGTTCTTAATACATAACACTCCTTCCCCCTGGTCGCGCGCATGCGTAGTCCTGTAGCCACAATGGCGGCCTTCGTTCGCGGCTTGTCCTCCGCGGCTCTGGAGGCTTGGGGGCTGCAACACAGTCTCTGTCTTCTCCGGCGGTGCCAGGCGTCTGCGGAGGGTTGACGGCCGGTCCGGACCTGCTATCTGGAGTCGGCTCTGGTGAGTCTTCCTGCGGTGGTCGGCTGGCTGGGAAGTCGGGCCTCTGGTAGACCGGGTAGTTCTGCGGGACGGCTGCGGCAGGCGGCGAGTAGACCGGGTGGCTCGGCGGCGGGTTGTCCAGGCTTTCGGCGGCAGGCGAGGTCCAACGTCTCCTGAGCTGGTCGATATGCCTCCTCCAGGTTCTCCCATCTTCCAGGAGGACTCTGTAAGACCTGGGCCCTGTAATAGAAACTATCCGCCCTGGCAGCCATAACGGGTGCCCTGCATAGTTCCTGGCATAAACCAGGTCTTGCAGGGCAAAGCCCCTGGCATGGCTGTCAGATGCCAGGGGTGTGCTGGGGGAGTAGTGGGGGTGCAACCTGTCCAGGGTGGTTCGGAGTCGCCTGCCCATCAAAAGTTCAGCAGGTGACTTGTTGGTTGTGGGGCATGGCGTGGCATGTTGCGTGAGTAGGTAAGTGGACAGCTTGGAGTGCCAGTCTGCCTGCCTCAGTTTGGCCAAAACTTCCTTGGCTGACCTAAAAGCCCTCTCTGCCATCCCATTACTGGCGGGGTGAAAGGGGGCTGTAAGGGCATGCCTGATGCCCAGGTTGGCAGTGAAGATGGCAAATTCATTTGAGCTGAATTGAGGCCCGTTATCTGACACCAAGGTGTCTGGCAGTCCATGAGTAGCAAACAGTCTGGTCAAAACCCTAGTGATGGCTTGAGTTGTGGTGGAAGACAGCATGGCTACTTCAGTCCATTTGGAAAACGAGTCCACTACCACCAAGAATGTTTTCCCCAGCATGGGGCCAGCTAGGTCAATATGTAGCCTGGCCCAGGGTGCCCCTGCATCTTCCCACCTGGTGGGTGTAGCTATGGGTGGAGCTGCTCTTGTCGCCTGGCAGGCCTGGCATGCGTTGACCCAGCTGGCAATTTGGGCATCTAGTCCTGCCCACCAAACGTAGCTGCGGGCCAAGGCCTTCATCCTTACCATGCCCGGATGACCCTCGTGCAGTGTTTTTAGAACTGGTTCTTGCAAGGAGGCAGGAATGACCACCCTTGTTCCCCATAACAGACAGCCCTGTAATGCAGACAACTCCTGCTTGCGAATCTTAAAGGGGATTAAATCAGGGGCAAAATGTATATCTGGCCACCCCCTTCCCACCCAGTCCAGGACCTGGGAAATCAATGGATCTTTTTTTGAGTGCGCAGCAACATCCCCGGCTGAAAGTGGGAGGTCCAGTCCCGTGCACTTGAAGATTGTGTGGATGGGAGCTGGGTCCTCGACTGGTGTAGGCAGGGGGCACCTGCTGAGGGCATCTGCGTGGCTCAGGTTTATTCCAGGACGATGGATCAAGGTGTATGAATAAGCGGCCAAAAAAAGTGTCCACCTGGTCATTCTCGGGGAAAGTACCTGTGGGGTTTGTTTGTCACCAGCTAACAGTCCTAACAAAGGTTTGTGGTCAGTTACCAGTTCAAAAAAAAGAGAAACTCATGGAACTTTTTTACAGCAGCTACAGCTGCCAAAGCCTCCTTATCGATCTGGCTGTAATTTTTCTCAGCAGTAGAGAATGGTCTTGAAAAATAGGCAATGGGTGCCTCAGATCCATTTGAAAGCCTGTGGCTTAAAACTGCTCCTATCCCAAAAGGTGAGGCATCAGCGGCGAGTACTAGGGGCAAGTCCTTGTTCAATTGAACTAACACTGCGTTTGAGGTTAACAGTGACTTCAGTGCCTGGAAAGCGTTGGCTTCTTTATGTCCCCAGTGCCAGGAGACCTCCTTGTCTAGGAGCCTATGTAGGGGCTCAGCTACAGAGGCTTTGTGGGGTAGGAAGGATATTGGGAGTAATGGATTAGGATGGGATAAAGGTGTATACATTTACCATACATGAATACTAGAGGGAAAGAGTTATTTCAGCTGGTTGTAAGAAATCTTAGCTGGTTAACCAAATTTGTTTTATCAGCTGATAATATGCACCCTATTAATGAGCCATGGTGGCACGGTGGTTAGAATCCAATATTGCAGGCTAACTCTGCCAACTGCCAGCAGTTCGATCCTGTCCAGCTCAAGATTGACCCAGCGTACCATCCTTCCGAGGTCAATAAAATCAGGGCCCAGATTCAAAGTTACAATGGCACTGAAAAAAGGGACTTATGACCATTTTTCACGCTTATGACCATTGCAGCATCCCCATGGTCATGCGATTTACATTCGGATGCTTGGCAACTGACTTACATTTACAACGGTTGCAATGAAGCAGGGTCATGTGATCTCCTTTTGCGACCTTCTGACAAGCAAAAACGATGGGGGGAAACTCTATTCAATTAACAACCGTGTGACTAATTTAAGAACTGCATTGATTCACTTAAAACAAATGTGGCGAGAAAAGTCGTAAAATGGAGCAAAACTCACTTAGCAAATTTCTCACTCAGCAGCATAAATTTTGGGCTCAGTTGTGGTCGTAAGCCGAGGACTACCTGTATAAGTCTAAGTGCTATTGCTATCGCTAACGAAAGCAGCAACTTTCTTGAACTCTGGATGGGGCATTCATGCACTACCTTGGAAGAGATGTTTATGCTTTCTAAAGACAATCCAATTAGGATTTTTTTTTTTACAATTGCTCAGTGATTGAGGATGCCTTCTGGGCTGCATCCCAATCCGCCCTTATTTCACAGGTCCAAACCCCATGGAACATCACCAGAATTCAAATGAATGAGGTTTCTATCTCATGATTGTTGCTACCCTTTTAACTTCTTGACATCCCCCAAGATGTCTTTTGATGAGATATACTTGAGTAGAATGCCTGAGTTTTTTCTTTTTGTCTGAAGAGAAAGGCTGCATACAAAAAACATCTAATAAAGTACCTTAAGTTAATGTAGTTTGAAAAGATGAAAATGTCTCCTTTCAGGGACCGGAGAGTTCAATTTCAGCTATGTTAATATTTTTAAGCCAACAAGGACAATGTTTTCCTGCAATTCAATGGAGTAAATTTCATTTTCAAACATGGACACCGTCAGATTGGGAAGCTCTGAGAAGTCTCATTAAATTCATCATCTGAAATCTGAACAAATATGAAGGAATCCATATTTTGGTTTAAGAGCATTGGGAGATGAAGATTTTGTAAACTGTTTCCTACGGTAGAATTTAAAGCAAATAGTCTGGTTTTTTAAAACTTACTTTACTCTTCTCAAAAGCGAGTCCTTGCAATACAAATAATCCACACTTATGACCAGTCACATAGTGATCATTCAAAGTTATGACGGAACCTCCCCAAAGGAACATATGACCCAGTTTTAATGTTCTGATGTTGCCCCCCAGTCACATGACTACATTTTGAATCTTTGGCAACTAGCCCAAACATTTACACCTGTATGTAGCATCCTGTGACCACAATTTATGTTTTTGCTGGAAAACAGCGTTTACTTTTGGTTTCCCACAAAAACCAGCCCATAGCAAACAATGGATTTGCTTAACGACCATGGCATCCCCTTAATGAATGTCACCAAAAAAGTCATAAAAATGGGTCCAGTCACATGGCGACCCACTTTACAGCTGTCACAAGTTACTACTGTACCAATAAAAGAGAATATTTGTAGCTCCAGGTTGAAATGAGGGGTCCTTGGTGCTCCCTGAGCTAGGTCTTTTTCTTGCAGATGTTTCATTACCCAAACTAGGTAACATCATCAGCAGGGGTGGGATTCTACCAGTTCACACCTATTCGCTAGGACCAGCTGTTAACATTCTAAGCAGTTCGGAGAACCGGTTGATAGAAGAAATTACTAGCCTAATCCTGTAAGGAAGACAGGAAGGAAACGTTCTGGTGTTGCTTACAGAAACTGCCTCTCCATTAACCCTTATTACATTCTTGGCAGGACTAGACTTCCTGTCTCAGGAAATTCTCTGGAGTTTTTCCCCCCTCCTTTGCTGGTACTTTGTTTGTGTGGAGTGACCATTCAAAGTTACAATGGCACTGAAAAAGCGACTTATGAGCATTTTTCACAAACGTTGCATTATCCCCATGGTCACGTGATCAAAATCCAGGTGCTTGGCAACTGGCGTTTATTTATGACAGTTGCAGCATTCCCATGGGGACATGTGGTCACCCTTTGTAACTTTCCCAGCTGGCTTCCAACAAGCCAAGTCAGTGGGGGAAGCCAGATTTGCTTAATGACTGCATGACTTGCTTAACAACTGTGACAAAAAGGTTGTAAAATTGCATGCAACCCACCTAACAACTGCTTTCCTTAGCAAAGGCAATTTTGGGCTCAATTGAGGTCGTAAGTTAGGACTACCTATATCTTAAAAAAGAGTCACCCTTGACTAGGAAACAATGAGTTACTCCAATTATTTAATGTCACCTGAAAATACAAAACTTCTCTAGTTGATTTGTGTTGTTGAACTGGGGAATCAATTCTGATTAGGAAATATTGACATCTAGTGGAATAGAATGTTATGACATCCCAAAGTCCTAGAATTAATGCAAGATGCTGTAATTATTTTATCCTAGCAGAAACTTCTGCACATGTTTTTTCATGCCTGAGGGTTTCTAACTTTATAAAGTATTTTTGATTTGTCCCTTCAGGTTAGTCAGGGCTGTCATAGGTATAAGAGTGAGGGAAAGAAAAACACTGTCCAAGTTTCAAGGACCTGTTGCTCCAGCCAATAAGTATTAGAGCTTTAGTATTTTTGTGAGCTTTCTTGACCTGATCGACCTGGAAGGGCTGGCAGTGGGAGAAAGTGACGTTTCTTTGATTGGCCCATGATTTACCCAGAAGCCATAGGCAGAATAACAATTGGATCCAAGTCTCCTTAATCCAGGGATAGGGAATCTGTACAGACTGGAAGACCTCTAAGGTCCCTTCTAACTCTGTTATTCTTTTCTACTTTTATTCTTACAGTTCTTAAGAAGATATTATGTTTTTTATTCCCAACTAGCATGAAAGCTACCATTCTGAAATCTATGGCTGTTTTCGTTTCTTGAGTTTGTTACATATGTGCGACTTGACTGTTGCTGGACTCCATCTTATGGCATCTCTCACTGTCGGTCACACTACTGGGGCTTTGGCAAGTGGATTCCAATGACATTTGAATGATCGCAAGTGCTCCACTGCACCTTAAACACAGGACAACATTGTAGGATCCACTGGAAGACAAAACACTTTACAGGTAGTCCTCAACTTATGACCACCATTGAGCCCCAAATTCTTGTTATTAAGTGAGACATTTGTTAAGTGAGCTTTGCCCCATTTTACGGCTTTTTTGTGCTATGGTTATTAAGTGAATTACTGCAGTTCTTAAGTTGGTAACATCAGGGGTGGGATTCAATTTTTTAAACAACCGGTTCTGTGGGCATGGCTTAGTTAGTGGGTGTGGCTTGGTGGTCATGTGACTGGGTGGGTGTGGCCAACTCAACATCACTCATGTCAAGGGGTGCTTCTCCTCGCCTGGCCTCTCATGACAGTGGGGATGCTGCAACAGTCATAAAGTGTGAAAAATGGTCATAAGTCACTTTTTTCAGTGCCACTGTAACTTTGAATGGTCACTAAATGAACTGTTGTAAGTCAAGGATTACCTGTACAAAAATACAAAAAGCTTCTTTGCTTGCAAAAAGCTGCCCTAAATACCAAACATTAGATTAAAAATACCTGCAAGCCGGAGTTACAAATCAGGCAGGGTGTCAGAGCCCCTTGAGGAATTAAAATAGTTAAAATGCAGTGATAACTATCAAGCAGCCAACTCTTGCTCATAAAGTGAAACCCTTTAGCAGAGAGGTCATTTAAGCTCTCCAGAAAAAGCACACCCAGGAAAAGCAGTCCTCAGATCCATTTGCACCACTTAAAGCTGGTCTCACTCACCTCACAAGATATCCTAAGGAAATCATCCAGATTTAAGGAAAGGTCACATGCCCCCCAGAAAGGCAGTAAAAAAATCAGTGCCAAGCTTGTATCCTGCCTCTTGGAAGTACACCCCAAAAGGACAGTGCCAGATACCACTAAAGCAGTGAAGGAAGACCCCCTCTCCAGATAGAAAAAGAAATCATGAGGCAGGAAAAAATTCAAACACAATACAAATAATTAAATCACAACAGTAGCTGTTGCTTGTTGAAGCTGAATAGGGAAAATTATCCCATCAATAAACACAGGATTAAATGTCACAAAGCACAGAATTAACCTTCACCAAAAACCAGTTTTAGACCAAAACTCAGAAAGGCTATATAACATCACGTTTGAATGTCAATCTTTCTAGCTAGCCAAGAAGCCTTGCTGAATGTCACTCGTCTTGGTTCTCTGTCATTAAAAGCTTCTTTCTGATAGCTCTGCTTCATTATTCAATTATTTCTTCAAAGTGCTGATTGTCCAGGGAAGTATTTCCTCCCAACAGCAGTGTAAAAATCTTAAAACAACCCTTCCTCTTTAAGAAAGTCAAGCCCCAGAAACTCCGGAGACAGGAAGTCTAGGCGTACTGGCAAGAATGTAATAAGGGTGGAAAAAAACAAAAGGAGATTGCTTCTAACTACCAGTTCTCTGAACTGCTTAGAAAGTTAACAAGGGGTTCTATAGAACCGATCAAAACTGGTAGAATCCCACCCCGGGTAACATGGTTGTTAAGTGAATCTGGTTTCCCCCCGTTAACTTTGCTTGTCAGAAGCAAAAAGGAATCACATGATCCCAGGACACTGCAACCATCATAAATGTGAGTCAGTTGTTAAGCATCCGATTGCAAATCACGTGACCATGGGGATGCTGCAATGGTCATAAGTGTGGAAAATGTTCATAAGTCAGTGTTTTTTCAGTGCTTTGAACAATCATTACATGAACTATTGTAAGTCGAGGACTATCTGTGCAGGAAAAGTACTTATTTTAACCTACATCCCTGATGAGACAAAGTTCATCTCAATATTAAGGTGGGCCTGGCCAGTGATGTTGCAATGACCCACCCTCTTCTTGAAGGCCAGTGGGAAAACTTTCTTGAAGGCCTTCTGAAAGTTGGTGCCCATGAAGGCGTAGACAATGGGGTTGAGGGAAGAATTGGCATAGGACATGCAGTGGGCAAAAATCTTCACCTTGTAAGTATAGTAATTGTGCTGAAAGCTGGAGTCAAAGGCTTGAAAGAGGATGAGAAGCTGCACCGGACCCCAGCAGATGGTGAAGAGAGCAATGATGATGGCCACCATACGAGAGATCTTGGCTCGCAAAGCTTCAGAGAATTCTGGCAGCTGCTGTACCTTTATTGGGTCACAGAAAGGAGGAAGAGGTGTCCCCAATGAAAAGGAAGGTAGAGAGATACCATGGCGTCATCAAAATATTGGACTAAAATGCCCAGGTTTAAGTCTATTCTTCTTCTTGTTTAGTCTGTCAAGCCCGAAATTGACATTTATTTATTTTATTTATTTATTTATTTGATTTGCCAATTGTTTACAAGATAATAAGTATAAGTGTATACATAGTTGTGAATACATGAAATGGGTACATATAAGAAAAATAAAAGAATAAGAGAAACAATAGGACAGGGACGGTAGGCACATTGGTGCGCTTATGCACGCCCCTACAGACCTCTTAGGAAAGGGGTGAGGTCAATAGTAGACAGTCTAAGGTTAAAGTTTTTGGGGTTTGGGAAGAGACTACAGAGTCGGGTAGAGTATTCCAGACATTGACCACTCTATTGCTGAAGTCGTATTTCCTGCAATCAAGTTTGGTGCAGTTAACTTTGAGTTTGTATGTATTGTGTGCTCTTGTGTTGTTATGGTTGAAGCTGAAGTATTCATTGACAGGTAGGACATTGCAATGTATGATTTTATATACCATGCTTAAATCAGACCGAAGCGGCGTAATTCAAGGTTTTCTAGTTCTAGAATTTCAAGTCTGGTGGCATAAGGTATTCTACAACGAGTAGAGGAGTGGAGAACTCTTCTTGTGAAATATTTCTGGACTTTCTCAATTGTGCTAATATCAGATACATATGCGTAACCATTTTATTTATAATCCTTTTCTTTCTTTCTTTCTTTCCTTCTTTCCCTTTGCTGGTTATGGGGGGAAGGGTTTCGGGCTTGCCACATTCCTAAGGTGGGAGGCATGGAGATAGAGAGAGTTGTTTAGGCTAGGTGGTTCTCCTTCCCCGTGGGAACAAAAAGCTGACCCTGCTGAAACCTGGAGGTGGAGATTGATGACACCAAGCAATGTTGATTTACTTCTATTGGGGAATGTGACTTTTGAGGGCTGTTTCTAATTTCCAATATTATGCGGTGTATTTCCGGGTCGTGTCAGATCCAGAATTACAACAAATTTTTGCCAATTTGATGCTTTCCTAAATAAAAGAGATTGTTTTGGAAGATGGATGTTGCTCTTTTCTTTTTAAATGGATTTCATCCCTTGGAAACCGGACACAGTTGCTAAGTCGTGTCCAACTCCTTGCGAACTCATGGACACAGCATGCCGGGTTCCCCTGTCCTCCAATGTCTGCCCAAACTGTCAGACCTGTCCCAGCTTGGGCGTTTAGGAAAGAAAGACCCTCGACTCCATTCGTAGCGACAGGTATACTTTTACTAAAGCCAAGTGGTTATAGTGTAAGGAAAGCCAGATCTGAAACCTCCTGCATAAACCAAATAGTTTTCCTTGGTCCTCTTGCTATTGTCCAATGAAGTTCAAATTAGTTGGTTTGGCAACAGTTCTGCAGTCAGCACCTCTTTGGTGAGTGTTTGCATTCTTTCCCATACCTGTGTCCTTGGATCATTCAACTCTTGTCTCGGGTTGGCACTTCTGGTTGCTGTCATTCATTTCCCCCTTCCCAGTATCCTTTCTCCCCCACCCCCTGCAGTTTATGGCATGTTGCCAGCAAAGTAGAGCTGAAATGGTATCAGAGGTGGTATTCAGCAGGTTCTGACCAGTGGGATTCAATTTTTTTTTTTACTACCACTTCTGTGGGCATGGCTTGTGGTCGTGGCAGGGGAAGGATACTGTAAAATCTCCAGTCAGAGGTAGTCAGTTCTCCAAACTACTCAACATTTCTGCTACCGGTTCTCCAGAACTGGTCAGAACCTGCTGAGTACCACCTCTGGTTCTGACCAGTTCTGGAAAACCAGTAGCAGAAATGTTAAGTAGTTCAAAGAACCGGCAAATACCGCCTCTGACTGGCCCCGCCCGCATCTCTTCTCTGCCTCCCGAGTCCCAGCTGATCGGCTGGGTCTTCTTCGGTTGCCCTGCACAGGGGAACGGAGCTGGAAAGCAGGTTAGTGGGGTGGGGAGGGAATGGGATTTTGCAGTAACCTTCTCTCAGGAGTGGGGAGGGAATGGGGATTTTGCAGTATCCTTCCCCTGCCACACCCACCAAGCCATGCCCACAGAACCAGTAGTAAAAACTTTTGAATCTCACCACTGAGTGGTATGATGACAGTTTTGACATGTCCACCATATCGATGACACTATCTAACCATCTCATTCTTTTTTTTTTTTAATTAAGATCTTTCATCTCACATCCAGTTTATCCCGGATACAACATACAGCTTAGAGCAGGGGTCCCCAACTACCGGTACCTGTCCGTGGAACAAGTCCTACTGGGCCGCTGGTTTGCTGGGCGCCGCCATCTTTTTTTGATGAAAAAGTGCTTCCGGTGAGCTTTTCCGGGTAGAAAGCTCACCGGAAGCACTTTTTCATCAAAAAAAGATGGCGGCGCCCAGCTAATGCCGGTACCGGGCCGCGCCATAAAAAAGGTTGGGGATCACTGGCTTAGAGTACCTACCTGGTAATGGTTATCCGCTGGCGCCACGGTGGGGTGTCCCATCTGGTAAAGCATAGCACTATAGCAGAGGAGGATGGTCAATAAAGGGAGGAGGTAAACTGCTAAAAAGTTGTAGAGGATAAAGGCTCTCTCGTGGTACACGGAAGGGAAGGACTCGCTGCAGAATGTTTGCGGACCGAACCAATAGCCTTCTATCAGCCGATTGTAAATCAACACCGGGATGGAGACAAGGAAGGAACCTGTGAAGAAAAAGGATCAAGGCTGGCAACTCTATCTCACCTCCTGTTCTGGAGGCCTTTATTTGTCCATTTGTTGCTAGACGAAGTCCTCAACTTACAACCATTCATTAGGGACCACTCAATAGCAATAGCACTTAGACTTATATACTGCTTCACGGTACTTTACAGCCTTCTCTAAGCAGTTTACAGAATCAACATATTGCCCCCCAACAATTTGGGTCCTCATTTTTACCCACCTCAGAAGGATGGAAGGCTGAGTCAACCTTGAGCCTGGTGGGATTTGAACTGCCAAATTGCAGTCAGTCAGCAGAAGTAGCCTGCAGTACTGCACTCTAACTACTGCGCCACTGTGGCTCAAACTTACAACAGCAATGAAAAAAGTGTCTTATGACCATTTTTTTACACTTATAACCGTTGCAGCATCCCTGCGGTCACCTGACCAAAATTCAGATAATCGTCAGTTGGTTCATATTTATGACAGTTGCAGTGTCCCAGGGTCATGCAATGACTTTTTTGTGACCTGACAGATAACAGATAATCAGAGTTGGAAGGGACCTTGTAGGTCATCTACTCCAACCCTCCACCCAAGTAGGAGATGCTATACACCATTTCTGACAGATGGCAGTCCAGTCTCTTCTTGAAAGCCTCCAGTAATGAAGCTCTCATAACTTCCAAGGGCAAAGCTGTTCCATTGGTTGATTGTTCTCACTGTCAGAAAGTTTCTCCTTATTTCCAGGTTAAATCTCTCCTTGTTCAGTTAAATCAATGGGGAAGCCAGATTCATTTAACAACTATGTACTCACTTAACAACTGCAGTGGTTTCCACTTAACAATTGTGGCAAGAAAGGTCATAAAATGGAGCAACATTCCCTTAACAACTGTCTCGGTTAGGGTATATAAATTTAAGTGCTATTGCTTTTGTGATTCTAAACATAGATTACTTTGTATCAGCAGGACAGGAGGTGGTGGTATCAATCACTGTAGCACAGCAAACCCTTACCAATCTTAATACAATAGTAGAAGATAATCCATGGATGGTTATAGAGGTAGGGCCTCAGTTGGACTCAACAAAAGGTGCCTGGGAAACACATAGGAGTGCAAACTTAGCATCTGTCTCAGTGGTGGGATTAAATTTTTTTACTACTGGTTCTGTGGGCATGGCTTGGTGGGCATGGTGTGACTTGGTAGGCATGGCAGGGGAAGGTTACTGCAAAATTCCCCTTCCCTCCCCACCCCACTAACCTGCTTTCTAGCTCTGTTCTCCTGTGCAGGGCAACCAAAGAAGACCCAGCTAATCAGCTGGGACTCGGGAGGCAGAGAATAGATGGGGGCTGGGCCAGTCAGAGGTGGCATTTGCCGGTTCTCCGAACTACCCAAAATTCCCACTACTGGTTCTCCAGAACTGGTCAGAACCTGCTGAATACAACCTCTGATCTGTTTGTAATGTCTTGTGGCAGCTGATTTTACAATATCTTTCCCCTGACATGCCCACCAAGCTACACCCACCAAACCAAACCACACCCACCAAGCCACGCCCACAGAACCAGTAGTGAAAATTTTTTGAATCCCACCACTGACTTTATGTATGATCTGAATGGTAGCAGACCTATCATTGGCAATTAGTATGATACATGGCAAACATGGAGGATATTTATTAGTTTTTTCTCTATTTTTTTTTTACTTCATAGCAGATGTTTTTGCCCATGTAAAAGACATTCAGTTATTTGATCATGTTGGTGAACAATTCTAACTGACCCTGGAGGCTGCCCCTACTCACCAACCCAAATGCTGATGATGACGGTTACGGCAACTCGTGGTGTGCGCCGTCGCAGGGACTGAAGTGGAAAGACAGTCACATACCACCGGTCCACACTCATGGCCGTCAGGGTGACGCAGGTCGCTTGCACCGAGACCTATGAAGCCAAACCAAGGGATTTGAAAAACGAAACAAAATGCACATAGGTGGTACCTCGCTCAATAGTGGTGATTGTGAGAGGGATCTTGGAGTCCTAGTGGACAACCATTTAAATATGAGCCAGCATAGATATGCAGCAGCTGCCAAAAAAGCCAACACAGTTCTAGGCTGCATAAACAGAGGGATAGAATCAAGATCATGTGAAGTGTTAATACCACTTTATAATGCCTTAGTAAGGCCACACTTGGAATACTGCATCCAAGTTTGGTCACCACAATGTAAAAAAGATGTTAAGACTCTAAAAAGAGTGCAGAGAAGAGCAACAAAAATAATTAGGGGACTGAAGGCTAAAACATATAAAGAACTGTTGCAAGAACTGGGTATGTCTAGTCTGATGAAAAGAAGGACTAGGGGTGACATGAGAGGAGTGTTCCAATATCTCAGGGGCTGCCACAAAGAAGAGGGAGTCAAGCTATTCTCCAAAGCACCTGAGGGCAGGACAAGAGGCAATGGGCGGAAATTAATCGAGGAGAGAAGCAACCTAGAACTAAGGAGAAATTTCTTGACAGTTAGAACAATTAATCAATGGAACAACTTGCCTCCAGAAGTTGTGAATGCTCCAACACTGGAAGAGATTGGACAGCCATTTTTCTGAAATGGTATAGGGTTTCCTGCCTAAGCAGGGGGTTTGACTAGAAGACCTCCAAGGTCCCTTCCAACTCTGTTTATTCTATTCTGTTCTGTTCTGTTCTGTTCTACTCTATTCTACTCTACTTTACTCTATTCTCGTTGGAATTCTTTGCAATGTTTTCGATTATTTTGCGGATTTTACTTTGCTGACTTTCCTATTAACTCGAAACAGATACAATTATGGGAAGGGAGGAGGTCACTTGTAGAGGTTCACTGTACACAGAGATAGTTCGAAAATTCCATTTTTCTCAGGCTCCACTCCAAATGCGGCTTCTTTGCTTTTTATATGGGGCATTCTATGGCCTGTGAGCCACATCTGACCCTTTGGATGTTTCTGTGCAGCCCATGGCGGTGGCTTCAGCGGCAGTGGCAGTGGTAATAACTGCAGCAGCAGCTCTAGTAGTTCAGCTCTCCACAACAGTACCAGTTTTCTATGCGGACCTGTGGGAAAATTAATTCCCACCTCTGTCCTATGTGAATCCCAACATGGTCTGAAAGGGCAGAAAAACAGAATGACACAGTTGGAAGGGATCTTGGAGGTCTTCTAGTCCAACCCCCTGGTCAAGCTGGAAAACCTATACCATTTCAGACAAATCGTTGTCCAATCTCTTCTTAAAAACTTCCAGTGTTGGAGCACCTACCACATCTGGGGTCAAGTTGTTCCACGGGTTAATTATTCTCACTGTCAGGAAATTCCTCCTGAGTTTTAGATTGATTCTCTCCTTGATTAGTTTCCATCCGTTGCTTCTTGTCTTGCCTTTAGGTGCTTTGGAGAATAGCTTGACCACCATCCCTCTTCTTTGTGGCAGCCCCTTAAATATTGGAACACTGCTGCACCTAATCCACAAAACTCTTGCCCCTTCCGTGATAGTGCACAGAAAGCTATCATGATCTGCTTGTTTGTTCGTTAACTGTATATTTGACTGACTATGGGTGGATTACAGAAAAATATAAAGATAAAAAAAGATAATACAGGTAATTTTCGACTCACAGTCGTAATTGAACTCAGAATTATATTTGTAAGTTGTTGTCATCATTAAGTGGATCCCCATGTGATCAGACCTGATTTTATGATCTTTTTAGCAGCAGTTGTTGAGCAAACACAAGGGTCCTTAAGTGAACGGAGTGGCCATTAAGTGAATCAATTTTACGCAATTTTATCAATTTTGGCTGGAGACCAGAAGTAAAGATTGGAAACGGTCAAAAAACATCAAAAATTGGAGTCGTGAAACCACAGGATGTTGCAAATGGCCGTAAAGATGAGCCAGTTGCCCAGCACCCAAAATGCGACCACGTGACCATGGTGGGTGTATGTGGTTGTGTGGTTGTCATAACTTCAAAATTGTAAAAATGTAGCTTTTGCTATAATTTCGAACGGTCGCTCTGTAACAGTAATAAGCCGAGGACAACTTGTACAAAAAGGTTAAAATTAAGAAAATTAAATAGGAAACTGAAAACCAGGAGGGTTTTCAAGTGACACGAGGGTGAGGGACTTCTGAGGGATCCTTGGTGCTCTTTGAGCTGGCTTATTTTCTTGCAGATGTTTCATTACCGAAACTAGGTAACATCATCCGTGCTAGACCAAATGTCTAACGAAAGAAGAAAACAACCAAGAAGCCCAGAGAGCACCAAGGATCCTCCCTTCCAACCCTGAGCTGCAAGTATTCTCCTTTAACTGGGGATTTTCTCTCAATCCCCTCCGCCATCCTCAACACATTGTGTCCCTGTCAGGGCCCCAAGCCAGCCAGCAGAGTAAGTTCTAAGGCTCTTCCAGAAGCCAGGAATGTCGGAGAGGATCTTATATCCAATGGGAGAATAACGATAACATTTAGACCAGCAGCCCCTCACATTTTGGGCACCAGGGACCAGTTCTATGGAGAAAGGTTTTTCCACAGACCGGAGGGTGTGTATCAGTGATGGATTCAAAAAGTTTTATTACTGGTTCTGTGGGCGTGGCTGGGTGGGCGTGGCTTGGTGAGCGTGGCAGGGGAAGGATACTGCAAACTGCAAAATCTCTATTCCCACCCACTCCTGGAGAAAGGTTACTACTGGTTCTCCGAACTACTCAAAATTTCCACTACCGGTTCTCCAGAACTGGTCAGAACCTGCTGAATACCACCTCTGGTGTGTATGGCTTCCTGTGCTGCCTGCATCCCATGAATGAGGCCTCGCTTGTTTGCACATCCTGGTTTCTGGCATGCCGCAAACCAGTTTCTGGCATGCCATGGACAGGTGCCGATCCATGGACCGGGGATTTGAGGACCTCTGATTTAGACAAATAAACAACCCTATAGTGCAGGGGTGTCAAACTCATTCATTGAGGGCTGCATCAGGATTGTGTTTGACCTCGGTGGGCCAGGGTCGGCATGGCCAGGGTGAATGTGGCTAGATCAACATCACTCGTGTTGGGGATGCCTGTGGTGGCCCAAGCACTCTGCCAGCGAAAATAGGCTCCCGAGCTCCATTTTTGGCTGCAACGGTGTCCTACAACTCACTGCCAGCAAAAATGGGGCTTGGGAGGGCCACCCACAGCCCTCCTGAGCTCCGTTTTCATTGGCAGATGCACCGTGGGCCGACATTCAATGTTTCCAGAGCAGCTCCATGGGCCAGATCTAAGCACCAGTGGGCCTTGAATTTGACACCCCTGCTATAGTGCTTTACAGCACTTTCTGGGTGGTTTACAATAGGCATTATTTGTATATTGCCCTCAACAATCTGGATCCTGAGAATATTCCAAAGGATAGGGTCCATAGCAGAAAAGGCTCTTTTCCACCCCACCTCCAAGAAATACTACATCTCTGGAGGAAATTGCAGCAGGAAGAGATAATTCTGTTATATCTCTTTTAAACATGCACCACATGTACACAAAAGGCACGTGGATGTGTCTGTAATCAGTCATAATCACCATCAACATTTTTGTTCCCCCCCCCCTTTTTTGTATTGGGCATCAAGATAGCACTTTGTTTTGTTTGTTTTTAAAAACTAATAAAATTGTTTTCAAAAGAAAAAAGATAGCACTTGGTCATACCTAATGCAGAACTATAGCAGTTTTGCCAAGTGGAGGCTGCCCTCTGCCACTCTGTAGGAGTAACTGTTTATCACCTTTACCAAAAGACATTGCTCTCTACTACGCTAGAAACTGTTGGGCTTTTTATCCCTCTGCTCTGATTGATAGGGTCTCCTCGGGTTAATAGGCAGAGAGAGGTGTGATTCACATCAGATCCATGTTATAACAAGTGTGAATTAACTATTTTTTGAGTGCAGTGTTAAAATATAAGCTTTTTTTTCTAGATAGAAGCTAGACCAAATCTGAAGGAGAAAGACAAGCATGTGTCGACTTCGACATGCCATGACAGCATGCTTTGTGAACAGGTCATTCTTACTTAAATTATTTGATTTAATAAACAAATTAAATAAATAAAGGATTACATATACCACACACACACACACACACACACACACACATTATATATATATATATATATATATATATATATATATATATATATATATATATATATATATATATATATATATATATACTATACTGATGGGAACTCATACTCACACACAAACATACATACATACAGATACAGTACAGGTAGTCCTCAACTTACCACCGTTCATTTAGTGACTGTTCAAAGTTGGAAGTTACCGTGAACACCCTTTCTATCTATGCTGCGAGAGAGCCCAGGGTGGGTTGACTCCTTCCTATGACGTCATTTAGCTGAATCTGTACTAAGATATAGTACAGCTCTCGATGCAGCATGGAGGAGAAAAAAATGGCTTATGACCATTGCAGCATCTCCAGGGTCATTTGAATGCTTGAGAAGTGGTTCAACTCATATTTCGGCCAGATTCACTTAACAACTGTGTTACTAACTTAACAAGTGTAATGATTCACTTAACAACTATGACCAGAAAGATCGTAAAATGGGACAATGTCCCCTAAACAATGGTCTTGCTTAGCAACAGAAATTTTGGGCTCAATTGTGGTCATTGGTTGAGGATTACCTGTATGTACCTACAGGCTACTCTCATTCACTATTTCCTATATCTATGCACAGACCCATAAATATAATACCGTTATACTTCTCAAGGATCTTCATTGTGGATGCTGTTTTGAAGATCTGATTTCAAAATGAGCTAAAATGAGTTTTACATTTCTGACCTGAGAAGATACGAAACACCACAATTCTGATATGGCACTTGAAATTAGCTAGAAACCCCCATAGGAAAAAAAAAAAAGACCTGAAGAGAGAAGTTTCCAAATTCAGACATTGCTCACCTGTTGGATGTAGTTGACAAATTTACATAGGAATTCTCCAAAGATCCAGCCCGGAAGTGGATACAGCATTGCAGTGAAGGGAACGCAACAAACCAGGAAAATGATGTCGGTGGTAGCCAGGTTGGCTGTTGAAGCAAGAGCACAGGCTGCTGGTCTTTAAACAGTGATGAAATTTGCCTATGTCTCTCCCTTTATCAAGCCGGCTTAGAACCAGGCATGAGTTTAAAACAGGGGTGGGCAAACTACGGCCCGCGGGCCACATCCGGCCCGTTGGTCTTTTTAATCCGCCCGAAGATTGGTACAGAATTAAGGTTTGATGTGAATGATTGAATGATTGCATTCATTTGATTTTGACTTGTAATGACAGGCATTTCGACACCAGGTGATGGCCCGTCTGTCAAATTTTAAAAGTCAATGAGGCCCCCGAGCCAAAAAGTTTGCCCACCCCTGGTTTAAAAGAAGATCAGAATACAACAAGACACTAATGAGAACCTGCAGGAGGTGGATATCTTAGGGATGTGTCAATTTCCATAAGCATAAGAATATTAAAGTGGGAAAAGGAGGGAAAAGCTAGCACCTCAATTATCACTTTAAGTAAATCCACTTTTTTCTATTACACTCTTTCAGTAGTTTTTTTTTCACGATGTAGAAAGAAAATCCCAGGCTGTTTTTATTACCCTGAAATTCTCAATTCAGTTCTTCACTTCTTTGTACTCTTATAAACATCTATCCATCATCTATCTATCTATCTATCTATCTATCTATCTATCTATCTATCTATCTATCTATCTATCTATCTATCTATCTATCTATATCTCCAGCTAGCTATAGATACATATACATATGGCCTCTCTATGAGGGACATGGGTGGTTAGGAAGCTTGATAGATAGATAATAGGTAGGTAGGTAGGTAGGTAGGTAGGTAGGTAGATGGATAGATTAAAAGATGGCCAGGTGTTCTCTTTGAAATGTTACATAGTTCCAATTTAATGAATGTGAATATATTAAAAATGTATTTTTCATTTAGGGACCCTGGTGGTGTAGTGGTTAGAATGCAGAATTACAGGCAAACCCTGTTCATAGCCTGGAGTTCATTTCTCACTGGCTCAAGCTTGACTCAGCTTTCCATCCTCCTGAGGTTGGTAAAATGAGGACCCAGATGGGGGCAATATGTTGACTCTGTAAACCGCTTAGAGAAGGCTGTAAAGCACTATGAAGCGCTGTATAAGTCTATGTGCTATTGCTGTTGCTATTTTGTTTCAAATCCAGGATAGATACCGGTACTCCTCAATTTACAACCACAATTGGGGCTGGAATTTTGGTCACTAAGCGATGCAGTCATGAAGAAAGTTATCATGGGATCAGATCTGATTTTATGACCATCTTTATTACAATCATTAACTGAATCATGGGATTGTTAAAAGAATCATGTGGCTATTAAGCAAATAATAGCTTCCCCAATTGATTCTGTTGGTCAGAAACAGAGAAGTTGCAAATTGTGATCATATGATCGTAGGACGCTGCAATGGTTATAAATACAAGCCTTGCCAAGCACCCAAACTGCAAATAACTGACTATGAGGCTGTTGTGACAATCATAACTTTGAGGATGGGTTGTAAGTTACTTTCTCCGAGGCTGTTGTAATTTTGATCCGAAACAAATGGTTATAAGAACTACCTAATGCTAAAATCCTTATGTAATACTAACAAGCAGGCATATAACATGACTAACTAAATGGTTAATTTTTAAGTGCCTGATATTAATTTAACCTTTTAATGTTAATTATTTACTTATTATTTATTTATTATATTTAGAAACCTCCCATCACCCTCCCAGAGCAAATGAATGTACTAATGGGAGGATGGAAAGGTATGCTTATGATTATTTTACAGTCTTCTTCTAACTGTGCCCTCCCAGATACATTGTGCTACAACTTCCGTGTTCATACTTTTAAGGAAGCTGGAATAAGCTGGTGATCACCATACAACTAACTACCTATTACATTGAATCTCTGTATCTCATTGAGTTGTTGATCCCAGTTTAAAAGCATCTCTTTCATTACAACCCTTCCCCATCTCAATGCCTCCAAATTGTCTTACCAATGTAGTAGTTGGTCACTGTCCTCATTGGCTTGTGTCTGATGATGACGTAGATGACCAGAGAGTTGCCCAATAGCCCAACTAACATCAGAATGGCAAAGAAGAGTGGGACCAGCCAGGCGTCCACCAAATATGGGGGAGTGGGTGGCTCCGAGCCATTGGCGCACAACTCGGCAGTGCAGGCAGAATTGTTCAGAAAGAAGTGGGATTTGTTGAAATCAGAAATGGATGCTTCCTCTACCATATTCTTCTTTATTTTCCCAGCTGAACCGTGGACTTTTCAGCTTTGTTTGTTCCCAGAATGGTTCATCTGCTTGCAAAATGGGAGAAGATCTGCTCAAATCTGGATGTTGTAGGTGCTTGAGAGGGGATGGTGGCGGGGGGGGGGAGCCTAAAGTAGATTATTCTGACTCAAGAAAATCTTTGGAGACTTATGTCCTAGTGCTGTGACAATCATCATTCCTCTGTGGTCAACTTATAGAATCCAAACTCCACACTGATCCTGTTTCAGAAACTTCACAACATGCAGATACAACTCAAAAAAAAAAAAAAAATTACAGTAGCTCAGTTTTTCAAAATTGCAAGCAACTAGGTCATGCTCTTCCGAAGTGCATGCTCTGAAGATCCTAAATACCTGCGGCAGGTCCAAAACAAGGCAAAAAACCAAAACATTTTATGTTCACCTGTATCGAGGGGTTCTGAGATTCTGGATTTCCATCTGGATGCACTTTTCCTCTAAGCTCCTGGATGATTGGCAAATGAATCGACTTCGTCAGAAGGTTGTCTGGCTCCAGATAGCCTCCTAGTTGCACCAGGTATGAGACAGAGATTATCAAACAGAACAGTTCTTGTCCCAGTGGAAAGCTGATGGATTCCTCCCGTGTCTTTATGCAATGGCACAGCCTGACTGGTGTGGCACCTTCTTCGTCAACGTCTTTAAGAACGACTTTGCTTCTAAGCAATCTTCACAGATGAGTTCTGGAGGGAGTAAGCTAGCCAGCAGATAAAAGAGGTGGGGCCTAAAGTGCAGGTGGTGGGAGAGAGCAGAGGTTTTGAATGGAAGATGGAATAGCTTTGTTTGAGGTTCAGCTGCTGCTACCGTATGCTGCTATGGTAAACTGTGATGTTCTGTGTATCTGTATAGAACTTCTTTTTAACCTTTTTTCTTTCTGAGAGAAGTTGAAAAAGGATTGATTGAATCATGCCAACTAAAATGTTTTTGCTGGTTTTAGTCCTCCTTTGATCCTTCAGTGCTTCTTTGTGTTCCTGTTTTGTTCCTTTAACCCCCACCCCCCCCTCCCCAGTCCATTTGTTGACTGCTGTTCACAACGCTTCCAAGAGGTGCAGGACTTAGGAAGAGACTTAGCTATTGCTTTAGATGGAACAGAACAGCACAGAATTACAGAGTCGGAAGGGACCTGGTAGGTCATCTAGTCCAAATCCTCACCCAAGCAGGAGATCCTACACCATTCCTGACAGATGGGAGTCTGAAAGCCTCCGGTGATGAAGCTCCCACAACTTCCAAAGGCAATTTCTGTTCCATTGGTTGATAGTTCTCACTGACAGAAATTTTCTCCTTATTTCTAGGTTGAATCTCTCTTTGTTCAGTTTCCATCCACTGTTCCTTGTCTGGCCTTCAGGTGCTTTGGAAAATAGCTTGACCCCTTCCTCTCTGTGGCAGCCCTTTAAATATTGGAAGACTGCTATCCTGTCTCCCCTGGTCCTTCTCTTCACTAGACTAGCCCTGCCCAGTTCCTATAACCATGTTTCATATGTTTTAGCCTCCAGTCCCCTAATCATCTTTGTTGCTCTTTCTGCACTCTCTCTCTCGAGTCTCAGCATCTTTTTTTATAGTGTGGTGACCAAAACTGGATGTAGCAAGATGGAGGTTTAGGGGATATATGTAGAATATTCCCCCAAATCACCTAACACCTTTGCTTCTCACCTGACCAAGTAGATGCTTTCAGAAAACCCATAAGTAGGAGCAGTTGAAGTGGAATACTGGCTGGGGAATTTTGAGAATTAATTCCACAGAGCTTAAATTTTCACAGGTTGAGATACACTGATTTAAAGTACCATGGATCAATCTTGAGTTAACTTCTGTATCTACAAAGAGAGGAAGCCACCCTGGGCCCTCTGCTTGTGATAGTGACTAGCCAGCTAAATTTTTATATTGGGGCTTCTTAAGGTGGGCATGAAAGAGCCAGTTTGGTGTAGAAACCAGGAGGCTGTGAGTTCTAGTTCTGTCAGTCATTTGCTCTCAGCCCTAGTAAAAAGGCAACGGTAAAGAAAACCTTGCCAAGACTTCACCAGGAAGTGAACTCCAAGAATCAAATGAATTGTAGGAATCTTTAGAGCTCTTAAGTGCTTTCTGAATGGATTGGCTCCCATATATCTAGCTAGAGGTTTAAAACCCAACACATCTGGATAGCACCATAGAGAAGGCTGCTTGAAGAGAAGGGGCCTTTAGGGGGAGTTTAAATACAATAGGGGTGTTAAGCCTTGTGGAAGTTTAACAAATCTATAGGTAGTCTTTGACTTACAACCACAAGTGACCCTAACTTTTCTGCTGCTAAACAAGATAGTTGTTATGTGACCTGTATCCTGTTTTATGACCATTCTTACCACAGTTGTTAAGTGGATTATTGCAGATGTTAAGTTAGTAGCCTGGTTGTTAAGCGAATCTGACTTCCCCATTGACTTGGCTTGTCAGAAGGTTGCAAAAGGTGACCCTGGGACATGACCCTGGGACACTGCAACTGTCATAAATATATGCCAGTTGCTGATTTTTGATCACGTTAACAGAATATTAACAGAATAACAGAGTTGGAAGGGAAGGGACCTTGGAGGTCTTCTAATCCAACCCCGTGCTCAAGCAGGAACATGACCATGGGGATGCTGCAAAAGTCATGAGTGTGAAAAAGGATCATATGTCACTTTTTTTCATTGTAGTTGTAACTTTGAATGGGCACTAAATGGATGGTTGTAAGCTGAGGACTACCTGTATTTTGATAGCCTGCTATAAATTTTCTATTTGCAATTTCTGACCGTCTAATGGGATGGGGACGGAGGCACCTAGAACCAGCTTACCCACTTCGGTCCAAGTGCAAACCTTTCTCTCTTGGTTCCGATCATTTATTCCTCATTTCTTTGCATTCAAGTCATGCTTATCCGCCCTAACCGATTTCCTCAGAAACAGGCATTGGTCATAAGCAGCTGAGCTCTGGAGTAGCACCTGGGGTCCTGCTCTGGTCAGCTTTTTCTCCAGAGACTTAGAGGGAGGTTTTTCTAAGCCTTAAGCCTTATAAGAGTACCAACCAGCATTCTTTTTTTCTCTTTTTTAAAATGAACTGTAGAAAATCACAGGCAAAGCTGCCATTAAAAGATTGCGGTTTGCCTCCAACCCTGCTGAAGTTGCCTCTTCTCCAAGCACTTTTATCCTTTTTTCCCCCCAGAAATTTGCCCTCCATTTTTATTTTTTTCTTGGACTAATGGTGACACTTGAAACAAAGCCTTAGGTAGAAGCCATTTTCTTTTCTTTATGGAACAGTCAGCCACGCTAAAGTACAATTTGCTATGTATTCAAAATATACAGTGATATATATACACACACACATATGTCTGTGTCTGTGTCTGTGTGTGTGTGTTGCAGGTAAATATGTATGCATATAGCATGTGTATATGTGTGTTATGTATGAGTTTGGGTAGATATACCCTTTCTCTTGAAGAGCAGGCAACAGAATTTCATTTTTAATGTGGGCCTGTGTGTTCACAGTAAAAATAAATGACAATAAAAATTATCTTATATCACTGGTCCTCTAATTGGTTTATATATATATATATATATATATATATATATATATATATATAATATAATATATATATATATATAATATAATATAATATAAATATAAATATAAATAAATATACACACACACACACACACACACATACATACATACATATGTGGCATTCAACTTTGTTGGGTATTTTCCCACGTCATTGTAGTTGTGCTTTTAAAGTTGTACAGCGTTTGCAGAATCTCATCTGCCATCATCAGGCTTCTGTATTATAGAAGCCTGATGATAGCAGATGAGATAATACAGAAGCCTGATGATGGCAGATGAGATTCTGCCGAAACGTTGCTACAACTTTAAAAGCACAACTATAATGACATGGGAAAATACCCGAACAAAGCTGAATACCATATATATATATAATACAGAAGTCTGATGATGGCAGATGAGATTCTGCCGAAACATTGCTACAACTTTAAAAGCACAAACTATAATGATGTGGGAAAATACCCGAACAAAGCTGAATACCATATATATATATTATTGTTCCTTAGTAACAAGGCCACCACGTCAGGAATTAATGATTGAAATGAGAACAAGAGAAAAACATATCTTGAGTGATTATGAAACCAAGTGAAAGGCGGAAAATGTGATAGATTTGAGTGATGAGAGTCTGACTTTATGGAGTGGAATAGATAAACGTCTGCAGGGAAGTGGAGGCGCAGGTGAAATTAAAAATGGAAGGACTGCAATATATGGATTGGTGTCATCTAAGTAGTTGTGGATGCACAACAGAAGAACCCATAACTGGGTGATAATTGTATGTTATACTCTTGTAAATTGTGATTATGAAAGAAGTAGGGATGAAGTTTTTGAGGGCCAGGGAGTTAGGATGTGAGTAACTGTCTGAAGGGCTCCCTGATTTGGGAAAGGACACAAATGAAGCTGTGCAAAGGCCTCTCTGGTTACAGTTGCCCTCCCTGCTCACCAAGCAAGAGGTGCGAGTCCAGGAAGACCCCCCCCCCCCAGATTGTGCAACACTCTTCAACGGGGAAATGCAACTCCATCCATGGGTCAGAGAGAACATATCCACAGATCTTGGCAGTCCAAACACCCACAGTCATTCAGCCTTGGTAGGATTCTGTCAGAGACAGTTCCTCTCCATCCAAACAGAAAGAAGTATTTTTAGTTGACACTAATCATCTTTGTTGTTCGTCTCTGCACTCTTTTCAGAGTCTCAACATCTTTTTTATATTGTGGCAACCAAAACTGGTTGCAGTATTCCAAATGTGATCTTACCAAGGTATTATAAAGCGGTACCAACAGTTCACGTGATCTTGATTTTATCCCTCTGTTAATACAAACTAGGATTGCATTGGCTTTTTTGCATACTGCTGGCTCATATGTACGTGGTTGTCTTCTAGGGCTCTTGAGACCCCTCTCACAGTTGCTGCTGTTGAGCCAGGCGTTGGCTATTCCTGACAGCTTGGAATCATCTGCAAATTTGATGAGTTCCCCTTCTATTCCCTCGTCTAAATTGTTTATGAATTGTTAAAGAATACTGGGCCTATCACAGAACCATGGGGTACTCCCTCCATGTAGAGGTAGTTCCATTAAGAGCTACATGTTGAGTGTGGTTTGTAAGCCAGTTACAGATCCATCTGGTGCTGATGCTGTCTAGCCCACATTTTTTTAACTTACTAAGAAGTAGGTTGTAGTCTACTTTGTCAAATGCCTTACTGAAATCCAGATATACTATGTACACAGCATTTATCTGGTACCTAATTAAGTCACTTTATCAAAGAATGAAATAAGATTTGTTTGGCATGATCTGTCTTTGCTTTTTATATGATATATAAATAAATTGTTTATCAATTCTTCAGACAAGTACAAACAATTTCAGTAACTTATCACCTTCTCTGGTAGCACCATAACTCATATCTAGTCTATAAACAAATCTTTAAAACCTCACCATCAATCATTAGCAAAAATCCAACAACTTCTCAGAAACAACAATCTCTCTCTCTTCTCTCCCTCCCTCTCTCTCCCCTTCCCTTCCTCCCTCTCTTTGTGTATATATACTGGTATATTTAATGAAAGAAACCAATTTTAAATTCCTTCCCTTTACTCTTGACAATCTTGATCTTCAATTTCTTTACCTAGTGTTCTAGCTTGATCTCTTTTCCTCTTTGTCTCTTCTAAGAAGCTCCTTCAACTGATGGGAAATTTAAAAAAAAAGAAGATTGGCAGAACGATCAATTTCCTATGGATAAAAGGGGACTAAAGTACATATACAAGAATGATTCCTGCAAACAAAGGGGTTAAAAGAGCCTATATAATATATGAACAGAGAAAATTAATTGCAAAATTTTCATCAGCAACCATTTAGATTTAAAGAGAAAATATAGAGCAATCTTAATGGAGACTAAAGATTGTGTTATAAATGAATGATTGTTTTGTAAATGAATGAAAAGTACTAATCAAGCATCTTTCCACAAAGCGAATGGAGTAAAAATGAAAATGACTAGTTTTCACAACCACAATGTTCCAGCTGGCAATTTAAGTAAAAATATAAAAGAAAAAAGAAAACTTGATGGTCTGGGCAAATAAGAGAGCTCCAATGTTCTACAAATTAGCCCCCGTTGTCCCAAATATCTATAAAAAAGAAGGGAAAGTTCCAAATCAACATTATAGATAAGAAGATTCTACAAGGAAAAATGTAGCTTTAAACTATAACTTAAAATGGCAATAAAAGCAATTTCTTAACTTGTACTGAAAAATAAAAACATGACACAAGGTGTTACCATAACATTACAGCTAGAGAATGCTGAAATCAGGCCTAGAATAAATATGTGTCTCTTTGTTTTATTTTTCTGTAAAAAGATACAAGTCTTTTTATTTTTTATTTTTTAAAAAACAAATTTTATTAATTTTAAAGACAAACAAACCATCATTAACCATTAAATACATAAACCTCTTTCCATTATAAATTTTACAAGTCAAATAAAACATTATTTTATACAACATAATTCTATTTTAGACCATTTCCATATGAACATACAAATATCTCTTATCAAATTTCTCCTTATTTCTCTTTACTCTTATTCAATTTCACTATTATTATTATTTTTCTCTATATTTATCCAATTTATAATTATCATCTATTTCTCTCTGACTTGGTTGCCATTATTCTCATCCTATATTCCTGCAAGGTTTTATTAATTCTCCCACATACATAAACACACAAAACACAAAAATATAAGAGATCTTTTAGGAAAGTAACTTGGCCCCAGATACCTCTCTCCATATGGACTTCAATTATGTTCATGCTCATCTTACATGCCATTACCTAATTTATTTACCATTCTATATCTTCTATATTAGCTTCTCCACACATTTCACTCTTCTTGATTCTATCTTATTTAATTCATTTTAATTTAAGTCATTATATTTGTATCTTTTGTCCATTCTTTATTATCCATTTGTCTCATTCCCTATAGTAAAAAGGAAAAATAATTTCTCCTGAAATCACTGATCAGAGTATGATGCCTTTCTATCATCCCCCTAAATTAACATTTAAAATAACACCTAATACCCAATCTGATTCTGCTTGGTACATTCTATCTACTAATTTTTAAAAAGAAAAATAATAAATCCAAAATGATTAAATACATAGTTAAATAATAAATCTAAATATTGAATCTTATAACATTCCAATTATCTTTTCCAAAAACAAATGCTACAATAATAAGTTTATAATAACATCAACACCATAGTCAATTAGACTCTTTAATTAAAACTCAATATTCTAAACATTCCCTTTAATATTTTATTAGGTTTTAAAATCAATCATTACTAAACATTTCAATATTTTAATCTCTTATTAATTCCTATAACATTCTAATTTTCTATTTCTAATACAAATGCTACAGTACCATCTTATGTACCTTGCAGAATCTTTTTTAAAGAAATTATACATTACCCTTTGTCCCTAAAAAAAATTCCTCTTTTCCCATCTTGTTTCAAAGCTTTGTGGCTTTTTTCCACCTTTTCCCTTCCTTTCTTCTCCCACGAGGCCTTCTTACCCACCCTCTCCTAGCCTCTGCCTTGTTAGCTTCCCTTCTCTGTTGTATTCCTTTTTCCTTTTGTTTTCTAACATTATATTGATTTTGCATCTTATTTTTCTCTTTCTTGGGTGTTTTTTTAAGTCTTAAGTCCTTCATTTTCCTTCCTCTCTTTCTCCTTTCTTTCTTAATTACATTTTGAGATTCATTAAAGATGGCATCTTCTTCTTCTTCTTCTTCTTCTGCTGCTGCTGCCTCCATCTGTTGTTGTGTTTGTTGATAGATAGCAAGTGCCATTTCTAAAAAGAGAAAAGCTTCTTTCACAGCGTCCTTGCCTTCTTTTTTATTTGTTCATATTCTTTTCTCAGTTCATCAACAGATAAAGCCATTATAAATCTTTTCTTTTCTTTTTTTCCTCTTTCTTCTTAAAACAACCAAGATGTTTCAAAAGTTAGAACAGTCCCAAAGTCCCAAAGTCATCAATCAGTCCAAGCCAAAACAAAGTTCTCACTTTCTCTTCCTGGGGTAATATCAATTAAGAAAAAAAGAAAAACCCAATCTGTATTTTAAAGCCTTATTGCAATAAATTTCAGTCTTCAAATCCTTAATCCAACAAGATCTTTATATATATATATATATATATATATATATATATATATATATATATATATATATATATATATATATATATATATATATTCTCTCCCTTCCCACTTATCACAAAAAGCAAGTTTTTACCTTCTATAAAAAGACAGGTTTCTCAATATCCATTTGTTGATTCCATAGGGAAGGAGAGTAAACTTTCCTTTTCAGCACCTCAAAATTGCCGCTTATAATTCTCTTCTGGAAAGTATCATTCAAAAAGCCATAGTTTTCAGGATGTTAAATGTATCTTAAAGTCCTGGGTCAGCCAAGAAAAACTTTCACTTCAAAAACTTTCTCCTCTTCCTCCTGCACATTCTTACCCAGCTGCCGGCTTCTTTGTGGCGGCCATTACGGACCGCCGCTGCACCGTCTTGAGAAAAGGGGTTTTGCCGGCCGGGGAGGGGTCTGCAACACCCCCAAACCCCTCTCCGGATCCCCCTATCTTCAGCCGCCCCTGCAGGGCAGCCTTAGCCTCCAAACCCATCCGGATCGGAGGCACCAAAGCGGCTAGCGCCGCGGGATCGCGCAGTATCGCGAATCCCTGCCGCTAGCGAAGCCGACAAACCGGAAGTCCCTAAAAAGATACAAGTCTTGAAGCAGTTTTATCTTGCTTCAATTACCTTAAATTGGAGATTCCCAACTTTAATCGGAGTTGCTGGGAGTTGAGCAGCATACAAATGTAATAAACTATTATTGTTGGTCATTTAGAGTTTGTCTCTAAACTCTAAATTTGTCATTTGTCTACTCACTAAGTCCTTCCCAAGGATTTGGGATAGGCAGGTATTATTGTTTGATGGTGTTAAAGGTATTAGCGCAGTAAACTGATCCAAGTAAAGCTACCTTTTGCAATGGACTACTTGAGATTTTGTCAATGCCAATGGTGTTCAACTTCTGGTGACATTCCAAAGGTTTTCGGATTGCACCCAATACACCTATCACTGTTGGTACTATCTTTGCTTTCTTTTCCCACAGTTGTTCTATTTTTATTTGCAGCTGTTTTGTTTTGTGATTTTGCTCTAGTTCTTTCTCGTCTATTCTGCTGTTTCTAGGCACTGCAACATCCACGATCCAGACATTTTGGTCTTTTTTTTAAATCAACAATTGTTAAGTTGATAAGAAAGCAACACCAGAATGTTTCCTTCCTGCCTTCCTTACAGGATTAGGCAGGGGTGGGATTCTACCAGTTCGCACCTATTCGGTAGAACCAGTTGTTAACATTCTAAGCAGTTCGGAGAACCGGTTGTTAGAAGAAATTACTGGCCTAATCCTGTAAGGAAGGCAGGAAGGAAACATTCTGGTGTTTCTTACAGAAACTGCCTCTCCATGAACCCTTATTACATTCTTGGCAGGACTAGACTTCCTGTCTCAGGAACGTCTCTGGAGTTTTTCCCCCTCCTTTGCTGGTACTTTGCTTGTGTGGAGTGACCCTTCAAAGTTACAATGGCACTAAAAAAAGTAACATGACCATTTTTCACACTACGACTGTTGCAGCATCCCCACAGTCATGAGAGGCCAGGCGAGGAGATGCATGCCTCAATGTGAGTGATATTGAGTTGGCCATGCCCAGCCAGTCACATGACCACCAAGCCGTGCCAGCCACCTAAGCCACGCCCACAGAACCGTTGTTAAAAAATTTGACTCCCACCCCTGGGATTAGGCCAGTAATATCTTCTAACAACCGGTTCTCCCAACTGCTTAGAATGTGAACAACCGGTTCTAGGGAATAGGTGCAAACTGGTAGAATCCCACCCCTGATGGAAACTAATCAAAGAGAGATGCAACTTAGAAGTAAGGAGAAATTTCCTAATGATGAGAAGAATTAACCAGTGGAACCGTTTGTCTCCAGAAGTTGAGGGTGCTCCATCACTGGAGGTTTTCAAAAAGAGACAAGAGAGCCATTTTTTCAGAATGGTACAAGGTCTCCTGCTTCAGCAAGGATTGGACTAGAAGATCCCTTCCAACCAGGGGTGGGATTCAAATTTTTGAACAACCGGTTCTATGGGTGTGTTTTAGTTGGTGGGCATGGCTTGGTGGTCATGTGACTGGCTGGGCATGGCCAACTCAACATCACTCACATCGAGGCACGCATCTCCTCGCCTGGCCTCTCATGACTGTGGGGATGCTGCAACAGTCGTAAGTGTGAAAAATGGTCATAAGTCACTTTTTTTAGTGCCATTGTAACTTTGAATGGTCACTCCACACAAGCAAAGTACCAGCAAAGGAGGGAAAAATCCTCCAGAGAAGTTCCTGAGACAGGAAGTCTAGTCCTGCCAAGAATGTAATAAGGGTTAACAGAGAGGCAGTTTCTATAAGCAACACCAGAATGTTTCCTTCCTGCCTTCCTTACAGGATTAGGCCAGTAATTTCTTCTAACAACTGGTTCTCCGAACTGCTTAGAATGTTAACAACCGGTTCTAGAGAATAGGTGCCAACCGGTAGAATCCCACCTCTGCTTCCAACCCTATTGTTCTATGTTCTACATTATTACGTTGGGGAGAATGATGGTATAGCAGTCTCATGCTTTTCCCAGTCTTGGTTCACAAACTTTGGTGGCAATTTCACCTGTTTTTTATTGTAAAATCACCAACCTTTCTCAGCCATCAACAGAGGAAAGGCTGCAATCCCTCCCTTTGTGTATGTGACAGAGAGCCCTCTCTACATGTGGCCCTAGGTTTGGATCACTTGGATAGCATGCTGGCAAGCAGGCTACATACGTACATCAAATGGGGAACAAAAGTAAAAGAAGTGACATTTTGATATTTATTAATGATGGAGAAATGGATGGAGAAGTATCAAGACATCAACTAGACAGGATGTTTGTTCTGAAGAACTGATGTTTCTTTTTAAAAAATTAACTATGCATAAATGTACGTGACTATTTTGTTGTAAGGAAGAACAACATTGTTGTTGTAACAATGGATATGTCAAGAGAAATATAAACATATATTGTATGAACAGGAATGAGTAATTATGGTGATGACCCAAGCCCTGTAAAGGACCTTGGAATACTCATCTCTAATGACCTAAGTGCTAGAGCCCACTGCAACTACATAGCCAAAAAGGCATTAAGAGTTGTTAACCTAATCCTACGTAGCTTTTTCTCTGGTAATATCACACTACTAACTAGAGCATACAAAACATTTGCTAGGCCAATACTCGAATACAGCTCATCAGTCTGGAACCCACATTACGTATCTGATATTAGCACAATTGAGAAAGTCCAGAAATATTTCACAGGAAGTGTTACGAACTAACTAAATAAACTCATTATTAAAAACTCTTTGAGCTTCGCTCCAACTGCAGGCTCGTAAACCTGCAGTTCGGATTGGTCCGCAAGTAAGCGATCATGATTGGCTGCCTTCGGCTAACCTGATTGGCTGACAGCGGCCATCCCGGATTGGAAGACTAAGTGCGGTTAAACTCGTTCTCATTGGTTATTGCGGCAGCAGCCAGCTCTATAAAAGAGCTGCTGCTGCCCAAGTTGATTGCTCTGTTCTGAAGTCACTATTAAAGAGTTGTGTCACTACAGATGCCTTGTCTCCGTTATTACGCCCACTCCTCCAAATATAACACTGGTGACGAAGGTGGGATGCGGAGACAATAGAGCCAACTGAGCACTCGCTGTGCACCGAACAGAGCACGTGGCTGAAAGAGCGTCAACAACGGCAAGATGGCCAGCGGCGCCATACCACCCGCTCCATTTGACCCGGCTAACGAAGACTGGGACTCGTATATGGACAGGTTCCAGATGTTTTTGGAGACCAACAACCTAAAGGACGCTTCGCCTGGCAAGAAACGAGCGGTCTTCCTGACCCATTGCGGGCCTGCCGTTTTCAAAATGGCTAAGGCACTTGCAAAGCCTGCAGAGGTTAAGTCAATGGATTGGGATAACCTCGCTCCTATTCTTCGGGCCCATTATGCACCCGCGGTGCCAATCCTCATCAGAAGACACGAATTTTACCAGAGGGACCAACGGAAGGGCGAGAGCGTTGGAGACTTCATCGCTGACCTCCGGAACCTAGGTGGACTCTGTGGTTTCTCAAACCTCGAAGAAGCTATGCGAGACCGCATAGTTCTGGGATTAGATGACCACACGGCACAAAGCAAGATCATGGCCAAGGGGGACATCGATCTTGCCAATGTCATCGCTGACACTACTGCAGCAGAGGCAACCAGGAAGTCGGCCTCTTGAATGCACCGCACCAACGCACCGCTCCGTCAACTCGCCAATGATACTTCGCCTTTCCCAGAAAAGCACTCAACAACGGCGCACCATGAAGACCTCAAATCCCCATCGGATAGTGAGGAAGAAGAGGTAAACCGACTCCGGTCAGAGCGCGACCAGCGAGGCCAACGAAGCCAAAAACCTTCGCGTCAATGCGCCGGTTGTGGGGCAAATCACCCGCGAGCTGATTGCAAATTCCTCGACGCACTCTGCCGTTCCTGCGGAAAGAGGGGCCATATCGCAAAGGTCTGCAGAAGCAAGCGAGGGTCAAGTCCAATCCGTAGAGAGAACAACTCCCGCCAAGCTACGGGCAGCCCACCCGTGAAACGGGATCGCCTGAATCACCAATGGAACCACTATCACTACAGAAATCGAGCGCCTGCTGCATCAGCTAGATGAGAAGAGACGCATCAAACCATCACCATCGGTCATGCCTCATCCTTGGATGCAAGGAAGATCCGAGTGAGGGTCGCCATTGAGAATCGTCCATGCGTAATGGAAGTAGACTCGGGTTCATCCCTATCAATGGTCTCATGGAGGACTTTCAAACAGCTGATCCCTGACATCCGTCGTCAAGACCTCAGCACCCAGAAAGTCATATTAAGGGACTATCAGGGAAACCGAATTCCAGTTGCCGGATCCCGCCACGTCCAGGTCTCCTTTAAAGACCACACAGCAACTCTACCTCTTACCATCGTAGATCGAGACCGGCCCAGTTTGTTGGGCTTACAGTGGTTCGCTCCACTGGGGATTGAACTAGCCGGCATTCACCAGACCGGGAGCAGTGACTGGGAAGCCGCTCTCATCCAGGAGTTCCAGGATGTATTCACAGAAAAGCTAGGCAAGTACAAAGGGTCCCCCATATCGTTTAGCCTCAGCCCCGATGTTGCGCCCATACGCCTTAAGCCTCGTCGAGTGCCCTTCGCACTCAAACCAAAGATTGATGAACAATTGGACAAATTGATAGCCCAAGGGGTGTTAGAACCAATCGATCACGGCCGTTGGGAAACCCCGATTGTAACACTCATAAAACCGGATGGATCGATAAGAATCTGTGGGGATTATCGAGCCACCCTAAACCACGCGCTTCAGCAAAGCGCTTATCCTGTACCAGTGGTTCAACATCTGCTTCACTCCCTGGGCGGCGGAAAAATATTTGCAAAATTGGACCTTGCCCAGGCATACCAGCAACTACCTGTAGATGCGGAGACTGCTGAGGCCCAGACTATCATCACGCACAGAGGTGCGTTTAAATGTAATAGGCTCCAGTTCGGTGTGAGTGTAGCACCAGGCATTTTTCAAAGCCTGATGGAGCGATTGCTGCAAGGCATTAAAGGGGTCGTGCCTTATTTCGATGATGTCTTGATAGCTGCCCCCACTAGAGACGTGTTGGAGACCCGACTCAGAGCGGTTCTCCAAAAATTCAAAGACGCCGGGTTAAAGGTAAAGAGAGACAAGTGTCAACTTTGTACTGAGAGGGTTGAATTCCTGGGGTACCTCCTTGATAAAAAGGGAATTCATCCTACCGAAAAAAAAGTAACAGCCATAAAAAACGCCCCCAGACCTAGGAATAAAATGGACCTCCAAGCCTTCCTGGGACTCATTAACTTTTATAATATCTTCTTGCCCCAGAAGGCGACTGTAGCTGAGCCCCCACATCGTCTGCTAGACAAGAAAGCTTCCTGGGTCTGGGGACAACGGGAAGAACGAGCGTTCCAGCAAGTAAAAGATCTCTTGACCTCTGACACTGTATTAATGCAGTATAACGAGACTTTGCCTTTAACAGTCACATGTGACGCCTCGCCGTTTGGGGTGGGAGCCATTTTAAGCCATGTCCTACCAAACGGCAATGAGGCACCTATTGCTTTCATTTCCCGAACATTATCAAAGACTGAAAGGAACTATAGCCAACTCGATAAAGAGGCTCTTGCTATTGTAGCCACTATTAAACGTTTTCATGAATATGTTTATGGACGGCCGTTTACTATAATAACCGACCACAAGCCACTGCTTGGCATATTAGCAGGGGACAAGCCTACTCTCCACATCTTATCACCAAGGATGACCCGTTGGTCAGAGTTCTTAGCCGCATATGGTTATCAACTGCTACACCGCCCGGGGAAAGCCATTCCCCACGCTGACGCGTTGAGCCGTTCTCCGCTGCCGGAAGCCATAGACGATCCAGCTCCAACCCCTACGGCGCTCCAGATCGAAACTCTCCCTTTGCCACCCTTGACTGCACGAGACATCACAGCGGAAACAAAGAAGGACCCCACATTGGCTCGGGTCCTTAGCTGGGTGGAACGAGGCTGGCCAGACAACGAACCCGACAACATCTTCACACCATTTAAAAACCGACAAACGGAATTGTTCTCACAGAAGGGCTGCGTTTTGTGGGGAGACAGAGTCATCATTCCTGAAAAATTACAACACAGCGTCCTAAAACTATTGCATGACGGTCATCCAGGCATCGTGCGGATGAAGGCGTTAGCGAGAAGTTACACGTGGTGGCCGGGTATCGATAAACAAATAGAAGCCTGGGTGGCCACATGCCACAAGTGCCAGGAAACCCGCGCTGCCCCACCGAAGGCACCTCCAACTGAATGGGATCCACCTCGTGGCCCCTGGTCCTGCATCCACATTGATTTTGCGGGACCCACCAAGGGACACACTTTTCTAATAACGGTGGATGCCTATTCAAACTGGCTCGAAGTCCACAAGATGAAAAGCACCACAACAGAAGCCGTCGCTAAAAAGTTAAATAGACTATTCGCTACGCACGGACTGCCGGGCGTTTTAGTCTCGGATAATGGCCCCCAATTCACTGCCCTTGCATTCGAGCAATACCTAGCGGACCGGGGCATCTGCCATGCCTTAACTTCGCCGGCCCACCCTGCGGCCAATGGCAGGGCCGAGCGTATGGTACAATTCATTAAAAAAACACTGCACAAAATGGAACATGGCGATATCGACGACAAGATAAACAGGATGCTTCTTCTTCAACACATCACGCCGCACAGCACCACGAACAGAACCCCGGCCGAACTCTTGATGGGCCGGAAACTTTGCTCACACCTCGATCGCCTACACCCAACCTACACGCCAGAAAAACCTTGCGGTTCCAGCAGCAAGTGTCGTGCGTTCAAGGTAGGCGATTTAGTTTTTGCAAAAAACTTCTCGGCTGACCCATTGTGGGTCCCCGCTACCATCACGCAGCTAACAGGCCCCAGATCGTACCGTTTACAGACAATTGACGGCAAACTGTGGAAGCGCCATATAGACCAACTTCGTTCCCGTTTGGCGCCTAACTCTCTCTCACCCCCTGATTTTCCAACTGGGGGGGGAAGGGAAGACGAGGGGGCCGAAATAGAAATAACAGAGAACCCAATCAGCAAAGCCCAGCAGACGGTACAACCAGCCAGGGGATACTCACCATCCGACGGAAGCCCGAGCCGAGGGACGGCCTGGCCAAATAGCAGCCTAGTCAGAGAAGCAAGCCCAGAGGACCCAGAAAACGGCCAAGGAAACAGCTTTGATTCACCCAGCGAGACGGTGGAACCGTCGTCACCACCCGGTTCTACAAACGATCCACCAGAACCTGAACGGAAACCGGTAGAACAGCGGAAATCAAATAGGCAGGTAAAACGGCCTGCCTATTTGTGAGAATACGTCACCCCACCCCTCAGACGGAACCAAGGGGGGAGGGGTGTTACGAACTAACTAAATAAACTCATTATTAAAAACTCTTCGAGCTTCGCTCCAACTGCAGGCTCGTAAACCTGCAGTTCGGATTGGTCCACAAGCGATCATGATTGGCTGCCTTCGGCTAACCTGATTGGCTGACAGCGGCCATCCCGGATTGGAAGACTAAGTGCGGTTAAACTCGTTCTCATTGGTTATTGCGGCAGCAGCCAGCTCTATAAAAGAGCTGCTGCTGCCCAAGTTGGTTGCTCTGTTCTGAAGTCATTATTAAAGAGTTGTGTCACTACAGATGCCTTGTCTCCGTTATTATGCCCACTCCTCCAAATATAACAGGAAGAGTTCTCCACTCCTCTACTCGTTGTAGAATACCTTATGCCACCAGACTTGAAATTCTAGAACTAGAAAACCTTGAATTACGCCGTCTTCAGTCTGATTTAAGCATGGTATATAAAACCATACATTGCAATGTCCTACCTGTCAATGAATACTTCAGCTTCAACCATAACAACACAAGAGCACACAATAGATACAAACTCAAAGTTAACCGCACCAAACTTGATTGCAGGAAATACGACTTCAGCAACAGAGTGGTCAATGTCTGGAATACTCTACCCGACTCTGTAGTTTCTTCCCCAAACCCCAAAAACTTTAACCTTAGACTGTCTACTATTGACCTCACCCCTTTCCTAAGAGGTCTGTAGGGGGCGTGCATAAGCGCACCAACGTGCCTACTGTCCCTGTCCTATTGTTTCTCTTATTCTTCTCTTATTTTTCTTATATGTACCCATTTCATGTATTCACAACTATGTATACACTTATACTTATTATCTTGTAAACAATTGGCAAATCAAATGAATAAATAAAATAAATAAATAAAGAAAGAAAGAAGGAACGGCAAAGTCAATGATAATTCACATACCCTGCATAGATACTCTTCTGATGATATTCGACTTAGGTACTTAGGAAGTGGAGTGGAGCAAGATGAAAAAGATTAGAAATGATAAGAGTGCCAAAGAAATAAGTTGTGCAGGTGAGATGTGTAGGATAAAATAAATGAAGAAATAAATGAAGTTAAATAAATGTAGATTGAGTACAAAAGTATGGATATGAAAGAATTATATGAAAGAAGTATGGATGATTCTTGACTTACCAGTTGCTTAATGACCATATGAAGTTAGGAAAGCAGAAAGCAAGCAATACCATGTGATAAGAAGTTTCCTTTGATTAAAGGTCACACTATGGTTTGTTGTTGAAATGCAATTTTATAAGATTATTGTAAAAGGGAATAATTTCAGGGGGGTGGAATTAAACATCTCGGTGCAAAAGCAAAGCTGAGTCAAAGTAGCCTCTTCAATCGCTTTGAACGGTAATCATTTTGGAGAGGCTCTTAGCTACTCCCACAGAGATATGAAAATAACACCTCTCAGATGACACCAATTTTTCTGAAAGGTTATTTAATTAAAAATCTTGTCTTCACTGCATTAGGAGGGATGAAGATTAAAATCTTGGAAGAGAATCATTTTCAGAAATTTCTACCCAGCAGTTTTTAACTTGGTTCATCATTATATCAGTAACTTTATTTTGTTTTCTACCAGGGGAATATTTATAAATTTAAATTTATAAAATTAAATTTATACACTGTTAATGTATTATTTTATACACTGGTAAACGTATGGTAAACAGGAAGTAGCACTACAATTTTTCAGTCATTTTCTGTTGAAGTTAGTCGGTGCAATCTTGGAGAGTTGTGGCCTCCTCAAAAATGAGATAAATAGAATTCATCAATTAAACAGCTACTTTTTCCAAAGAAAGACAGAAGCACAATACATTGCTCTGGAATTCCCATTTGAATTTCTCATTTGTCTCAGGTAAAGATCAGTGCTTGGCTCAGTTAGCTGTAACTTCTTTACCTGCAAGTACATTGCTAAAATCTCTTGAGCAATTATCTATCACAGCGATCCACAACCTTTGCAGCTTGGCTACCCAGCTGGGGCTGGGGAAATGGGAACCAGGTCACATGAGCGTCAGGCTGGCATGCACATATGCATGCAGCTCAACTTCTGCAAGCTGAGCTACGCACATGTGTGTGCCCTGGCTCATTGCTCTCGTGAGTTGAGTTGCACGTGAGCCAACCCAACACTCACATTAATAAGCCGTGGCCCGGTAGTGGGCCATGGCCCAGAGGTTGAGGACCCCTGATCTATCAGTGCCTATCAGGGCTAATGGCCAAATATTATTGAATGCTTTAATTCTTGTGATGTAACTGGACAGATGTCTATCTCTAAACCAACCAACTTTTGCTTTGAAGTTCTTCGTTCTGCTAACTATAAAAGTAAATGTACGTCATTTTTCCAGGTTCCCCTTTTCATAGGACTCCACTTTATCAGAGCACTCTAATAAATTGCTTTTAAATGATCTTCTGACTTGGTTGCTTATTGAAAAGGGTCAACTGAGGCAGAACCTAGAAACAGATTTACCTGGCAGTGGGGAGACCTTTGGGCTCAGCTTGTCAAAAAGTCAGAAAATGCCTAACTTGTCTCAACTGGTGTGTCACTCCTTCCTCCTGAACAAAGAGAAACAATTCTTTACATATACATTTATTTAAAAAAAATACAGTCCAACCTTGTGTGTGTGGGTAAAACCTCCAGGACCTGCCACATGCCACTTACCTTCAGTTGTTTTTCTGTTGTCAGGCAACTGCGGCCTACCAGAAGCTGTTCAGGGTCACATGAAAACTTCGTCCTTGAAGTGGCTTCAAAGGCTGCTCTTCTATGGCTTCTACAGCCTCCAAAAACTGCACAAAGGCAGGGTCACATTTTTTTGCGTGACTTTCAGAGGCTCCCGTGGCTTCCAGAGGCATTGCAAGAGCACACCCCATTTTCACTCAGCCTCTACAGCCTCTCAAAATTGCACAAAAGGATGCCCTGTTCTTGTATGATTTTTGGGGGAGGGACTGGAGTAGAGGTGGTATTCAGCTGGTTCTGACCGGTTCTGGAGAACCGATAGCAGAAATTTTGATTAGTTTGGAGAACCGGCAAATACCACCTCTGACTGGAGATTTTACAGTATCCTTCCCCTGCCACGCCCACCAAGCCACGACCACAGAACCAGTAGTAAAAAAAATTGAATCCCACCACTGGATTGAAGGCCATATGAGATCACATCCCATTCAAGTGTGACTTCCGCAGCCTCTGAAAATCACATGAGAATGAGGTGTGCTTTCAAGAACATTTGCCGTCAGTCAGGGCTTGGTGAATGCCACCATGTGTCCCCAAATGTCATGGCAACGTCAAATCTCAACAAATAAATGTTCTGTCTTACATATTGGCAAAAAAAATCAGAAAATAAAATACAGGCTGAATAGTCAAGACCTTGTTGATGATCCAAACTCTGTCAAGGACCTTGGAGTATTCATCTCTAATGATCTAAGTGCTAGAGCCCACTGTAACTACATAGCCCAAAAGGCATTAAGAGTTGTTAACCTAATGCTATGTAGCTTTTTCTCTGGTAATATCATACTACTAACTAGAGCATACAGAACATTTGCTAGACCAATATTTTAATTCAGCTCATCAGTCTGGAACCTACATTACGTATCTGATATTAACACAGTTGAGAAAGTCCAGAAATATTTCACAAGAAGAGTTCTCCATTCCTGTACTCGTTGCAGAATACCTTATGCCACCAGACTTGAAATTCTAGACCTAGAAAACCTAGAACTATGCCGCCTTCGGTCCGATCTAAGTATAGTATATAAAATCATACATTGCAATGTCCTACCTGTCAATGAATACTTCAGCTTCAACCATAACAATACAAGAGCACACAATACATACAAACTCAAGGTAAACCACACCAAACTTGATTGCAGGAAACACGACTTCAGCAACAGAGTGGTCAAATGTCTGGAATACTCTACCTGACTCTGTGGTTTCTTCCCCAAAAACTTTAACCTTAGACTGTCTACTATTGACCTCACCCTTTTCCTAAGAGGTCTGTAGGGGGCGTGCATAAGTGCACCAACGTGCCTACCGTCTCTGTCCTATTGTTTCTTTTATTTTTCTTATATGTATCCATGTATTCATAACTATGTTTTTACTTATACCTATTATCTTGTAAGCAATTGACAAACCAAATAAATAAATAAATGTGTGTCATAAGTTTGCGATTCCTCTAGGTCCTCCTCATTTGCTAAGTCTTGATGTGGCTCGTTTCGCTTGTCTTAGCATCTGGATGTCCGACATGAAGCCCCCAGTTCAGGGGTGGGATCCGACAGGGTTAACTACCGGTTCAGTCATTTACGAGGTTCGGTGATTTACGATGTGCTTCCCTGCTTGCTGCCGGCACGCGCCTGTAAATCGTCATCAGCTTGTGGCATGCAGAGAAGCAGCCTTTCAAAAAGCCCTTTTTTCCTGCTTTTTAAACTGCAGCTGTGCCTCGCACAGCAGCTGAAGTTGAAAAAATCAGGACATAAAGATCAGGTAAGAGCCCGGGTGGGCGGGTGGGCAAAAACATCAACAAACATAGAACGGGTTCTATGTCTGCTGATCTTCAGAGCTACCAGTTCTACAGAGGAGGACAGAACCGGTAGAAACCCACCCTTGCCCTAGGTCCATGATGGCGAACCTATAGCACACATGCCGGAAGTGGCACACAGAGCCATTTCTGCCGGCATGCGAGCTGTCGCCCCAGATCAGGTGCACTGCACATGTGTGTGCGCCTCCCACCAGCCAGCTGACAGATATCTGCCATACATGCACGGGGTGGGGTGCGGGAGGGGTGTGGGAGGTGCACACGCATGCGCCGAGGACAGCCAATTATCTGGAATGGTATAGGGCAGCAGCGGTCCCCAACCTTTGCAGCTTGGCAGCCTGGCTGGGGCAGAAGAGAGGAACTGGGCCAGATGAGCCAATATTAAAAGTAACAGAATAACAGAGTTGGAAGCGGGGATGGGATTCAAAATTTTTAACAACGGTTCTGTGGGCGTGGCTTAGGTGGCTGGCGCAGCTTGGTGGTCACGTGACTGGCTGGGCATGGCCAACTCAATATCACTCACATCGAGGCACGCTTCTCCTCGCCTGGCCTCTCATGACTGTGGGGATGCTGCAACAGTCGTAAGTGTGAAAAATGGTCATGTCACTTTTTTCAGTGCCATTGTAACTTTGAATGGTCACTCCACACAAGCAAAGTACCAGCAAAGGAGGGGAAAAAAACTCCAGAGAAGTTCCTGAGACAGGAAGTCTAGTCCTGCCAAGAATGTAATAAGGGTTAACGGAGAGGCAGTTTCTGTAAGCAACACCAGAATGTTTCCTTCCTGCCTTCCTTACAGGATTAGGCCAGTAATTTCTTCTAACAACCGGTTCTCCGAACTGCTTAGAATGTTAACAACTGGTCCTAGCGAATAGGTGCGAACTGGTAGAATCCCACCCCTGGTTGGAAGGGACCTTCGAGGTTTCTAGTCCAACCCTCTGCACATTTACAAGCTGGAGATCCTCTGTCAGCGGTCCCCAACCCCCGGGCTAATGCAGCCCGGTTGCAAATAGGCCATGGTTTGATAGTGGGCTGTGGCCTGGGAGTAGGGGACTCCTGGTATAGGGTCTTCTGCTTGTGCAGGGAGTTGGAGTAGAAACCTCCAAGTTCCCTTCCAACTCTGTTATTCTGTTACTTTTAATATTGGCTTGTGAGTGGGGAAAAAACAATAGTGAGAATGCAGAGGCAACACATCCTGGGAGGCTTGTGGTGGTGATGGGCAGCATGAAAAATAATATGACAAAGAGCTCTTCAACGGAAAAAATCATAACAACACACACCACAGGGTTTCTGTGAGAGGTTAATGGTAGGAAAAGATATGAATGGCTAAAACAGTGAGTAATCAGAACTCTTCTTACACAGTGTACAATATTTTATTTCTAAGCACATATATTGTTTTCCATATAAATTTAACCAGTGCCAGGGATTAATTTGAGCCAGTTTGCAAAAAGATTCCATTCTGGCAGCACTGTATAGAAGCATCTGAATACATACTGAATGCTGTATTATCTTGATGAGGACTGAGCAAGGTTCTGTGCCATCAAATCAATGTGGGACTCTTAGCAACCACTCTGATAGAGCGTCTCCAGGACAATCTGTCCTCAATCTCTTCCCATTCAATGCTGCTATAATCTAGCCCATCTTCCATAACTGAGAGCATTCTTTATCTTTCAACCTCTCCCCACCGCTATAGACTTCTCAAAAGGGCTGGTTTGAAGAAGGATAGACAAGGAAACAAACAGATTGTTGAACAAATCACTCGAGACACAATGCCCGGAGCTTGGTTATTGTACCTCGAATAATTTGTTCAATGTTCATTGGCTTCTTTCTTGGCTATGCTTGATATCCTCAAGAGTTTTCTCCAATACCAAAGTTTCAAATGCAAAAACACTTTTTCTATCCTGTTTCTTCAAGGTTCAACTTTCACTTCTATGAAGTGTCAGAGTCCTAGTCTGACATCTTGAACATCTGAACAGCTTTTCCAAGGTCTTCATTGCTATTCTAAGCGCCTGCCTGTGGGGTATTTCTGGATTGCTGGTCCCTCTGGACATGGCTAGTGTAGTGAAGAGAAGGGCCAGGGGAGACATGTGATAGCAGTGTTCCAGAGAGGAAGGGGTCAAACTATTTTCTAAAGCACCTGAAGGCCAGACAAGGAATAATGGATGGAAACTTGAACAAGGAGAGATTCAACCTAGAAATAAGGAGAAATTTTCTGACAGTGAGAACAGTCAACCAATGGAACAGAAGTTGCTTTCAGAGATTGTGGGAGCCTCATCACTGGAAGCTTTCAGGAAGAGATTGGGCTGCCATTTGTTGGAAATGGTGTAGAATCTCCTGCTTGGGCAGGGAGTTGGACTAGATGACCTGCAGGGTCCCTTCCAACTCTGTTAATCTAATCTCTACTGTTGAAATTCTAAAAGTCAGAAGCTCCCCACCATAGTCAGTTCTAGGGCTGATTGCTGTACAGCACCTGTTGCTGCTAATTTTGTCTCCTTTAAATGTAATTTTTATCCCATTATTTTTTCACTAGTAATTTGACTTTCATTACTAAATGTTCCAGACCATTTGCTTTTTCAAAGTGACGTCATTCAGCAAAGGGCAGATGATCAATATTTCTTCACTAAATTTAGAATAATGCTCATCTTCTTTCAATCTAGCTTTCCTCAATATAGGTAGGTTTCTACTTAGAATAGAATAGAATAGAATTCTTTATTGGCCAAGTGTGATTAAACACACAAGGAATTTGTCTTGGTGCAAATGCTCTCAGTGTACATAAAAGAAAAGATACATTCGTCAAGAGTCAAGAATCATCAGATACAACACTTAATAATAGTCATAGGGTACAATAAGCAATCAAATCATATTAGGAAACAGTCAATATAAATCGTAAGGATACAAGCGACAAAGTTACAGTCATACAACCACAAGTGTGAGGGGATGGGTGATAAGGAGTGATGAGAAGATTAATAGTAATAGTACTGCAGACTTTGTAAATAGTTGAACAGTGTTGAGGGAATTATTTGTTTAGCAGAGTGATGGCTTTTGGGAAAAAACTGTCCTTGTGTCTAGTTGTTCTGGTGTGCAGTGCTCTATAGCGTTGTTTTGAGGAAAGGAGTTGAAACAGTTTATGTCCGGGATGTGAGGGGTCTGTAAATATTTCCACAGCCCTCTTTTTGACTCATGCAGTATACAGGTCCTCAATGGAAGGCAGGTTGGTAGTAAATGCTTTTTCTGCAGTCCTAATTATTCTCTGAATTCTGTGTCTGTCCTGTTCGGTTGCAGAACCAAACCAGACAGTTATAGAGGTGCAGATGACAGACTCAATAATTCCTCTGTAGAACTGGATCAGCAGCTCCTTGGGCAGTTTGAGCTTTCTGAGTTGGCGCAGAAAGAACGTTCTTTATTGTGCTTTTTTTAAAAAAACAACAAGTTTTATTGGTTTTTAAAGACAAACAAAAACAAACAAAACATAAAAACATCAACTTTCTTTCATAAGTATACAAGCAGTGTGTCGGTTGGTTTACAAATTTTTCCAATTTTTAGCAAATACAATCCTAGCCGCTGTTAATACATTTACAATCAAATATTTTAAATCTTTACTGTATGTATCAGGTAAAATTCCAAATAAAAAAATATCTGGTTTCAAATCTATATGTTTCTTTATCATTTTTTTCCAACCACATGCGGATTTTAGTCCAGTATTTTCTAGCGTCCTCACAAGTCCACCACATATGGTAATATGAGCCAGGTATCTGATGACATTTCCAACATTTTTCGGATTTATTCTTGAAAATTCTTGCTATTCTTGTCGGGGGGAAATGCCACCTGTAAAACATCTTATACAAATTTTCTTTATATGCTGTTGACATTGTCATTTTATAATTTTGAGACCACAATTTTTGCCATTTTTCTAAATCAATCCCATATCCAAAATTCTTCCCCCAAGCAATCATAGTTGCTTTACTTGTTCTTCCTCTAGTTTAGTTTCCAATAAGTAACCATACAGTTTTTTAATCACCTTTTCATCAGTACCTGTCAAAATCTTATCTAAATCAGTCAATTTGTCATAAAATCCTTCTGTTTTGAGATCTTCACCATACCTTGAATGTATTTGCGCATAGGAAAACCAATTCATCTTTATACCTTGTTCCTCTAGATTTTGCATCGATTTAAGTTCACCCTTTTCATCTAATATTTCCCCATATCTAACTGTTTGTTCCTTCTTGTAAATTATAGGATAGGAAAATGCTTCAATAGTCAATAACCAGACTGGAATTTTCAAATAACATTGTGTTTTAATCTTCTCCCAATTTAACCACAGAGACTCCCGTATATGATGTCTTCTAAAATAACCCTGTGTTTTAGTTCCCTTATACCATAGAAAAGCATGCCACCCCAACAACAAATCATGTCCTTCTAGTGTCAACAATCTAGTATTTCTTAATGTTATCCATTCCTTAGCCCACATCAAATTTGTAGCTTGGTAATACAACTCCCAATTAGGCAAACCAAATCCTCCTCTAATTCTAGCATCTTGTAATAGTTTTAACTTTATTCTCGCTTTCTTACCTTGCCATATATATTTCAACACAATTTTATTTAAATCTTCAAAATAGTCTTTTCCAAGCCTAATTGGTATTGTTTGAAACAAGTATAAAATTCTGGGTAGAATATTCATCTTGATTGTTAAGATTCTCCCTATTAATGACAATTGTAGATTTTCCCATTTCATCAAATCTAACGCTATCTGTTGTTTAAGTTTAATGTAATTGTTCCCTTTTAAAGTACTACATCTTGCTGTCAAATGTATCCCCAAATACTTAACCTTGTTCGTAATTTGAATTTTTAATAGGTCTGCCAGCTCTTCTTTTTGTCTTAGTAGCATATTCTTTGACAAGATCTTTTTTTTATCTTTGTTTATTTTCAAACCAGCCACCTTACCATATGCCTCTATCTTTTCCAATAATTTCGGTGCTGTTTCTAAAGGGTCTTCCAAAATAAAGGCCAAATCATCCGCAAAGGCTTGCAATTTAAATTCTTCCTTTTAAATTTTCATTCCTTTTATACTTTTGTCGTCTCTGATATTTCTATTCAACACTTCCAAAGTTAATACAAATAGCAAAGGTGATAGTGGGCATCCTTGTCTTGTGCCTTTTCTTATATTGATAGAATCTGTCAATTCTCCCTCTATCATTACCTTTGCCGTTTGCTTGTGATATATGGCTTCTATTGCTTGAATGAATTTTCTGGCAAAGCCCATCTGTTCCAATAATAGTAGCATAAATCTCCAATTCACATTATCAAATGCCTTTTGCGCATCTAAGAATATCAAAGCCATTTGCTTTTCGGGATGTGCCTCATAATATTCCAAAGTATCCAAAATTACTCTTATATTATCTTTAATTTGTCTCTTTGGCAGAAATCCATTTTGATCAGGATGGATAAAGTTATTTAAGTATTTTTTAAGTCTTTCTGCCAAGATTGAAGCAAAAATTTTATAGTTTGCATTTAATAAAGAAATAGTCTATAATTCTTAATTTGCTGTGGATCAGCCTCTTCTTTTGGGATAAGTGTAATATAGGCATCTGACCATGTTTAGGTATCTTCTTCTTTGACATAACTTCATTCATGACTTCTAGCAGTGGAAGGCTCAGCGATACTTGTAATGTTTTATAAAATTCTGCCGGAAGCCCATCTGGACCTGGTGCTTTTCCCTTATTTTGCTTCTTAAGTGCTTCAGTTAATTCTATCATTGTTATATTGCTTTCAAACATTTCTTCAGTCTCTTTAGGTATCTTAGGTAGATTAGCATTCTGTAAGTACTGTTTAACTTTTTCGTCGTCAATATTCTCATGTTTATATAGTTGCCCATAAAAGTCTCGAATAATTTCCTTTTTCTCTTTATTGCTGTAGCAAACTTGACCTTGATCATCTATTAACTGCAATATTTTCCTTGATTCTTTCTCCTTTCTCAATTTGTATGCTAACCATCTACCTGGTTTGTTTGCATCTAGTTCTGTTTAGCACTTCTGATTTTCTGTGCCAATTCTTCTTTCTCTATTTGACCCATTTTGTGTTTGATTATGTCCAGTTTTAATTTGATGTCTTTTTTCTGTGGCGTTTTCTGTAGTTCTTTTTCAAGTCTTTTACACTCGTCTTCTAAAACTTTAGTGGCTTGCCTTTTCTTGATGTTCCTTTTCCTTGTATATTCTATTATCAAGCCTCTAGCATATGCCTTCATTGTGTCCCAGACATTCTGAATTGAAGTATCTTCTTTTTTATTTTCTCTAAAGAAGAAGGCCAATTCTTTCTCCATTCATTGTGTAAAGACTTTTTCCTTTAAAATAGTATTATTTAGCGTCCATCTCGATCTTCTTTTTTGTCCTTTCCATTTAATTGTCATTGGATTGTGGTCTGCCCAAGTACTTGTTTCAATGTTTGTTTCTTGAATGTTAGATATTAGTTCTGTTGAGATCCAAATCATATCTATTCTGGACCATGATAAATGTCTATTTGAATAAAAAGTATATTGTTTGGTTTTAGCATTTCTTTCTCTCCATATATCTTTTAAGTTTATTTCATCTATCATTTTAAAAAAGGATTTAGGGAGAGTCCTTCTGTTTTGCTTTGTTGTTGTTGCTGTATAGTCCAGTTTATTGTCTACGATTCCATTGAAATCTCCCATCATAACTATATTGACATAGTCCAGTCCAATTATTTTCATGTGTAATTTTTTATAAAATTCTTCTTGTTTATCGTTCGGAGCATAAATTGCAATCAGGAGTGTTTTCATATTATTGTCCATTATTTCCACCATTAATACTCTTCCATCTTCATCAGTATGAATCAATTTTGCTGGGATAGTCTCTTTAATATATAAAACCACTCCTCTTTTCTTACATTGAGTCAAAGAAGTAAATATTTTCCCTAATTTTGGTTGTACCAACAGTTGTTCATATTGTTTTTTAATATGTACTTCTTGTAGGCAAATTATATCAAATTTTAATTTTTCTAATTTATGAAAAGTTTTCCTTCTTTTAACAGCTGAATTAAGTCCATTTATATTCATTGTAATCAGTTTTTTCTCTTCCATGATTATATTTTGTAGTTAGGTTTGGCAGCTCTCGTAGATCTTGGTTCACGTTGTTCTTTGATTTCCACCTGTCCACCTACTACGCCTTCTTCTTTTTCAGTCCCCATTTGGTCCTCTTGGAATTCATTTAGTGAAATCTCTTTTTCTGTCTCTTCCTCTCTCCTTCCAAAAAATTCTGCATAGAATAATTCTCCTTTCTCAATTGAATCAATTCTATGTCTCTGTTCTTGCCATGTAAACATTAATCCTTCTGGAATCAGCCATCTATAATTCACCTCTTTTTTCAATAACATTTTAGTCAGGAATCGGTATTCTCTTCTAATCTCTCTCACTCTTCTAGGTATTTGTTTTAAAACCACAATCTCCTTTCCTTTATATTTCAGCGTTTTCTCTCTTACCACTTGTAATATTTGTGTTTTAATGGCTTTTTTTGTAAATCTAATGTGGACTTCTCTTGGCAGGTTGTTTCTCATTGCATATCTTGTAAAAACTCGGTATACCTCATCTACTCCATCCATCATCTTCTCCTCTGTTATTTCCAAAGCTTCAGCCAGTATTTCTATCATTATCGCAGCTAGATTTTGTCCTTTTTCTTCCTCTATATTTTGAAATCTGAGATAGAATTCTGATCTATCCATCTCCCACTTCAGCATCCCACTTTTGTCTTGTTCAACCACTGTTAATCTACTGTCAATGTTTCCAATCTTCTTGTCTCTTTGTTTATCTTCTTCTTCAATTTTTTGGAATCTCTCATCATACTTCGCCATCATTTGTTGAATATTTTCAATTTTTTCATCGGTCTTCCCTGTTCTTTGTTCAATGTTCTCTGTTCTTTGTTCAATATTCTCTGTTCTTTGTTCAATGTTCTCTGTTCTTTGTTCAATGTTCTCTATTCTCTTTTCAATGGTGTCTGATTTTATTTTAAGTTCTTGGATTCCTTGCATGATCATCTGTAGAGTCACCTTTTCTTGTTCTTTATCTTGCTTTAACATTGTCTGAATTAAACGTTGTCCTCCAGATGGTGGGGAGGCGGAAGTAGAAGTTGAGGCGCCAGAAGCTATGAGTTTCCTACTCATTTTAAACAATTCAAAATCTTCAAATTCTTCTAAGCCTTAATCCAATTAGTGAAGTAGCCAATTATAATCCAAAGTGGAAAATAAAAATGGTAGAGAGTAAAAAGACCAATAGTAATAAAAAGAAAAGGAGAGAAAAATTCTTCAGGTTCTTCTGAACCCTAATCCAATCAGTAGTAAGTAAAAAGGAAGGAGAAAAACAAAAAAAAAGGTTTAAAAAAAAACAAAAAAGAAGAAAAGAAATTCTTCAGGTTCTTCAACACCTTAATCCAATTAAGAAGTCTCAAATAAAAAAAAATACATAAAAGGAATAAAAAAAAAATGGGTGGAAAAATAAAAGATCCCAAAGAAAAGAAGAAAAGAAAGAAAAAGGAAAAATTTTGAGGCTTTCTCTTTAAAATAAAAAGCAAAAATGGGGATATTACAAAGGTAAAGGTTTCAAAAAAAAAAAAAAAGAAGTACAGTAAAGCTGATAAGGAGGGGTAGCACAACTTAGAAAAAACAAAAAGAACACACTGCACTTTATTTAATTGTCCAAGGCTCTTATTATGGCTCTCTTCTCCACAAACTTCAAAAACCAAACTTCAATGTTGATAGAAATCCAGAAGAACACCTGCAATAACACTCTCCCGTGCTCTTCCCTCTATCTTATCACGTAGCAATGTCCTTGAAAGGGAGTCACAAATCTTCTCAGCTTTCCCAGCTTCTTCTAAGACATTTACAAGCCTCTAGTTGGCAGTGTTACAAAGTTTTTTTTCTCTCACTTTCCCCCTCCTTTCCCAGACAAAACTTAATAGACTTTTTTTTTAAAAAAAGGAGAAAGTATATATATATATATATATATATATATAAAAATAAAAATAAAGGGAGCCTCTAACCTAGAGTATTGCAAAATCAAAAAAAGAGAAGAAAAAATAAATGTAAATAGAAAAAAAACCCAGTCCAGTTAACAAATGTGCAATCGTGATAGAAGTCCAGCAATAAGAAAAAAAAACAAAGCCTTACTTTGACACTTCCGTTTAAAGCCGCTGCTTATTCAATTCAGTCAAATTTTTTTTACAGATTCTTCTTTTCCATTAGGGTGTCCTTTTAAGTCTTAAAATAGTAAAAAAAAAGTTCTCACCAAACCGGCACACTTTCTCTTTCTGATCTCTTCCGTCTTGGAGCTGTTCCAACTTCAGCAGCTTTAATGGCTGCCTCTCTTCCGCTGGCAAGAAGAGCTTCCCCTGGATCAACCAGGGACTTTGCAGTATCCCTGGGATCTACAGGATGCGCTCTTCACTATCGCCGTCTCTTTGGGACGGTTTAGGTCCGTTTGGACCGTCCAGAGGCAGAGATATCGGCTGCGATCTCAGACCTCCAAGATTGCAAGCCGTACCGCCGCGACGCCAGCTCCGCCCTCTTTATTGTGCTTTTTTGATGACAACCACAATTGAACCCAAAATTTCCTTCGCTAAGTGAAACATTTGTTAAGGGAGCTTTGCCCCATGTTATGACTTTTCTTCCCACAGTTGTTAAGTGAATCACTGCAGTTAAGTGAAGTGGTTAAGTGAATCTGACTTCCCTATTGACTTTGCTTGTCAGATTGTCGCAAAAGGTGATTATGTGACCCCCTGGACTCTGCAACTGTTATAAATACGAGTCAGTTGCCAAGCATTTGAATGTTAACCATGTGACCATGCTGATACTGCAATGGACGTAAGTATGAAAAACAGTCATAAACCACTTTTTCAGTGACACTGTAACTTTGAACAGTCATTAAATGAACTGTTGTAAGTCGAGGACCACCTGCATATATTCAGCATACAGTCTGAATACATAAGAAGACAGTTTACAGCAGGGGTGTCAAACTTGCAGCATCACGGCAGCCTCACGTGACGCATTGGGACTTTCTTCCCCTTCGCTAAACCGGGAGGTGGGGGCCCAGCATGTGACGCATCCGGCCTGCAGGCCATAAGTTTGACACCCTTGGTCCCTTGGTTTACAGCTTTTTCTCACTCTTTTGTTGGCCTGGAGGTAGTTATTTCATCATGTTGCATCTGGAATTGGCTTCCTGGTCTGTTTATAGGTTTCCCATGAGGGCTGTGAGATGTTTTGGGATTCCCATTTTCCTTACCACATTCCACAGCTTGATATGGCCAATACAGTCAAAGGCCCATAGTGGTGGGATTCAAATATTGTTGCCACCGGTTCGGTGGGCGTGGCTTGGTGGGGGCTCTTTGCGCACGTGCACACACTTTGCCTGCACGCAGGCGCCAAATGTGCACTTTGCGCAGGCGCAGAGGTGTTTGCGCAGGCACAGAGGTGTTCTAATTCGCCTCCTGTAAGCCTACACGATTCTGGTTGCTTCAACAGCTGCCACGTGGCACTCTTCTGTGCCACGCAAAGCAGCTGCACTTCAAATTCAGCGGATAAAAGTGAGTATGGGAGCCCAGGCGGACCGGTGGGGCCAACAGCAGAGCAGTGGAGAGAACTGGTTCCAGTCTCCACTGCTCATCGCTGCTACCAGCTCTCCAGAACCGGGCCGAACCGGTAGAATACCACCACTGGCCCATAGTGATTTTTTAAAAATTTCTTTCAGCTTTCTTGTTGCATCATGCATCGTCAATAAGCTGTATGTCTTTGTGTGTGTGTGTGTGTGTGTGTGTGTGTGTGTGTTTGACAAACCCATGTTGGCTTTTGGTTATTACTTTGTTTGCTTCCAGGTGTTCGCTGATTCATTGCTTATCTTTTCCGGAATCTTCCCTGGTATTGAGGTCAGGCTGATAGGTCTAGAGTTTCTTGGATCTATTTTTTCCCCCATTTTTTTTGAAGATGGGAACTACATCAGCTCTTTTTTAATCCTCTGGCAATTCCCCGGTGCTCCAGGATCTTTGAAAGATATAGTTCAGTGGTTCTGAAATCTCGTCTGCCAGTTCCATCAGAACCTTGGGGTGTAATCCATCTGGTCCTGGTGATTTGAACTCGTCTAGGGTAGACAGGTGCTCACTTACCATTTTCTTCCCTATTATAACTTGTGTTCCTACTGTTTTTTGTGGTGCTATTTTTGATAGGTTGGTCTGGTTTTTCCCTTTGTGTAAAGACAGGTGCAAAAAACAAGTTAAGTACTTCTGCTTTCTCCCTGTTGCTTGTCACATTCTTGCCACTTTCTCTCAGCAAAAGACCAATTGCTTCCTTGACTTTTCTATTGTTTTTAACACATTGGAAGCAGCTTTTTCTTTGTTATTTTTTACTTTTGTCGCAAGGCTTTGTTCATTATGAGCCTTAGCTTTCCTCACTTCATCTTTGCAGGCTGGGGTTGAGGGAGAGTGACTAGACCAAGGTCACCCAGCTGGCTTTGTGACTAAAGCTGGAGAACTCAGTCTGTTGTTTTCTAGCCTGATGCTTAACCACTACATGATTATCTCAGCAGTTATAAAAGCCTACGTTACTGATTCTCTCTCTTTTCCCCATCTAAACTCAAAATCCTGGCAGGGATCCCACCATCCTTTACCTAGGTCAGTTCAAAAGCAGCTTTAAAGACCCAGTAGAAATTAATCTCATTGTACACAAGTTCAGAGTTACTCTCCCTAGCCAAGAAGATAGGACTATTAATAGCTATTACCAATGATTGCCGTATGCTACTCCAACTAAATGCCAGTCCAGAATATAAATGATTTGTTGCACTGTTTTTTTTTTAGCCTACAGCAGGGGTGGGCTTCAAAAATTTTAGCAACTGGTTTTCTGTCAGTTGTTGGGTGGGCGTGGCCATGGTGGGCGTGGCCTAGTTGGCCTCCTGCACCATGGCGGTGGGGGAGCATTTTTGCCCTTCTTGGGCTCCGGAGGCTTTCCTCGAGCGTCTGGGAGTGCGAAAACGGCCTCACCAGGCTACGGAGGCTCTCTGGAAGCCAGAAAGGGGCTCATTTCTGGCCTTCCCAAACTTCCGGAGGGCCCGTTTTTCACCCTCCCCGAGCCTCCGTGAGTGTCCTGCACTTACTTGCATCCAAAACGGGCCACATGGGGACTCCTGGGAGGGGAGGGGTGGGTGGGGTAAGCCAGGAGTGGGATTTGGGGGTTCTCCGAAGTGCACAGAATCTTAGCTAGGGGATCTCCTGAACCGCTGTGAACCCCCAGCAGCCCAACCCTGGCCTACAAGCTTCTCTGGAGCATCTGGATAACCATTATCCTGAGAGTTGATGCAGGCCACAGTGCAATCTTTTTTTTTTAAACAAATTTTATTGATTTTCAAAAACAATACACAAACAAACAAAACATAAAACATAAAACCATAAAGCATCTTTTCTAAAAGCAGCTTGATCCCGGGTTACATCTCTTCGTACAGACACAAATTCAAATTCATGCTCATTTTATATACCATTCCATATCTTATTGCCATTTTACATTTTCTATATAACTTCTCCCCGCTTTTAACTTTCTTAATTTTATTTTATTTATCTCATCTCAGTTCAGATCATTATGCTTATTATTCTTTGTCTGTCCTATTTCCAGCTATTATCTTTTCCCTTTAAACAAAATTTCTCCTGTACACTGATTGGAGTATGACGCCTTTATCTCTTTCCCCTAAATTTATAACACTTAATATAGTACATAACTTCCATTTGGATTCTGCTTAGTACATTCTAAAGTTACACACTATATTTTTTTTAAAAAAGAAAAGATTATAAATATGTAATATAATTAAAACAACAATCCATACCAATTCAAATCTATCATTAATATTAATATTCATTTAAATCTTGAACATTTTACACATTATTTTTCAGTTAAATATCATACTTTTATGGGAACACTTATAAACTTTCCATAGTTATTTCCCTCCCACTTCACTTATATTTTAAAACATTGTGCCATTAAAATGTTCCCATTCCTTCCTAATTCAATTCTCTCATTTATTTCATTGCCTTCCTTTTGTTCACAAAAATTTCACTGAATTACACTGAATATTTTATCCCACTTTTTAATCACGCTGTTTCCAATTTTCTAACATTATTTCTAATACAAATATAACAATACAATCTTATGTACCTTTGCAGAATCCCCTTTTCAATTAAGTTTTTACCCATTATCTCTAAATAAATCCTGTTTCTTTACATCTTGCTCCACATCATTGAAACTTCTCATCCCTTCCTTGCTCCCTTGCTTCTTCTCCCTGCCCTTTTTACCCCCTTGTCTCTCCACCTCCATTTCCCTCTTCTGTATTCCCCCTTTCTGTTGTTTTCTAACATTATATCCACTTTTCACCTTATTTTTCCCTTTTTTGGTTGTTTTTTTAGATCTTAAAGTCTCCATTTTCTTTTCCTCCTTTCCCCTTTCTTCCCCAAGTAAAGTTACTTGTTCATCAAAGATCTTGTTGCGCAGTCTTGTTGCGCAGTCAGTTTCTCATAGGTACAAATCGCCATTTCTAAGAATTGAAAAAGAGAGCCAAGAGAGCCCTTCCCTTCTTGTTCCTCTTCTTTGTATTTTTTGAATTTAATTTTCAGTTCATCCACAAATGATGCCATTGTAGAAAAGAAAAAACTTTTTTCCAAACAACCACCCAAATGTTTTTAGTCCTTCAAATATAATTTCCAAAAGTCCCAAAGTCACCAAACAGTCCAAATAAGCTGTTTATTTTAACACTTTCTTCTTTCTTCACTTTCTCTTCCTGGGGTTACTGTTTAATTACAAAATTCCAGTTAAAATGTATCTTTTAGAAGTTTTGTTAGTATTTAATGATTCTTTTAAGTTCTAGGCAATCTCCTCCTGCCTTCCAAATCCTGCTCCTATTCTTTTCCTCTCCCTTCCCACTTACAGCAAAAAAATATTTTTTTAAAATGTTCAGAAATCCTTATTATCCCCTTGACATTTAATTATCCAGTTTAATTACCTATTGATGCCAAAGTGGGTTTTTCCCATTTCTCATTCATTTCTGTTCGCTGTCAACATTGGGAAGGAGAGTGAAAAAAAAGAACTTTCCCTTTTAACTTTCATTCGCCGCTTGCAAGTCTCTGGGAACGATGTATCTTTTGCAAATTTTAAATTCCAGGGTACCTTAGTTGTTACTTTTTGTCCCGGTCAGTCAAAAACTTTCACTTCTTAACTTCCTCCTGCACTTTCTTTTCCGGCTGAGTGCTTCTTTGAGGCGGCCATTTCTGACCGCCGCTCTACCGTCTTCGGAAAAGGGAGTTTTGCTGGCTGGGGAGGAGAGGTGCGATTCCTCTCGACCCTGCCAGATCTCCCCTGTCTTCACCACCTTCTACGGGGTGGCTTAGCCCCAAAGCCGGGTGGCTCGGGGCACTCCAGCGACGCGCGCAGGCAGAAACCGTGCACAATCGCGGATTCCTACCTGCCCCGAAGTGCTGCAAACCGGAACTCTCACCACAGTGCAATCTTGAGAGGGGCAAATTTCACATTATTTTAAAAAGCCTTTGGATGAATTAAAATGTATCAACAATTCTTAGGGTGGTCCAATGGAGAAGATCTTTGACTAGTTGTGAGGCCACCTAGGTTCTACTCTTTCTTCAGCCACAGAAGCTCATTGGCTCACTTTGGGCCAGTTCCTCCCTCTCAGCCCAAAAACCAATCAAGAGTGGTGGGGAAGGTCTTGAATTAGGAATGGGGAGATCTGGGTTCTATTCTTTCTTCAACCATAGAAGCTTATTGACTGATTTGGGGCCAGTTCCTCCCTTTCAACCCAACAGCCAATCAGGAATAGTGAGTAGGTTCTAGTGACTAGGAATGGGGAGATCACAATTCTACCCAGGGGTGGGATATGACAGGGTTAACAACCGGTTTGGGATTTACAAGCTTCCCTGCCAGCTGTGAGAGGCCTGCCTGTCAATCGTCATTAGCACCTCATTAGCACCACCACCGCTCTTTTCTTGTTTTTTTTAGCTGCAGCTGTGGCTCATTCAGCAGCTGAAGTTGAAATATCAGGAAATAAAGATCAGGTAAGAGCCCAGGTGGGTGGGTGGGCAAAAACATCAGCAGACATAGAACCAGTTCTATGTCTGCTGCTCTTCAGAGCTACCGGTTCTACAGAGGTGGACAGAACCGGTAGAAACCCACCCCGATTCTACCTCTTTTTCAACCACAGCACCTCATTGGCTGACATTGGTCCAGCTCCTCCCTCTCCAGAGCCAATCAGGAGTGGTGGGGAAGGTGCTGGACTAGGAATGGGGAGTTCTAGCCTTTCTTCAACCACAGCAGTTCATTGGCTGACTTTGGGCCAGCTCCTCCCACTGGTGCAGGCCGGAATGGAGCAGTGGGGAAGGTGCTGAACTAGGAATCACAAAAGTTCTAGGTTCTGGACTCCTGTCAGCCATGAAACCTCATTGGCTGAATATATACCAGCCCCTCCCTCTCAGTCCAAGAGCCAGTAGTAGGGAAAATGCTGGACTTGGAGCCAGGAAACTCAGATTCTTGTCCCCCCTCAACCACAGAAGCTCTTGAGGTGACTTTGGGCCGGTTACTTTCTCCCAGCCATACCTACCTTGCTGCTGTAATTTTTGTAAAAACATGTCAGTTACTAAGTGCCCGAGTTGGATCATGTAACTGTGGGCATGCAGAGATGGTCGTTAAGTGTGAGGAACTATTGTAAGTCACTTTTTTCAGTGCCATTGTAACTTTGATGGCTAAGCATATGGTTTTGAGGATTACCTGCACACAGGTATGATTTTGCAAAAGTTGATCACATGACCCTGGGACTCTGCAACCGTCATAAATAGGAACCAGTTGCCAAGTGTCTGAACTTTGATTATGTGATCATGAGGATGCCGCAACTGTTGTGGGAAAAATGGTCACAAGTTACTGTTTTTAGTGCCGTTGTAACTTCAGAGAGTCATTAAACAAATGCTCACTTCAGCATTTTATATTCTGTAGTTTATATTTATACATAATGCATATTTTAATATTATGAGTTTCTTTTTGGGGTTCCTGATTTTGTATCGTTGCTGCTATAAAAATCAGCCAGAGTCATGTCTGGCCATACTTTCATCTGATTTAATGTGGTTATTTCTTGTAGCTGTCCACTCTATTGTTTCTGTCTTTACCAAATGTTATTTTGAACCATCACTTAAATCCAGATTAATGTCATAGCTTGCCAGGTTACTGTACGTTTTTTTATTATTATTTTTCCCCTTAAAAGGTTTCAATTTGTTTTTCAGCTGAATTGTACGGCTTATACTGTATATTAACGGAGGAAAAAGTTCTAAAGTGACTTATCTTGGTCTGATTTTTTTACATCTCAAAAACCTGGCATTCCACTGTATATCAAAGATTGCTTAACCTGTTGGATCTCTGGCTGCTGTGTAGTTCATATCTTTGTTGGAAGACACTTTCCCCTGTCAATCCATGGAATTTCAAGAGGCAAAACTTGCAAAGAGCTTTAGAAATCAAACACGGAACACATTGTTTTAAAGCAACAATTTATTTACACAGAAACACACTGGACAGTGATCGTGGTACATTCTTGTCACAAAAAACCAAACTTTGGGTGCAGTTTCAACATTTCTTTGGAAGCATGTAGTAAAGCTCTGCCTAGATCAGGGGTAGACAACTATGGGCAACTTTATGACTTATGGACTTTAACTTCCGGAATTCCTGAGCCAGTATGGAATTCTGGGATTGGAAGTCCACAGGTCATAACGTTGTCATAGTTACTCACCCCAGACCTAGACTGTACCACAGAAGGAGCATGTTTGAAATCCCTTGCCTAAATCATCTTAGCCTAAGAAAACTAGTATTCCACACAATAAGCTGGTAGTTTCTAGTCAAATATTTACAAGAGTCAATTTCTACATGGAGCGCACCTCATTTCTCATACAGGGACTTTTACACATGCAAACAAGTGGTATTTTCCAACGTGCAAAGTTTTACTGCTTGCTAAAAATTACAGACAATTTTTCACAAAGCAATGGGGCGCTCTCACCCTTCCTCACTCAAGCATTTTTTCATCCTATGGTAAAAGCCAAGAGGGAAAAAAATATTTTTAAGCAAAAAGAAAAACAAAGGCATCATTTCAAAATTAACCCACACATTGCAAATCATCAATAAGTACACATTTCTTAAGAAGCAGAATATTCACAATACGACTCTTTTATGGCTTGACAATGATTAAAATAAAATAACACAAGTTTGGTTTTTTACATTTCTGAGTGTATAAAGAAAAAATCACAAACCAGAATAAGAACTAGACATGTACCTCAGAACTAGGACGGAAGGCTTCCTCAAAAGAAAGGCATTCTGATTTATATTTGACAGGAGATTAACCTGTTAAATAATTCACCAGAGGTTTAAAAGGCAGTCTTTTTTAATTAGCAAGTAATTCTGCAGTGCTTTTTTGAACTTTCCAATTTAGAATGGATGCAAAGGTGGTCCTTGATTTACGACCCCCAATTAGGACAGGTATTGTTATTAAGTGATGAGGTCATTAAGTGAGCCATGCCCAATTTTACCTTTTTTGCCATGGTTGTTAAGCAAGTCACATAATTGTTAAGAAAAATCTGGCTTTCCTCATTGACTGTGTGTATATTGGAAGTTGGCTGGGAAGGTGACAAATGGCAATTACAGGCCCCAGGGATGCTGCAACTGTTGTAAATATATGGCAGTTGCTAAGTGCCCAAATCATAATTGCATAACTGTGGGGACCTATAAGTGGCAAGGACATTTTTGGTCACTTCTTTTCAACACCTTCGTAACGCTGAACGTTTGTTAAATGAACGGTCCTAAGTCAAGGACTACCTGCATCACTGAACCCCTGTACTAACTGCTGCCAAGGCAAGCGACCAACATCATGGCAAGACATTATTGTGTGGGTGATTTTCCTTTATTTGACGGGACTCCAAGTGGCATTACATGGAATAAGGTGGAGAGGGGCAGAATCCTTCACTCCAGCAGTGGGATCCTACCTGTTACACACTACTGGTTTGGTGATCGCACGCGCGCAGCTTTCCACACACCAGTTGAGGCCTGTAGCGCTAATCAGCCGAGAGGATAAAGAAGAGAAAAGCGCAGGGGCAGATGGGAGGGCCAATCTTGCGCTTTTCTCTTCTTTTTCCACTCAGCTGATCTTCGAGGGCTTTTTTTACTACCGTTTTGGCCGAACGGGTAGGAATTTTTGCTATCCGTTCGCCCGAAGCGGGCTGAACCGATAGCATACCACCACGGCTTCACTCCAAAGTGAAAACCGTATCAACTATCAGAATGTTGAGCACCAAGAAATGAATTTCGCCATGTTGAACACTATGGGAGAATCAGCTTAAGAAGTCATTTTGGGGATGAACTTGGTGAGGTTAGAAGATAGGATGCTCAGAGAAAAGCAGAAAACCCGCGAAATGTTATTTGGAAGATTCTTTTCTTTTCTTTAATATTTACCTCCTTACAGAGAGCACCAAGGACCTCTCATTTCAACCCTGAGCTACAAATATTGCCCTTCTTTCCAGGCCTTGCTTGATGGTTATGAGGATTTTGTTTTTCTGTAGTCTGATAGCTTGCAAGTGGTTTGCAAGATTAAAGGACATTAAACAACCAGTCACCCTGAATCACATTTTATGGCATCAGATTATTAATCTCAAACCTAAATTATAATCACGATAAAAACACCAGTAACCTTGTAGGAACAGTTAGTTTCAGATCCCTTGTATCAATAAGGCTGATTTCCATCCCTGTTATTTAATCCCCAGCAATTTGAAGAACTGAATTAAATTCTTAATATATCCACAGTAATATACATAGATATGTATACATAGAAAAAATACACTATGTTACATTTTGCACAATAGAGTGGCCAGACTGGGGATGATGGATTGAAGCAGGATTTTGAAACTGACTTTTAGAAAATAACCTCATTTAATTTGTGTTCTGCCAACATGAAAAAAGATTCTCCAGGGTGGCTTCACTACAGCTGGAAGAGATGTAATTCCAAAATTTCCTGAATTCCTGGAGTAACCAAAGCAAGCATTCAAGTACACACACCCAATGTGCACCACTTTTTCTGTACAGAATGACCAAAGGTAGCCTTCAATCACAGTACAGCAACAGGATTCACACATCACACTAAATCATATTTATGGGGTTAAGGTTTAGTAGATTATATTAACTCAGCCACTGGGTTGTTGTTGTTGTTTTGAACCAGGGCTGACAGTGTGATGTTATGGGTGAATCTAGCAGTTGTTCTGTTCTCTTAACTATAATTTAACATGGCATAAGAATTCAGATACCATTCTCAAAAATGAGCTTGAGTTTCCATAGCTACAGAAATAATAATAAAAAACCCTCTCCTCAACTAGCTGCAGTTTGCTCCAAAAAAAAAAGAAAAGAAAAAAGCCTAGGAGAGAAGAAATGTGCTGCTATCTTGAAAACACACGACCTAACATCTATGTGGAGATGCTGCTTAATGGAGCCACGCTCCTGCTAGTCCTTGATGGAGCTAATTGATAGCCTTTTTGCCACACTGTGCTTATTTTTAAAGCCCACCTATCTATAGACAGCATAATATTAAGAGGTTGGCAACAGCTGCAAAGGGTAGGCAGTACAGAGTTCGACAAAAAGAGTAGTGGGAGAGGAACTCTTTGCATTTTCTTCCCACACAGTTGCCCTCTCCCTTATAGTAGCCTCCATTTCTTCTTTTTGCAGTATCAACGTTCTTAGGGTCTTTTGCAAGTAAAACAAAAAGGCTATCCATCAGATTATCAGAAGGACCTGCGGGGAAGTGGCTGAGCCACCAAGGGCCAAATGACAGTAAAGGAGCATTGCACCATCACAGTGCAAGCCCCACCCCTTTTATAAGGGCACTGTGACATCACATGCAAACACACAGAAAGGGTGGAGCTTGTCTTTCAGTACAGATAGTCCTTGACTTATGATCCGTTGTTTAGTGACGTTTTGAAGTTACGTTCTACCTGAAAAAAAAGGGAACTTACAACACAGATACAAAGTTTCTATGGTAGCCCCCCTCACACACACACACACACACAATGATGTGCCCACACTTTCAGCACTTAGCAACATGAGGGCTGCAATAATTGGCCATTTGTCGTGTCCTGCAGTCACAGGACCTTTACAATGGCTTTACTTAAAACCAGCAGTTACTTCTTGTTTCTAACAGAGGTGATGTTCGCTTAATGACATGGCATTTGTTTTACAACCCCGTGTTCATTTAATGACCACTGTGAAAAAATATAAAATTATGACTATACCAGTAGTGCTCGTCTTACGACCACACTGGAGTCCAAAAATCCTGTTGCTAAACACCACAGTTGTTAAGTGACTTTTTCCCAACCTTTCTTGCCAGTTATTAAGTGAATCACTGCAGTTGTTAAGTCCGTGACATGGTAGTTAAATGAATCCGACTTCCCCATTGACTTTGCTTGTCAGGTCGCAAAAACTATCTTCTGACGGGAACATCGCAACCGTCATAAATACGTGCCAGTTGCCAAGTCACACATGACCATGGGGGTGCTGCAATGGTTGTTAAGTGTGAAAAACTGAGCTAAACTACTTTTCTTGGCACTGTTGTAATTTGGAATGGTCAATGAACGGTTGTAAGTCAAGGATTACCTGTAATGGGCAGGATCTGTTATGGCAATAGCAATAGCACTCAGATTTATATACTGCTTTATAGTGCTTTACAGCCCTCTTTAAGTGGTTTACAGAGTCAGCCTATTGCCCCCAACAATCTGGGTCCTCATTTTACCAACCTCAGAAGGATGGAAGGCTGAGTCAACCTTGAGCCTGGTGAGATTTGAACGGCCAAATTGCGGGCAGCCAGTAATCAACAGAAGTAGCCTGCAGATTTGCACTCTAACCACTGTGCCACCGTGGCTCATAATGGTTGTAACTATGATTGTAACTCGGGGGCTACCTGTACTGCGATGCCCACTTTGCCATTTTGATGAAATCTTCTGATCCTGCAGATCCCTCCGATTATTGTGTTCAGCTGGGTTAAGCATAGTTCATGCCCACTTGTTTCATAAATCCAAAAGAACACAGCTAATATAAGCCTACCGTAATAAGAGCCATCTAAATTATGAAGTCACGAACAAGATACCTTGACGAATAAAGTCACGAACAAGATACTCAATTGATTTGGTGAGTTTGCAAACCCACAAAATCTTTTTTTTAAAATTAGCTTGGCATTTTATAGTGCGGATTAGCTGTTTTAAGATATCCAATGATTCAAGTAAGAACTTTTTAAAAATGGGCTCGATATAATAGTATTCTACATCTATTTCGCAGCAAGCCCTCGGACAGGGGTCCCCAAACTTGGCAACTTCAAGATTTGTGGACTTCAATTCCCAGAATTCCTCAGCCAGCAAAGCAAAGCTGGCTGAAGAATTCTGGGAGTTGAAGTCCACAAGTCTTGAAGTTGCCAAGTTTGGAGACCTTTGCCTTAGGAGATAGGAACGGGGCTGCCTTCTGACTAGGTGAGTATTGAATTTAAGATCAACAGGCATTTGAACCTGAAGCAAATACAAAGGGAAATAAAGGTATCAATCTCTGGCAGTTGTTTTATATGAACTATTCCCATTAGTGCAAAGGAAAGCTGCTCAGATGACCACTGGCATCCAAAATTTATTTTAACAGCAGCTTTATTTAAAAAAAAAAGTGTTCATTCTTTTTAATTCCTTCCTGCCTATATCAGGACACCATCTAAGGAACAATTCACTAGGCCTAGATGAAAACTAGAGAGGTCTTTTTAGCAAGAGTATTTTTTTCGAAACGCAATGAAATTAACATTCTTGTCAGTTCTCTGAGAAATCTGGCAAGCTGCAGTCCCAACATACCTCAAGGGTACCAGGTTGAAGAAGGCTGGTCAACAGGACAATTTGCTTGTTTCTATTCTGAGCTGAGAAACCAGATTTTAACCTTGCAGACAGTGGTTGAATTCAAAAAATTTTTACTACCATTTCTATGGGCGTGGCTTAGTGGGCATGGCAGGGGAAGGATACTGTAAAATCTCCAGTCAGAGGTGGCATTTGCCGGTTCTCCAAACTACTTAAAATTTCCCCTACCGGTTCCCCAGAACTGGTCAGAACCTGCTAAATACCACCTCTGCTTAACAGAGACAAAAAAAAATCTCCTTCACCAGTCTCAGATGCTGGAGAAGCTTTAAACTTGTTAGAGAGAAATGTGACCTATTTAATCATTAGAGTTGCGTGCTGCTGAATCTTTCAGAATGAAGACCTAACATTTTTGCAGTTTTTTAAGGGTGAAAATAAAAAAGGAATTGGAACTGAAGTCCAAACTTTTGAATTTATATTATACTAGCTGTATACCTCTTCGCTACGAAACTATGTCATCGGGCTTAATTTTTGGGAAGGCAAATAACAGGGAAAAAAATGTGTCTCTGCCTACCAGCATCCATTGGTATTCATCTGGCTAGCGTCCTGTCAATGTGTGACAGAGTTGAGGGCTGTTTGGAAACGGAAGCGATATTTGCTGTGTGAGCAGGAAGGAGACAGCAAGGAGCCTGGGCGTGGCTTAGCTCAACTGTTCTGTACTAAAGCTGGTTGCTCCTGTGAAGCTAAAACTGAAACTCTTCTCCTCTGCTTGTGTTTTGCATTTGGAACAGATTTCTTTTCAGGTGGGGAGGGGGAGTAGAACTCCTTAGCATCAGAGTGTGTTAATAATAATATACAAAATACTAATGCTCTGATGGTTATTTCAAAAAATCCTTTCTTAGTGAGCACCTAGAAGCCCAAAGGAACATACGTGCCAAATTTCATGTTTGTAGGCTTTACGGTTCTGGAGATTTTGTGATGATGCATGAGTATTGTTTCGCTTTTATATATATATAGATTATTCTACCATGGAAAAAGTGAGTGCTTTTAAGCAGTATTTGGACTACTCTACAACTGACTACAATAACCCACCCACCCCAGTATGGTGCGGTCAATATGTCACACTATTTACTCATTATTTCAATTTACACACTGGTTCTCTATTCACAAAACACTCATGGTGGACTACAGCCTCCATTACCCCAACTAACAAGATAATTGCTGGTGATGGTTGGGTATGATGGGATTGGCCTGCAGCATATCTGGATAGCACCTGGGTAGAAAAGTTTAACCTAAGCAAAGCAAAATGTTTGAACTATGATTTGTTATGGGGTGGCTGCTTCTCCCTGCTTTGGCCTTCCTCAGTTGCTCAGTCAGAAGGCCCAGCCTGGAGATGACCAAAAGCAAGGCATGCTGGGATTTGTAGTTTTATAATGCCTGCATGTCACAGATCCCATAGGTCTAGCTTTCGTCTCCCTATCTGGGTTTAAGACAACTGCCTTCACTCCAATCCCATCATCCAGGACCTTTGCGGCCTTCCAAGTGTTGAAGCAGCACAGAGGAAAGATGGACAGTTGCTAGGCAACCATACACAACCTGTGGAGGGCATCAAGGTCCCAATTCCGGAACAGGATATCAGCCTGCAAGACTGGCATATCTGAAGGTGGGAGAACCTAGCCCCGTGTAACGTGATTGGTGTTGAATACTGCAAAGCAATGAAACCAGACATCTCCAAAGCAGGCCCGGGAAATGGAACAAGGACATCATTTTCTGCTGTCTGTCAGCTCATTTGCTCCAGGTAGGTGGACAGCAGCAGCTCAGGAGGCAAAAAGACAGTGCGTTTGTTGCTAACCTTCATTTGGCGTTTGCCTTCGTAGTTGGAACCTGAGGGCAGAGATGTTCAAAAGAAAGTCACATGTTAAAAGCCATCACATGGCTACAGGAGTCCCATGCCCCCTGCTTTCTAGTGGGGCAAAAAGTGTATTCATTCAGAGAAGGATGCCACCAAGCTGGGGACTGCAGATCTACTCCACTGCCTCATATATACATCCCCCTTAGACGGACAGGGCATCTCCATACATGTGCCAATTTTTAAAAATGCAAAGCCCACTGATCAGATTATGTACATCTTTATTATATAGTATACATACTCCGTATCACATGGTTCAATTCCTGTATCAATGTTTCTCAATCTTGCCCAGGTTAACATGTGTGGACTTCAACTCCCAGAATTCCCCAGCCAGCATCCTGGCTGAAGAATTCTGAGAGTTAAAATTCATGCATCTTAATGTAGCCAGGAACCAAGAATAACACGCGGAGTTACTCCAAAGCAGTTTTCTTTATTGCTCCTCACCTACAGACAGAATTTTTGCCAAACCAAAGCAAAGTACTAACATCGATAAAGATACACTCTGAGAACTTCTAAGAAGGAGCTGACTTCAGCCTCTTCCTTCCAACCAAGCTATCTAAACCAGTGGTCGCCAATCAGTGGGCCAGGGACCACTGGTGGTCCACAAGAAAATTTTGATGGTCCGCAGAGAAATGTCAGCCCCAAAGCAATTAATTCAGGCTGCGCGAGAACACAAGGCTGCGCCGCCCACATGGCTCGCGGGAACACAAGGCTTGTATCGCTGGCATTGCGAACAACACAAGGTAGGGAGGGGAGGGGGGAAAGGGTGGAGGGGGGGAACTTGCCCCACGTGCCCCACGCGCCTGGCCTGGCCACTGGGCTGCTTCTTTCTGCTTCTTTCTTCTTCTGCTTTTGGCTGCATGCAAGGAAAGCAAGAAAGGAAAGAGACTGCACAAGGAAAGAGACTGCACCGGCGCGACAAGTCTCACAAAGACTCATTTCTAGCAGAGTTTGGGGGAGAGGAAGAAAGACTTCTGCTGCTTTCCTTGCATGAAGCCAAAAGTCTCTCTCTCCCTCCCCCTGAATGGAGCTGGAGACGATATCCTGCGATCCCAAATAAAGAACGATTGATCGGTAGGAAAACGGGGGGATTTTCCCAGGGTCTCTGGTCCACAGGATTTAAAATTATGAGTTTGGTGGTCCCTGAGATCCAAAAGGTTGGCGACTCCCTCCTGGGAATCCAGGCTGCATTCATCATCATCCTCTTTTAATGACCCCCATAATCCCTCACAGGGTGGAGTCTGGGCAATTGAATGGAGCTGAGTGTTTACTGGCCAGATGCCCTTCCAGTCAGCAATGCGGAGTTTTATTCAACAGATATATTCTCAGTGGGCCAGAGAGAGAAATATCTACCTCTACCTAGGATCGAACTCACAGCCTCCTGATTGTGAGGCGAGAGCTCCACCTCTAGGCCACCACACCACCCAGAATCCCGGTTACATTCTACCACATAAATACTGCTGTAACACTTCGTTTAGTTTTGCAAATGTGCCATGGGAAGAAGATGCCACAAGAATTAACCAGCTCCTTTCCTAAAAACAATGCATGGAGAAGTGAAGGTACATGGTGGATCCAAATTTGCAAGATGGTGGATGTGACCTTGCAAGAGAAGCCCCACCTCTTTTATACGTGTATAAAAGGACCAGGTTCCTTTGCTTGTCATCTTGCAAATTGTGACACCCCCAAGGGTATCCTGATGTGACTTATAGTGCCAAGTCTTTTCTCTACTCTCAAAGGCTCTTTTACATGCTAACAGTGACCAAGTCTGTTACTATCCAGGCTGATTACATAGCTGGTGAAGCTACAGCAGACAATCAATAACCATTTGCACGGGAAATGAGTAGCAGTTTCTGGCAGCCCTCTACCTTTCTTTCCAAAGGCTGAGTAATTGTTCTTTAAAAAAAAAAATAACTATGTTGAAATACCTGATTGTAAATGTATTAACAGCGGCTAGGATTGTATTTGCTAAAAATTGGAAAAATGAGAAAACACCATCACAGGAGGAAATCATTAAGAAAATATTGGAATGTGCTGAAATGAGTAGATTGACATTTGAAATTAGAGAACAAGAGAATAAACAATTTTATAAAATTTGGGATCTTTTCTATCAATGGTTAGATAACAAAGTACAGTAATGAAATATGTAGATTTCTAGAAAATAATAAATATATAAAGATGTACTTTTTTTTCTTATTATAACTACAAAATGATTTTAGGATAGATTTGGGGTGATAATATGAACTGTTATACAATAAATTAAGTAAATTATGGTTATCTTGTAAAATATGAATGAATAAAAGTATAGTCAAATGATTGATTAATAATGATACTAAGGTATTTAGTTTTCGATTGATAATATGAGATTATATGTAATATAATTGTAATTGAAGGCTACGAAATGCAAGCACAAAACAATTTGTAAACCAACCGGCACACTGTATGTACACCTATGGAAGACAGCTTGATGTTTTGATGTTTTGTTTGTTTATGTTTGTTTTTAAAAACCAATAAAAATTTTATTTAAAAAAAATAACTATGTAGAAAAAAACATAAAATCTGCAATGGCTCAGTTGAAATTGCAGCCACTGCAGACAGGTTGTGGGAGAAAGTTATCTTTCTTATCCATACACGGGGTAGGGAAGGAAAAAAAAATAACAGTGCCTAAGTGAGGGGAGGCTTAAAATATTATCTGCAGTGTACTGGCCACACATTGGCAACTTAATCATCCATATGCTCTGGCTACAGAAAATCTGCAGGTGACCAGAAAAACGTAATTCTCTGTTACCTTCCTTTTTTAACATTGAAGGTTGAGCTGGACAACATAGCAAAATTTCATAAAACTCTTAAACTGGGCGTAAAACTGATCCTCTCTTTTCAGCATTAGTTGTCTAACAGCCAATAAGCCAATAAGCACACCCAATAAGCAGTCTAGCGTACCATGTAAATTTGTCAAGATGAACACAACTTTAAGGAGGCCAATGTAACCTGGATCTGCCCTATTACTTGAAGATCCCTGCTTTTGAACGTTACCACTCACTGCTAGCATCCCTTGAGGCAGATCTGGTCCAAAATATCCACAACAGCTTGCAATACACCACACATCCACACATATGCTTTTCATAGTCTTCCTCAGTGGACCCCCATTGATTACACACCCCGTTAAACATCTGTATCTTTTGTGGCTGCAGAAAGGGAATGCTTATCTCTGCTTCCGACCAGCATCTTTGATAGAAAGTGCCCCAGGAATTATAAAACAATAGGACAGCATGTAAATTTTCAAAACTAAACAAAAATATATTGGAAGAAGGTCATGCTGCTTCCAAGATGATATCTCCAATTTATGACAGGTACCAGTTTTTTAAAGTTCTTCCATGAAGTTGCGCTTTGCTTTATTCATTTTGAAATTCTGCTCTTTATATTTATGGAGACATTCACTAGATAGCCAAGCCTATCTAGAAGCTATATTGGAACTATTGTATTTTTGCTACAATTTTAATCAAGAATTTGAGAATCTTCTTACTAAACTTGTGCACTGTCCCTTTAAATGGGTATTCAAAAATGGCCCGATTAACTGTCTGCCTGGAAGGATAGATTGTGAACTGGGAGGCAGCTCCTTGTGGCCTAGCCCTTACTGGTTGGGAGAGATAGCAGTAAACCCAACAGCAAGTAAGCTTAAAATACTGTATATATGTATATATATAAATACACACGTATATTAGAATGTAGTTACTCACTGGCAGAGACGAGGTCCATGTACTGGCAGAGGGCATGAAGCAGCAGCCGTTCAAAGCTGCAAGAGAGAGAGAAAATGGCATTTAACAAGTCCACTTAGGAATCCGTGGAGGGGAAACCCCTTCTGATAGCTTTCATCTTATTTGCACATGAAGCCCATTTATCTGGGAAGCCATGGATATGGCAAAGGACTCTCTTCCCCAGAAGGATCAGACCAGGTGAAAAAAATATAACAGTGCATCAAACTTTACCCACTTTAAGAGGCTACCTAGAACAGTGATTCTCATCCTCTGATCCGTGGGGCCCTGGGGGCCTGCAATGTTGTCACAGGGGATCTACGAATATTTGAGAGTGCTTTAAATCTTGAGTTAAATCTTGGGGATCCATGACCACAGAAGGTATTTAAAGCAGGTCCGTGGTGAAGAGAAAGTTGAGAACCACTGCCCTAGATAAATACCCATTCAAAATTTCTATAATAATTATCACCGACAGTGGAGTTAATTCTAACTCTAAGGCAGTATCTTTGGGACAGATGTAGAAGAATGCGTTAAAAGTTTCAAGGTTGGCAACTTTTAACATTTACGGACTTCAACTCCCAGAATTCTCCAGCTGAGTAGAGGTTAAAGGTCGCCATGGTTGAAAAAGATTGCTGTAAAGCACCTGACAGTTGCCTAGGGAAGTAGCATTTGTTGACTAGAATAGGAAGAAACAGATCAGCCTGGCATCCCAGTTGTAGCCTTTGAAAAGGTGATCTAATGCTCAAAATGGTTTGTACTTTATCTCTCTCATTCCCAGCCAATATAAAGGATAGAGAGCAATTGCAGATAAGAGTCTAAAATAGCTGGACAAGGCCACCTTAGCTGTCACAGAGCTAGCTGATTAATACTACTGCTCAGTCTCAAACTTGCTCTATCTCTTGCCTGCCAATGCATTGTGATTTGGATAATACAATTCAGCCTTCACAAGAATGAAACTGTTCGGGGTAATGCCTGCACAGACTTGGAAGCTTGTCGTCTTGGTGCAGTGGTTACAATGCAGTATTAGAGGCTGACTCTGCCTATTGCCAGGAGTTCGATGCTGATGGGCTCAAGGTTGACTCAGCCTTTCATCCTTCCAAGGCCGATAAAATTAGGACCCAAATTGTTGGGGGCAATATGCTAACTTTGTAAACGCTTAGAGAGAGTTGTGAAACATTGTGAAGTGGTATATAATAGTGCTATTACTATGGATATTGCTATTTTCTAGAGAAAGCAATCACCAGAAAAGGCTTGAGCATAGCATTTGCCCGCTGGCTTCTCTTATTCTATGAACAAGGACATTTTTGGTGAGAATGGCAAAAAAACCAGATCAGCTATGAATGAATGAATGAATGTTGGATAGGCTCTTAACATCACAGTCTCGTTTTGCTCTAAGATTCCTAAAAAGAGATAGTGGTAGAAGAACAATATAAACTGAAAAAAGAAAAAAGAGAGAGACAGCAAGAGAAATGATGCCGGGAATTACATTTTCTATCTTTTTTATACTTTAGTACCTCAGCTACTTAATAAGCTGTTTCATTGTTTTTAAAAATATCTGTGTAACATGCCAACCACATTGTAGGGGTGTTGTATATGGCCTTTAGGTGCTCTCCCAGATCATATCAGTTTTCAACAAGGCCATTTTTTCCCCTTGGAAGTGAAAAGTGTTAAGTTGTCAACCAGCTGCGAAGCCTCACCTGGTTATTTCATACATCAAAACATCCCCTAAGTCAGGGGTCTTCAAACTTGACAGCTTTAAGACTTCTGGACTTCAACTCCCAGAATTCCTCCTCCAGTCATGTTAGCTCAGGAATTCTGGGAGTTGAAGTCCACAAGTCTTAAACTTGCCAAGTTTGAAAAGCCTTGCCCTAAGTGTTCTAAAAAGCAGAAACAACCAGTGGACTACAAGTTTGGGGGTGGGCCTCCTCTAGCACTAAGGAGACACTTCCTGACAGAATAATTAATCAATGGAATGGCTTGCCTCTAGAAGTTATGGGTGCTCCATCACTGGAGGTTTTTAAAAAGAGATTGGACAGCCATTTGTTTAAAATGGTATGGGGTTTCCTATTTGAGCAGGGGTTGGATTAGAAGACCTCCAAGCTCCCATCCAACTCTTGCTATTCTGGTAATCTTTTTCTCTTGCTGTCAGTCCCCCACCATCCCTCAAAGCATTTAGGAAGTTAAAAAAAACCCACCTTGATTACAAAACATTGGCCGCTTCAAGACAGGAGCTAACGGTAGTGTAAAAACAGGTTCAGATGTCCCTCACTAGAGGCACTACAGGAGTCCTCAACAACCACAATCGGGGTCAGAATTTCCATTGCTAAAGCAGATGGTTGTTAAGTGTGTCGTGCCCAGTTTTATGACTTTTGCCATGATTGCTAAGTGAATCAGAGCAGTTAAGTGAATTCCAGAGTTGTTAAGTGAATTCCACCTTCCCCCGTTGCTTTTTGGAAGCTGGCTCAGAAGGTGGCAAAAGGCAATCACACAACCCTGGGACGCTGCAACCATCATAAATACGTGCCAGTTGCCAAATTTGGATTACATGACTGTGAGGATGCTGAAATAGGTGTAAATGCAAGGACCGGTGGCAAGTTATTATTATTATTTTTACAGCACTGTTGTAACTTTGAGTGGTTGCTTAAGTGAATGGTTGTAAGTCACGGACTATTTGTAGATAAGTGGGGGCAAGCCCATTTCCCATTCTTACCACTGCCAGCCTCAAAACATAGCCATGGGCAAATCACCATATTTTAATACAGATTATGGGGTCATGTTACGTGCTAGAAATGCTACAAAATACATTAATATGCCTCTTAAGACACCTAGCCTTGTTACCATGCTGGATGAATTTTGAAACCAAGTTTCAAAGATGCCAGAGAGTTCAGCATACTATAGGTTTTGGTTCAATTATCCTTTATTGCTTAGAGTCAAAAGAGATTTCTTACATGAAAACCACCTCACAACAGATGATGTTTTTTTCTTAAATGTTCAGTCTCAAGTATCTGTTGGGTTTGTTTCAGAAAACTCTCTTAGTTCTATTAGGGTGGCTAGAAAACTCGGGCTAGCACAGTTATTCAAAGCAACTGGTTTCCAGGAAAGGCTGTGGCAACAGTGGTCAAAAAATGGCAACCCAGACTGTAACTGAAATCCCACCCCTTTTTAATATGCCTTAGAACAAGGGTCTTCAAACTTGGCCAATTTAAGACTTGTGGACTTCAACTCCCAGAATTCCTGAGCTAACATGACTGGAGGAGGAATTCTGGGAGTTGAAGTCCACAAGTCTTAAAGCTGTCAAGTATGAAGACCCCTGCCTTAGAATCACTAACTTGACTCTTTTCATCCCATTCCTATCTTGATTTTGCAGAAAAAGCCTCCAATTTTTTTTGTAATTTAAAAAGGAGGGTATCAAATTGGCCACAGATAAATCCAAGGCAGCATAGTTTGAAAATTGGATCAAAACAGTTGGAAAATGAGAAAAATCTCAACTTTCAACGCTCCAGAAGAAATGAGTGACTTTGTTTTGAGGTGTTTTCCTAAGTGCTGTTTAGCTTGAGGGAAAACTATAGTGATTCTGGGTAGTTCCCTTGGCACTCAGCAGGCTTCCTACTCATCCTTACCTAATTACTACTACTATCATTATCATAAATTATTTTAACTTAAAAAGGAAATGAGAAGCTTGCCTCTCACAAAATGAGGAGCTAGGCCTTGAGCAACATCTTCATTTATATATTAAAAAGTATCTAAATTCCATAGGCAGGTTCAGTAACTAAAAGGAACAGAGTGGTCTGCTAAAGAATTGCCCAGAAAATAAAAAGAGAAAGAAGATAAATGAAAAGAAAAAGAAGTTGGAGAGATAATGAGCATCAGAGGAGGCCTCTTGGTATCAGAGGAGGCCTTGGTGACTGATTAAGCCCATCTCAGCTGCCATTTTGTAAACTCCCATGGCAGCCATTTGAGGAGAACATCCTAACAGGCTTTCAACATTCAAAATACACACACTAGTTGATGGTCTGGTCAAGCTTTGCGTGCCAAATAAAGTCACTGCTGAGAATAGCAGTCAGCAATAGTTACCTATTGTCCATCATAGCTGTGTAGACAGCTTGAGGGTTAGTGGAGAAAAAGGCCAGCAACTCTTCCTCCAAGCCTTCCAGGGTTTCCTGCAAAGTAAACAACAAGCTGCATCTTTCAATCTGCAACAGGGAAAATCCACATCAATGTTTTTTAGCTGTGACGACTTAAAAGATGGGTGGACTTTGACCACACCGTTCCAATAGGCTCTTTTTGTCCTGGATTCAGACCTCCAACAGCTGCCCTGGGATGTGGCAAATGGCCATAAATGCAGGCCAGTTGCTGGGCATTCAAAATGCATTCGTGTGACAGTGGGGTGGCAGCTCTGAATCCAGGACAAAAGGAGCCTGTTGGAACTGTGAGTAATCGCTAAGCAGCCAGTCATAAGTGGAGGACTACCAGTATAAACCGCTTCTGTTGTTGCCTATAGAACGTACCATGGGAATCCGACTTCGTTTCAGGGTGGTTCGTAAGCGTCGGCTGATGCGCTGAAAACAGTCTTTGGGTGTGAATGGAGGATGCTCTGTAACAGTAGGGAAGAAAAGAGACAGAAAAAAAAATGTAACCAAAAATACACCAAATAATCCTGGAAGAATATCTCATTCCTGCAGGGCAAAGCCAATACATTTTGGAAGCCTGCAAGTTTTCTTAGTGTTGGATTGATTTTCACGGTAAACTGGTCTTGGATATGGATGTTCCATTTATAAAGAGCCATGGTGGCGCAATGGTTAGAACGTAGTATTGCAGGCTAACTCTGCATTCCCAGTGCCAAGGAGTTTGATCCTGGCCGGCTCAAAGTTGACTCAGCCTTCCAGATCATCGAAGGTTGGTAAAACAAGGATCCAGATTGTTGTGGTCAAAATCCTGACTTTGTAAATCGCTTAAGAGAGGACTGTAAAGCACTATGGTATATACTGTATTTTTCAGAGTATAAGATACTCCGAAATGTAAAACACATCTAGCTTTTGGGGAGGAAAACAAGAAAAAAAAATCTGCCTCCCAGCAAATCTGCCTCCTCCTTGTAGCAAACAGCCTGTTTCAATTTCAGCTTCAATTAGATCCCAGGATCAGCTGTTTCAGGCTGCAGGGATTGCCATAGCCTATTGCTGCCTCTGTGCCCCCCATTTTTGGCCTCCGCATGCCCCGTTTTCTGCCTCCGCATGCCCCGTTTTCCGCCTGTTCCAGGTGGCAGGGAGGAAAATGGGGCGCTTGGAGGCTGAAAATGGGGCGCACGGAGGCAGCAATAGACAGTGGCAATCCCTGCAGCCTGAAACAGCTGACGGTCGGGAGGCCTATCCAACTGACAATCAGCTGCTTCTGCTAATCAGGCTATGCTGAAGCTGACCAGGCTGTTTGCTGCAAGGAGGCAAATTGCTGGGAGGCAGAGGCCAAAGGGTGGGGGCCAGCTGTATAAGATGCACAGACATTTCCACCCACTTTTGGGGGTGGAAAAAGTGTGTCTTATACTCCGAAAAATATGGTAAGTCTAAGTGCTATTGCTATTCTTAACCAGCAGGACAAAAGGCCTTCTCTTCCTCCTGTTCAAATTCCCTGATTTATGCCTGATGTGTTAAACCAGGGCTATCAAACTCATGGCCCAAGGAGGCGTCATGTGCTGGCCATGCCCCCGCCTGGTTTAGTAATGGGAGAAAAAAGTCCTGATACTTCACGTAATGCCGCCGTGAGTTTAACACCCCTGATTTAAACTATACTGAAGGAAGACAGAGACTTCTTTTTGCCCATAATTAGTTTACTTTATTGTCATTGCACCTCGTACAACAAAATCAAACACCATCTTCAGTGCACATCATGACCATGAGCATGAAAATAAACACAAACACACGTCCTTCACCCTCCACACACTGAACCGGAAACCCCCAACACCACACCAACACTGCACTATACAGCAGAATTCAAAAGAGCTACTGCCCTGGGATAGAAGCTTTTTTCAGCCTATTTGTCCTTGTTTATTATTCTGTACTGTCTGCCAGATGGTAATAGTTAAAAAAAAATAGTTCAAAAATAATGTCCTTGCACTCTCTTTTCCATACCTTTCCACTTGACTTCCGCTTTATCAGGAAATTTGTTTTTCGGTTTTTTGGAAGCCTCCTCTTCTAAATACAAAAGGACTCTCTCTTGTTCTTCCCCGGACCGGTTCATGAAATCATTCCAGATCTAAGAGACATATAAATGATAATATAAATCCATTTCCAATTCCTCTCCTTTGCCATTTGCAGTAAACAAAGCAAACTTAGCTCTGGTTCACACAGGGCTGCATGCATCAACCACTTAATTGACAGCTCCAGCAAGGGATGCCTTTTAATGGAGGTAAGATAAATGGAAAGGGTGGAACGTTTTCCTTTCAAAGGGAAGTTTTTAACAGACTCTATTTATGATATGTGTTTACTAACTCACAGCTGACTAAGCACCATAAATACATGCAAACTAACATACTGTACCACATTAAGCCCAAAATATTTTCTCAGTTCTGATTTATTAAGATTTATGTCTTGATGTAAACTTAGCTGATTTGGTCAATAAACCGAGTTTGAAGAAATCCTTGTTTAAGCCTTATATATACTGAGAGTTAAACTGATATTTTGAGAGAGGGAGTTTCTTAGCCTTTGCCACCCTATAGCTTCTCCTTTGATAAAAGACACACAATTCTAGACTGCTCTTCTCTTTGTTGAGTTTATTTGAAATTTGCCAAGCTAGAAAATATATTTAGGCTAGCCCTGAAGGATTGTATCTCTTTTCTAATCTTCATTACTATTAATGAATAGAGTAGAGTAGAGTAGAGTAGAGTAGAGTAGAGCAGAATTATTTATTAGCCAAATGTGATTGGACAAACAAGGAATGTGTCTTGGTGTAAATACTCTCAGTATACATAAAAGAAAAGATACATTCATCAGGAGTTGAGAATCATAGGGTATGACACTTAATGATAGTCATAGGGTACAATAAGCAATCAATCATACTAGGGAACAGTCAATATAAATCGTAACGATACAAGCGACAAAGTTACAGTCATACAGTCACAAGTGGGAGGGGATGGGTGGGAAGGAGTGATGACAAGATTAACAATAATAGTGGTGCAGACTTTGTAACAGTTGAACAGGGTTGAGGGAATTATTTGTTTAGCAGAGTGATGGCTTTCAGGGAAAAACTGTTCTTGTGCCTAGTTGTTCTGGTGTGCAGTGCTTTATAGCGTCGTTTTGAGGGAAGGAGTTGAAACAGTTTATGTCCAGGATGTGAGGGGTCTGTAAATATTTTCACAGCCCTCTTTTTGACTCGTGCAGTATACAGGTCCTTGATTGAAGGCAGGTTTGTAGTAATTGTTTTTTCTGCAGTCCTAATTATTCTCTGAAGTCTGTGTCTGTCCTGTTGGGTTGCAGAACCAAACCAGACAGTTACAGAGGTGCAGATGACAGACTCAATCATTCCTCTGTAGAACTGGATCAGCAGTTCCTTGGGCAGTTTGAGCTTCCTGAGTTGGTGCAAAAAGAACATTCCTTGTTGTGTTTTTCTGATGACGTTTTTGATGTTAGGTGTCCATTTTAGGTCATGTGATATAGTAGAACCTAGAAATTTGAAGGTCTCTACTGTTGATACGGTGTTGTCCAGTATTTAAGAGGTGGTAGTATGGGAGGGTTTCTTCTAGTCTACCACCATTTCTACGGTTTTGAGTGTGTTCAGTTCCAGATTGTTCCGGTTACACCATGAGGCAAGTTGTATAACCTCCTGTCTGTATGCGGATTTGTCGTTGTCTCGAATGAGACCAATCACTGTTGTGTCATCAGCAAACTTCAATATTTTAACAGATGGATCGTTTGAGATGCAGTCATTGGTATATAGGGAGAAGTGGAGATAGCACACAGCCTTGGGGGGGCCCTGTGATGATTGCACAGGTATTGGATGTGATTCTGCCTAGTTTCACCTGCTGCTTCCAGTCTGTTAGGAAGGTTATGATCCACTTACAAGTGTGTTCAGGTACCGCTAGTTGGTTTAATTTACTTGGAAGAGTGTCTGGAATGATGGTATTGAATGCTGAACTGAACTCTACAAAGAGGACCCTTGCGTAGGTATTTGGAGATTCAAGGTGTTGTAGGATGTAATGCAGAGCCATGTTAACAGCATCATCATATTTGTTCGGTATGCAAACTGCATGGGATCTAACAGCGGATCGGTGATGGTTTTCAGATGGGTCAGCACAAGCCTTTCAAAGATTTTCATAACTACAGATGTTATAGCAACTGGTCTGGAGTCATTCAGTTCCTTGATGGAGGGCTTCTTTCACACTGGGATGATAGTAGAGAGTTTGAAGCAGGAAGAAACATAGCACATCTCTAGTGATCTATTGAAGATTCGGGTGAAGATGGGGGCCAATTGGTCAGCACAGACTTTTAAGCAAGAAGGAGTTATCTTGTCTGGCCCTGGTGTATTTCCTGGCTTTTGTCTGTGTAATAGATCTTGCACTTTTTTTTCTGTGATCACCAGAGGTTGTGAACCCAATGGACTGGGGCCAGTTGTAGGAGGCTTGGCTGTTGTTGGTGTGTTTGAGATGTGGGTTGTGGAGACAGGTGGCTGTAATTTCCTTTCAAACCTGCAGTAAAACACTGCTAGTGATCTGCTAGTTGTTGATTTCCTTCTGCCTGGGAAGGAGGTTTGCTGAAGCCAGTGATGTTTTTAAGAGTTTTCCACATGTTTGCTGGTTCATTTGTTGAGAACTGATTCCTTAACTTTTCAGAGTAGCTTCTTTTTGCTGCTCTGATCTCTCTTGTTAATATGTTTCTGGCCTGGTTGTATAACATTCTATCACCTTTTCTGTAGGCTTCCTCTTGTGAAAATAGAATAGAATAGAATAGAATTCTTTATTGGCCAAGTGTGATTGAACATATAAGGAATTTGTCTTCAGTGCATAAGCTCTCATTGTACGTAAAAACTATAAGTGATAAATCATGACCATAGTTATCATAAAAATACACTCTTCATAAATCATAAGATACAACACTTAGTGATAGAATCAACATAAATCGTGCTAGGAAACTAAATAAAACAATACAAAACATAAAGATACAAGGAACAAAGTTATAATCATAAATAGAAAAGGATATAGGTAATAAAAAAGATGAAAATAATATTAATACAGTCTTACTAAATAGTTTGACAGTGTTGTGGGAATTAGTTGTTTAGCAGAGTGATGGCATGAGGGGTGGAAATGTCCTTGTATATTTACTGTATATTCTGTGCTTTCCCTAGGTACAAAAGACAGTGAAGACAATACTCATAGTATTGGATCCAGTTCTACTTGACCTAAAATGGAAGAAGGATGTGGAGGAACTAGAAGTAGCAAAGAGGGTGAGACTGTTGAAGGCTAAATCCTATGAACAGCTGTCAAAGGATCTAGGTACGATAAACCAAAAGAAGAGACGACCAAGGGGAGACATGGCAGTAGTCTTCCAATATAGGTAGTCTTCAACTTACGGCTGTAATAGAGCCTGCTTGACCAACTTGAATTTGTATTTTTTGGTGGCCAGTCGTAAAGCGAATGCCACAGTCATTAAGTGAACCAATTGTTTGCTTTTGGCCAGTTTTACCAAAAAACGGAAGTACATGCTAGATTTTGACAAAAACATACAATGTGGTCACGCGAATAGCTGTAAATGAGGGATGGTTGCTGAGTGTCCAAAATGATTGTGATTGTGATGGGGGAAGGGGGGAGCTGACATAACTTTGGAAGAAGAGTCATAAGTATCCCTAGGGCGATCTGTCATAACTTTGAACAGTTCCTAAGTGACCGATCATAAGTTGTAGATTACCTGTACTTGAACGGCTGTGCCAGGGAAGAGGGTGGGGATTAATTCTCTATAACTCCTAAAAGTTAGAGAAGAATTAAGACGTGGAGATTTCAAAACAGGGAGATCCAAACTCAAGCTAAGGAGGAATTTCTTGTTCATGAGCTCTATTGGGCACTGGGACAAGCCTGCTCCTGGACTCATGGAGATGCCATTACTGGAAGTTTTCAAGCAAAGGTTGGGCTGCCTTTTGCCTGGAGGGTTTGAGGATTCCTGGGCCAGACTAGAAGATCTTCAACTTCCATTCCAACCCTATGATTCTTTCAGTTTTATTTCACAACAACTCTGTGAGAAATTCCACGGGATAACTTTGGGTTGGTAGAGAATGCAGTAGCTGCAAAACCAGGTCACACTGCCGAGAGGTGAACATCCTAACTGCTACACCACTCTTCCTCTCTGACTGAATCATGCTTCTTCAACTTTGTTCCTCATTGTCTTAGCAGGGAGTGTCAGTTTTCTTACATCACCTTCCAAATCACAACCCTAAACATTGCCAGTCGTTCAATGCCCAGGTTTGCACAAAGACTTTCGTTTCCATGGCATGTTAAGAAAACCTAACACCACCCAAGTACTGCACAGTAAGAATGCCTGAAGTGTGACTAAGCAACACTTTATCCTGTAATATTTCTTCCATTATCTTTCCCCATACGACACGCCCTTCTATCATGCTCATTCCTTACACATTACATCACCAAGTTGTGGGTGCACCACTTCAGGACATCCCCAGCACAAGCTGCCGTCCTGGATAACACTCCCTTTTTAATTTAAACGTTAATTTAAAAAACTACCATTCTTAGAGGGCTGCCACTCAATTCCTCTTTGAGGAACAGAAATCAAAACTAGCTAATTACCCCAGGCTTCCCCCAACCAGGTGCCTTCCAGATGGGTTTCAATTTCTGCTTTTGCTAGACATTAGGGCCAGACATTTGGCTAGAGTAGGTCAAAAGTAGGGGCAGAACCCAGAGCAGAAAAATCCAGAACTCTGCTGTCGCAGAGAAGAGAGGATTGACTTATTCTCCAAAGCATCAAATTGCAGGACAAGAAGTAATGGATGGAAGCTTGTTAAAAAGAGACCCAACCTAGAAGTAAGGAGCAATTTTCTGACAGTTAGAACAATTTAATCAGTGGAATAGCTTGCCTCCCAAAGTTATGAGCACTCTCTCACTGGAGGTTTTCAAATAAGACTGAACATCCATTTGACTGGGTTAGGGTTAGGGTTAATGGGATGATATAAGGCAGATGTCTCCAAACTTGGAAACTATAAGACTTGTGGACTTCAACTCCCAGAATTCTTAGTTGCCAAATTTGGGGACCCCCTGATATAAGGTCTCGGGTTGGACTATAAGATCAGCAAGTTCCCTTCCAGCCCTATGATTCTATGTTCTATCTTGCTTTCAGTGAAAGAGGAAACGGTACAGCTCCACAGTCCATACAACTTTTTCTTTATTGTATACAGCTTTTTCCCGTGTTAGGGGAAAAACATTAGTTTTTTTTTTTTGGGGGGGAACCAAAGCTTGGTCCACTCCACTCCAATTCTCTTTTATCCCAACGGCTTACCTCTAGCAGCAGAAGTTACAGTGGACAGCAGCTTCCCTGTGAAAGCATGACTCACCCATAAACCTATAAGGTAAAGGTACCCCTCGCACATATGTGCTATCGTTTCTGGCTCTAGGGAGCGGTACTCATCTCCATTTCTAAGCAGAGAGCCAGCGCTCTCCGAAGACATCTCCGTGGTCATGACTAAACGCCGAAGGCACCTGGAACGCTGTTACTTTCCCACCAAGGTGGTCCCTATTTTTCTACTTGCATTTTTACATGCTTTCGAACTGCTAGGTCGGCAGAAGCTGGGACAAGTAACGGGAGCTCACTCCATTACACGGCGCTAGGGATTCAAACCACCGACCTTTCTGATCGACAAGCTCGGCGTCTTAGCCACTGAGCCACCGCATCCCTTTGTAAACCTATAATCCTTTGTAATAAAGACATGATTTGACATGCATAATATTGTCACATTTTCATTTTATTCTCATACCATCACGTTAGGGGCGGGTTCCTTATGTTTCCTGATTCAATCCTCACCTGAAGGCTATATTTCAACCTCTACCATATCGCCATCCAGTGATGTCACTTAAGAACAGAAAATGCAAAATTGGGCTTGGAGAGAGATGCTGTTTCCAAGGGAGAGGAATCAGGTAGAGAAAACAAAACAAAACAGAGCCCTACCTTCATATAAGTCTCATTTCTGCAGGCCTCAGTAAAAATGCTGGGGGAGGCAGGATGGGCAAGATCTCCATCTTCACTGGCGCAATCATCCCGCTCAAGGAGGGTCATTAGGTAGCGTGCTAGAAATGCACAAAATAATGCAATATGAAGCTTCGTGCAGGTACCTTAATACAAAGCAATTCTCAACTTACAACAGTTTATTTAGTGACTGTTCAAAGTTACAATGGCACTGAAAAAAGGGATTTATGACCATTTTTCACATTTGCAACCTTTGAAGCATCCCCATTGGCCAAGTGATCAAAATTCCAATGCTTGGCAACTAGTTCATACTTATGACAGTTGCAGTGTCCCGGAGTCATGTGGTCACTATTTGCAACCTTCTGACAAGCAAAGTCTTTGGGGAAGCCAGATTCACCTAACAATTAGGTTACTAACTTATCGACTACGATGATTCACTTAACAACTGTGGCAAGATATGTCGTAAAATGGGGCAAAGCCCGCTTAACAAATTCTCACTGAACAACATACATTTTGGGCTCAATTGTGGTCATAAGTCGAGGACCACCCGTAGTGAGCCTTTCAGGGACATCAGTGGGCACCATGGCACATTCAACATCATGCTGCCAGCACTGTTTAACTAGAGGTAATCCTTCACTTACAACCACAATTGCTAAGCAAGGCAGTTGTTAAGTGAATCACACCTGATTTTATGGCCTTTTTTTGCTATGGTTCTTAAACAAATCACTGCAGTTGTTAAGTGAATCATTAAGCAAATCTGGGTTCTTCCACAACTGGAAGCTGCTGGGAAGGTCTCCAATGGCAATCACATGATGCTGGGATGTTGCAACCATTATAAATACTTGCCAGTTTCCAAATGCCCAAATTTTGATCACATCACTTTGGGGGATGCTATGAAGCTTGCAAGGGCAAGGACCACCAGTTGTAATTTACTTTTTTTTTCACCTCTCTTGCCACTTTGAACAGCTGATAAATGAATAGTTGTAAGCTGAAGACTACCTGTATTATAGTTGTAGTTTCATATATACTATAGTTTCCTATCTCCCTTTTTGTACAGAAATTTAAGACTCCTCACACAGTGCTCTTTTTTTCCTATTTTTCCCAATAACAACCCTGAGATAGGTTGGGCTAAGGGAGGGACTGGCCCAAAGTGAGCAAAACAGTTTCTGTGGCTGAAGTAGGATTAAAACCCAGCTCTCTTGATGCCTAGTTCAGCATCTTCATCATCACCTTAGCCTGGTTCTCAATGATCAATTAATTCCTCCATGCCTCAGGCAGCACCAAGCCAGATTGGCCCTAATAGCTACATGGTTGGACTATTCAGGCATAGAATCATGGGGAAGGAAGGAACCTTAGAGATCTTCAATACCTCATCCTCATACCCTTCTAGACAAATGGCTGTCCAAACTTTATGTTTAATATAAAAATAAGAAAACAGCTAGTCCCAATTAGTCTGTAAGATAATAACCTTTGAATGAAGAGCTATCCACCAATGATCAATTATCCAAAATTGGGTAAAAGTGGTTCTTCTTTGAGTAATGATGCACAAACTCATTAACCATCACAACAGAGACTTAAAGAGTACGAAAATATATCTGAAAGTCTGCCAGAGTACTTCTCCTAAGATGGAAATTGGTTGAAATGACATAAAGAGCATTTAATGATATCATTTTCATAACATAGATAATCCTCAAATCACAACCATTCATTCAGCAACTATTAGACATTATGACAGTACTGAAGGGAAAGACCTACTACCTATCCTCAAACTTCAATAAGACTTTTTGATAAAAGCAGTTTTGGGCAATGAAGGAAAAAGTTTGGAAAGATCTGAGCTACTTTTATAACTGAATAGTTCTAAAAGTGCTGGGTCCAAAACTATCAGAATTCCCAGTCAGCGTAATTGTGGTCGATACAAGTTAATAGTTCAAACCTTTGAATTGCATTGAGATGGAAAAGGCTGCTCTGGATTTTGATCAATTTAAAAGGTAACAGCTAGCTACCAAAGGGTTTCTAAGCCTGCCGACCAACCACTTACTGTTCTCCAGGCGCTGAAGGCTCTTCTTCCCTTTTGCCTTGGGAATGAGATCCGAGTTGCGGATGGCTTGGTCAATGTAATATTGCTTCCGTTTGGCTGGAGAAAACCTCTTGGCAGAAGGGGTGGCCAGAGGGGGCAAGCAATCTTCAATCCTTCTGCAAGAGATAAAATTACACACACACACCCAAATCAAACTCTTTATAGACTCTTTATCTTCTCTTTTTGCAAATACTTCAAGGGCCAGCACAGCTAATTGTAAACAAACAAATAAATAACAATCCCAGCTGGATCTAAGCAATTTTCATCAATTGCCAGGAAAAACGAGAGAAGCTGTAGGACTCTCCTGCCATTCTCCTAGCATATAGTTTTTTGAAGTAGGCTGCTCTTAAACATGGAGGATCTACTGAGCTGTTACGAACAATGCTTATATCTATACACATTTTCCATGCCTATTTTTTAATCTTGCAACTGCTGGTTGCTGGATTCTTCCAAAGGATAACAATGAACTAGCAATAGCAATAGCACTTAGACTTATACACCACTTTACAGTGCTTGCAGCCCTTTCTAAGCAGTTTACAGAGTCTGCATATTGCCCCCAACAATTTGGGTCCTAGTTTTACCCACCTTGGAAGATGGAAGGCTGAGTCAACCTTGAGCCTGATCAGATTTGATGTGCCAAATTGCAGGAAGCCAGCAGTCAGCAAACGTAGCCTGCAGCACTGCACTCTAACCACTGCGCCACCATGGCTCTCAATCTTTCCTACGTACTGCCAATTCAATCAATCCCAGGGCTACAAAAGATGGCCTAGGCCAGTGGTGGCTAATCTTTTTGGGCTCCTGTGCTAAAAATTGTGTGTGCACTTGCACGCTTGCGTGCCAGCACTCAGAATACAATGCGCGCCCGACTCCTACGCATGCACACACAATCCCCACCCACCCGACCACATACCCCTGCCGCTCCTTTACCTGCACTGTGCCTCACAGCTGATTTTCGGCCGGTTTGAGGTGTTTTTCGCCCTCCCAGAGGCTTCAGGAAGGCTTCTGCAGGCTCTTCAGGCCAAAAACTAGGTCCGTTTCATCACTTCCAGTATTTCTGGAAAAACAGGAAGTGACAAAACGGGCCTAGTTTTTGGCCTGAAAAGCCTGCAGAAGCCTTCCTGAAGCCCCTGGGAGGCCGAAAAAGGCCTCAAGCCGGCTGTAAATCAGCTGTGAGGAGTGTGCATGCGCAATGAGGTAAGTTTGCCTGCAGTTGCATGCTGGCACAAATGGCTCTGCGTGCCATAGGTTTGCCATCACGGGCCTAGGCTATTGTATGAAGCCTAATTATACAGGTGGTCCTCAACTTTCAACCACAATTGACTTCAACATTTCTGTTGCTAAGTAAAACATTTATTAAGTGAGTTTTGCCCCATTTTATGCCCTTTCTTGCTACAGCCATTAAATGAATCACTGCAATTGTTAAATTAGTAACACAGTTAAGTAATCCTGGCTTCCACATTGATTTTGTTGTAACTTTGAGTGGTCACTAAACAAATGGTTGTAAGTTTGAGGGACCTCAAGGTTGGGGGACCTCCAGCGAGCCTTAGAACTGTAGAAAAGCTTGGGAAATCCCACATAAAGGTATTTCCATTTGGCAGTCCTAAAAAATACACAGACTCATTCATCCCATTCCTCAGATGCGAGTTCAAGATATGGTGAATTTTTGTCTACTTTTATCACAGAAAAATCTGGCTAATGGAATTAATCTTCCAAACAAATATACAGAAAAGAAAAAAAATCCTGCAAGTCTATTTCCCCTCACTTAATTTTCCATTATGATTTATCATCTTCCAGAAGTCAAGCCTCATGGCAGACTGGAGTGAAGCTAAAAAAATGTCCAATTATTTTCCCCTTCACAGTAACCGATTTCAACATTTCCTATTTTCTCAAAAGAATTTGGCAGATACAGTTCCAGGAGAAGAAATCTTTTTGGTGGAGCTGCTGAAAAGATCTAAAAAAAATAACTTTATCCTTTCCCATTGCAGGTAGTCCTCGACTTACAACCATTCATTTAGTAACTGCTTGAAGTTACTTGAATGGCAGTGAAAAAAGTGGCATATGACCCTCTTTTTTACAGTTATGACCACTGTAGGATCCCCATGGTCAAGTGGTCAAAATTCATTTAGTAATTTATGTATTTATGATGGTTGCAGTTCCCAGGGTCTTATTATCACCTTCTGTGACTTTTGGGCAAGTAAAATCAATGGGGAAGCCAGATCACAACCGTGTTAACTTAATAACTGTAGTGTTTCACTTAATAACTGTGGCAAGAAAGGTTGTGAAATGTGACAAAACTCACTTAAGTGTCTTGCTTAGCAACAGAAATTTCAGGCTCAACTGTGGTTGTAAGTTATGACCTCCCTGTACAGTTTTGTCATTCTGCCTGTTTGCTTAACAAGAGGAATATTGGTATTAACTTTTTTAAGAATGGTAACAGCCACCATCTGGGTCAGTGCGAGCCACCTGCTTCTTCAATAATCAGACTACAAGGAAACATTTTGTTTTGTTAAAATTAAAAAAAAAAACTTTTTTGAAAACATTTTGTTAATGTGGCAATCTGACTACTCTGGAGAGGAAGCACTGAGGAAAATTGTGGGTTTTATTTCTGAGTCAACAGGCATCAAGTTACATTGATTGGTTCATCGCTTTCTATGGTATATGCAATGAAGCCTTACATTTTGCAATCCAGTCTTCCTTTAAAATTACATTGGCTCCCACTAACCAGGTTTTTTTTTGGGGGGGGGGGATTGACAGAGGCTCTAAAGATGTGAATTGTGTTTGCGGGAATGGAAGCCTGAGTGTTTATTAAAATCAGAATAAAATAGAATGAGCTGCAAGCTACCTTGGAGGTCTTCTAGTCCAGCCCCCTACTCAAGCAGGAGAACCTATAGTTATTATTTGCCTAGATTGGTTTGATTCCTGGGCTGTTTGTGTTTTATATGATGTTTTTGCATTGTTTTTAAATGTTGGAAGCTGCCCAGAGTTGCTACTGTGAGATGAGTGGCTATATAAATCATATATATAAATAACTGTAAGCTGCCCAGTTACCCTATGTTAAAATGGGTGTCTAGTAAATTTTATTTCTTTATTTATTAATAAAGTTTCCAATTAATAGTGAATACTCCCCCTAAAATGGATAAAGGAGGAAAATAAGGACTATGCCCAAAGTTAATACATTGTATTAGTCTACAATACCCATCATTCTCAGGAAGTTTGCATCATAGGTAGGGTGTAAACTGTTTCATCTGACGGCTGACCATTTCCTCAATCTTTGAATAAAAATAAGGGTGGAAAAAAGTTTAAAAGGTAAAATGTTAGAATACCATCAGATTATGGATAGGATTATGCAGTGTTTCTTTTTCTTACATTAAAACTCTGTACGCTATTGCTTACATAAAATAAAATGATCTCCTTTTTCAGCAGACCTCTTCAGACAACTGACATATCAAAAAGGGATAAAGCATTAATAGATGGTAGACGTCCAAAGTGCAGGGTAACAAAAGGTCCAGCATTGTGTGTAATAAAGCTGTGGAACTCACCCGCCAAGGAATTTGTGAGAGTCATTTAAGTCTCAACTCTTTTTAAATAAAACCTCCACATTAGGAGGAAATACAAGGCAGTGGGTGACAGCTGTTGCATTCCCAACCTTCAAGATCCCGGATGGGCTGGATTTTTACCATCAGATCCTACCCCACTCGACTTCAGAGCTATTAAAAGCACAAACGCCTGCAGATGATAAGGCAGTCTATCAGAGGGAAGGGGCTCCTTTCCCTGGATCTGAATCCAAGGCAAGAAAGGGACGACACACACACAAAGACAATTGTGGAGCGCCCACAATCCTCCAGCCTTCCTCCTACTCACCCGTAGGGCTGGTCCAGGGGGTCTCCAGGCAGCTCCTCCTCCTGACTCCCCCTCAGCCCTCCAGCCGCTCCCCTTTTCAGCCCCACCATCGCTGCCCGGCCTGCTCACCTACCCACCCCTGCACCGCCTTCTCTCTTTCTCCGCTCCCCGAACGCCCGAAGGACGGGACAGACCTAGCCTAGGAGCCACCCCGGGAGGAAGTGACGTCAGCCCGGGGAAGGGAGGCAGGCCTGGAGTTAACCTGCAGCCTTGCAAGGCTGCTGTCCCTGTTGTGGTTGGTGTCGTTGTTGGTTGTGCTGCTCTCCGGTTTGTTTGCCTGCCTGCCTGCTTGCCTGGGGAACTAGTGACGTGAGAACACGGTTACCTCGCTTGCAGGCGGTGCAATGCAGAAGTTAACCCTGCACACGCCTACGAGTTGAAATCCGTGCATCTTAAAAAGTTGCCCCAAAGGTGCTTTTTCTTTTTCCAAGGAGGCAACTGGACTTTCTTGGTTTTTTTTCTTTTTGATGACGTTTCGCTTCTCATCCAAGAAGCTTCTTCAGTTCTGACTGGAGGGTGGGGAATGGACAGATTTATACTTCTTGATTCTTTCATGGAGGAATTGTAGCTGTGCTTTCTGCAGGATGTTTTCTTTATACACTGACCCAGATGGTGGCTGTTTCCATTCTTAAAAAAGTTAATAACAATATTCCTCTTGTTAAGCAAACAGGCAGAATGACAAAACTGTACAGGGTCATAACTTACAACCACAGTTGAGCCTGAAATTTCTGTTGCTAAGCAAGACACTTAAGTGAGTTTTGTCTCATTTCACAACCTTTCTTGCCACAGTTATTAAGTGAAACACTACAATTATTAAGTTAACACTGTTGTGATCTGGCTTCCCCATTGATTTTACTTGCCTGAAAGTCACAGAAGGTGATAATATGACCCTGGGAACTGCAACCATCATAAATACAAGCCAATTGCCAAGTGGCCAAATTTTGACCACTTGACCATGGGGATCCTGCAGTGGTCATAACTGTAAAAAGAGGGTCATATGCCACTTTTTTCACTGCCATTCAAGTAACTTCAAGCAGTTACTAAATGAATGGTTGTAAGTCGAGAACTACCTGCAATGGGAAAGGATAAAGTTATTTTTTTTTTAGATCTTTTCAGCAGCTCCACCAAAAAAATCAAGAATGCACGAGAAAAATAGTATTAATTGAAGAAAAGAAATAAAAGGGGAAGAGTATCCTGGTCCGGGGTAGGCACAGAGGAAAGCATGACTTTATTTGCATAGGCGCCTCCCATCATGCACTAGGGGAACTCCATAAAGCCTGTCGTATTTAAAATTAATTTTAAAAGGTGTAGATCCGTTGTTTGGAAAGCAATACACTGGAATGGGAAGAAATGTTTAGAATATGAAATACAGAACGATCCTAGTTATGACATTGATCACCCTAACTGGAGAAAAACTAGACAAATAACCCTTAAATATTCTTCAAGGCAAAGGGTAGTTTGTGCTCGCTTCGGCAGCACATATACTAAAATTGGAACGATACAGAGAAGATTAGCATGGCCCCTGCGCAAGGATGACACGCAAATTCGTGAAGCGTTCCATATTTTTTTGCAACTAGAACGGCTCTCTGCAGCTTTCTTTGCCTACAATAAACTTTTTTTTTTTTTTTTTACAAAAATCACTAGCTTCTCTAAACAGGTTGTGAGAAGCGTTTGGAAAAATTTGCTCTGTTTGAATCATGAAATTATTGAGTTAGAACAATAAAAAGGCGAACAAATTTGTTTGGAGGTATTACCCAACTATGGATTTAGATGGTTAAGTTGGTTTCCAAAGCTATCCTTTTTAAAAATGAAACTGCCCTTCCCTCATGTTATGTGCAGAACACCATCTTACATACTAGGTGAGTTGGAAGGGACCTTGGAGGTCTTCTAGTCCAACCCCTTGCTTAGGCAGGAAACCCTATACCATTTTAATGTTGCCGTATTATGTGTATATTGTGTCGATTACTGATATGTAAGTTTTAAATGTACACCTAAAATCTGTTTAGGAATTTATTTAGCATATGGCAGAAATATTAAAAAGTTCATCATAACTAAATTCTCAATGAGCTAATAGATAGTCCTTGGCTTACAACAATTTGCTTAGCGACCTTTTGACATAATGGCACTGAAAAAAAGTGATGTATGATCATTTTTCACACCTACAACCATTGCAGCATCCCCATGGTCACATGATCAAAATTTGGACGCATGGCAACTGAACCGTATTTATGACGGTTGTAGTGTCCTATGGTCATATGATCGCCTTTTGCAACCTTCTGACAAGCACAGTCAATGGGAAAGCCAGATTCACTTAATGACCATGTTACTAACTTAACAACTGCAGTGCTTCACTTACCAACAATGGCAAGAAACGTCACAAAATGGGGCAACATTCACTTAACTACTGACTCACTACTCTCTCACTTAGCAACAAATGTTAGGCTCAGCTGTGGTCGTAAGTCAAGGACTACCTGTATTCTATTTACAAATTCAAAGGCAGGCTATTTATATAGTGAATACATGATGGAGCTGCATATAAAAAGTCTCGGGGGTTTCCCTGATATGCATTCAAAAGGCTGCTGCCTATTTAGAAATGAGGTGAAGTTTCTGAGATTGAAAAATGCAGTTGTAATGGTAATAATAAACCAATAGTATTTCTAATGCTATTCTTATTATATTATGTATTTAGAATAGAACATAGAATATTATTGATTGGCCAAGTGTGATTGGACACCCAAGGAATTTGTCTCTAGTGCATAAGCTCTCCGTGTACATAAAAGCAACATAGTCGTAAGATACCAATAGGAGCAGGTAATAGGAAAGATGAGAAGGATAATAGACAAATTACTTGTGTGTCCAACCATACTTGGCCAATAAAGAAATTCTATTCTATTCTATTCTATTCTATTCTATTCTATTCTATTCTATTCTATTCTCCTTCTCCATTCCATTCCATTCCATTCTCATCCCATTTTATTACATGGTTAGATATCTTAGGCATAAGACACTAATGTGGGAATTGAACTGAAGAAGCTTCTTGGATGAGAAGCAAACATCTTCAAGGAAAAATGAAAGCCAGTTGCCTTTTTAAAAGAGCACTTTTGGGTCTTTGGGTCCAGCTATTTTGGAATGCAATGCCCTATAGCTGCATCCTGAGGGGAGAAACTGAAACAGTTTATGTCCGGAATGTGAGGGGTCTGTAGATATTTTTCCATAAATTAGCAATATTGCATCACATCTGAATTTTTAAAAATTTTAAATTGTTGAAATAAAACAATTGTCATCACACCATCATTGTGCTTACTATAACTACCATTACGGTTAATATTTTCTTAAAGGTACCTGGACCTTTTCATCGTATAACAAACATATGTAAGATTCTGCTGCTTGTAAGATGTAATCTTAACTCTGTTTAGGACAAAAACAAATTAGAATTACTTGTTATATTGATATAAATTATAGCATTCATATTATATTTACTATGTTTTTAAAAGGCTCATATTGCACTAATAAAGCGTAATAAAGCATAATAGGAGGGGAGAGATCCAGCCCTCGCCCACTGCTTTACGGGCTTCCGTAGGGCTTGGTACTCTCTCCACTCCTGTTCAACATTTATATCATCCATCACCACGGACTGAGGTATCACCAATATGCTGATGATACTCAGCTGTATGTCTCAGCCTGTGGTGAGTTAAGTGTTGCTGTGTCCTCCCTCTCGCAGTGCCTGGAGGCTGTTAGGGGCTGGATGGGGAGCAACAGGTTGAAACTAAACCCTTGCAAGGGCGAGTGGCTCTGGGTTTGGGGTTCATTGGCTCAGGGAGAATTGCCACCTTTGGTCTTGGATGGGGTGGCACTACCCCAAACAGACCCTGTGCGTAATCTAGGGGTTTTCCTGGACTCACGACTCCTGTTCGAAGAGCAGGTGGTGGTCGTGGCCAGGAGGGCCTTTGCACAACTGCGGGTTGTGCACCAGTTATGCCCTTTCTTGGACCAGCAGTCCCTACTCACGGTCACGCATGCCCTGGTCATTTCCCGTCTTGATTATTGCAACGCGCTCTACATGGGGCTGCCCTTGAAGAGCATCCGGAAGCTCCAGTTGGTGCAAAATGCAATGGCCCGCGTGGTTTTGTGCAGCCCCCAGTGTGCACATGTGTCACCTCTCCTGCAGGAGCTGCATTGGTTGCCGATTTGCGTCCGGGTGCAATTCAAGGTGCTGGTTGTCACCTTTAAAGTCCTTCGTGGCTTTGGTCCGGGTTATCTGAGGGAACGTCTCTTGCCGGTCACATCTACCCGACCCATTAGAGTGAGGAGGCAGGGAATGTTGTAGGTCCCATCTCTGAGGGAGATACACCTGGTGGGACCCAGAAGAAGGGCCTTCTCCGTGGTGTCTCTCTCTCTCTCTGGAACATCATCCCCCCCCCAGAGATTAGAATGGCCCCCACTCTAGAACTCTTCCTGAAGGCACTGAAGACCTGGTTTTGCAAGCAGGCCTGGGGAACCCAGAGAGGGATGGAGGCCATCAAATGGCTAGTGTGATCTGCTGTCGTTGGGGTGGGCTGGGGAGGGAGTTGTTTTTTTCCAAATTTTGTTCTATTGTACTTTACTAATTTATTTGATTCTTTTTTGTTAGTTTTTTATTGTTTTTTTTTTGTGTGTGTGTGTTTTAAATATGGTTTTACATTGTGGGGTGGGGGCTTGAAAGACCACCCAAGATTCAGTCTTGATCCAAGGAAAACAGTTTTATTGTAGCATTTCTGCAGAAACGGGTTCCTGCCCTGGCAGATGGGAGGAACCCAGAGCAAAATGTGCCTCTATTTTAACCCCACCCACCCCTGACCCCCACCTTTTTGATGCCGCGCCGGCACCGCATCAGCGGCCCGCCCGCACCGCACGCGCCTCTATTTTTGATGCCCGGCCCGCCGCCACCCCCGGGCCCCCCCCCCATTTGAGCGGCCCGTGCCCCCCGAAGCCCCATTCAGAAAGCCCCCACCCGCCCGGAGGACCAGGGGCCCGCCCTAATCTACCGCCCCATCCTATGATGGCTTGGTTTACAATCTACCTATTGAATTACAGTTTACAATTCATCCCCTAATATGGCACATCAGGAAATTAGGTGCTTCCTAACACGTACACACTTTCTCAGAGCACAACGTGTGATTGTTCAACGTTTCAACTCTCCCTTGTACAGTAGAAAAGTATCAACTTGCAGTTTGAGGTTTGAGTCACAGTTACAAAATACACAATGGATTTTATTCATGTTCTCCTCTCACAACATTGTGTAAGCCGCCTTGAGTCACCCTGGGTAAATAGGCAGCAATATAAATTAATTAAATAAATAATCATAACAGATGCTCCCTCCACTGTGTTCAAGGATGAGCCATACAGAGGCTGGATGGAAAAGGAATTTACAGAAGGGAGACTATAACAACTGATAAATTGCAAAATGGTGTTTTGGAGAAAAGCAAAATATGGAACGCTTCACGAATTTGCGTGTCATCCTTGCGCAGGGGCCATGCTAATCTTCTCTGTATCGTTCCAATTTTAGTATATGTGCTGCCGAAGCGAGCACGAATTCAAGTTTGTTTTGTACAGTATATAAAGGTTTACATTGCTGTAACTTTAAAGTTATGGTGAAATGCTGTAAATTGTAAGTATGTTCATTATTTTTTTACGTCATGAAGGATCTTCGTGGCCTCTGTTTTTTTAATCGTAGTATTAAAATACATTAAAAAAATCTTTCCAATAAATTATCTGATTTCTCTTTCTTTGGGAGGCATGATGGGAAGGGACCTATGCAAATACAAACCCCTTGAGTATCATCGCGGAAGGTTTGGATAGGAATTAGTATCAGAGGTGCTCATCCTTATTAGCAACCCCAAAAGGAAACGAGAATTTGAGTTTTCGCAGCAAAAGAGGCTTTGGAAGATTAAATTTTTCTCTGGGGTGAGCTTTTAAAAGATTTTATTTTAGTGACATGAATATCAGGCACTTCATTAGACAGCATTAAAAGAGGAGGGGGGGGAAACGTCACGTTTTGGCGCATGCGCACGGGAGATGGACCGCATGGATGGTTGTGGTAAGTAGGGGGATATGGGAGAGTTCATTTGTGAAGAACGGGGGTGGAGAAGAAGCAAGAAAGAATGCTAAAAATCTTGACACTTTTAAATCGGAGAATATTTTTGCTGCAGAGTTTGTACTTCCAGAGTAATTTTCCCCCTTGCATCGTTTGTTGAGGCATTACTCTTTTGGAGCCATTACACTGGATACAAAGCAGTGATTACTGGTTTGGGGTTTTGGTAGCTTGTGAGATGCTATGGATTTAATGCAAATAGCAAGCATTTGACAGTTGCTCCGTGTAATTTTTACAGGTAGCCCTCGACCTACAACAGTTCGTTTAGTGACCGTTCAAGATTAACAACGGCACAGAAAAAAATGACCTATGACTGTTTTTCAAAGTACCTTTGTAAGCATCCCCATGATCATGTGATCCAAATTCGGATACTTGGCAACTGGTTCATACTTATGACGGTTGCTGTGTCCTGAGGTCATGTGATCACTTTTTGTGACCTTCTGACAAGCAAAGTCCATGGGGAAGCTGGAATCACTCAACAACCCGGTTACTAACATCAACTGCAGTGATTCACTTAGCAACTGTGGTAAGAAAGGTCATAAAATGGGGCCAAATTCACTTAACAATGATCTCACTTAAGAGAAATCTTGGGCTCAACTGTAGTCGTAAGTGGAGGACTACTTGTATTGACAATGTAGATCAATGTGTGATCTATTAAGGGAAAAACACAGATGCCTTCAAAACTATAATCAAAGAGTGATTGATTGATTATACACCATCAAGTCACTCCTGAGTCTAACCAACCATCACAGAAGGGACAGAATAGTCATTGTGTTTTAAAAATCAAATTGGGATAAGCCTGGAATAATAAGGCATTGAATGGGGAACTATAGGTTTGTTCCTGGAACTGGTACCCATTAAGATTTTCATGAATGACTTGAGGGAACAGAAGGCCTCTCATATTTAGGACCATCATATCTAGGCTGCAAAATCTAGAATGGTGTTTCTCAAACCTGGTAACATTTGAGATCTGTGGACTTTAATTCCCAGAATTCCCCAGCTGTGAGATAGTGGGGTGCATCTGGGGAAAAAATGGAATTTTTTTATTTTTTATTTTATTTATTTGATTTGCCAATTGTTTACAAGATAATAAGTATAAATGTATACATAGTTGTGAATACATGAAATGGTTACATATAAGAAAAATAAAAGAATAAGAGAAACAATAGGACAGGGACGGTAGGCACGTTGGTGCGCTTATGCACGCCCCCTTGTCACTGATTGTCACTGATCTTAAACTGAATATGCTTCAGCAGTGCAACATAGCTGAAAAAAAGGGGAAGTGCAATTTTGGACTGCAATTCATAGAAGTACAGGTCCCAAATTATAGGAAATGCTGTTTCTATGATATATTACATAGCTTGGACTCCACCTTGAGTGTTGTGTTCGGTTCCAAACATCCCCTTTTTAAAAACCCAGAGAGATTGTAAAAAGTAATTGTAAAAAGTACACGTTTAATTAGGGAATTGGAAATAAGGCCTTCATGAGGAGAGATTGAGGAAACCAGAAATATTTAGCTGGAAGAAGAGACAGTTAAGGAAAGGAAATGATAGTGCTTTTTAAATACTTGGAGGAAAGTTACAGTGACAAAGACCAAGATCTCTTCTCATTCTCCCTGCTATTAGGGACACAAAATACTGGAAGAACTTCCTAACATGAAGCACATTTTGGCAACTAAAGCAGAGCTGGGATCTTTTCATGAGATGTGTCAAAGCAAAAGGCTGAGCAGGGAGTGCTTTAATTTGATGCTAGGGCTCAGGGGTGGGATTCAAATTTTTTAACAACCGGTTCTGTGGGTGTGGCTTAGTTGGTGGGCATGGCTTGGTGGTCATGTGACTGGGTGGACGGGGCTTGGTGGTCATGTTGTTGGCTGGGAGTGGCCAACTCAACATCACTCACATCGAGGCACGCATCTCCTCGCCTGGCCTCATGACTGTGGGGATGCTGCAACAGTTGTAAGTGTAAAAATGGTCATAAGTCACCTTTTCCGGTGCCATTGTAACTTTGAAGGGTCACTCCACACAAGCAAAGTACCAGCAAAGGAGTGGGGGGGGAAACTCCAGAGAAGTTCCTGAGACAGGAAGTCTAGTCCTGCCAAGAATGCAATAAGGGTTAACAGAGAGGCAGTTTCTGTAAGCAACACCAGAATGTTTCCTTCCTGCCTTCCTTACAGGATTAGGCCAGTAGTTTCTTCTAACAACCGGTTCTCCGAACTGTTTAGAATGTTAACAACCGGTTCTAGAGAATAGGGGTAAACTGGTAGAATCCCACCCCTGCTAGGGCTGGTTTTGATTGCCCAATTAGCTCCTCCTGATTCTTGTGTATATGAATATTTATGGTTAAAACATACACTGTACCTGATTGTGATAAATGCAATTTAAAAACATTAATGGCATTCAAATCAAATTGCAACAAGGAAGAAAATTAACAATAGAAGAAAATATTCATAGATCAAGATGGAAGTGTAGAATCTTTGGTGCTCTCTGAGCTTGGTTGTTTTCTTGCAGACATTGGATATAATGAAATGACTGCGGAAAACAACCAAGCTCAAGTGGGCATCAAGTGCTCCAAAGAGAAGTAAGATTATTTTCTCAATATCTACAGCTATCTTATATATTCTTATATTGCATGGACATAAGATTGCATAGCATTTCCAAATGGCTACAGATTTTGAAAGGTCCATTAAAAAAATAATAGATATTGCAGCCTGCCTCAGTAGCACTATTTCCCCCCATCATTATTTCAGTTAATCCAACTGGTCCGTCAAATTTATTTGAAATCTTAAATTTTTTTAAAAGCTCACTTACGATTCATGAGGTTTAGAGGATGAGATGATGGGTTGTTTTCAACTTTTTCAGCTACATCTACCATTATGGCCAGCCAGATGTGATCCAGCAATTCAGAGGTGTCTTGGGGGGGGAGAGGGAAGGCAGGTGTTGGAGGCAAATCACAAAAGAGCGTTGGGACACCAGTTTGCCCCCTTTTGGATGTGCATCATTGTTTCACATGCACATATGAAAAGATGGAGCTTACATTGTGACAGCAGGATGATGCTTTTCTCCTTTTGACAAAAGCAGAGGACTTTGTGGCTGCCTTTGTAAACAAACCTGGATAATTAAAAAAAAGTGGAGGTAAATGGAGACAAAGTTAAAAAGGGGAAAGTGTGAATTTATTTCACATACAGGACCTTTGTCTTTGACTTAGGAAGAAACTGAATTAAAAAGAGGCTATCATTCCAGTATCCAGTTGATCTTACTTGGAAAAAAAGTCCAACTCTCTGCTAGCAACATACGTTTTGGATTATGATGGGCATCTGATGGAATTAATATAGTGAAGAGTGGGAAAATGTCTGCTGCCTTGTCTGTGTGTTGATGTTCCTTCTTCTGCCTTGCAGACATGGAACAGTTTACTGTTTCCCCTACCTTTTGTCCAAACTTAGTGTTTTATTTCTGCACATGTAGAATATTGCAAGCAGCATATTTTAAGAAGTGGAGCAGGGGATGTCTGCTGTGATTCTCTTTGGTTTATCAGCTGGTTGTTTTTTTTCTTTGTAATAGTTACGGCAGCTTCTAGTTGCAATTTTCTTCTAGGTCCTGGCTATTAAACTGAGGAAGACACAATGGATCTGGCATATATCTGTGAGTGGGAGAAGCGTCCAAAGAGTAACCACTGCCCGTCCATTCCACTGGTCTGTGCCTGGTCTTGTCGCAATTTGATTGCTTTCACCACAGACCTCAAAAATGAGGAGGAAAAAGGTATTTCCTACTATGTTGGTTTCTTTGCCACTGACCTTACTCTTAATACGTTCTGGAATATGAAGATAGTTGATGAAATTTTTAATATTTTAATATTGTTTTAAGATGTTAACCAGTTTGGTCTAATATTTAAGGCACCAAGCTAGAAACCAGGAGACTATGACATGCCTTACGTGTGAAAACTGGATGACTTTGGGCCGATCACCAGTTGGTTGGGAGTTGTAGTCCCACTTTTGGCATGAAAACCAGCTTGGTGATTTTGGGTCAGTCACTCTCTCTCAGCCCAACTCACCTCACGGGAGTTGTTGTTGGAGGAGGAGGAAGTATTGTATGCCACCCTGAGTTATTTATAAAAAATAAAGGTGGGATATAAATAAATAAAAGTTGCTCACAAACAGGAGGAAGGTTCACTGACTTATTTATAAAAATAATAAAGGCAGGGTATAAATAGATAAATAAGAGAATATGAAGAAATTGATAATCTTGTACCAAACATAAGGGTCAGCCCATTCAATAGCCTCAATCTGATAATGGTGAATTTATTGCATTTTCTTGGCTTTCCAAGAGAATTGGGCAGATTCCTTAAATTAATGGATGGTTCCAGAGACAATCTGCTCTTGAATCCTAGATGGGCAACAGACCATAGCTGTTGCTTTCTCCATCATGAAAGGTTTTGGTGTTGAGGTCAAAGATCCAGCTTACTGGCAGATCTTCGTGTTATTTTGAATACAGGTTCTCCTAGACTTACAACCACAACTGAGCCCAAATTTTCTGTTGTTAAGTGAGAAATTTGTTAATAGTTAATGTTAAAATGGAGTTTTATCCCATTTTATGACATTTCTTACCACAGTAGTTAAGTGAATCACTGAAGTTGTTAGGTTAATAACCTGATGGGTTAAATAAACCTGGATTCCTCCATTGACCTTGCTTGTCAGAAGATTGCAAAAGGTGATTACATGACTCTGGGACGCTGCAACTGTCATAAATATGAGTCAGCTGCCAAGTGTCTGAATTTTGATCACATGACCATGGGGATCCTGCAAAGGTTGTAGCTGTGAAAAATGGTTGTAAGTTACTTTATTCAGTGCCATTGTAACTTTGAACAGTCACTAAATGAATTGTTATAAGTCAAGGACTACCTGTAGTCCATTGTAGATGTGGGGAACTAGAATGGGAAATCTGCCCATTATTATTATTATTTCTCCATTTTGAGCTGGAAGTGAGTCTAGAGCAGAGGGAATCTGAGAAAGAGATTGCCCCGAGCCTCCCTCAATCTTAAACCCAACTTTGTCATCTCATTTACTCTACCTGATCTCCAAGCAGCTGCAGTGTTAATTCTAAATAATATTTTCTCCCCTCTAGTGCTTTCTCATCCATCTGTCCAGGGCCCAAGTAATACACCCATAGCAAACAAAACTCCGAGGCAGGTAGATTCCTCAAAGAACAGTTTTATTGGATACATCATATTGGCACAGTTCTGGTGAAAATTAACTATGAAGGTTCCCGCAGTTTTCCCTGAAAAGTTTTCCCCTTTCCACAAACAATAAGTCACATGGTCCAATCAAGGTGCCATCCAGTTGCCTGATAACATCACTCCTCTCTCTGATCAGGTGTGAGAATGTCCTTGGTTCTCAGGAGAAAGTATTTTATTTTGGCTACAAACCTCAGCTACCTCTATTCCCCCCCCCCCCTCCCAATCCCTCAGCTCCAGTGTGGCAATATTGAAGCTTCAAAATGGCTTCAGTAAAATCAGCTTCAGGGTTGACACCATCTGTGTCACTTTTTTTCTTTTATTTCCTTCCTCAGACCTCACCCATATGGTCCACATCCTTGACACAGAACATCCGTGGGACGTCCACTCCATCAATTCCGGACACATTGAAATAATTACCTGCTTGGAATGGGATCAGTCAGGTAAAGAAGGGCAGCTGTAGCTTGGTGCACCTGTTTGACCTGAAGACCTCCGGTTCATTTCATGGCACTTGCAAATAAAAAGTGTCTCCATCACTGGATTGCCTGGGAAGATCTTAGTTTTTCCAAAAAAAAACACCTTGCACTGTCAGAATGAGTTGATGAAATTAATATTAAAGATCCATTTCTTCAGGCTGGTACTTTCCAAATTTATTAGAGAGAGTGCCAGGATGGGGAAGGGTGGTTGTCAAGGCTCCGACTAACAAAGCCAAGCAAATCAGAACTCTGGGACTTGACTCCTTCTCAAAGGTCCTCTTTATCGAGTATATCATATCAGCACAGCTTCAATGGAAATCCAATTCTAAATCTTTCCTGTGGTTTCAGTATAATTAAATTAGGAAATAACCCCATCCCCAAGTGTCACAGGTCAGGTTGGCCAGTTGGGTTAATTGGTGGGTTCTTCGACCACTCCTTCCCAAACCTTATCAGTTGCCAGTAGAGATGACCTTGGTTCTTGTGAGAAAACTCTTTGTTGTGTCTAACAATGCATTCCAACTTCCTTCCCCTCCCTCCCTTCCCACTATGTGTGGCAACTGAGGAACTGAAAGATGGCTGCAGCCAGGTTCTGTTTGAAGTTGACAGGTGGTTTATATCATTAGCTGACCTTGGCTGATTCCAGAAGCTATTTCAAAGGGAAACCACCAGCAAACTTCACGGCTGTAGACTGTTCATAAAATATCCTAAAAGAAAGCATGGGCAAACCATGTCTGGGTTGTTGCCAAGACGATTACATGGCTACATCCATGTAAAGGCGCATGAAATTGACCTTGATGAAAGAATACAAGGACCATTAAGAGACTATAAATGACAATTCAATCCTGGGAGGGAGAAGAGGACATGAGAGAGAGACTCAAAATAACTCTACCCTGCTGTTTGATATAACAGGGTGCAAGGAAATTGGCAGTCTTTCAAGATTCTGCTATTATAACCTATGACGATAAAATATCATTTCGCTAATCCTTGTGAAGTCTCTTTCATGATATTCCCTAAATCAAAAAGTTCATGAAAGAAAATTTATTTTTAAGACAACATTCAAATATGCGAGATCAGTTAATTCCATCTTATACCTAGAGCAGGGGTGTCCAACCTTGGCAACTTTAAGACTTGTGGACTTCAAGTCCCAGAATTCCTCAGCCAGCAAAGCTTGGACAAGGTTGGACACCCCTGACCTAGAGGATGGGCCTGTCTTTCCCTTGATTGGTATTCTGACTTCATTCATTCATTCATTCATTCATTCATTCATTCATTCATTCATTCAATATGGCTGCAGGATCCAGACTGCTCTCTGCTGACGCTGATGGGCACGTCAAATGTTGGAGTATGATGGACCACCTGGCCAACAGCTGGGAGAGTGAGGTGGGCAGTGAAGTGGAAGGAGACCCAATAGTGGCACTTTCTTGGCTGCACAATGGGGTGAAACTGGCTTTGCACGTGGAGAAGGTAAGTAGACTAATTAAGGGTTGCTATTCTACAGGTAGTTCTCAGTTACATTCATTCAGTCACCATTCAAAGCTCTGGTTCTCACAACTTGGGTGCCTGGCTTGTGGTTACAACATCACAGTGAGCTGCAGTCACATGATTGCCAATTGCGACCTTCTCTGCCAGCTTCCAGCAAGCAAAATCAATGCTGCTTTGGTCGTAAGTGTGAAAAACGGTCATAGGTCACTTTTTTCAGTGCCGTTGTACCTTTGAGCAGTCACTTAAATGAATGGTTGTAAGTCAAGGACTACCTGTAATATTCTTCATAATCAATAATCTCTCCTAAATATCTTCTATTTCCTTCTGTCCTTAGTCTGGAGCATCCAATTTTGGTGAGAAATTCTCCCGGGTCAAGTTCTCCCCATCGTTGACCCTCTTTGGGGGGAAACCTATGGAGGGCTGGATCGCAGTAACCATCAGCGGGCTGGTCACCGTCTCACTGCTGAAGCCCAACGGACAAGTGCTGACCTCCACGGAGAGCCTCTGTCGCCTGCGCTGCCGAGTGGCCTTGGCTGATATTGCTTTCACTGGCGGAGGCAACATTGTGGTGGCCACGTCAGATGGCAGCAGTGCCTCTCCAGTCCAGTTCTACAAAGTCTGCGTCAGTGTGGTGAACGAGAAGTGTAAGATCGACACAGAAATCCTCCCTTCCTTGTTCATGCGCTGCACCACAGACCCAGCTCGGAAAGACAAATATCCTGCAATCACCCACTTGAAATTTCTAGCACGAGACATGTCTGAGCAGGTGAGGTCCTTGGGGTTTCCTTCTCCAGTCCCAGCTGCCTCTTCCTTCTAGCTCAGGGGTCTTCAAATTTGACAGCTTTAAGACTTGTGGACTTCAACTCCCAGAATTCCCCCTCCAGTCATATTAGCTCAGTTGAAGTCCACAAGTCTTAAACTTGCCAAGTTTGAAGACCCTTGTTCCAGTTACTCGGTCATGTCTAGATTAGTCAGTTAAAGACAGATCAGATAGTGAAGAATCTGGGGAAACCAATGCAGAAACATGGAAGGAGTGGATATTGTTAGTCCACATGGAAGGACATGATAGCAGTCTTGAATTTGCCGGTAGTCCTTGACTTATGACCAGTTACTTAGCGATTGTCCCAAAGGTGCTTTTTCCAGAGGCAACTGGACTTTTCAAGAGGCAACTGGACTCTTTGAAGAAGCTTCTTGGATGAGAAGTGAAACATCCTTCAAGGAAAAGCCAAGAAAGTCCAGTTGCCCCTTGAAAAAACATCTTTGGGACAACCATGACCTGGATGACTGACATTTGCTTAGCAATTGTTCAGAATTGCAATGGATTTCCACAGGAGTACTTATGACCCGGTTCTGAAGTTCTGATGGCTGCCGTCCGCACCAAGGCCATGTGACCACATGTGCATTCGGTAGCTAGCTTTTATCATTTATAGTGGCCGGTGGTCATATGACTACATTTTATCACGTTTTTGCCGAAAACCAGCATTTACTTCCCTTTTTGGCAAAATTAGGTTTTGGCAAACAACGGTTTCATTTAATGACTACAGTGTTTGCTTAATGACTTCTGCAAAAAAGGTTGTAAAATTGGGCCAGTCACGTGACCCATTTTATGACCATCACAACTGATGACCATAATAGGCAATCTCCATTAGAGTTATAAGTCGAGGGCTACTTGTATTATGGAAAAAGAGCAGAGAACTCTTTTTTGCCCCAGGAGCTCCATGCAATTTCTCACACACATCTATCAATGTATAGAGATGCTTTCTTCTCACCATAATCTTTGCCCTCCTCTAATTAACTTTGAATTTTAAACAGCTGTTAGAGAGCCAATACTGGGCATTCCAGAACAATGTTTCTCAGGCTTGGGGACTTTCAGATGTGTGGACTTCAATTCCCAGAATTCCCCAGCCAGTCAGCATCCTGGGAGCTGAAGTTCACATAGCTTAAAATTTTCATGTTTGAGAAACATTGTTCTAGATCAGGGCTGTCAAACTTGCGTCGCACATTGGCCACACCCCTGCCCGGTTAACAAAGAGAAAAACAAAACAAAACCTCAGAATGCTGGCAGGGAATTCTGGGAATTGAAGTCCACACATCTTAAAGTTGCTAAGGTTGCTAACATTGTTCTATCTGGCCTTCCCTCCTTCTCCAGATGCTGCTATGTGCCTCCAGTCAGAACAATAGCATTGTGGAGTGCTGGTCACTCCGGAAAGAAGGACTGCCGGTTAACAACATTTTTCAGCAGATTTCTCCCACAGGTGAGTCAGGTAGCAGATGTAGAAAAGAAAGCAGCAGAAAATGGCTTCTTCTTCTCATTAGGTTGAAGTCAGTGGTGGGATTCAAACTTTTTTACTACTGATTCTGTGGGCATGGCTTGTGGGCGTGGCAGGGGAAGGATACTGTAAAATCTCCAGTCAGAGGTGGTATTTGCTGGTTCTCCGAACTACTCAAAATTTCCGCTACCGGTTCTCCAGAACTGGTCAGAACCTGCTGAATGCAACCTTTGGTTGAAATCATCTTGGATTCCTGAATCGTCAGACTGGGGAGTTTGAAATCCGTGAACTGCAATTCTAGCCCAAGCAATGAGGAAGAAAAAGCATAGACAGAACCTTGCGGGATTAGGACAAAGTCTTGGCCCAAAGTCACCCCAGCCACCTTTCATGCCTAAGGCAGGACTAGAACTCACAGTCTCCTGGGGATTGGCCCAAAATCATCACTTGAGACTTTCAAGAAGAAATTGGACTGCCATTTGTCAGAAATGGAGTAGGGTCTCCCGCTTGGGTGGGGGGTTGGACTAGATGACCTACAAGGTCCCTTCCAACTCTAATTATCTGTAAAAATCACCCAGACGGCTTTTGTGCCTAAGGCGAAACTAGAATTCTGTTTGTGTTGAATTTATGTTTACTGAGTAGAATTCTGTTTCTCCCGTATGAATAACATCCTTGTTTTTCATAGATGTGGTTCTGTTGCCAATGAAAAAATTTCACTTCTCTTTCCAGCTTTCCTTCTATTTATCTCCCTCATCACAGCTCAGAAGGAGCAATTTTTCTAAGGGAGAGCAATCAAACCGACAGGTGATGTTTAATTGTTGCCTTTGCACAGGAAATCTTGGCAACAGATTCTCATCACAGTCATTTCCCTCTGGAAATGAGCTTCTTTTGATTCTTCGCTCGGCGAGAAGCTATTAAATTTGGAACATCCTGACCTGCCAACTTCGAAGCTGAATTTCTGCTCTTTTTGCTTAGAAACAATTACATCTGATAAATTTGAAGAAGGTGCCAGTATCATTTTGAAAAAAAAAAAAATCCAGGCTGGATATGTCATGCAGGCCACGCCCACCGCAGCTCCGCGAAGGGGGGGAAATGTTGCGAAATGTCACGTGATGGCAACGTGACACCGCGAGTTTGACACCCATGTAGTACTCATACAGTCTCTTCCAAACCAGGCCTCTTCAGAAATTTCAGGACTACAGTTTCCCTGAATTCTGAGCAGTCAGCACACCCAAAGAATTCTCAGTATCCCTGCTGCTCAGAATTCTGGGAATTGCAGTCCCAAACACATCTAGTAATCTGATTGCGCTAAGCAGAAAGGAAGAAAATGCCATTTCCAAATGCTTTTCTGCAGTACTTTAATTATCCTCTTCCTCTTCATTTCTAAGTTGGGGACAAGCCACCGATGATCTTAAAATGGCGGATCCTTTCAGCCACTAATGACCTGGACCGAGTTTCTGCTGTGGCGTTACCCAAACTGCCTATTTCTTTGACCAGCACCGATTTGAAGGTAGCAAGTGACACCAAGTTCTACCCAGGTTTAGGTGAGGAAAGTTTTTCTTGGATGTCTTGTCTTATCAGATAGGCAAAAAAAAACCCAAAAACCTAGTGTTGTGGTGACACGGTTGTTATACTGCATTATTGCAGGCTAATTCTGCTCGCAGCCAGGAGTTGATGCTGACGGGCTGAAGGTTAACTCAGCCTTCCACCCCTCTGAGGTCGGTAAAATAAGGACCCAAATTGTTGGGGGCAATAGGCTGACTCTGTAAACCGCTCAGTGTGTGTTAAAGCAGGGGTCCCAAAACTCTGGTCCACGGCCCATTCTGAACCGGGCCATGGAAGTGATGGATGAGTGCACACACGAAACCAACCCTTCTCCCCCCCGCCCTGCTACTTCTGCCAGTCCGCTGCTTTAAAGCACTATGGAGCAGTGCATAAGTTTAAGTGCTATTGCTAGCGTGATCCATCCTTGGAAAGTTCCCCCATGCCAATTTCAAAGCTTAACCCCCTACTTCCTGTTCTGGGCCGCAGGGGAGTGACCAGTGGGACTTCAAATCTAGGTTGTAAGTAACCCCCAAATAGCTCCATCAGAACTTCAAAGGGTCACTAAGAGACCAGTCCTAGGTTGAGAACTACCCGTACATCAAACTGTATCTCGTAAGAAAATTATAGATGTCTAAAAGTGGGATATCGAGTCTTGGGAATCATAGATGCATCATAATTAGAACTTTACTTACCAATTAGTAATTTGCCACTAACGTTAAGTTGTGAGCAGAAATGTCTCCCAGCAGTGATGTTGGATTGGCTTGCTCAGGGGATAAAATAAATAGAATGTTCCAGAAGGAATGCAGCCTTACTTCTCTCAGTAAACCATTTTAAAAATCCCTTTGCAATTTACCCACCTCTGTTGCAGGCCTGGCGCTTGCTTTCCACGATGGCAGCGTCCACATCATCAACCGCCTCTCCTTGCAAACCATGGCGGTGTTTTACGGCTCCACCTCACAGCGACCGGTGGATGACCAGGCCATCAAACGGCAGAAAACTTCGGGGCCTCTAGTCTACTTCAAAGCGATGCAGATGTCTTGGACTTCGCTGGCCTTAGTTGGAGTCGATAGCCACGGAAAGGTACATTTATCTTTAAAAATAGATCCCCTCAGTATTTAAAGCAGGGAGGCCAAGAAAGATTTTTACAGGTATTCCTCAAGTTATAACCGTTGTTTGGTGACCGTTCAGAATTACAACGGCCGTGAAGAGAGTGACTTAAGGCCAGTTTTCACGCAACCATTGCAGGATCCCCATGGTCACATGATCAAAATTTGAGTGATTGGCAACTGCCATGTATTTATGACAGTTGCACTGTCCTGGGGTCATTGTCTGATCACCCCTTGTAACCTCCCCAACCGGCTTCTGACAAGCAAAGTCAATGGGGGAAGCCAGGTTTGTTTAACAGCTGCATGATTCACTTAACACCTGTGGCAAAAAGTTCATAAAAATGGGGCACAACTCAATGAAACTGCTTAGCAACAGAAATTTGGGGCACAATCCGAGGTGGTATTCAGCAGATTCTGACCAGTTCTGGAGAACCAGTAGCGGAAATTTTGAGTAGTTCAGAAAACCGGCAAATATCTCCTCTGACTGGCCCCGCCCCCATCTATTCTCTGCCTCCCGAGTCCCAGCTGATTGGCTGGGTCTGCTTTGGTTGCCCTGCACAGGAGAACAGAGCTGGAAAGCAGGTTAATGGGGTGGGGAGGGAAGGGGGATTTTGCGGTAACCTTCCCCTGCCACGCCCACCAAGACACCCCCACCAAGCCACGCGCAAAGAACCAGTAGTAAAAAAATTTGCATCCCACCACTGGGCACAATTGTGGTCGTAAGTCAAGTATTACTTGTACTTCCCCTTTTTCCAAGACAAAAACATAAAAGAGCTGGATTGGATCATAAGGAAAATCCTCTCACCTGCTTCCAGATTTGGAGATAGCCAAAATGGCCTCAAGGCGTCAGGCATCTCTATCTCCCTGCGTTGTTTTTCTCACATGGGCATCTCACTTTTGTGAGCTGATGCTCCCTGTATTCTGAATGAAGAGTATTATTGGTCTCCACAGCTGGCTTTCGAATGATAACATTCGATCTGTACATTTTAACTTTCTTTGACACTGATAAAGGTACATAAGCTGCTGTTCTGACTGGAAAGGCATGTTAAGCCCTGCAAATAATAGCTTATTTGCTCCCTCCACCATGAATCCAAGTCACTTCCTTTTAAAGGCCTTCATATGATTGGCTATCTATCGCTACAGCTTGTCGCAGGGAATTCCAAGTCCAACATTTTGTAAGCGAAGGGAAGTGCCCCTTTGTTGTGCTAACTGAAAGTCCCTCATTTTCTCTGAGACCAACCTGGGCAAAACAAGGAATTATTGCCAAACCTGGCAGGCCGGATAGCTCAAACAAATGAGTCAAGCTTCACAATTGAGCAAGCAATGTAGCAGCTCCCTGGTTCAAACAAGCGCAGAATCCTGGAAAGTGCCCAGCATTAATCTTGCTAGAGTGTGTTTTGAAAAAAACAACAACAACCAACCATTGAGTAGGGACATACACCCTTTCCTTCCTAGAAGATGGAGGTAATTGACTTCCTGGCTGCATTCAACATGTCTTTCTGTCTGTCCCCTTGCTCTCTGCAGCTTAGCATGTTCAGGATCTCTCCCTCCATGGGGCACGTTCTGGATATGAATATTTCCCTCCGTCACTTGCTTTTCCTGTTGGAGTACTGCATGGTGACAGGGTATGACTGGTGGGACATTCTGCTTCATGTCCAGCCCAGCATGGTGCAGAATCTGGTGGAAAAGCTGCACGAGGAATACATGCGCCAGAATGCCGCCCTGCAGCAGGTGAGTTCCCATCTTTTGAAACCTTCATTCAATTTCGCAGCTACTAAGATGGTTGGCTGAGCAGGTACAAAAATAGCCAGGGAAATGATTGAAGCCTGTTATTCTATGATTCTATGAAATGGGTCCCTCGCTAGTCAAGGGGAGTGCTGTTTTACCACCAGCTTGTCAGGTGCTTAGGAGCCGGGGGCTTGACAGCACAAAGAAACAATAGCCAATCATTGGCCGTCAACGCACCAATCAACCAATAGGAAGGCGCCACATAAATTTGGCTCACAATAGCCCATAGCACATATTCCAGTAGAGAGAAGTTTTCTGAAGATGGGCTCCACCACGAATCCAAAAGCTCGGAAGAGTAAACCTCTGGTCCCGGTGAGTGACCCAGTTTGGATCATGCAACATTATCCTGGGACACGTATGTTTGCCTTCATTCATGCGTTCCCATCTTGTTTCCCTCCTGGGACTCTGCTTAAAAGTAAGTCAGACTTCCCCTCTCCTCCCATGGACATATGACCACATTTCAGATGCTTGGCAACAGGCTCGCATTTACAACTAGTGTCCAGTGGTCGCGGGACCACAATTTACCATGGGGTTTGGGTTTTTTGTTTTTTTTTGCCATTCTTTCTTCAGGAGAATGGACTTGCTTAACGACCACATTATTCACTTAATGACTGTGTGATTCGGACTTACAGCTTCATGATTGGCCTAATGCCGTGAGGGCAAACTTATGGCCACAGGTAGCACGCAGAGCCATTTGTGCTGGCACACGAGCCGCAGGCAAACTTACCTCACTGCGCATCCGCGCGCCTCACAGCTGATATTTTTGGCAGGTTTGAGGCCTTTTTTGGCCTGCCAGAGGCTTGAAAAAAGCCTCTGCAGGCTTTGCAGGACAAATAATAGGCCTGTTTTGTCACTTCCTGTAATACTGGAAGTGACAAAATGGGCCTATTATTCAGCTTGCAAAGCCTGCAGAAGCTTTTTTCAAGCCTCTGCGAGGCCGAAAATCAGCTGTGAGGTGCAGTACAGGTAAGGGGGCAGCAGCGGGGGGGGGGGATTGCACATGCATGCGCAGGGGGCGGGGGGGTGCATTGCCTTCTGGGTGCTGGCATGTGGGTGCTGGCAAGTGTGCACACAATTTTTGGCACAGAAGCCCAAAAAGGTTAGCCACCACTGGCCTAATGGCTGCTGTAAAAACAGACAATTATGATCAACAACTTATGGCTGAAATTCCATTCCCATTTGTGGTCATAAGTTGAGGACTATCTGTGGAGGGCTTTTTAGGTAATAATTCAATTGTACCTGGAAACTAATTGGGGAGGGCAGCACAACTCACAGAATAGTGATGTTACCTGGTGCTTGGACTCAGTCTGTTGCATGTTTAAACCATGGTTTCACCAGGGTTAAATCATGGTTAGCCAAGTGTGTTTGGAGGAAACCTTTTGGGGTCAGAGAAACCTGAACTGCCAGAAGTGAAACCACAAGTGAACCAGTGTCATTTATTTCTTGACTTTAATGTGTGAAGGTCCTTGCTAAAAGGAGCAGCTTTCTCAGGGGTGATCACGTCCTTCCTTTGGCAGGTTCTGTCCACACGCATCATTGCCATGAAAGCCTCACTTTGCAAGCTCTCCTCCAGTACGGTGGCACGCGTGTGCGATTACCACGCCAAGCTTTTCCTGATCGCCATCAGTTGCACGCTGAAATCCCTGCTCCGGCCCCCAGTCCTCAACATGCCCGACAAGACACCTGGAGACAGGCTGACTGAGATCTGTGCCAAGATCACCGATATAGGTATGTTCAAAAGGGCTGGTCCTCTCTTAATCTCCTAGATCAGGGGTCATCAACCTTTTGGACCTCAGGGACCACCAAACTCATAATTTTAAATTCCGTGGACCACTAATATTAATTTTGAATGATGGTGGCTTGCTGACGTTTTCCCAGGGTCTCTGCAGAAAGCAGCAGAGACCCTGGGAAAATCCCCAAAAAGTCTGCAGGGAATTTCCCCATCCCATTTTCCTACCGATCGATCATTCTTTATTTGGGATTGCAAGATACCGCGTCCAGCTCCATTCTTAGGGGGAAAGAGAGAGAGAAAGACTTTTGGCTTCATGCAAGGAAAGCAGCAGAAGCAGCAGAAGTCTTTCTTTCTCTCCCCCAAACTCCACCAGAAATGAGTCTTTGTGGGACTTGTCGTGCCGGCGCAGCCTCTTGGAGCAGGATGCCTTGCAGGATTCCAAAGACTCATTTCTGGCAGAGTTTGGGGGAGAGAAAGAAAGACTTTTGCTGCTTTCCTTGCGTGCAGCCAAAAGCAGAAGAAGAAAGAAGTGGAAAGAAGCAGCCCCAGTGGCCAGGCCAGGAGTGTCGGGCAAGTGGGGCAAGCTCCCCCACTCCACCCTTTCCCCCCTCCCCTCATTACTTCGTGTTGTTTGCAATGCAAGCGATGCAAGCCTTGCGTTCTTGTGGGCCATGTGGATGGTGCACCCTTGTGTTCCTGCACAGCCTGGATTAATTGCTTTGGGAGGTTCTTTGGGGGTGACATTTCTCTGCGGACCACCAAAATTTTCTCACCGAGCACCAATGGTCCCTGGCCTACTGGTTGGCGATCACTGTGCTAGATTTTCCAAAGGAGGGAAAAAAAGAGCTTATTTTAAAAGTTCTCTAAAAAGTTATCCACGTATGGTGGAAGAATCAAAACGTTCAAGCTCCAGGATTGAAGCCTTGTCTGTTATTTTGTGAGCATCAATGCACACAGAAAGGGTGGAATTTCAATTGCATTGCCATAGCCACCATTTTGACTTTTTTTTTTTTAACCATCAGCTGGACCAGTGTTTCCCAACCTTGTCAACTTTAAGATATGTGGAGTTCTAGAATTCCCCAGCCAGCATAGGTGGTTTGAATTCTGGGAGGTGAAATCTACGTATCTTAAAGTTGCCCAGATTGGGAAACACTGCAAAAGACAATTTCGTAATTAAAAGTGGTACTTTGACATTCTCCTCTGATAATGTCAACGTTGTTTGATTTGCAAAATTGACCTCCTAGTATTCTGTACTCTTTTCTTAGTTAAAATAGGCCGTGCCTGCTTGGTTTTTGGTAATATCAATATCACAGAGAACCAAATAATCCCAAAGTTACAGAGAACCAAATAATCCCAAAGTTTCTCATTACTGCTTCTTATTCTCTTATTTTATATAAAGATAAAAGCGAGAGATTATGGAAATTGTAATCCAAAATACTTCATGGGCCTAAAATAGAAATGTCCTCAAATCAGGGGCCAGTCCTGCTGATGAGATGGACATGATTGATTGATCATAGAGTCATAGAGTTGGAAGGACACATCAGGTCCAGTCCCTCATGCACTGCAGAGATTCACCACATCAGAATTCTGGGAGTTGAGGCCCAGACATCTTCAAACTGCCAAGATTGTGAAACACTGCGCTACACTGTCCCTGAAAGATGATTATCCAACCTCTATTTCAGGGCTGTCAAACTCGCGGCCCACGGGCCGGATGCGTCATGCGTTGGCCACGCCCCCCGCCCCCCCCAGTTTAGCAAAGGGGGGAAAAAGTCACGTGCCACGACAATGCGAGTTTGACACCAATCTGCTCTATTTAAAACCCTCCAGTGAAGGGGAAGAAACCATTCCATGCACTGACCTGATCCACTGATTGACAGTTCTTCCTAATGTCTAATCTCTATCTATCTCCTTGAAGTTTCCTCCCATTGATCCCTTCCAGATATCGACAAAGTGATGATTAATTTGAAGACAGAAGAATTTGTGCTGGAGATGACCACCTTGCAATGTCTCCAACAACTGATCCAGTGGGTTGGGGACTTTGTGCTCTATTTGCTCGCCAGTCTCCCGAACCAGGTGAGCCTCACTGGTGCAGCAGAGATGCCCCGTGATGCTGTTTGCTTAATGGAGGGTAAACTTTTGTGTCAAATTCACCATTTGAGTTCTAATGTTGACAGTTACCGACTGTTTGTTTAAAGCAGGGGTGTCCAACCTTGGCAACTTTAAGGCTTGTGGACTTCAACTCCCAGAATTCCTCAGCCAGCAAAGCTGGCTGAGGAATTCTGGGAGTTGAAGTCCACAAGCCTTAAAGTTGCCAAGGTTGACACCCTGCTTTAAAGTGAGGCCTTCTCTTGTCCTTTACATAGCAGAGAAAGGAATGCCTCTTCTCAATGGTGCCTCTTCTCACGGGCCCATCTCTTTCCAGTTGCCACATATATAATATGAAGACTGTAGTTAATGGTTTTGATCAGACTGTCAGCGTTCCAGAAAACCTCCACTCCAACAAATAACTCCGAGACAGACATCCTCTCAAAAGTTCTATTTATTTGGATAGTAAACTGGCACATCTGGGGAATCCCGAATCTGAAAGTTCCAGGTTTCCTTGCAATAAATAAAAACTACAAATCCACCCCCTGCACCCATCATCGCATCACATGCCCCATCCGTCCCAACTTGAGACATCCCCTCATTCAGGTGCAGAAATAACATGACCTTGACTTAGGAGAAGAATGCTATTATGTCTAACCACATATCCTCCAAGATATTTCCCCCCTCCCATTTTCCCAGGCTCAAGAATGTGGCCGTGTGGAAGCGTCTGGTGTCAATATGGCTTCCAAAGCTGACACAGACATTATTTTTGAATCAGGAATCTTGACTTAATAACGGTGTATAATAATACATGGTGCTTTAATAATAATAATAATAATACTGTTTTACTCTGCACAAATCACAACAAACAAACAAATCAGGAAGAAAGAGCTTCATCACATACGAAGCCCATTATTATGCGTTTATGGTTTATTGAACCAAAATGAGCAAGACTTGCTGTGTTTCCAACTTGGCAACTTCAAGATATGTAGACTTCAGCTGCTAAGAGTTTCCCAGCCAGCCTGGATCATGGGAATTGAAGTCTAGAAACCTAAAAGTTGCCAAGTTTGAAAAACATTGGGATAGAATTATCAGTCAGCTTTTAATGAGAAGGTTGTTTTGGATTTTTTTTTTGCCTTCAAGTGAATGTTGACTCCGAAGGCGAGTGCCTCTGGAGATTCTTGGCAGTTTTCTTGACAAGATTTCAGTAGTTAGTTTGCCATAACCTTTCTTTCCAAGGGCTGAGAGTGGGTGAGATGGTCACTCAGCTGACTTCATGCTTCAGCGGGACTGGAATTCCTGGTCTTCCAGACTCTTAACAGTTACATTAAAGTGGCTTAGTTTATGCAGTGTATTTAATGATTTTTATGGATTCAGCTGTTACACAAAAATATCCTTTCTTGCTTGTTTATCCTACAAAGTAAACAGAGTACGTGTACTGGTATACTATCCATTTAAACCCTGGCTAATTAAACCAGGATTCCTAGCTTCAAGTGGTGTATCCAGTGCAAGTGTTGTCTCTTTCTGTTGAATATTTTATTTCTTATTTATGCAGATTTTGCTTTGCTTACCGAATCGGTTAAAACTGCATTATTTCATTAGCTGAGATTTCTAAAACTGAAGCATTCCTAACTATTGAACCCTAGTATCTATAACCAAGAAAAGTCAGACAGGCCCGTCCCAGAGAACCATTGCTGGTTAAGATAGACAGTTTGGTAGCCCTCAACCCTTTATCCCCAATCCTGCCTTGATGATTATGAGTAATCTCATTAGAAACAAAGGGTTTGCTCTGGAAATCAAAGCAGAGGCAGAATTTCCAAGGATGGGAAGATAGGGATATTTAGGGGTATTTAAGAGCTGCAGTGACGCAGTGGTTAGAATACAGTCTACTTCTGCTGCCTGCCGGCTGCCAGCTGGTTTCAGTTCAATTTTGACCAGACTCAACGTTGACTCAGCCTTCCATCCTTCTGAGGTGGGTAAAAGGAGGACTCAGATTGTTGGGACCAATATGCTGAATCTGTAAACCACTTAGAGAGCTGTAAATCACTATGAAACAGTATATAAGTCTACTGTCATGCCCTTGTTGGAGTCTGATTCTGAGGGGGAGATTGAGGAGTTGACAGGGAGTGGGAGTGTGGCTCCAGTGGCTGTGGAAGAAACGGGGGAAGAGCACAGTCCGGCTGGACATTCAGAGAAAGACCCAGGGCCATCCCCTCTTCATCCTAGGGCACGCAGGGAAGAACGGAGAAGGGAGCAATGTGTCTTACGGGAGAGGAAAAGGCCCTGATCCCTTTCATTTGTTGCAGCTGGGAGAACAGGATATAAGTGGGACATTTTAAATAGCTCTTTCCTGGAAGCTTCTCTTGGAAGCGTGCTTTATCTTGGTCGAGGCTTATCTGGGTTTTGGCATCTTCCCAATTGTGGTTGCTGCATTATCTTATGGAAGTCTGCAATTTATCATCCTGGCCTGCCATCTTAATGACTCCACTGTGGTTTGTGTTGGTTGTTTTTTTTCTAATTATTTTTAGTTTTGGTTTGGACTGCATTTACTCTCTTTGTAGACTGTTTTTGGAAGAGTTTGATATCCAGTCGAGGATAATTGGACATTGGGGCCCAAGTTGGAGGCATTAAAGGGACTTTATTCTGCTTTTATGACTGTGTTATTTTTGTCACACCCCGGGTCATCACATCTACTATTGCTATTAACTCATAATGCAAATTTTGCAGTAGGTTCATTGTCACATTTGATGTAGGGTCATTGCTGTAGGCTAATTCAAGCTCCTAATCAATTTGACTATTCCTTTTGTTCTATTGTAAGTCTACCAATAATGTCAGCTGTAGAATTGTGTGCATCGTTTCAGACTTGGACTACCTCCAGGTTCCCTTTTTTCTGCCTTTAGGGTTCTGGACCTGCATCAGGACCTGTTCGCCCAGGTCACAGTTTCCTTCGGGATGGGGCCTCCCTGGGGATGCTCCGTGAGCTGATGGTCATGATCCGGATCTGGGGCCTCTTGAAGCCAAGCTGTCTTCCCATTTATACGGCCACGTCTGATACGCAGGACAGCATGTCCCTCCTCTTCCGGCTTCTTACCAAATTGTGGTTGTGCTGTGAGTAATCTGATGTGCTGCCAAATGAGGGAGAGAGGTGGCTTGAAGGCTTGGAGCACAAAGAAATGGTGTGTAGAACATGAGCCAGGTGCGACTCAGGAGCCATTTGAGCAGTTTGAGCTCAAAACAAACCATTTCCAAGCATGGGTTTTGATCCACGTTGTTTCAGTATTGGTGCCAACTCATAAAATATTTCTCTGGTCTTTTTAGAGTTGCCAACAGAAAGGGAGGGGGAAGCAGTGCAGCAGCTTGCAAAACTGAAACTGCATTCCACAAATGTTTTCAAAGATAGTAACTAGGTGACTGAAGTTTCTGCCACCCAGAATTCTAACTGGAGAGCATGATTGATGACTCTTGGCTATGGATGTGTCCCACTGGAGAATATGAATTACGATACACCCAGGGGGTGGGAGGAAAATCAGGGTCAAGGGTGACAGTGAATTATGTGTCTCAGCTAGCTGTCAGGATTCTGGCAGTTACCCCCATTTAAATCATGAATCTCGAGCCAAACTTTCAAAACTTAAAAAGGATTTATTGGTTTGTGAGAAAAGCCTACACACCCTTGTTTTTCACTGTAAGGTGATAAAGGAGGAGGTGAAATATGGGTAGGCCTCGACTTACAACAGTTCATTTAGTGACCATTTGAAGTTACAAGACACTGGAATAAGTGACTTAGGACCGTTTTTCACACTTAATGACTGTTGTAGCAGCCCCATGATCAAGTGATTTATGTTTGGATGTTTGACAACTGACTCACATTTCTGACAGTTGCAGTGTCCTGGAGTCATGTGATCACCTTTTGTGACAGGCAAAATCTATGGGGTAGCCAGATTCACTTAACAACTATGTTACTAACTTAACATCTGCAGTGATTCACTTCACTTCACTGTGGCAAGGAAGGTCCTAAAATGGGGCAAAATTCTCTCTTAGCAACAGAAATTTTGGGCTCAATTGTGGTCGTAAGTTGAGGACTACCTATAGTCCAGTCTACGGCCCAAACTTGAGGGGAAAAAAATAGCCATTTCTTTTCTTTGAAATGAATTTTTTTTTTAAACCATTCCCACAAAACAATGGAAGTAACAATGATACATGTTTTTGCTGCCAGTCCAGGGGTGGGATGCTACCAGTTCTGCCCGGTTCTAAAGAACTGGTAGCTGAAGAGCAGCAGACCCTGGACCGGTTCTGTGTTTGCTGCTGCTTGGCCCACCCGCCCACCCGGGCTCTTACCTGTCCTTTATTTCCTGCTTTTTCAACCTCAGCTGCTTTGCGCAGCACAGCTGAGGTTGAAAAAGCAGGAAAAAAAGAGGCTTTTCAAATGCTGTGCACCTGTGCGCAGCGCTTTTCAGCCGTCTGGGCGGCACAGCTCAAGGTTTTTTTACACGCGCGCACAGCAAAACGTAGTCACTGAACCAGTAGTAACACCAGTTGAATCCCACCCCTATGCCAGTCGGTCCATTTTTTTTTTTAAAAAAAAAGTAGAAATCCTCTTCATAGTTTATCTAGAAATGATTCCCGGGTGAAAATAGATGTTTGTGATCCAATGTTTGATGTTTGTTGAAGTCCACACCTCTTAAAGTGGCCAAGGATGAAAAAAAACACTGATCCCAAAACCTTTTCCCTTGTGCAGGCCGTGACGAAGGGCATCCCAGCGAGCCGGACGATACCTTGATCGACGAATGTTGTCTCCTACCCAGCCAGCTCCTCATCCCAAACATGGATTGGCTTCCGGTGAACGATGCCATCATCAGCAAGCTGCAGAACAAGCAGCCAGTCCGGCTGCAGTTTGGAAAGCCTCCCGGGATCATTGGGCACTCCGCTTCAGTTCCGTGCGACGCGTTTACCAGGTGCATCGTGGGCAACCTGGTTTCTCTCTTGACACGACAGGGATGCTGGACGGATGGCCCTTTATGCGTTTTACTTTTGTTTAAGGCCTTCACTGCACTCACTGAAAGATCAGGTCTCTTTAATACAATCCCAAAGGTGCTTTTTCAAGCGGCATCTGGACTTTCTGGTTTTTCTTTGAAGACGTTTCGCTTCTCATCCAAGAAGCTTCTTCAGCTCTGACTGGGTGGTGGGGAATGGAAGGATTTATACTCCTTGCGGACAGCTGGTCATTTCCATTTTTTTTTTTAACCAGCTGCCTGAAAGGAGCATTAATCCATCCATTTTCCACCATCCAGTCAGAGCTGAAGAAGTTTCTTGGATGAGAAGTGAAATGTCTTCAAAGGAAAACCAGGCAGTCCAGTTGCCTCTTGAGAAAGCACCTTTGGGACAACCATGACCTGGATAATTGAGAATTTCCGTAGACTTTAATAATTCAAAGTTTTTCCAGCTTGATCGCTTTAAGACATATGGACTTCAGCTCCCAGAATTCATCAGTCAGCATGGCTGATTGGCAAATTCTGGGAGTTGAAGTCCACACATCTTAAAGTGACCAAGTTGGAAAAATACTGTTTTAATAGATCCAAGTTGGAAAAATACTGTTTTAATAGATCCAGTTGAAAAACAAGTTGAATGGAAAGAGACCCTGAAATACAAGTTCCTTGACTTGGTGATTTGGGTCAAATTAGCCTTGGTTGTAATCTTTCTACAGCTCATGTGATCAACTCCACATTTTGTTATTCCCAGGTGGCAGCAAATCACTGGTTTTAGAGCAGTGCTGTTCCTTGATTATTAAAAAAAAATAAGCACCAAAATTAGGTCTATTAACCCCCTTTGCAACCTTCACTAACCTAGTTGTGTTCATTTCTAAAAAGCTGTTGCCCTCTCCCTATCCTATATGGAACAAAAGGGGCAGGGGAATCAGTCTCTCCCTCTCTTGATGTGGCATTGTTGTGTTATCACCGTGAAAGGTTGTCTGTCCCCATGGCATTTGGCACTGTGCTATATAACAAGTGTTGTCTTCATTCCCAGGACTACGGGGTACCCAAAGATTGACCACCTGCGGCGGCTCCATCTTGGAGCTTATCCTACTGAAGAATGCAAGTCCTGTACAAGGTTAGCATCCCAGGCTGAGGGAAGGAAGAGTTCAGTCCCCCGAAAGATTATATTTCGAACCTAATCCCAAACTGACTAAAGATAAGCAGATGTAGGAGAAGAATAGGCAGAGCCGTGTGTGTGTGTGTGTGTGTGTGTGTAGTTTTATGGGAGTCATCAGCCTAGAATCCTTATGTTCCCACCAACGATCTAAGTCCAAGCTCTCTTGAATTCCATTGATTTTTGTCTAGTTCCAATTTACTGACTAGATTCTTGTCTATAGGGTTAAGCGATGCATCTTCACTGCAAATTAACTATGGTGCTGATTCTTGTTGCCTTACAGCAGAGAGAAATTGCAGCTGCAGGTCAAAGTTTGTAAAGGGTGAAAATGGGTTTCTACAGTCATGCAGAGAGTTGAGATAAAAGGCCTAATGATGGCTTCTCTCTTTATAAGTTTTGGAGGATATAAGCAGTTGTGGGATTCAAACCAGTTCAATCCCAGGGGTGGGATTCTACCAGTTCGCACCTATTCTCTAGAACCAGTTGTTAACATTCTAACCGGTTGTTAGAAGAAATTACTGGCCTAATCCTGTAAGGAAGGCAGGAAGGAAACATTCTGGTGTTGCTTACAGAAACTGCCTCTCCGTTAACCCTTATTACATTCTTGGCAGGACTAGACTTCCTTTCTCAGGAACTTCTCTGGAGTTTTTTCCCCCTCCTTTGCTGGTACTATGCTTGTGTGGAGTGACCCTTCAAAGTTACAATGGCACTGAAAAAGGTGACTTATGACCATTTTTCACACTTATGACTGTTGCAGCATCCCCACAGTCATGAGAGGCCAGGTGAGCAGATGCGTCCCTCGATGTGAGTGATATTGAGTTGGCCACACCCAGCCAATAACATGACCACCAAGTCATGTCCATCCAATCACATGACCACCAAGCCATGCCCACCACCTAAGCCACGCCCACAGAACCGGTTGTTAAAAAATTTGAATCCCACCCCTGGATTCAAATAATTTAACAACCAGTTCAGCCAGGGTCAGGTTGGCTGTCGTGAGGGGCGAGGCCCACCCCTGTCCTCCAGCTCTGCTGCATGTGTGGGACAAGCCTCCCACGAAGGCCAATCTGACCCTGGGCGAACCGGTTGTTAAATTAAACCCCGTTCCCCGCTATCAAAGTGGATTCCAGGCGCTGTGCTGCAATGGAAAAATGGACAACAGAGCGGCCAGCACGAAGGAAGAAGGAGGAGCAGGGAGAAGAAAGGGAAAGCGGCCTCCTTCCTTTGTGCCGGCTACCCTGTTGCCCATTTCTCCATTGCAGCACAGCTTTGATAGTGTGTGGGTGTGGGTGTGGGCGTGTGTAATTTAACAATTGGTTCTCTTGAACCAGTGCAAATCGGTTGAATCCCACCACTGGATAAACTTCTTCTTCTTCTTTTTCTTCAGCGTTTGTCTCGCGCTCTGGCGAGGTCCGCTAATGTCCTTGAGTTTATCCACCACTGGATAAACCTGGTATAAAATACAGGTAGTCCTCACTCTATGACCAAAGGAGTCCAAGATTTCCATTACTAAGCAAGCAAGTGGCTTGTGCTCCATTTTATGACCTTTTTGCCAAGGTTATTGACTGAATCTGACTTTCCCCATTAACTTTGCTTATCAGAAGCCAGCTGGGAAGGTTAGAAATGGCGACCGCATGACCCCGAGACAATGCAGCCATTGTAAATACATGCCAGTTGCCAAGCGCCTGAATTTTGATCACGTGATCACAGGGATGGTCACGTGACCTGATAGTCCTTCCTCCTCCCATTTTCCCCGCAACAACAAACCTGTGAGGTAGGTTGGGCTGAGACAGAAAGATGACCCAAAGTCACCCAGGTTCATACAGGAAACCCTGTAAAAAAAAATATTAGAACGTTTTTTTGAGGAGACCATTTTTTTTGCTCCACACCTTCTGGAGAAGTTTCTCAGCTGGGTGCCATTTTGTCCCCTGTTTAGGTGCGGCTGTGTTACAATGCTCCGTTCCCCCAATAAGACCACGGCTGTGAAACAGTGGGAGCAGCGATGGATCAAGAATTGCCTTTGTGGTGGTCTTTGGAGAAGAATGCCCCTCAGCTATTCATGATGGATGCCAGGGCTCTTTGCCTTACCCAGATGGGATTTGTGAGGAGTTTTGCAGCTTACTCCAGAAACTCCATTCAAAAAAAAAAAAACATCCTGGAGGAAAAAAAAAAACCAACATAAGATACAACTTCCAGAAAGAGTTGCAGGTGGACTTTCTTGGGCCAAAGCACCAAGAGAAATCAATGGGAGGCGCTGGAGGAATTTGAATTGATTGGCACTTCTGGTAGCAAATGGAATTTGGCCAGTGCCAAAGTTGCATTGATATCCCTAAATTGCACCTCAGTTTCTCCTCTTATTAAAAATGGCAGCTTTTAGTTCAACATTCAGGAAGGGTTAAAATGCTGCATTTAAAAAATGAAGCATATTTTAGCATTGTTCAATTTGCAGAAAAGTAGACAATTATAGGAAAGAGAAGAGCTTTTCTTGGTATATGAATTTGCTTCACGCAGAAAATTGGGGGGAGAAGGTTTGGGGAGACAGTCTAACTATGAACATTCTCCCCTATTTTTCTTTCCATTTGCTCAAAACTCCCTGTGTCTAGAACAGAGGTCTCCAAACTTGGCAACTTTAAGACTTGTGGACTTCAACTCCCAGAATTCTCCAGCCAGCTATGCTATGTCATACTGGCTGGAGAATTCTGGGAGTTGAAGTCCACAAGTCTTAAAGTTGCCAAATTTGGGGACCCCTGGTCTAGAAACTCATGTGTTGGGAAACTGAGGTTAAACTATTCCAGTCCTTCTCTACTTCTGCCTGCGGTCTGAAATAATCCAGCCTAAAATTCTTCCATTTGCGGAAGAGTTGGTTCTTCTCTCACATACAGCCGATATGCCTGCTTTTGAACTTCTAGCTCTACATAATTCAAAGACTATTTCTTTGAAAAGTATGTGATGATATAAGGATTTGAAAACCACAACTTGGATCTTATCCTTTTTAAAAATTTCCTGGGCTACGAGACTCCAGACTCCACAGATCCTTCTGTTAAAATCTAGGGAGGGAAAGGAGTCCCCTGCATAGGAGTTGCAATTTTTTTTTTGCAATTTTTTTTAGTCTCTGACAAATAAGCGGGTGCCTTTCTTTGTGCCCAATAATTCTGTGTTTTCTCAGAAAGTGGTGACAGCAAAGAAGATAAAAACATTCATGGATAAGCAATGGTTTTGTTCATATTGTAACAGGATCTAGTTTGTACAGATTATAATTATACAGTTTTGTATGCTTTGTAAATTGAGAACTTTTTTTATTCTTTGTTTTTCCTCATGAAGTACTTCCCTCTCTCTCTGAACTTTTAAAGCAACCCCCCCCCCTTAAAAGGAACACCCTCCCTCCCTCCCTCTCAAATACAGCTTGGAACAGTTTTTAAGTTCCTTCTGTTTTGAAGTTCGCTTTGCCATTTTATTTGCAGGAAACAATGATGGGAGGAAATGGTGGAAGAGAGGTGAAAGCAGTTGGAAGTTATCCAGGACCAGCAGTTCTTGATTTTTGTGTTTGTAGTGATCAGCCAGTTAATACAGGTAGTCCTTGACTTACAAGAGCTGTGGTGACGCAGTGGTTAGAGTGCAGTACTGCAGGCTACTTCTGCTGATTGCCAGCTGCCTGCAATTTGGCAGTTCAAATCCCACCAGGCTCAAGATTGACTCATCCTTCCATCCTTCTGAAGTGGGTAAAATGAGGACCCAGATTGTTGTGGGCAATTATGCTGACTCTGTAAACTGTTTAGAGAGGGCTGTAAAACATTGTAAAGTGGTATTTATATCTAAGTGCTATTGCTATTGCTACAACTCTTCGTTTAATGGCCTTTGGAAGTTTCAGTGGCACTGAATAAAGTGTCTTACAACAGTCCTCACACTTAAGACCCTGGCAGTATCTCCATGGTCATGTGATCAAAATTCAGGCGCTTGGCAACCAGCATGTTTTTAGAATGGTTGCAGCATCCCAGGGTCATGTGATTGCCTTTTGCGACCTTCCCAGTTGGCTTCCAACAAGCAAAGTCAGTGGGGAAAGCTGGATTCGCTTAACAACGGTGTGATTCATTTAGCAACTGTAATGATTCTCTTAACAACCATGGCAAAAAAAAAGGGTTGTAAAATCAGGCATGACTCACTTAACGATGGTTTTGCTTAGCAATGAAAATTGTGGTCCCAAGTGTAGTCATAAGTCAAAGGCTACCTGTAATACTGAAATTAGAAAAACCAGAGTGGATTTATGGAACCTGACTTTATGTCGTTTAGCTGCGTCCATTGGAGTCTCCCATCTATGGAGAGAATTGTCTTCCTGCAATGCAGAAATTTGCTGTAAAATAGCAAGATAAAATTCTAGCTTGACATATTCCTTTTGTATTAGCAAGGAAAGTGTTTGTTGTAAAGAAAAACATTTAAATGTGGGACACAGAGAGTGCTGGATGTATAAATAAGAGACTTCATTGTTTTTCAATGTCTACAATAACTACAATACATCTAATTCTTTCTCTTTAATTTCTGAGTTTAATTGCGGTTTCAGAATGATGGTTCCATGTAAGTCAATTTTTTAAAGTTTTTGATGGACTCTGAATTCTTTCAGGCGGCATTTGCACAAACCATGAAGCTCTTTTTTTATATACGGTTTGTGAGTCAGTGTTATCAGTAAACACATTATCTCTTTTTACTCCTGTGCAAAATCTCTGTCAGCTCAAGTGCACTTCAAAACCACTGCTTCGAAGGACTGAAGAGCTTTTATCGGAAAAATTAATAATTAAAAGGAAGAAAATACGTGTTTGTCAAAGCCACTCCAAACTTCAATTAAGTGCTCATGGCAAGGAAAGAAACATTGCTTCTTCAAATTATTGATAATTGTTATTTTGAGCAAAAAAATCAGAATAGGCTTAAGTAAAAATATCTGTAAACATTCATGAAGTGGAAATCTCAAATGTGAATCTCGCATTAGGCAAAGTTCTTACCCTTTATTTTTATGCCTGGAACTCATGCCAACTGTAGGACACCCATTTTCTTGCATCTAAATCAAATCCCAGCTGCTTCATCCAAGTTCCTAGTCCTCAACCTCAGTCAAAGTGCATATATTTTATATTAACACCGTCAGTAATGTGTCTGTATTGTGTCTTACGATCAAAATTGTACAAACCACAGTTTTCCTTGTGACACTTCACAGACATGATAGTTGGACTTTGAAGAAGCAGGGTAGGAAGATTATTGACATTTTTGAACTGTGATGTTGGAGAAGACGCCTGGGAATACAGTAGACAGCTAAGGAATGAACAAATGGACCTTCAAATGTCTGACTAGAGAGAGAAGTCACTATACTTCAAACCAGAGGTGGTATTCAGCAGGTTCTGACCATTTCTGGAGAACCAGTAGCGGAAATTTTGAGTAGTTCGGAGAACCAGAAAATACCACCTCTGACTAGCCCCGCCCCCATCTCTTCTCTGCCTCCCGAGTCCCAGTAGATCAACCCGGTCTTCTTTGGTTGCCCTGCACAGGAGAACGGAGCTGGAAAGCAGGTTAGTGGGGTGAGGAGGGAATGTGGATTTTGCAGTAACCTTTCCCCAGGAGTGGGGAGGGAATGGGGATTTTATCCTTCCCGTCACGCCCACCAAGCGATGCCCACAGAACTGGCAGTAAAAAAAAATTTGAATCCCACCACTGCTTCAAACACATTGTATCAAGGTGTATGTGTGCTTGTGTGTGCGCGTGTATCTTCAGCATTGATTCCTGGTTCCTGCAGTTCAAACAAATGGTTATCCAACATCTTTTTAAAAACTTCCAGTGTCGGAGCATTCACAACTTCTGGAGGCAAGTCGTTCCACTGATTAATTGTTCTCACTGTCAGGAAATGTCTCCTTAGTTCTAGGTTGCTTCTCTCCTTGATTAGTTTCCATCCATTGCTTCTTGTCCTGCCCTCAGGTGCTTTGGAGAATATCTTGACTCCCTCCTCTCTGGGGCAGCCCCTCAAATATTGAAACACTGCTTCCATGTCACTCCTAGTCTTTCTTTTCATCAAACTAGACATACCCAATTCCAGCAATCGTTCTTCGTATCTTTTATCCTCCAGTCCTCTAATCATCTTTGTTGGTCTTCTCTGCACTCTTTCTAGAGTCTCAACATCTTTTTTTTACATCATATCGACCACAACTGGATGCTGTATCCCAAGTGTGGCCTTAGCAAGGCATTATAAAGTGGTATTAACACGTGATCTTGATTCTGTCCAGAGGTGGTATTCAGCAGATTCTGACCAGTTCTGGAGAACCGGTAGCAGAAATTTTGAGTCGTTTGGAGAACCGGCAAATCCCACCTCTGACTGGGGATTTTACAGTATCCTTCCCCTGCCACGCCCACCAAGCCACGCCCAAAAAAAATGGTAGTAAAAAAAAATTGAATCCCACCACTGATTCTATCCCTCTGTTTATACAGCCTAGGACCGTATTGGCTTTTTGGGCAGCTGCAGTATACTGCTGGCTCATATTTAAGTGATGGTCCACCAGTTTTTCATATGTTGTTTGACATTGCCTGCTTCTTAGGTCTGAGGGAGAGTGACTGGCCCAAGATCACCCAGCTTGGCAAGGTGTCAGTTTCTAGCCTAAAATCTTAATTACTACATCAAACTAGCTCTCATACAAAGAACTGGTTTTCTTTTTTCTTTTAAAAAGGCGCTAATGCCTGAAAGGGTGGAAGTAAAGAAGCGGATGGCCACCAAGAAGGGGAACAGACTCAGTTATAATGGTGATAGGAACAACCTGAAAAACTAGGTTAGAAGCAGATCATTATGGAGAAAATCTGTCAATGTGATCTGTAGGAGTCAATCAATTCACACCTGTGAATTGGTCTTAGGAGTCAATCAGTTCACACATACACAGACAAAACCTGCCAGAAATAACACTAAAAAAGGGTCACATCTTAATTAAAAATCGAATTAATGGCCTGTAAAGTATTCTAATTCGTAAAAATAGTAACTCGTCTGATATTTTATTCCACCAACCATTCTATTTCATTCACACAAACCAATCTCTAACACACATACACACCGACAAACACAATCTTCCATCCCTCCCTTCCTTCCAAGAGGACAAGCATAAAAAGGGGGGAAGTACCAGAATGGTTAAAGAGATAATTTTGCATAGTACGTATTTCTTAAAATTGTGCATTTAGACTCTTTCCTAACCCTGCATAAGCGCACCAGTCGTGCCTACCGTCCCTGTCCTATTGTTTTTTATTTTTCTTATAAGTATCCATCTCATGTATTCAAAACTATATTTATTCTTATACCTGTATCTTGTAAGCGATTGACAAATCAAATAAAATGTAAATGTAAAAATTCCTTTTTCATGTTCCTTATTGTAATGTTTTGGAGAACACTGCATTTTAATAATACCTAATTTCCAATTTGGTATTTGATTGGAACCTTAAGTAAATTTACATCTGAAAAGTAAGCTAAATGAATTTCATTACCATTTCCAGTTGTAAATCAGACCAGCAACCAACCTGGGCTGGAACTCTGGCAAAAGTCCCGGTTTTAGAGGAAAGAGAAACCTCTTCTACATTTTTATTATAAAGCAATTTTCTTTTGAGATAGTAGGTATATATGAAGAAGAGTTTTGGATTCCAGAATGCTTGGGCACCCTCTAGTGGAAAATAGAAGTAATTGCTTACCTCTAGGAAACTGCTACATACGGTAATCCTGCTTGACAAACTGGGGGAGCCACATGTGACCCTCCGTGCCCGGTTTTTGTTTTTTTTTAAACAAGTTTTATTGATTTTTCAAAAACACACAAATCATCATTAACCATTACATGCTTAACCCTTTTTCCATTATAAATTTAACAAGTCAGATAAAACCTTATTTTATACACTATAATTCTGTTTTAAACCATTTCCATATAAACATACAAAAACCTCTTATCCAATTTCTCTTTACTTCTCTTTACTCTTATTCAATTTCATTATTATTATTTCATCTATTTCTTTGACTTAGTTACCATTATTCTCATTCTATATTTCTGCAAGGTTTTATTAATTCTCCCCTAAAAAAACATATACATACAACACACAAAACATAAAAAAATCTTTTTGGAAAGTAACTTGGCCCCAGGTATCTCTCTCTTCATGGACTTCAGTTATATTCATGCTCATCTTACATGTCATTACTTAGTTTATTTACCATTCTGAGTCTTCTATATTAACTTCTCCACACATTTCACTCTTTCTTAATTCTATCTTAATTAATCATCTTAATTTAAGTCATTATATTTGTATCTTTTGTCCATTCTTTATTATCCCTTTGTCTCGTTCCTTATAAATAAATAAAAAAAGAGTTTCTCCTGAAATCACTAATCAGAGTATGATGCCTTTCTATCTCCCCCCTAAATTAATCAAATTAACATTTAAAATAACACCCAATACCCAATCCGATTCTGCTTGGTACATTCTATCTAAATAGTACATCCAAAATAATTAAATACATAGTTAAACAATAGATCTAAATATTGCATCTTATAACATTCCCAAACAAATACTATAATAAAAATTTCATAATAACATCAATACCATAATCTTATTAAACTCTTTAATTAAAACTCAATATTCTAAGCCTACCCTCATATTATTAAATTTTAAAACCATTAATTATTAAACATTTCAACATTTTACTCTCTTATCAACTCTTAAACCATTTAAGTTTTCTATTTCTAATACAATGCTACAATATCATCTTATGTACCTTGCAAAATCTTTTAAAAAAATAAATTATACTTTACCCTTTATCCCTAAAAAGATTCCTTTTTCCCATCTAATTTCAAAACTTTGTAGCTTTTCTCCACCTTTTCCCTTCCTTTCTTCTCCCAACAAACCTTTCTACCCCCTCTTCTTCTAGCCTCTGCCTTACTGGTTTCCCTTCTCTGTCGTGTTCCTTTTCCCTTTTGTTTACTATCATTATATTGAATTTGCACCTTATTTTTCCCTCTCTTAAGTGTTTTTTTAAATCTTAAGTCCTTTATTTCTCTTCCTTTTCCTCTTCCTTCTTTCTTGGTCGAATTCTGAGATTCATTAAAAATGGCTTCCTCTCCTTCTTCTTCTTCTGCTGTCTTCATCTGTTGTAATGTTTGTTGATAGTTAGTAAGCGCCATTTCTAAAAAAAAGGAAGGCTTCTTTCAAACCATCTTTACCATTTTTTTTGCTTGCTCATATTCTTTTCTCAGTTCCTCAACAGAAAAAGCCATTATAAATCTTTTCTTTTCTTTTCCCCTTCTTTCTTCTTACAACAACCAGAATATTCCAAAAAAATAAAACAGTCCCAAAGTTATCAATCAGTCCAAACCAAGGCAGAGTTCTCACTTTCTCCTCCTGGGGTAGTATCAATCAAAAAAAGAAAGTCCAAATCTGTTTCTTAAAGTCTTATTGCAATATATTTCAGTCTTCAAATCCTTAAGGCACCTCCTCCAACAAAGTCTTAGCATACAAATATTTTTTTTAGTCCTCTCCTTCCCACTCATCACTTAAATCCAGTTTTTACCTAAAAAAATAGGTTTCTTAATATCAGCTTATTAATTCCATAGGGAAGGAGAGTAAACTTTCCTTTCAGCACCACCAAACTGCCGCTTTTTCTCTTCTAGAAGGTATCATTCAGAAAGTCATAATTTTCAGGAATTTTGTTAAATATGTCTTAGAGTCCTGGGAACCAAGAAAAACTTTCTCTTTTCAAAACTTTCTCCACTTCCTCCTGCGCATTCTTACCCGGCTGCCAGCTTCTTTGTGGCGGCCATTGCGGACCCCGCTGCACCGTCTTGGGAAAAGGGGTTCTGCCGGCTGGGGAGGGGGTCTGCCACCCCCAAACCCCTCTCCGAATGCCCCCTATCTTCAGCTGCCCCTGCAGGGCAGCCTAGCTCCGGACTCGTCCGGATCGAGCACCCAAAGCGGCTAGCACGGCAGGGATCGCGCAGCTTCCGGTTTGTCGGCTTCGCGAGTGACCCTCGTGCCCGGTTTTGACTGCGGGCTGGTCCTTTGCTATTTTCAGGCCGGCCCCGCAGGCCTAATTTAGGTACCCCTGCTTTATACCATCCCAGTCAAATAGTTGTCCTGTCTATTTTTGTAAACCTCGAGCAATGGAGCATCCTCAAGTCCCAGAGTCATTAAACAGTTGAAAGTCAAGGACCACCTGAAATTTAAAGCAACAGGTATTCAGTTTCCTGAAACACATCTAGTTTTGGACCAATTTCTCCACCACTTATAACAGTATTTCTCAGCATGGCTGGCTGGGGAATTGTAGGAGTTGAAGACCACAGATCTTAAAAGTTGCTAAGATTGAGAAACACTAATACAAGGTATGAATTTGAATCATTCCGATTTTAAGATGGCAACTTTAAGATATGTGGGCTTCAACCAGTGGTGGACTCAATTTTTTTTACTACTGATTCTGTGGCTATGGCTTGGTGGGTGTGGCAGGGGAAGGATACTGTAAAATCCCCATTCCCTCCCTACTCCTGGGGGAAGGATACTGCAAAATCCCATTCCCTCCCCACCCCACTAACCTGCTTTCCAGCTCCATTCTCCTGTGCAGGGCAACCAAAGAAGACCTAGCCAATCAGCTGGGACTCGGGAGGCAGAGAATCGATGGGGGTGGGGCCAGTCAGAGCTGGTATTTGCTGGTTCTCTGAACTACTCAAAATTTCTGCTACCAGTACTCCAGAACTGGTCAGAACCTGCTGAATACCACCTCTGGCTTCAACTCCCAGAATTGCCCAACCAGTGTGGTTTACTTTCGTATGATTTGCATTGATTGGCAGGAATTCTCCAGGGTTTTCTGCCCTGGTCCACTTTGAAGCCGTCAGGAATTACATTCAGAACTCAGAGGCTGGTAAATCTATCACACAAAACCGTGTTTTGAAATTAGCCAACCACTCAAATAAGAGATTGGGAAGAGGGATATATCATGAGGAGCGGGATTCCAGTCTCTTTCAGTCTTAAATAATGACAAAAGCAGCCTCCATCTGCGTTCCATTTATTTATTTATTTATTTATTTATTTATTTATTTCATGCTGACAATAATTCTTGGTAAGCATTGCTGGTTGGCGTACAGGTGCCCCTTGATGAAAAGAAAAGAAAAAAAGCAGAGCCCCCCCCCTCCATAAGAGAAAGAGGTTCCTTTCTGAACCTCTTGGGAGAACAGAATAACAGAATTGGAAGAGACCTTAGAGATCTTCTAGTCCAACCACCTACTCAGGTAGGAAACCTTACATCATTTTAGACACATGGCTGTCCAATCTCATCCCCTTTTGCACCTTGAAGCCTCAGCATTGAGAGCTACCAAGCAATCCCTCTAAGGACTTGTGGTGGACTCTATGGTGGACTCTATGGTGCTGTTGATCCATGAGACGTAGGGAGCGGTCCGGGTGTAAATCCCAGGTTTCCGCCAATTGCCACAAACAGTGGATCCGGTGGTCACGATGCCTTCAGCAGTGCCGTTGCAAACGATAGGTCCACCGGAATCTCCCTGAGAAGCAAATCAGAGTCAGTCCCAGTTTTAATATTACTATTATTAGTAATACCTTGCTTCAAATCTCACTGTCCAATGAGATCTTCCATCTATTCCTATCACTGACCTACTTTGTAAAGATGTGGTAGAGAAAATATTTGCCAAATATTTTGAACCTATGTGCAGTGTGTATTCCTGGTTGTCCAATTTTGTTTCCCTGTGTCCTTTTTTTTTTTTTTTAAGAAAAACTCTCCATTTGATTTTTGGAATGCTTTTTTTTACTATTAACATTGCTGAAAATTTGCAGCAAGAAAGCATTTCCTTTTCTTCTTGTATTTTAAATTTTCTTTTTCAACTGTATTGCTGATAATTTCCCATAAGTCTTAACCTTCAAGAAAAAGCCTCTTTCAGAAACCAGGACTGGCAGGAGAGCATTCAATAGATTGTAGATAACAGTTTTGTTTTTAATCGTTCTCAAGCTTCCATGAATAAAGAAAATAGTCAAGCCAACCTTGGGAAGCAGTGAGTATGTACTGTATCTTACCCAAACCCATTTTGATGGTTTTTACTTTGCAAATGTTTATTTTGCTTTTATTCAGAATACAATGCTCTTTTCTATGGCTATGCATGCATATTATTGGATGCTGTAACTCTTTTGATGTAATTGGGCAGATGACTATTTCTAAACCAATCAACTTTTGCTTTGAAGTTCTTTGTTGTGCAAACAAAAGTAAATGTAATCCATTTCCCAGGATTCCCCCTTTTCATATGGAAACCGCACTTTATCATAGTACTCTAATAAATTGCTTTTAAATAACCTTCCAACTTGGTTGCTTATTGGAAAAAGTAACCCGAGGCAGAACCTGGGGCCAGATTTGGCCATCAGCATCTTTCCAACCTTTTTTTCTTTCTTCTTCTGTACATATTATTATTATTATTTATTAATTATTATCTCTTTTATTCATTAAACTTGAAACTCAGTCAACTGAACTTTTAAAGATGTATCACAAATATGACTGACTGGGGCCAATGGTTGATACGAGTTGCTGCCAGCATCCTAGGTATCAACCGAGTATCTTCTTAAGATGTACGATGAAGGTATTCAAAGGCAAGAGAGGAAGTACATAGGAATTAAAAATAACTTTATCTCCATCATATTATTCTGCAACTCCTACTTACAACAACACCCTCCATTTGGGGATCATGATTATTCGCCCTCTACTGTCCTGGGAAGCTGCTTAGAGTTATTTTAGTTATTGGGTTAGTATACAATGGATAAGTAAATAAAGTGGATAGATAGATGAGAGACAGAGAGAAAAAGAGAAGGAGATGAAAAAGAGAGAGAGAGAGAGATGCAGATAGACACATAGAATCACACAGAATAATAGGGATGGAAGGGACCTGGGAGGTCTTCTAATCCAACCTCCTGCTCAGGAAAACCCTATAGCCATGATGGTGAACCTGTGGCATGCGTGCTGGCACGCAAGCTGCAGGCAAACTTACCTCACTGTGCATGCGCGCGCCTCATAGCTGATTTATTTCCGGTTGGTTTGAGACTTTTTTCGGCCTCCCAGAGGCTTGGAAAAAGCCTCTGCAAGGCTTTTCAGGACGAATTATAGGCCTGTTTTGTCACTTCCTGTAATACCGGAAGTGACAAAATGGGCCTATAATTCGTCCTGAAAAGCCTTGCAGAGGCTTTTTCCAAGCCTCTGGGAGGCCGAAAAAGGCTTCAAACCAGCCGAAAAACCAGCTGTGAGGTGCAGTGCAGGTAAGGGAGTGGCGAGAGGGGGGATTGACACGCAGTGGCAGGGGCTGGGCATGGGAGGGCGCATTGCATTCTGGGTGCTGGCACATGAGTGCGTGCGTGCTAGTGCACGTGCAATTTTTCACACCTGAGCCCAAAAGGGTTAGCCACCACTGCCCTATAGCATTCTGGACAAATGGCTGTCCAATCTGTTCTTGAAAATCTCCAGTGTTGGAACACGAACAACTTCCAGAGGTAAGCTGTTCCACTGATTAATTGTCCTCAATGTCAGGAAATTTCTTCTTGTAGATATATGATAAATGATGGAAGATGGATGGATGGATGGATGGATGGATGGATGGATGGATAGATAGATAGATAGATAGATAGATAGATAGATAGATAGATAGATAGATAGATATGGATGGATGGATGGATGGATGGATGGATGGATGGATGGATGGATAGATAGATGATAGATAGATAGATAGATAGATAGATAGATAGATAGATAGATAGATAGATAGATAGATAGATATAGATGATATACAGTAGATAGATGATACATATAGATAGATGATACATATAGATAGATGATAGATAGATATACATTAATAGGGACATAGAAAAAAATAGGATAGCCACAGAAACATAAAGTATGGCTGAATATATTATGTGCAGCCTGTGGGTGGTGAGTGAGATCTGGCAGGCCTGCTACCTGCAATATTCATGTTCAAAGGCAGTCTATCCTGAACAAGTTTCAATTCAAATAACCAGGTGTGAGAAGCCATGGGAAGAAAGCAGGGGATGAAGAACAAGCTTTGTGTGAGAAAAGGCTGCGGAGTTTAGGCCAATGGGAAGCCTTAATTAACTCACTGAAACTTTGGCTGAGAATTCACTCTCACAGTTTCCTAGATTCTGCTTTACCCCAGACTAGCATGACAAAGACGTCCTCCTTCTTCCCCCCCTCCTCCTCCCACCAGCCCTATAATCACCTTGCAGGAATCTTTCTTTTTGGATTCAGCGCACATCATGTTCTCTGTCACGCTGCCGTCATGGTATCGCCTCATATTGCATTGATTTCGATCGATGATGCTGAGCTGAACGAACTGCAGCTTGTCTGGTTTCTTTCCCGTATTGCTAATAATGCCCCAGCCGGCCACTTCACACCGAGTATGTTCAGGGACATCATTGTTTACAGTCTGATATGGCAGGATCCGCACATGTGACCCAAGAACCGCGGGCTCTGCAAGCTAATTTTGAGAGAACCAGAGATGAAGGAAGCAAACTGCATCCAGGTCCAGGATATCAATTCCTTCAGATTAACAGAATTGGAAGGGACCTCGTAGGTCATTTAGTGCAACCCCCTGCCCAAGCAGGAGACTCTACACCAGTGGTTCCCAAACTTTTTCAGTCCACCGCCCCCTTTGTGCTACAAACTCATCCTCGGTGTCCCCCACCCAGGGGTGGGATTTAAATTTCTGTGGGTGTGGCCTAATTTGAGGGGTGTGGCTTGCTGGTCACATGACTGGGTGGGCGTGGCTTGCTGGCGGCATGGCTTGCTGGTCACATGACCGGATAGGTGTGGTTTGGTGGTCATGTGACTGGGTGGGCGTGGCCAGGTGACTGGTAAACCAAATACAAGTGGTCCTCACTTAATGGCCGGTTGTTTAGCAAGTGTTCTAATTTATGACTGGCCTCCCCAGAGCTACTTGACCTGTTTTTGGAGTTTTGACAGCCATGCACATACATACACACACACACTCCCTTCTAATCCCACTGGAGCAGGTCATTGGACTAGAATCGGCAAAGCATCTCTGATTAGATTCTAGTAATGAATAAAATCTAATCAGAGATGCTTTGCTGATTCTTGTTGATTTGTTTTATTTTTATTTCTTTATTTTATGTTGCTGAATTGGATTGACATGTGTGTCCCTTCTTGTGCACAACCCAGAAGCTTTTGTGATTCTTTGCAGCAAAAATTATCGACCTCTGGTTTTGCTTGACTTTTCAAACATGCTGGCACTGCCACGTTTTAGGTGCCAGCCCCGCAGGTCCACCCCATTGAGCCCACTGCACCGGAGGGACTTGCCCAAGCAAGTCCGAGCGAAGCAGTGCACCAAGTCAATGGGGTGAGCCTGAGAGAGGGAAAGAGAAAGAGAGAAAAGAAAGAGAGAGAGAGAAGGAAGAAAAGAAAGAGAAAAGGGAAAGAAAGAAAAAGGGACAGATGAAGAAAGAGGGGGGGATGGAAGGAAGGGACAGAAAGTAAAAGAAATAAAGAAGGAGGGAGGGAGGGAGGAGAAAGATAAGGAGATATCTATTCTAGTCCAATCACCTGCTCCAGCAGGGTTAGAAGGGGTGTGTGTGTGTGTGTGTTCTCCTTGTAATTTACCAGTACAATTTGGTTTTGCCTTCTTCAGAATTGGCACTTTAAAACATTGGGGAAAAGTAATTTTTTAGGGTGGAGATCTGGTCCAATGGATCCTGTTTAAAGCTTCAACAAAATGTGAGATCTTCCTGATAGTCTTGGCCATGTTTCGTCCACAAAACCTTTAATTAATAGAAGCCAAAGATGTTTCAATGTCCTTGCAAAGATTTTTCAGTGTGGAAAAGGGCCTCAGACTAAACTAGGCCTCATTTCAAGCTGATGCATCAGGTCTCTCTCTCTCTCTCTCTCCCCCTCCCCCTCCCTCCCTCCCTCCCAGACTGGCTCTGCTGTACTTTCCCAATGTGCCTGCGGGGCCGGTGCTTCAAACATGGATGGATGGATAGAGAGACAGAGAGAGACAGGTGGATAGGTAGGTAGATAGATAGATAGATATTGGTAGATAGATGGGTAGGTAGGTAGACAGAAAAACAGGCAGGCAGGCAGGCAAGCAGACCTTTTGGATGGATGTATGGATGGATAGACAGACAGAATGCGACAGCGGGAGCACTTTGGGAAAGTAAAGCAAAGCCGCTGTCACCACATTCGAGACGCCAGCTCCGGAGCGGTGCAACAGTCAATGGGGTGAGCCTGCAATGCCGGCGCCTCGAATGCCCCCTGCCGCCTTTTAGCACCCCTCTGCCAGCCCCCTTGGGGGCGCTAAGAGGCGGCAGGGAGGCATTCGAGGCGCCGGCACTGCAGGCTCACCCCATTGACTGTTGCACCGGAGAGGTGCAAGGGGCTCAGTGGGGTGAGCCTGTGGAGCCGGCGCGTTGAACACAGTGGCGGCACATTGCAAAAGTAGAGCAAAGCTGCCTGCCCTGGGCTTCCTCAACCCTGCCCTGCTCTGGGAAGGAGGGAACAGCACCGCCCTCTATGACATGAGTGCCTCGAGATGGGGGGGCGGCTTGAGGCTGATCCCTGGCAGGAGGGGCACCCTGTGAACTTGCTGTCAGGCACGGCAACTACAAAGAGGGGCGGGCTTGGCTGAGCAGGATCCTGGAGATTGGCCATGTGATCAAAGGCCCCCTTCCTCTGCCTCCCCCTAGGTCAGGGGTCTGCAACCCTAAACACTCAAAGTGCCATTTGGACCTGTTTCCCACAGAAAACAAAGCACCGGGAGCCCCAAGACATGGGTGGGCGTGGCAACTCAATGTCACTCCCACTGAGTCGCATGAACACGCCCCCCCAGGTTTTGTGGTTTTCTGTGTTTTCTATGGGGAACATGTTGCTCTCTCTCTCCTCCCTCCCTCCCTCTCCCATCTCTATCTCCCTCTCCCTCCTTTCTGTCCTTCTCATCTCTCTTTCTTTCTTTCTCCCTCCCTCCTCTAACTCTCTCTCTTTCTCTCTCTCTATGCCTCTTCCTCCCTCCTTCTCCCCCACTCCCCACCCCCCTTTCCCAACTCCCACACCCAGGGAATAACTGTAAGGAAATTTGGCCACGTTCTTTCTGTCTCTGGAAAGATATACAAATAAACCTTGCATTCCAAAAGGAGTGACAGTCGGGCTGTTACCTCACAGCGCTACGAGGTTGCTGCCTTAGATCGCTGCTGAATCCTTGCAAAACTGAATTGAATTTAATTGAGCCGAATCTCTCTCCCTCCCTTTGCATCTCTCTCTCTCTCTCTCTCTCTCTCTCTCGGAAAGCCCTGCGTGCTCTCCTTGGGGCTCTTCGCTGTCCCCTTTTCTTCCTTCCTTTTGGAAATCTGGGCTGGCTGAAGAACAAGAGGAAGAGGATGAGGAGGAGGGAAGCCTCCACTGCGGCTTCCGCTCGTTCCTCAGCTAGCCCGGATTTCCAAAAGGAAGGAAGAAAAAAAGGATCGCGAAGAGCCCCAAGGAGAGCAGGCAGGACTTTCCGAGAGCGTGAGAAAGCTTCTTTTCTTTCTTCTTGGCGAGTTTTTGGAAATCCAGGTGGGCTGAGGAACGAGGGCAAGCCGTGGCGGGGACTTCCTTCCTCTCCCTCTCCTCTCCTTCTCCTCTCGGGCGCACCACCACAGCCGGCTCCAGGGCTGTTCGCTGCTCTTGCAGCACCTGTGCAGCACACTCACATTTAGTGCACTTTACTCCTTCCCCTCCTCCTCCTCCTCCTCCTCCTGGAGCCCATTACAATGCGGTGCGTCGGAGCTGCCGCATTCGAGGCGCCGGCTCCGGAGCGGTGCGACAGTCAATGGGGTGACCCTGCAGGGCCTCGAACGCCCCCTGCCACCTCTTAGCGCCCCCTGCCAGCCCCCTTGCCTCTTAGCGCCCCCCTAAGGCATCCCACCGGCCCCCAGGGGCTGGTACCGCCCCCTTTGGGAACCACTGCTCTACACCATTTCTGACAGATGGCAGTAAATTCTTTCATTTAAATCAGGGTCTGGTCAACCTTGGCAACTTTAAGACTTGTGGACTTCAACTCCCAGAATTCCTCAGCCAGCTTTGCTGGCTGAGGAATTCTGGGAGTTGAAGTCCACAAGTCTTAAAGTTGCCAAGGTTGGACACCCTGATTTAAATCATCAATTTCAAGTTTTATCCCCAATAGCCAATATTCTATTGCCATAAAACAGGAAGAATGGGGGAGCATTAGGTTGAGAGATCAATTCTAGGTAGCTACAAATGTTTCTTTCCTGCTGGGCAGAGAAAAAATATTTGCTGTGAACTCCACATGGTGTCAGGAAGGGAATCTGTCCAGCAAATGCTCAGCTCCATCCACACTGCCTCAAACAGGGATTAAAGGGTTGTAAAAAAAAAGTTGATCCTGAAAGTGGGAAAATAAAACAGGACCTAAGTTTGCACCAAACCCCACTTTGTATGATGGTTTAGTAAGATTCGGACATGTTCCTGCAAAACCTTGCATGAAACAATACAAAAAAGATAAAAAGGGAATTTTAATTTTTGTTGAATGTGCTTCATCTAGTGTTTATTTCCTTTTATCAACATGCACAAATACTAACAACAGAGATATTAATACTGTATTAAGTAATTAGTTTAAGACTAAAATTATAATTACATAACTAACACTTTGATATGAATTACATCCTTTTTTTAACCTTAGACTGCACTCAGTTTTGGATAAAAAAATAAATAATCTTTTGCTTGGAACAATGACATCCTAAATGGCAATTAATATTGAAAAGAACTTTTACTTTTCTCTTTTTATTTCCAACACTTTGAGCTTTTTAAATAATGGCATGTTAATTGTTTTAAATCATGTTATACAGATTTTATTGCAATGAAATAGCACAATGCATGATGATGTACAACATTACAACAAAAGGAAAACAACAGAAAAAAAGAGAATTATCAATATGAGTGCACTTTCTGCAATTGCTTTTAATCATACGTGTGCTGTATATGGAAAATATAGAATTAAAAGGACATTAAAAACTTAAATACAGGATGCATCTAAAAACAAGGATGAGGTTCAGTGCGTTTAGTTATATGCTCATTTACAGGGCTGCCTATCTCATATTTTGATTCTAGGCAACTCACAACTATCTGTTCTGCAATTATGAATGCCATCGTGACTTTTTTAATGCCATCCTCCCCAGAACCCTATGTGAGTGTGCAATGGTCTGTGCAAAATGTGATTTGAAAAAAAAAAACGAGAAAAGAAAAGAGAGGATTTTAATGCCTCAGTCCTGTGGTGCGATTCAACTGGTGTAACAACCAGTTCAGTTTTGTGCACGCGATCTACGTTTAAAAAAAGCCCATTTTCAACTGAATTACTTACCTTCTACTGCAGTGCCGGTGTCTGAAACAGCTGAGGCGCGGCAAAACCGCTCTGCCATGCAAATCAGCTGTGCTAAAAAAAACACAGGAAAGAGCGCGGGGGGTGGTGGGTGGGAAACACTCACTGGAACTACCGGTTCACTCGAACCAGTCCGAACCAGTAGATCCCGCCCCTGCCTCAGTCCCAATTCAGAATCAAGGAGCTCCTGCTTATGGCGTTAAGGAGACACCTCCCTTGACCTTTTAATGACCAAGGTGCACACAGTCCCAAAAGGTAATAGAGTCAGCAGAAAAACCAAATTGGATTTCGTTTCCTCTTAAATTGTCGCTGCAAATAATATTTTTAATAGGATGGCCACCCAGAGCATTGATCATTCTCACTCCCATTCCATCACCCAAAACCATCACTTAGCAGCAATTTTTTAATGGGCTTGTGGAGAGTATATAGGTAGTCCTCGACTTACAACCATTCGTTTAGTGGCCAAAGTTTCAACAGCACCGAAAAAAGGGCCTTATGACCACTTTTCACACCTATGACCGTTATGGTGACCGTTATGGTCATGTGATCAAAATTCAGTTGCTTGGCAACTGGCCTGTGCTTATGATGGTTGCAGTGTCCCAGGGTCACATGATGATCCCCTTTTGCGGCCTTCTGACAAGCCAAGTCAATGGGAAAGCCAAATTCGCTTAAGAACTGTGTGTTGACAATGGCAGTGATTCACTTAACAACCGTGGCAAGAAAATGGGGCAAAATTCACTGAACTCCTGTCTTGCTTAACAATGGAAGTTTGGGGCCAATGATGGAATTATCGTGTTCATAAGTCAAAGACTATTTGTACGCTCAAATCAGAAGATCACAAGATTCCTTCACAACTCTGGTTGTGTTGAAACTGAAAGAAGAAGATTCTATGAAGATTCCCAGTCATCCAGGTCATGGTTGTCCCAAAGGTGGTTATTCTTTGAAGATGTTTTACTTCTCTGAAGAAGCTGAAGAAACTTCTTGGACGAGAAACACAATGTCTTCAAAGAATTAGAAGAAAGTCCAGCTGCCTCTTCAAAAAAAAAAAAGCACCTTTGGGACAACTGAAAGAAAACGATTCTCCCGAATCAGAAGGGCTAATGTTAAATCTGCAAAAGACAAAGAACAAAAAAACCAGACAGCTTTTCTCCAGTGGGACTCAAATCAGTTTGCTATGTTTGTGGGTAGGTGTCTTGACTGAAGGTCTTAAAGGTGAATTCCCAATAAGATGCACAACCTACCTAAGATATAGGAACCTCTCCTTAGGTGAGGGAGAGAAGGAATAAAGTCACTTGCTTGAAAGCGGGATCACCATGACATTGACACATGATGGCTCTGTGGCGGCTTAAGAAGGAAAGACATTGTTTTTGCGGGAGGTAAAAAGACAGATAGTCATTTAAAGCAAGGGTCCCCAACCACCAGGCCCGGACCGGTGCGGTCCGTGGAACATTTTCTACCAGGCCGCCAGTTTGCTGGGCGCCGCCATCTTGTTTCGATGAGAAAGTGCTTCCGGGTGAGCTTTTCTGGTTGGAAAGCAGCATTTGGGTCCTGAAGGAATCCTCGCGCCTTAGTTTCATCGAAGGGGGCAGCTTTGAATGAAACTAAGGCGCGAGGATTCTTTCAGCACCCAAGGCAAGGCGAGCCGGCGACCGTCCAAGCCGTCCCGAAGCCCATCGACAAAGGTACAAAGGAGGAGTTGAAGGTGGCGGGGAGAAGCGGGGGACGGCTGGCTGGCGGTCACTCAGCTCGCCTTGTCTTGTCATGCGTGCTGATGCGTCCGGGCGCGGATCATTTTGTGATGCGGTACCAGGCCGTGGCACAAAAAAGGTTGGGGGCCACTGATTTAAAGCATGGCTGGGAGTTAAAACAGAGTCAGTATCATGGGATCAGAAGCTAACGATGGGGTGGCCGGATTGTTCTGTTGCAGTTGAAAATCAGAGGTTGGGAAAGTTATGGGAAGACACCAAAGAACAAGATTATCAGTAGAAGTAGAAGACACTAAGGTCAGACCAGATAAAAGTACCGTATTTACCAGACTATAAGCCGCTACTTTTTTTTTGAACCCTGCGGCTTGTACAACAATGCAGCTTATCTATAGATTTTTCTTCACTAACTGCCATCAAGGGGCGCAAAAACGCGACAGACGCAAGAGGTCAATGCAAAGAAGAAGACGCTACCGGTAGTTTTTGGCGCACTCGACGCAAGCAGCGCGACATGCACGAACGCAAAATATTTTTCACACCCTCGTCATGGAAAGTACACGAAGAAAAGCATATGATGCAGCTTTTAAGTTGAAAGCAATCGATCTGTAATCCAGGAAGGAAATAGAGCTGCTGCACGTAAGCTTGGCGTTAATGAATCAATGGTGAGACGTTGGAGATGTCTGGCCGCATGCGAAGAGCATTCTTCTCTTTCTGTGTAAATATCTCATTTCACAACGTATATATCTGCGGCTTATAGTCTGGTGCGGCTAATATATGTAAAAATATTTTTTTCTTTTAAAATTTAGTGGGTGCGGCTTGTATTCCGATGCGCTCTATAGTCCGGAAAATACGGTAATCTTTGCTTGACAACTGAATGTACACTTTGATAATCATAGGTCAGTTGTCCAATTGCTGAAGACTGTTATCTACACAGAACCCGCCCCTGGAGATATCTGGGATGAAAGAGGCTTTGTCAATGATAACAGAAAGAGGCTGGTAAGCATTTCAGATCAAGAGAGAAGATGCATAGGGAGAGGCAAGAGAAGGGCAACTTCTGTCAGGCTTCCCATGCGAACCAGATAGGAAATTAGACAGAACACAGGTAGTCTTTGACATTTGTTCAAAGTTACAATGGCACTGAAAAAAAGTGATCTATGACCATTTTTCACACAACCATTGTAGCAACCCCATGGTCACATAATCAAAATTCAGATACTTGGCAACTGGCTGATATTTATGAGAGATGCAGTATCACAGGGTCATGTGATTACTTTCTGTGATCTTTTGACCAGCCAAGTCAACGGGGAAGCCGGATTCACGTAACAACCATGTTACTAACGTAACTGCAGGCGATTCACTTAACAACCGTAGTAAGCAAGGTCATAAAATGGGGCAAAACTCACTGAACAACTCTCTCGCTTAGCAACAAAAGTTTTGGGCTCCATTGTGGTCGCAGGTTGAGGGCTATCTGTAGAATCTTGTACATGTGGTACGAAGTATGATTGTTCTGCTGTCACCTTTACAGCTTGATAACTTAGGGGGAGAAACCCACGTGAGCTTCTTCCCCGACCACTATACAGCTGTGGACCCCGTTCCCTCTTTATCTAGGGAGAACTTCTTCGTCAGCTCCTTCCCACACGCCATTACATTTTCTTCAAAGGCAAAATCGATCTAAGCCGTGGGATGCCCACCTGGATAAGCAGGAGATCGTGGAGAATGGTGTCTTCGCTGCTCCCTGGGTGAGGAATGAGTCGACGGATTCCATACAGACGCTTGTTCGGTTCGGTTTCTGAGAGCGAATGGGCTCCCAAGAGGACCTGCAGCGTCCCGTTTTTCCTGCACCAGAGATTGTGGTTAGTCTTGTTAGGGATAACATTGTTTACCCTAACTGGTTTGGGTAAAAATAATAAATAAGTTATCATGGTTTGTTGGTTAAAGTGTGTGTAACTTTAACTATAAGAATGTAATTAAGGGTGTGGTTGTAAAAGCACCATAAAAGAAGCAAGTCAATTGCAGCTCTCTCTCTCTGGCTTAATGATCCCTAATTACTGGATGGATTGATGACTGCGTTTTTCCTTACTGGAACGGAGGAGAGAAAGGAGTGTTGATTTCTCAAGGAGAGAAGAGATAATATGGACTGATTTATTGTAAGTGAACTGACATTGGCTATTTAACACAGACTTTGCAAATTGAGTATTCCCGACTGAAATGACTGAAATGATACATGACTAATGGACCGTTTATTTTGACTATGCTATAATTCCTAATGGAATAAACTATATTTTTTGATAGCACAAGCGTATCTGTTTTTTACTGCGTGTTAACTAAAATACAAACTTATCTCACACATTTACCTGTCTGCCTATCTGACTACGCTACACATTCTGTTTAGTTTGTTTTCCTTAACACTCGTTGGGGAATTCAGGCTTAACAAGTCTGAATAATCAGGACCCCCTATGTCAACAGGTCTCTAGCATGCCTCCTTCTCCTACAACCCTTTGGAGAATGGTGTCTTCCATCATTTTTAGATTGATGCATGTTCTAATTTTTTAATTGTTCTAATTGTCAGGAAAGTTCTCCTTAGTTCTAGGTTGTTTCTCTCCTTGATTATTTTCATTGTTTCTTGTTCAATAAATGTGGAAACATAAAGAGTTAAAACCTCAGTGGAATCTTTTCAGCTCTGTTCATGTTTTGCTCGTGATCCTAAACGTAATAAAATTTTAGTTGAAGGACTTAATACTCTCTGAGCTTGGTTGTTTTCTTACAGACATTTCATTACCCAAACTAACTAGGTAACATCCTCAGTGCTAGTGATGACTCAAACAGCACCAAGGACCGTTCATTTCAACCCTACAAAGAGAGCTACAAATACTCTCTTTTATTAGAATTACAGTTGATCAAGAAGGAAAGTCAAATTAAAAATAAATGGATTTTAAAAAGCGAGACATCTAAGAAGACTGAGTCAAAACTAAGTATGACAACTTCTTGGAATTGGTTTTCATATCAGCGTATGATATAGCCCAGTGGCGGCTAACCTTTTTGGGCTCCTGTGCCAAAAATTGTGCGCGTGCTCGCATGCCAGCACCCAGAAGGCAATGTGTGCCCCCCCACGCCCCCTGCACATGCGCGCACAGTCCCCTTGCCCCTCACCCCCTTAGTTGCACTGCCCCTCACAGCTGATTTTTGGCTGGTTTGAGGCCTTTTTTGACCTCTCAGAGGCTTGAAAAAAGCCTCTGCAGGCCGAATAGGCCCGTTTCATCACTTCTGGTATTACAGGAATTGACAAAATGGGCTATTTGGACTGCAGAGGATTTTTTCAAGTCTCTGGGAGGCCAAAAAAGGCCTCAAACCAGCCAAAAATCAGCTGTGAGGCGCGTGCATGCGCCGTGAGGTAATTCTGCCTGCAGCTTGCGTTCCAGCACAAATGGCTCTGCGTGCCACCTGTGGCATGTGTGCCATAGTTTCACTATCACGGATATAGCTTGTTAATGAGATAAAAAGTTAATCAAAGGAAACTTATGAGTCAACCAACCAACCAACTACATATGAGGTTGGCTAAGTTTGCACTGTGGGGCTTGTTTAAATAAACAGTTTTGCTGAATATACTACATACAGAGTGGTTGTGTTTGCGTAACTGTATTTGCCCTCTGAAACAACAAGTCATCCCTTGATAACAGTCTTCCAACTGATTGATTCAGAGGGCAAACATAGTTATGTAAACACAGCCACTCTGTATCTTCCAATATTTGAGGGGCTGCCCCACAGAGGAGTGGGTGTTGACCTCCAAAACACCTGAAGTTCGGACAAGAAATAATGGGTGGAAACTTATCAAAGAGAGATCCAACCTAAAATTAAGGAGAAATTTCCTGACAATGAGAACAATTAATCAGTGGAACAACGTGCCTCTAGATAGAAGTTGTGGGTGCTCCATCACAAGGTTTTTAAGAAGAGAGTTGGACAGCCACTTGTCTAGAATGGTATAGGGCAGGGGTCTCCAACCTTGGCAACTTTAAGACTTGTGGACTTCAACTCCCAGAATTCCTCAGCCAGCAAAGCTGGCTGAGGAATTCTGGGAGTTGAAGTCCACAAGTCTTAAAGTTGCCAAGGTTGGAGACCCCTGGTATAGGGTCTCCTGCTTATTATAAGAATATAGCTATTCAAACTTTAAACATCACCCCAGAAGGGAGGGAGGGAAGAGAAGGAAGGAAGAGGAGGAAGGAGGGAGGGGGAAGGAGAAGGAGGGATAAGGGAAAGGGACTGTGTCCATGTCTAAAAACCAGCAAGATATTACCTAATAATGAATTTGGAGATGTTTGTATCTGCCAACATGCATCTTCTTTTTTTCTTTTTCTTTTTATAGTTTCCTCTTCCCTGAACAACTGCCAATAATTAAGGCAGCAGATACCACCAAATGGTTGCCTTTTTGTAGGCAAAGGAGTGGATTTCTGTGGTGGATTACATCTGTCTGCCTGCTAATTTCTGAACATTCAAGCTGGTCTAAAGCACAAGAGGAGGCAGGTTATATGGAAGTAAACTGCTCAAAACTCGATTGCAGAAAATACAACTTCAGCAACAGAGTGGTCAATGCCTGGAACGCCCTACCCGACTCCGTTGTTACAGCCTCAACCCCTCACGGCTTCAACCTCAAACTGTGGATCTCACCCCATTCCTAAGAGGTCCTTAAAGGGGGCGTGTGTAAGCGCACCAGCGTGGCTCCCGTCCCTGTCTTACGGTCCCCATTCATCTGTATTTACTCCTTTGTTCTTGTTTCTGTTCATACTTACACTTGTTACCTTGTACATGTTTGACAAACCAACCAACAAATAAATATTCCTGACTGGTGGACCGATTCCTTGCTGTTACCCAAAGTGGAAAATGAGCTTTGCATCTTCAGTCACCAGAGGAGAAACCCCACACTCACGTTTCCTCCAAGCAATGGGCTGCGCTGAGCACCCACTGAGCGGTGATCAGGAACCCTCCGCAGAGATGCTTCCCGTCCTCCTGCAGAGATGCCATGTAAGGCCTGTGATGGGGGGCGCTCTCTGATCCCCCCAGGATACGGCCCCTGGGACGATTCGCTGGGAGGGAGAAAATGCTGTGTTTTAACCTGCATCCTGGAAAACCACTTTACTTCTGCCCTAAACCCAGGCGGGAACATGCATAGGGCCGCATTTCAATATGTAGAACAGGCTGGTGGGAAAGGAATGCGGAATTCAAAATCCCCGTGGCTACCAATCTATGGTGAAGGAAGACATGAAAATGCTGCAGGATTGGATCAAACACCCCCTTTTTTGCCCCTTATGCTGGTCCAATTAGACCTGCAATTAATTGGCTTTTTCCCCCCCGGAAATAAAGTGGGGGGGGGGAAAGATAACCATCTCTCTTTTGGAGTAGAAAAAAGCCATCAAATTAGAACTAAATTCACCTTGGCTTTTTAAAAAATCACATCAGTCTGCCTAATGTGGAGATGGCCTTGTTTTTGAAGGCCCTGGAGAACTGTTCCAGCACTGTGTTGGAGAAACAGTTTTTTTTTCCTGCCTTGTTGAAAAAAATAAACACATGAAAACAGTGATGCAGTCCCTAAAATGGGCTGAAAAGTAGTTTTTTAAAAGCCAATTCGTCTAGGGAAAAATGACATTTTTAGCTGCATGAAAAAGGCCCATCAATTTTACAGAATGTATGTCCCCTTTATTCTGGCCTTCACTTTCATAATGTGTATAGATAGATAGATAGATAGATAGATAGATAGATAGATAGATAGATAGATAGATAGATAGATAGATAGATAGATAGATAGATAGATAGATAGATAGATAGATAGATAGATATAGATATAGATATAGATATAGATATAGATATAGGTATACACACACACACACACACACATCTAATGCTGTTTTTTGCCCTACCTTTATATATAAATCAGAAGTGGTATTCAGCAGGTTCTGACCAGTTCTGGAGAACCGGTAGCAGAATTTTTGAGTAGTTTGGAGAACCAGCAAATACCACCTCTGACTGGAGATTTTACAGTATCCCTCCCCTGCCACACCCACCAAGCCACGCCCACGGAACCAGTAATAAAAAAAATTGAATCCCATCACTGATATAAATATGTATATATAAAAGAGTCACTACCCCCATATGTTGATGAAAGTAAAAGGGTATGTATTGCCCTTTTACTAAATACTACCAACTCTATTTAGAGATAGACTACCTCCATCCATGGAGGTTCCATTTCTTGGCTGATAGTACAAATTGCTTTTTCAATTCAATTTGGCTTTGGAAAATTTTGTACAACTATATCATAGGTTGGGTAATCAAATGATGGGTTGTTGTTGTTGGTTGTGAAGTTGTGTCTGACCCATCACAAGCCCATGGACAACGTTCCTCCAAGCCTTCCTGTCCTCTACGATCTTCTGGAGTCCATTTAAGCTCACACCTACTGCTTCAGTGACTCTATAGTGCCCCTGATGGAGACTGACTCTGAGGGGGAGGAGGAACAGCCGGCAGGGAGTGGAGGTGTGGCTCCGGAGGTTGGGAAGGAGGCTGGGGAAAGGCAGAGGCCGGCTGAGAAGTCAGATGAGGACCCAGGCCCATCCCCTATCCCTCCAAGGGCACGCAGGAAGGAGAAGATAATGGAGAGACGTTGTCTACTTGGGAGGAGAGGGCTTTGATCCTCTTCATGGGCTGCAGCTGTGACAACTGAATGAGAGTATGGACCTGCGTACGGGCGAACGCTGGAAACAAAGCGTGGAAATATCTCTAGTTTATAGTTCCTCTCTGAGTTTGGCGTCCTTCCCAGTGTGTGTTATCGGTGGACGTCCTCCAGCCCTTATCTTGCCTTGTTTGTGTTGCTTTTTTCCTTCTTCTTGTAACTGTTTGCGTGGGAATTTTTTGGCTTGGAAGAAAGTGAAGGAATAAAAGGGGCTTCACCTGTTTTCTGTGACTGTGTTTGTTTTGTATCCCACCCTGGGTCACCACAGACTTCATCCAGCCACCTCATTCTCTGTCATCCCTTTCTTCTATTGCCCTAATCTTTCCCAGCATTAGGCTCTTTTCCAGTGAGTCCCATGGACAGCACCAAAAGGCAAAAAAAAAAAAAAAAAGGATGGGTAAGGAAGGATATTTAAAGTTTTTAGAGACCAGCCTTTATGCCTCAATATCAACACCTCCATAGGATAAAAGAACTGGAGGAAGCATATGAGCAAAGGTACACTACAGGTAGTCCTCGACATGTAACGGTTCATTTAGTGACCATTCAAAGTTATGACAGCACTGAAAAAATGTGACATGACCATTTTTCACACTTATGACTATTGTAGTGATCACCTTTGCAATTTTCTGACAAGCAAAGTCAACAACTGTGGCAATTAAGGTTATTAAAATGGGACAAAATTCACCTAACAACTGTCTCACTTAGCAACATAAATTTTGGTCTCAATTGTGGTCATAAGTCAAGGACTACCTGTATTTTGGAAAGCTCTCTTGCCATTTCTTTTTAAAAAACTGAGCTGGCTGTTATTATTATTTCCCTGTTATTATTATTTCCCTGGAGGTTCCTTGTAGCTTCCTGTGTCATTTATGGTCTCAATATTTTTTTCTCTCCAGTGAATACACAGCTGCCACGTATCTTAAGGTGTGGCATCAGCCCATACCTGCCATAACTTTCCTTTGCATCTCCTAGCACTGCTACTTGCTTAAAATCTATGTTTTTTTAAAATCCACTAATATGCAAAAGATGGTCTGGTAAATCTAATCTCTGCCACTTTTAAAAATCCATTATTTGGGGAAACAAGAAACCTACTCTTGCTCATAATTGTTAAAGAATAGAATACTTCAGCTATTCAACTAATTAAATCATGAAATAACTACCTAGATTTTAGACTAGCTTAGGGTTGCAAAAATAGTCTCCACAATTTGTTGTTGGTTCAGAAAAGTAGGTGAATTGTATAAACCATAATTCAATTAACCATGAGTTAAACCATAGATAAGTAAGATACACCCCATTCCTAAGACCTCACCCCATTCCTAAGAGGTCTGTAAGGGGCGTGCATAAGTACACCATCGTACCTATTATCTTGTAAGTGATTGACAAATCAAATCAAATCAAATCAATAAATAAAATAAACATCCGAAAAGGGTAGACCCTGTATTGCAGGAAAAATGCTAGGAAGGAGAAAAAATAAGATTAAACACAACTTTTGAACTGCAGCAAAAATGCTACAGCAAGCAGAGAGGAAGGAATAAAAGTGTATTAATCAACTCACCAGAAACGGAGAAGATGCTCAAGGAAATTATTAAGAGCCAAAAGGAAAATCTAGCCATCTTTAGCTCAGGGCTCTGGGTCTTTCTTCAGATCTAATGCTGTTTTTTGCCCTACCATGAATTCAGCAGGACTAACATCGGATTTCCGGGAAGGGCTTTTTTTTTATCAGTCCCAGTGATGTCCTTGACGTCAGCATTTTGCAGCAAAACAAAGAGATAAATGATACTCCCTGTTATTTGTTTTGGCCCAGAAACCTCTGGGAAGGAACCACACTTGAAATCTCCCTGAAAGTGAACTTTGAGAAAATTGTTTGCTTTTAATTTGAACTCGCCCCCTTTGAAGACATTCCTGCAGAGATGTCACCAGAAGGGGAGGGCGAACAGGGACTCGAATTAGTTTTCTTTCCCTCCAATGATCCCTTTTAGATCAGGGGTGTCCAATCTCGACAACTTTAAGACTTGTGGACTTCAACTCCCAGAATTCTCCAAGAATTCCCACAATCCTGGCTGGGGAATTCTGGGAGTTGAAGTCCACAAGTCTTAAAGTTGCCGTGGTTGGACACCCCTGCTTCAGATGGAGACACGGGTGAGACAATGCAGATTCTTCTAAAATGTATTATAAAGAAAGGTCTTGCTTGCTTGGCCCTAGGATCAGACTGATCCATGCACACGGAATGAACCTTATCAAGTACAAAGTTCCTCCACGGGGAAACAGAAACAAAAATGTGCAGGCTATATATTTATTTAATCAATTTATCTGACTGCTTGTCTGGCAAACACAATTCCTGGCAGCTAACATGTAAAAACAGTCTATGTGAGTATGCACTGATATCTTGCCTTCATTCTTTTTATAAATAACTCAAGCCAGTGAATATATATAAAAATTTTTCCTCCTCCTATTTTCCCCACAATAACAACCCTGTGACGTGGGCTGGACTGAGAGTGAATGACTGGTCCAAAGTCACCCAACTGGCTTTCATATCTCAGTTCGGACTAGAACTCCTAGCCTCCTGGTTTGTAGTCTGGTGCCTTAAATACTAGAGAAATACTAAATATTAATAATGAAAGAATGGCAGTGTAACAATGGTTCCTCCACACAGGTTAATCCCCTCTAAAGAACAGACAGAGACCTGCTGATTCTCAAGGCCTGGAGGATATCCAGCTCTTCAAAACTTACAAAATATGTTGGGTGAGAGAAACTGGTTTGGAGAGATCGCTTGCGAAAACGATCTTGGAATCATTCTTGGTTATCAACTAAATGTGGATCAATTGTGAAATGTGGTTGGCATAATGACAAAAGCAATCTTAGGCTGTCTCAACCCAAAAAAAGCTCCACATCACAAGAATTAATCATCGCATTTTATTTTGCAGTAATTAGTCCTCAAGGCAGGGGTGATGTCCAGTTCTGAACATTATAATTTTAAAAGGCTTCGGACACACAAATAGCACCAGGGAAGGACAATAAAGACGCTTGGGAGAAAGCTGTCCACAGGATCTGGTCAGAAAAATAAAATAAAAAATGGTGTGGTTGATGCACATAGAAACAGTCTGAGCTATCTTGATTATTATTATTATTTTACTATCCTCCATGGTTATCCCTGATCAGGAGTCTAGAAAGTAAACCAGACCATAGAGGTAATTTCCTCTAGTGATTAAGGATCTAGTAGGGCTTGAGACCAGGAGACTGTAAGTTCTAGTCCCACCTTTGGCATGAAAGCCAGCTGGGCGATGCTAGCTAGGTACTCTTTCTCAACCCACCTCACCGGGTTGTTGTTGTCAAGAAATAGGAAGAGAAGGAAGTATTAGGTATTTTGCTGTCTTGAGTTCTTTATAGTAGTACAAAGACAGAATATAAAATGAAAAATAAATAAAAACCAAACGGAAGCATCTAGGAATGTTCTTGATAAAGAATGGTTTGAAAGGAGATATGATACTTCCTGAAATCAGAATAAATGTACATAACAAAAGCGTTAAAACTAAAGCGTTAAAACTAAAGCTAAAGTGTTGGGAGAAGTTACTCCAATTTAATTGATTCAGCAACCATTTCTTGGGGATATTTTTGTTTGCACAACTCTGATGTCTAAAAGCTCTTCTGATCAAGTTTCATTTCCTTTTGTGTATGGGTGAATGAGAATTCCAATTCAAAGTTTGTGACAAGGATGAACACCACCCAAGATTGATGATTAAAGTCAGAACAAATATTTATTGTACTTCCATTTCTAAAGAAATAAACCTCAACCCTAGAATTACTGCCTAAAGAACAGTACTGTGAGACTCAAAAGTTGCTGAGCTAAAAAGACTCAGAGATGCTTACAGAAGATAAAGTTTTCTTGATGTTTACCATGATCCACAGAGATGGAAATGTTGTTTCACAACTTTCTTCCTCAAAATGCTTCCATTATATTCTTATGATATTAATCCTAAATAAAATGTTGTGAAGAAGTAAATTGGCCAAGTCTTTATTGGCCAAGTGTGATTGAACAGACAAGGATTTTGTCTCTGGTGCATAAATTCTCAGTGTGCATACAAACAACAAAGTGATAAATTGTAAATCATAATCCCAAGATACAATAATAAATCATAAGATACAACCAACAAAGTGATAGTCATGTTACCAATAGGAATGAGTAATAGGAAAGAGGAGAAGAATCATAGCAATACAGCCCTACTACATGGGTAAATATCTTAGGCATAAGACAGTGCTGTAGGAATACTGGTAGATGTTTAGCAGAGTGATGGCATCTGGGCAAAAACTGTCTTTGTGTCTAGATGTTTTGGCCTGCAATGCCCTATAGCGGTATCCAGAGGGGAGGAGTTGAAACAGTTTATGTCCAGGATGTGAGGGGTCTATAGATATTTTCTCAGCCCTTTTTCTGGCTCGTGCAGGATATAGATCCTCAATGGAAGGCAGGCTGGTTGCAATTGTTTCTTCTGCAGTCCTAACTATCAGTTGAAGTCTGTACCGGTCCTGTTTGGTTGCGGTACCAAACCAGACAGTTATAGAAGTACAAATAACAAATTTGATAATTCTTCTGTAGAACAGTGTCAGCAGTTCCTGGGGCATTCTGAGCTTTCTGAGTTGGCATAGGAAGACATTGGCAAAGGAAGAAACCCTTTGTGACTTCATCAGGGTTGCATTTTCCATTGCATTTTCCATGACAGAAATTTACTCAAATATATTTTCTTCAAACAAGGATTTAAGAAAAATCTCACCAAAATAAAAAAATCTCTTTTGAGCTTTGCTACCAATCCATAGCTGACTTGTAAAGCAAAAGAGACCCAAGTTTATACAATCAGTTACTACTTCTACACTGAGTAGACATTATAGGAGGAGAGTTGGGTCATGAAATCAGGTGGTAGATCATTAATGAGAGATCCAACCTAGAATTAAGGAGAAATTTCCTGACAGTGAAAACAATTAATCAGTGGAGCAGCTTGTCTCCAGAAGTTGTGTGTGCTCCATCATTGGAGAGTTTCAAGAAGAGATTGGACAATCATTTGTCTGGAATAGTATAGGGTCTCCAACTTGAGCAGGGGGTTAACAGATAACAGATAATCAAAGTTGGAAGGGACCTTACAGGTAATCTAATCCAACCCCCTGCCCAAGTGGGAGACCCTACACCATTTCTGGCAGATGGGAGTCCAATCTCTTCTTGAAGGTCTCAAGTGATGGCGCTCCCACAACTTCCAAGGGCAAGTTGTTCCATTGGTTGATTGTTCTCACTGTCAGAAAGTTTCTCCTTATTTCCAGGTTAAAATATCTCCTTGTTCAGTTTCCATCTATTATTCCTTGTCTGGCCTTCAGGCTCTTTAGAAAATAGATTGACCCCTTCCTCTCCGTGGCAGCGCCTCAAATATTGGAAGACTGCTATCATGTCTCCCCTGGTCCTTCTCTTCACTAGACTAGCCATGCCTAGTTCCTGTAACTGTTCTTCGTATGTTTTAGCCTCCAGTCTCCTAATCATCCTGGTTGCTCTTCTCTTACTTTTTCTAGAGTCTCATAATCTTTTTTATAATGTGGTGACCAAAACTGGATGCAGTACTCTAGGTGTGGCTTTACTAAGGCTGATAGGTTGTTATTCTATGTTAAAAGTGTTGTGAATCAATAAAAGTTACTAACATAAATGCAAATCAGGGTTTGGAAACCTGCACACCTGATTGGCCCTTATACAACAACTAGGGATTGGTCCATAAGTAGTCCCTGATTGGCCACTATTTGGACACTTCTCATTGGTTATAAGTTTGAACGTATGGCACATGCCATTGGTTAATAAGGTAGCAGATAACCCTATAAAAGGGTTGCTGTTGCCCATAGCCTTGCTCTGTTCTGTTCTATTTACGATTATTAAAGAGTTGAAGTCACTGGTCAGATGTCTGGTCTCCTTTATTTCCCAAACTTAACACTGGCGACGAAGGTGGGATACGGAGACCGAAGAGCTGACTGAGTTACAGAGCAACCAACAGAGCACGTGGTCGAACACGCACCATCAACGGCAACATGGCCAGCGGTGCCGTACCACCCGCTCCATTCAACCCAGAAACCGAAGACTGGGAGGCATACATGGACCGGTTCCAGATGTTTCTGGAGACCAACAATTTGAAAGATGCAACAACCGGCAAAAAAGAGCTATCTTTCTAACTCACTGCGGGCCTACCGTGTTTAAAATGGCAAAGTCACTTGCCAAGCCAGCAGAGGTAAAAGAGATGGACTGGGACGTCCTCGAGCCCTTACTACGGGCTCACTACGCGCCCACCGTGCCAACCTTAGTCAGAAGACACGAATATTACCAGAGGGACCAACGGAAGGGCGAAAGCCTTGCCAATTACATCGCGGACCTCCGCAACCTTGGAGGCCTCTGCGGATTCGCCAACTTAGAAGAAGCCCTCTGGGACCGCCTGGTTCTGGGCCTAGAAGACGGCACGATCCAGAGCAAAATTATGGCTAAGGGGACATCAGCCTCACCGATGCCCTTAAAGAAGCCTCGGCAGCGGAGGCGACCAAGAAGTCGGCAGCCCGAATGCGCCGCACCAACGCACCGCCACGTAAACTCGCCAATGATACCTCGCCTCGCTCAGAGAGACACCCGGTATCGACTCACCACGAAGACCTAGAATCCCCATCAGAAAGCGATGAGGAAGAGGTCAACCGACTCCTAACGGAACGAGACCAGTTCACACAACCCTCATTCCGACCGTGTGCAGGATGTGGGCGAATCACCCACGATCCAACTGCAAATTCCTCGACACACTCTGCCGAAATTGCGGGAGACGAGGTCACATCGCAAAGGTTTGCAGAAGCAAACAAAACTCCAAACCCCGACAGGCCGAATGCCAATCTTCAGGATTCTTCAGCACACACCGAGAAAAACTGAACCACCAATGGGGAAACCACTCCTACAGAAACAAGCCGTCCACCACTTCCACCAGGCGTGAAGAAACCAGGCGGGAAGAGACCCACCAAACAATCACCATTGGCCACGCGCTACATCCCTTGATGCCGGAAAATCCGAGTAAAGGTCGCCATCGAAAACAAACCTTGCGTGATGGAGGTAGACTCGGATCTTCCCTCTCGATGGTGTCGTGGAAAATGCTCCAACAGCTCATTCCAACAATTGCTGCCAAGACCTTAACCCTCAAAGGGTTATACTCAAAGACTATCAGGGCAACCGAATTCCCGCCGTCGGGTCCCGCAGATTCCAGATCTCTTTCAAGGACCGCACCGTCGCTCTGCCACTGACTGTCGTGGACCGCGACAGGCCTAGTCTTTAGGCCTTCAATGGTTCAGGCCGCCGGAATTACTGTAGCCGGAGTCCACCGAGCCGAGAGCAACGATTGGGAGGAGGCACTCGTGCAAGAATTCCAAGACGTTTTGCGAACGGACTAGGCAAGTACAAGGGGACCCCGATCTTGTTTAACTTGAACCCCGAGATAGCACCCATCCGCCTTAAGCCACGTCGGGTGCCATTCGCCTTGAAGCCTAAAATCGACGAACAACTCGATAAGCTAATAGCGCAGGGCGTGCTGGAACCCACCGACCACGCCCGCTGGGAAACCCCTATAGTGACGCCTATCAAGCCTGATGGGTCACTGAGAATTTGCGGAGACTACCGGGCCACATTAAACCACGCACTACAGCAAAGTGCATATCCAGTGCCGGTAGTGCAACACTTGCTCCATTCCCTGGGTGGCGAGAAAGTTTTCGCTAAACTAGATCTAGCCCAGGCGTATCAGCAATTGCCTGTAGATCCTACCATGGCAGAAGCGCAAACTATCGTAACGCATAGGGCGCATTTAAATGCAACCGGCTCCAGTTCGGGTAAGCATTGCCCCTGGAATCTTTCAGAGTTTAATGGAAAGGTTGTTACAAGGGATCAGAGGGGTCGTACCATATTTCGACGATGTACTCATCGCCGCCCCTAACAAAGACATCCTAGAAAAGTGACTCAGACAGGTTTTACGAAGATTCCAAAACGCAGGCCTCAGAGTTAAAAAAGATAAATGCCAGTTATGTACCGAAAAAGTAGAATTTTGGGATACCTCCTGGACAGCCAAGGAATCCATCCCATCGAAGACAAATTAAGGGCGATTAAAAGGCCCCCACTCCAAGGAACAAGGCAGACCTACAGGCGTTCCTTGGACTTATCAATTTCTATAATGTCTTTTTACCCCACAAAGCAACGGTAGCAGAACCATTGCATAGACTATTAGACAAAAAGCAACGTGGGTTTGGGGACAACGGGAACAATGTGCTTTCTAACAAGTAAAGAAATTGCTAACTTCTGATTCTGTACTTATGCAGTACAACGAGACTCTTCCGCTCACTATCACGTGTGACGCATCACCTTTTGGGGTTGGGGCAATTCTGGCCCACGTATTACCAAATGGGAGCGGAAGCCCCCATCGCTTTTTTTCGCGAACCCTAGCTAAAGCTGAAAGAAATTATAGTCAGCTGGACAAGGAAGCTTTAGCTATTGTGGCTGCAGTTAAAAGATTTCATGAATATGTTTATGGCCGTATGCGTTACGATAATTACTGATCATAAACCGCTACTGGGGAACATTGCGGGTAATAAACCAACCCCGTATATATTGTCCCCCAGAATGACCCGTTGGTCTGAATTCTTGGCGGCCTACAACTGCACCTTGCAACATCGCCCGGGAAATCAATTCTCCACGCTGATGCATTGAGCAGAACACCGCTCCCAGACTCTGTTGTAGATCCAGCCCCAACCATCTCAACACTACAGATCGAAGCTCTACATGCACCACCATTGACGGCTAGAGACATTGCCTTTGAAACGAAACGTGACCCAGTTCTGCAACACATCCTGCGCTGGGTTGAACGGGGTGGCCGACGGACCAAATAGCACCGGAATGGGCGCCTTTCAAAGCCCGCCAAACTGAACTGTTTTCCCAAAAGGCTGTATCTTGTGGGGCGATCGAGTCGTAATCCCTGGCAAATTGCAACAAACTGTTTTGGCAGTATTGCATGAGGGACATCCGGGTATCGTGCGGATGAAAGCACTCGCACGCAGCCACGCTTGGTGGCCGGAATCGACAAAGAATCGAGGCCTGGGTCGCCATTGTCAACGTTGCCAGGGCGCCAGCAACGCCCGCCTAAAGCAAGCCCAACCGAATGGGAAACTCCGAGGGACCTTAGTCCCGTATTCATATTGACTTTGCGGGCCTACAAAAGGGCACACTTTCCTTATTACTGTCGACGCCTATTCAAACTGGCTCGAGATTCATCGAATGAATACAACTACAACGGACTCAGTCATCAATAAATTAAACAGACTATTTGCCACACACGGGTTTCCGGATGTGTTGGTCTCAGACAACGGCCCACAGTTTACTGCATTACCCTTTGAACAATTTCTTGCTGATCGAGGCATCCGCCATGCGCTAACCTCGCCCGCGCACCCTGCGGCGAATGGACGTGCAGAACGCATGGTACAATTTGTAAAAAGACCCTTCACAAAATGGAATTTGGCAACATCGACGCAGAAAGTCAATCGAATTCTCTTGTTGCAGCACATCACGCCCACAGCGTGACCAACAAAACGCCCGCTGAACTTCTTATGGGGCGGAAACTACGATCGCACCTTGACTGGCTCCACCCCGCATTCGCACCGGAAAAGCCCTTCGGCTCCAGCAGCAAATGCCGGGAATTTAAGGTAGGCGATTTAATCTTTGCCAAAAACTTTTCCGCGACCCGTTATGGATACCGCAACTGCTACCCACCTTACCGGGCCTAGATCTTACCGCCTGCTAACGGACGATGGGAGGGTGTGGAAACGCCACATAGACCAACTCCGATCGAGATTACCACCCAGCACCCATGACTCCCCGGGTTCACCAACTCAAGGGGAGGAAATATCGAGGAAATTGACTTTGATATGACAAATAGCGGGCCAACGGAAACCCTACGGCCCAGCGAAACACCGGAACTTGAAGCGGGAGGGAGTTGAATTTTTCAGGGAACTTTAATACGGGGAAACCGAACTGCAAAACCCCGAAGAAACACAGAGTAGCAGAGACAACCACAGTGGAAGCAGCACGGAATCACCGCAGCAAAACTGAATTTAATAAAGATCATCCAAACGCTCCACCGAACCGGACCTTAGACCAAAACCGGTGGAGCCATGGAATCATCCAGACAGACCAAACGGCCTAAAAGTTTCTGCCTCTCAATAACATTTGTCAATTGAAAAAAAGGTGCTATAGACTCCTCCTGATTTATTCTACTCTGTGTCACTAGATGGTGCTCATCCTTTGTCTGCCAGACCTGACTACAAATTTCTGAAGAAAATCGTAAAGAAAACAAGATTCGATGTGGCATCACCTCCTGGCTTCTGAGTTACTGAATTACTGGGAAGATCTCATATGTGGAATAATTTCTCAGACTGATTTATAGTTTTAGGTGCCTGGGAGACCCCTTTGGTCTTTATAGGGAAATGGAACTTCCATGTACAAAAGCATTCTACCTCTGAGTCAGACATGCCAGGGACCAAGAGTAGAGGAAAAACTTTGCTGAATATGCATTGATTTATTGTCCTGGGTTCGATCCAGTCCCTTTGCTATCAATTTGGGTGAGTGGCTCCTTTACAAGCAGTCCTTGTTTAGTAACCACAATTGGGACCAGCAACACGGTCATTAAGCAAAGCGGGCACTAAGTGAAACTGCAGCTGTAATTATCATCTTACTTTTGCGTTCCTTTGATTTATAAGCCTGTGAAGGTTGTTAACATCAGGACTGGATGCCAAGTTTTTTTTTCCCCCGTCACTGTGGTAACTGTGAATGGTCACTAAATTAGATAGTTGCTAAATAAGGACTACTGATAATTTTACTGAACTAGCTCAGGTCAAGCTAACAGGGTCTTGGAGAGGATTGCAAATCCAAAAATCTAAATTTGAAAAGAAGAATGTCAAGAGCCGGTGATCTTTAGTCACAGATATTTTTGATAGAGCAAGGAATGGGTTTGGAATTTGCACCCATAGAAATGACCCCATTCTCCCCCTTACAAATGAATCAAGGCAAACAGTGGCTCTCCCCACCATCTACTCACCCTGGCTCCTTTTGAAATGTCCCAGAATGCTGGCTCCATCTTTTAAATCAATCCCGCTGTTGCTAAGCAACCAGGCTGGCCGTCTTCCAGGGAAACCCGCCTGCCACACAAGACACGCCCCCTTCTCTTCCACCGGGGTTGATCTTGGTTTTCATATAAACCTTTTCCCCTGAGTTTGGTCTCAAATGCTTCATAGGACAACTGATCAAGCACATTGTTGAGAAGATGCCTCTGGGGAGAAGAAAAAGGTTTGATAAAAATGCCAGCCGGTACCATTGATTGATTCTCAACACAACCAGCCTAGAGCTGCAAAAAATGTAGGGTGATTTGTAGCTGAGCTGTCAGGCTGCATGGCCATCCAGAAAGAATTGAGATCACCAGAATAATGCGTGGATTTGCTTAGAGGGTCTTTTGTGGAATCCAAAATTAACCCTGGATGTTGAAAATCAGGCTCCTTGGAATCCAGTCTTGGGAGGGGGAACTTATATGAAGCAAGACACTACACTTGTAATATTGCATGCTGTTGTGGTCAACACAACACAAAAAACACACTAAAACTCTAGAAAGAATTTGTAGAAGAGCAATAAAGATGTTGTTTTTTTCCTGAAGTTTAAATCGTATGATGAATGGTTGAGGGAGCTAGGTATGGTTGAGGGGCCTAATGAAGAGAAGGATTGAGGGGACATTATAACCGTCTTCCAATACTTGAGGCGCTGTCCCAGAGCAGAGGCTTATTCTCCAAAGCACAGAGGGCAGAACAAGAAGTAATGGGTGGAAGTCTTTTCCAAACTAGAAGTAAGGAGAAATTTTCTGACAATTAATAAGTGGAATAGTTTGCCTCTTGAGGTTGTGGGTACTCCATCACTGGAGATTTTCAAACATAGACACGACAACCATTTGACTGGGATACTGTAGTATAGTATTCTGAAGGTAAGAGGTTTTGTAGAGTAGTCTGTTTCTACACATAGGGTTTTTAATTTATGTACCCTTCTCCTTCCCAGCCTACAGAACAGACTTCTCCATAAATTTTACTTATCTGAAATTCTTGGGTTTTGTGGGAGCTTGTCCAAATGATTCATTCCTGCCTGGGTGTTGAAACCTGACAATAACCAAGGCAATGCTTGTAGATAGAACAAAGATAAATTAAAATGAAATAAGTTGTTGCATAGTATTATAAACTTTAGAGGGTTTGACACACAAAACCAGGCACTGATAGATATATCCAGAATAACTTATTATTCTGCTTGCACTGGCACGAAGCCGAAAGCACCAGCCTGAGGATGGCGAGTGAGACCTCGCCGAAACATTGCCAAGATACTCTTAATCTTACACGGGAAAAGACCCGAACACACCTAGACCTACATATATATATATTTCTGAGGTTTTTGCGGGTATTTGTATGTGGATCTTTGGTTATTCAGGTTTTCTCCCGCATAAAATTGGAAGTATCTAGGCGACGTTTCGATGAAGACTCGTTCATCATCTTCAGGCTTGTGTCTTCGGCTTTGTGCTTCTTGGAGTAATCTGAGCTTGCAGCTGCTTCTTCCTTTTAACTGCTAGTGGGGGTGTGACTTGATTGGGTGGGGGCTTGGCTGTGTTCTGATTGGGTGGGGGCGTGTTCTCATTGGTTGGGGGTTTGGCTGTGTTCTGATTGGTTGGGGGGTTGGCTGTGTTCTGATTGGCTGGGGGTGTGTTCTGTTCAGGTAGGGGCTTGGTTGTGCTCAGGTTAGTCTTAGTTGCTGGGGGATTTGAGCTGGCGAGCTGTGATCCTGTTGTTTGGCTTCGCATTCGTGGTTGTGCCACATCTTCATGGTGGGCGTCAGTTCGCTTCATATATGGGTCGGAGGGGTTTGAAGCAGGTAGTGATGCAGCTGCGGTACGGCTTCTGGTCTGTGGTCATGTCTCATCTTCTGTGTGGGTGTGAGTCTGCTTTTTACATGGAAGTGTGGTGGTAGCATCTTGTGTGGCCCTCGTGGGTGTGGGTCTGGTGTCATTCTTCATGTTAGGTACTTGTTTGTTAATGAGGGCGGGTTTCCAAATGGCTGGTAGGCAGGTGGTATCATCTCGTTTATTCATGCTGTGCGGGCGTTTTTCTATCTCTATGGCTTCTCTGATTATTCTGTTGTTGAAGTGTTTGGTTTTGGCGATAGTTCTGGTATTTTTAAAGTCAATCTCATGTCCTGTGGCTTTGAAGTGTTGGACCAGGGAAGAGGTCGGTTCTTCTTTTTTTTGATTGAGTTCTTGTGTTCTTCAATGCATGCACTTTTATGCGTGCATTCTTCTGTTAGTTTGTCCGATGTATGTGGTGGGACAGGCGGTGCAAGGGATTTCGTATACTCCTTGGTTGTCTTTAGGGTTTCTTAGGATGGTGGATATTTTTCTGTTTGTGCAGAATGCTGTTTTAATGTTGTGTTTTTGGAGGATCTTGCTGATTTTGTCTGTAGTGCCTTTTATATATGGGAGGAGGGCTTTGCCGTTCTCTTGTTCTCTTTCTTGGATTTTGGTTGGGGTTTCTTTTTGGATTAGGTTGGTAATCTTCTTTCTTTGGAATCCATTGGCTGTTAGTACGTTAGTGAGTGTGTAGTTCAGTTTTTAGGTGTTGTTTGTCGGCTAAGCATTTTGTTCTGGAGATGAGTGTCTCAGCTACAGAATTGATCTGTGCTGGGTGGTGGTGTGAGAGTGCGTGTAGATAGCGGTTTGTATGTGTTTCTTCTGGTAGATGGTGTGTCCTAGGGAGCCATTGGATTTTTTCATGTGTTGGACTAGTGAGGAAGTGTGTTTCAGCTTTTTTACTGCATTTTTGTGTTCATCCAGGCAGGTACTTATTATTCTGTTGGTCTGTCCAATGTATGTGGCAGGGCATGATGCACAGGGGACTTCATATATGCCTTGGTTTTCCAGGTCAATTTTATCTTTGGGGTTTCTAAGGATGGCTGCTATTTTTCTGTCTGTTTTGAAGGCAGTCTTGATGTGATGCCTGTGTAGTATCTTACTGATTTTGTCTGTAGTACCTCTTATGTAGGGCAGGACAGCTGTTCCATAGGTCTGTTCATCTTCTAGGTCTCCATTATGTCTCAGTGTGTTTTATATATATTTTTTCAGAACAAATATAGTAGACTGAATAATTTTGCGTTCATTTCTATTGTTTTCATTCTCAGTGATGTAAAGTAAAACAGATTTTAATTTCTTTCAAATGTGCTCGCGATTTGTGCTTTCCCTAATTAAAAGCTGCTTGAACTACCAACTGTTTGGGAAAGATGATTCTGTATATTTGCACTGAATCATGGGAGGAAATAGTTAGAGGAATTTCCTGACAGTAAGAACAATTAATCAATGGAACCGCTTGCTTCCTGGAATCCTGAGTGCTCCATTGCTGGAGGTTTCCAAGAAAAGATTGGAGAAAACCATTTGTCAGGGAAAGAAAAAGAACTCCTGCCATGGGCAGGGGTTTGGACTAGACCTCCAAGTTTCCTTCCACCCTGTGATTCTGTGAAAATTGATCAGCATTTAAAAAGAGCCTTGGTGATGCAGTGGTTAGAGTGCAGTACTGCAAGCTACTTTTGCTGCAGCCAGCTGCCTGCAATTTGGCAGATCGAATTTCATCAGGCTCAAGGTTGACTCAGCCTGGTGAGATTGGTGAGACTCAGGGTAAAATGAGGACCCAAATTGTTGGGAGCAACGGGCTGACTCTGTAAACCACTTAGAGAGGGCTGTAAAGCACTATAAGCAGTATATAAGTCTATGTCAGAAGATTATAAGTGCTATTGCTATTTGAATGTGATGGTGACTTCCCTCCTATGTGCTTCTTCTTTTTCAAGTCAGACTATTCCCACCCAGCAAATAATTGTCTTAGAAAAAGGCAGGGAAACCGAGAGGGATATGTAACATCAGATATTTGGTCTTGGAGAGTTGTTTAAAAGTTGAAATATAGCAAGAAGAACAAGAGTATCTCTGAGCATGTACAAAATATAATCTTTTCCCCAAAGAAAACATTATCAATCCTGGCATTCACAGGAACAGATGATACAGGTATCCTCTTCAAAGAGTCACTAAATGAATTATTGTAAGTCGAGGACTATCTGTACTAACTAGACCCAACCTACTTTAAACTTCTAAGGTCAGAGCCATCCTAATGGTTGCCATTTTCTGAGCCTAAAAACAATAGAAGCTTTTACATTATTATTAGTTTAAGAAAATTGCATCTACCCAAGAACTGAAGCATATTTTCACACTATCAAGCATTTCTGTATCACGTCAATTCTGCACATTTGAACTCCAAATACTCAACTGGAGTTAGGATGGATTGGAGATAAGCATTTTATCTTTTTTCTTTGACATTTCTCAATTGCTTCAATGAGCATCATTTAATTATTTAAGTGTCCACAGATATATCATTCCTGCAAGGCAATGTGCATAGTAATACTGGTTGTACAGAAAATGTGGAATGTGCCACCAAAGCTAATAATATCTTACCACATCCATCTTTAAAGGTTTTTTTTTTCTTTTTAAATTTAATTGTCTAGTGAACTGCTTTACATTTCCACATGATTTGGGGGGACATGGTAAAGAAATGGCAATTTACTGATCCTTCAAATCCTAAATCCCTCCTTTCATTATCTAGTTACACCCATGGGTTCTTTTGATGCTTTTTGACATGGAAAAAGCCTGCCTGGGCTTGGTAGGAAGGTTAGAGGAGAAATACAATCTCATATGTCCCCTTCCAAGGTCAGAGCCCTCTTCCTGCCATCACAGGGGATAATGTGACAACCTATGGCTCTTGGGTGCTGCCCCAGGACCTTTGGAATGACAGCTTAAACATCATCAAAAATATTGATTCATGGTACATTATGAGAAAACGGCTGGTTAAAATAGTACACTTTTAAAAACATATATATACTGCACACTTGCATATGACATTAAAAAAGCCTTTTCAAGAGGGGAGGTGTGAAAATGTTATTAGAAGAAATGTTTGAAGGCTTTAAGAGCTCCAGAGGAACATCCCTGAGAAACCTCTGCCTCGCATCAAAACCCACACACACACCTCATTAATTGTATTAGCAAGCTTATCAGCAGGATCTCCAAGACATTTGGGGGAGACAATATTGCCCAAATAAAAATGGTCCTCTATGTCAGTGGCCCCCAACCTTTTTTGAACCAGGGACCGGTTTCACAATTATTTATTCTTCCACGGACCGGTATCTGAGTAACGCGAGACTCCACCACCATCGGGATGGCTCTTCGTTCGAAACTAAGGCGCGAGCACCCAAACACCGCTTTCCAACTGAAAACCCGGAAGCACTTTCCAACCGAAAACCCGGAAGCGACCGAAAACCCGGAAGCGCCATCGAAACAAGATGGCGGCGCCCAAGCTTTGCGGCCCAGTAAAAAATGATCCACGGACCGGTACTGGTCCGGGGACCGGTGGTTGGGGACCCCTGCTCTATGTGCACGGCATTTTGAAGAGAAGAAATGAACACGCATACCCAAATACTTTGACGTGAACCAAGAAAGATGATTAGGGAGGTGGAGGCTAAGGCATACGACGTATGGTTGTGGGAACTAATCTAACGAAGAGAAGGACCAGGGATGACATAGCTGTCATCCGATATTTGAGGGGCTGTCACAGAGAAAGGGGTGACCTATTCTCTAAAGCACTTGAGAACAGAAGAAGAAGTAATGGATGGAAAATTATTAAAGAGAGATCCAGCCTAGAACTAAGGAGAAATTTCTTGATAGTGAGAACAATTAATCAGTGGAACGCCTTGCCTTCGGAAGCTGTGGGTGCTACATCAACAGAGGTTTTTAAGAAGGAATTGGACAGCCATTTGTCTGGAATAATATAGGGTCTCCTTCTTGAGCAAGGGGTTGGACCAGATACAGGGGTATCAAAATGTCGGCCCGCGGGACAGATATGTCACATGCAGGCCACACCCACCCCAGCTCCACAAAGTGGAAAAAACGTCACAATACATCACGTGACGTCACGAGTTTGACACCCATGGACTAAAATGTCATAAGAATCAAATGCAATAATGGTGTATTAATTTCTTCTTCTTGTTGTGCCATACCTATTCTATTCTATTCTATTCTATTCTATTCTATTCTATTCTATTCTATTCTATTCTATTCTATTCTATTCTATTCTATTCTATTCTATTCTAATTCTATTCTAATTCTATTCTATTCTATTCTAATTCTATTCTATTCTATTCTATTCAAGACGTCCACACGTCTTAAAGTTGCCAAGTTTGGAGACCTCTGATAGAAAATACTTGAAAAACATTAGGGGCCACCTACAGCTCTCTGGGAGTCAAACAGGTTTCCCAGAGAGCTGCAGGTGTCCCCTAATGCAGGTGTCTCCAACCGTGGCAACTTTAAGACTTGTGGACTTCAACTCCCAGAGTTCCTCAGCCAGCAAAGCTGGCTGAGGAACTCTGGGAGTTGAAGTCCACAAGTCTTAAAGTTGCCAAGGTTGGAGACCCCTGCCCTAATGTTTTCCAAGTATTTCTGGTCCACAACTAGATGTACCAAACGCTGGCCAATACACGTGCACTGATGGGTATGGTTTTGGGGTTTTTTTTGTTTTGCAATGTCAGAAATGAAATTATCTCCTGTTGAATGCCTCAGGTTCAGAGTCCAGATCAAAGGCAAGCGCTCTCCCATTCCCATCTTCTAGCTTTTGCTAACAGCCAAAGGATTCTGTGATGGAGTTTCAGGAGGATAGCTTTCCTCACTTTGGGAGCCTCTCCAGACTGCCTTCACAGCTGTGTTACTTGGGGGTGGTAAGAATCGTTGGCTGGCGAAGGGAAGCGTTGGAATCCAACAACTCCGGCGGGCGCTCAGTTGGAGAAACCGGACGAGCATCCTCAACCTTCTCCAGCTGGCGCCAGGAGTGGGCGGGGCGCGCGACAAGAGCCCCGCCCCAAATCCAAGCCGCTCCCTGTGGTGTACAGGTGTTGGGGCGGCAACCCAACTCCTCCTCCCCCCCCCCTTTTCAGTCTCCCCCCGCACCCTCCGGATTAGGCGAGCAGCAGGTACATGGCGCCCACTACAAAACAACATCTGGATTGGTCCGTCTGGAAAGAGGCACTTTGGGTATGCTCAGAGATACTACCCTCCTCATTTCCCCCCTCAATCATAGGCGATACCATTCCTGTCTCAAAATTATTATTTGTATCATCGCTCATCTTTGTGGCTGTTACTGTCGGTATTACTATTATTTCCTGTTTTAGTTCTGGGGTTTCCCTTCTGTTCTTCCCTCTCTCTCCACGGGCTCGTAATCCTGCATTTGTGTTATTTTTCTACGGTAGCTCGCCGTCCTACGCAAGGCTCCTTCTCTATGGAAACCAAGCAGAGTCAAGCGGGCAAAAGGCATGAAAGGCGCGCACAAAATGCACACACACACACAAACGCGCACACACAACAGAGACGTAGTTCTCCACCATCACTACTACCTCCTTCCCCTCTGCGGCCCCCACCCCACCCCACAAATCAATCCGAGCCCCCTCCCCTTCGCCCCTTTGTGCTGAACCCTGCAGCAGCTGGAAGAAAGACCGACATGCACACACGCACACACGCCGACACACACACACACAAGCCATTTTGCTTGGCGGAGGAAAGGGCGGGTGAGATAGCGAGAGCTTTCCAAGCCCCTTCTGGTGAAGGGTGGGTGGGTGGGGTGCAGGTGGCCATTCTTGGAGTCCAAGCAGAGATCTCCACCACCCACCCCCTTTCACACGTTTCTCTCTCCCTTGGCTTTTTTTTGTATGTGTGTATGTGCGTTAAAGCTGCTTGATTTGCTCTTCTCCAAAGAGAGAAGTGGTGGGCGAACTAACCTTTAAGGCAAGGGGGGGGGGAACCAACAACAGCCCGCTCCTCTTTTAATGAAACGCCCCCTCCCCAATAATTCAGGCTCAGAAGGGCATGGGGAAAATGCTACTCTGCCCCCTCCAGCAACCAGAGAGGTGAGAAGATTGGGGAAAGGGGTCCACGCTGGGGAAACACCCCCCCCTCCTCCTGTTTCCCAGTTGGGGTGCATCGCAGATGTTGGGCAGGTATGTTGCATTCATTCACGCCTTCTTTCATTCATTCATTCTTCCTTTCCCCTCCTCTCTCTTTCCCTTTATCCAACTGCCATTGCATGTTTCCCACCCTGGGTGCTCCTGGGGTTCTGCGCCTCACTTCCAGACAAAGGGATGGACTTGATTTGGTGATGCTTCTGGTGGCTGGGAGCACCCCAGGGGGAAAAAACCAAAAAAAACCACAAGGCACGCACCCCACCCCCCTCTTCACAATTGCCTCTGCTGTGGGGCCGTTCCATTAACCCATAGCAACAGCCATGTTCCTGGAGGCTCGGAGAATTCATCTGGAGACAGACGGAGCCACAACGGAGCACGCTTCCATTTTTTCCATGCCTGGTTTATCTGGCCCCATGTAGCATTTGGGTTAATTGAGGGGGGGGGGGTGTTGGGCAGGGTGGGGGTGGGGGATGATTTGAAAACCACCCTCTTATTTCAGCGTGATGGAATGTCAAGACCATCAATCATTCATCGATCCTCTCAACAGTTGCCACTCAAAGGCAGAGGAGGGGTGGAGGGGAGGCAGGAAGAGAAGGCAGGGCATTTAACCCTGGAAAAAAATGGAAAAAATCTTTGCTCTCTCTTGACCACTTGCTATTTTTTTTTTTAAGCAGCTGCCCACACACACAAATTTGGAAATCCTGTGCCTTGGAACTCGTTTCTACGGAACATGGCAGTCATGCTTTTTTTTTTGGTTAAAGTTTTCCAAAAGGCACTGGACAGAGCAAATGCAGAGCAGTCTAGTGTGATCCCTCAGCTGTGATGGTTAAATGGATCCTGCATGTATAGAAGCAATATATCAGTGAGTACAGGTGGTAGGAAGAGGGCACATGGCTCAGCCTTTCTTTGTCCAACAGCTCCCATTGCAAACGAGATGCCAATATTGGAGATAAATTACTAAAATTAGAGATTCTCCCCACATCGTTCTCTTCCTGCAACCATTGTTATGGATTATTATTATTATTATTATTTTTAGCGTGGGAGCTGCTTCACTTGTCTTTGTATGGACCCTAGAGGAAAATTGGTAATATTTTACAGAGGTGAACATGGAGAGCTGAATCGTGTCTACTGTCTTGTGTCTCCTATAACTAAACATCAGTTGAAACTCTGGCAGGTTAACATAAATAATTAAAAAGGAAATTAAGAATCGATGGGCTGCTTTCTTGTCTCACCAAGTTTCAACCGAGAATCGGGATGGGCAAGAGGCTGTTGTTTTTTCCCAAACAAGAATATATATATCTCTGGTCACTTTCAGAGTCTTCAATCTTTCACTGCTGATTCGGCATTCATTTCTGTAGAGAAACAGACATCACCAACATCTGTATCATGCGTATTCTGTGTATATGAATACGTATACAAACTTAACTTTTTTAAAGGAGGAATTCAATTCTCCCTAAAGCTTTGGCGAGATCGCGGCTTGGGACTCAAAACACACGGTTTAGATGCACCAGATGCTAAGCGATCCTCCAGCTCAACAAGATGTCAGATTGGAGGATCAGAAAGATTCCCTCTTGGAGGATTGCTAGAATTGCTATGGCCAAATAGAGTAGAGCGGTCTCGGCCCACCAGTTCCCATCTGTCAAACTGTCATCACCATTCCAGACAAGTGGCACTGTGTGCGATAAGTACTGTAGTCCAACTGTTCTAGGGGACACCGCATGTCCAGGGAGGCCTTGATTACGACCACAATTGGGTTGAGAATTTCTGTTGCTAAGCAGGGGAGTTGTCGAGCGAGTTGCACCTGAGTTTATGACTTTTTCTGCCACGGTTGTTAAGCGAATCACGCAGTTGTTAAGCGAATCCAGGTTCCCCTATTGACTTTGATTATCAAAGGTGGGCTGGGAAAATTGCAAATGACAATCATGTGACCCTGGGGGATGCTGCAATATCATGCATAAATGCTGGTTGACAAGTAGCTGAATTTTGATCACAGGATAATGGAGATGCTGTGATATGTAAGAACTGGTCATAAATCGCTTTTTTCCAGGGCCGTTATAACTTTGGATGCTCGCTCAATGAATGTTTGTAAGTTGAGGACTACCTGTAGAAGGCTGGAATAAATAATCCCAAATCGGATGGGACAATGCTGATCAGGCTTGGCCTGCAGCCAGCTTTGTTGGTCAGTTGGACTTCTTGCCTCTTGGGGATCTCGGCCCCGGAAAGGATACATGTAGGATAATACACACTCCCTTATCCCATCTTCGTGCCACATTTTAACAGGAGCAGGAAAGGTCTTCTAGTATGTAAGGAGATCTGGTTATGGAATGTGCTTGCAAATAGACATTTGGGTTTTGTCCAATGAATAGAGTTTATGTTTCTTGTCCAATCTTCCAGTGGCGAAACAACACGTGAAAACCACGTGGCTTGTAGATGCAATCTGTGGGCACTAGGATTTGAAACGAGCATGGCTGGTGTTTGGAAAACTCATTTCCAAAAGTGCCTGCCCACAAGAATATGTAGAGCAGAGGGAATTTAAAAAAAAAGAGCAGAGAAGAGCAACAAAGATGATTAGGGGATTGGAGGATAAAACATTTGAAGAACTGTTGCAGCTATTGGATCATCATTATTAGATTAGATTAGAATACTTTATTATCTTCTTTTAATGACCCCATAATCCCTTGCAGGGTGGAGTCTGGGCAACTGAATGGAGCTGAGTGTTTAATGGCCGGATGCCCTTCCTGTCACCAATGCGGAGTTATATTCAGCACATATATTCTCAAAGTGCCCAGAGAGAGAATTATCAGCCTCTACCTAGGTTCGAACTCACAGCCTCCTGATTGTTAGGCCAGAGCTCCACCTCTAGGTCACCGTGCCACTTGGTTGCAGCTATTGGATGTGCCTAGTTTAATGAAAAGAAGGAATAGGGGAGACATGATAGCAGTGTTTTGATATCTCAGGGGCTGCCACACAGATGAGGGAGTCAAGCTATTCTCCAAAGCTCCTGAGGGCAGGACAAGAAGCAATGGGTGAAAACTAATCAAGGAGAGAAGCAACCTAGAACTAAGGAGACATTTCCTGACAGTGAGAACAATTAATCAGTGGAACAAGTTGCCTCCAGAAATTGTAAATGCTCCAACACTGGAAGTTTTTAAAAAGATGTTGGATTACCATTTGTTTGAAGGGGTGTAGGGTTTCCAGTCTAGGCAGAGTTGGACTAGAAGACCTCCAAGGTCCCTTCCAACTCTGTTATTCTTTTAAAGTCAAGTTGAGAGAACCTCTTCCTCCATGTTTCTTTTACGGGCAGTCCTCGACTTATGACAGACTCCAAAAAGGGAACTTGTGACCCAATTCTCCATTCCTATCTCTTCTCCTGCAGTCACTTGATTCCATTTTGGGTGGCCAGCAACTGAGCCTCACAGTCACTGAGTGTGATTTACGTTTTTTTCTGGAAACTGGTGTTTACTTCCGGATTTTGGCAAAAACTGCCCTATGGTGACCAATGGGTTTTGCTTAACGACCACAGTGTTTGCTTTATGACTGTGGCATTTGCTTAATGATCACTGGGAAAAAAAGTTTGTAAAATCGGATCAGGTCACATGGTGACCTGTTTTACAACCCTTACAAAACAACTTCCCTTTTACAACGCTGTAATACCTTAATTCAGGGTAGAGTCGGGGTGACAGGATGGAGCTGAGCATTTACTGACCGGATGCCTTTCCTGATGACACGCGAAGTTCGCAGCGGATATTTTTTCTTTGCGCCCTGAGAGAGAAACATCTCCCAACCTTCCAAGTGGGAGGTGAGCATCTTCACCACTAGGCCACTAAGCTACTCTTTCCAACCATTACTTATAACCTTAATTATGGGGCTTAATTATGAACACAGCTCGACTACCTGTATATGTGCATCCTTTGAACAGCACCTGTAAAAAAGGGCAGCAGGGCTTCAGTTGCAATCATTATCTTTTGTTTTATGGACATTTTCTTCCCATAAAAGCTTGTCTCCGCTCCCTAGAAACTTCAAAGACATTTTTCTCCCCTCTCCCCACTTTGCAGTGAATGCACACACAATTTTTTGAAGCCTCTTGTGGATAGAAATTGAAGATCTGTAAAAAGGCGTTGTAGGACAGGAGGATAATATACTGTGGTATGTTGATTTGGGCCTTTGTAGAACTGGCTCTGTCACCTCCCATTGTAGCCGTTTCTTCCATCTTTAACTATATATCTTGTCTCCTAACAGAAGCTGAGTTGGGGCTTTCGTTCCCACGCCCTGCCCATCCGTTCCTATAAATCCCACTACTGACACCATGATCTCTGCTAAGGAGAAGGCAAAAGCTCCGAAAGACAGCATGACGCTTCTTCCCTGCTTCTACTTTGTTGAGGTAAGGACAACAAAAATAATGGTTTCCTTATCCGCCACGCCCTGCCTCAAGAACTGGAGGAAGATCAGGTGACTCAAAGGTTTAAGCTGGGCGTCCTAGTTTAAGGCTGAATAAAGGTAAAGGTTTTCCTCACACAGGTGTGCTACTCGTTTCTGGCTCTAGGGGGCGGTGCTCGTCTCCGTTACAAAGCTGAAGAGGCAGCGCTGTCCAAAGATGTCTCCGTGGTCATGTGGCCCGCATGGCTAAATGCCGAAGGAACATTGTTACCTTCCCACCAAAGTGGTCCCTATTTTTCTACTTGCATTTTTACATGCTTTCGAACTGTTAGGTTGGCAGAAGCTGGGACAAGTTACAGGAGCTCACTCTGTTATGCAGCGCTAGGGATTCGAACCGCCAAACTGCCGACCTTTCTGGACGACAAGCTCAGTGCCTTAGCCACTGAGCCACTGTGTCCCCTTAAGGCTGAATATTGAACCCCAATTTCCCTTTAGCTCCCAGATGTGGTGGCTCATTAAGCACAGACTTTATTCTTCCACTTTTTTGCCCCGGCTCAATCTCTTTGCTTACTTCCGGCCTCCAGTTGCCCATTGTCGCTTCCTCCATCGTGACTCTCTACTTCCTGGAGCTGACAGACCTCTTCAGGCCAGCCAAGGTGGGCTTCCAGTGTTACGACCGAGCCCTTTCCATGCCCTACGTGGAAAGCAATGAAGAAATGATTCCTTTGCTGATGCTGCTAAGCTTGGCATTTGCAGCTCCTGCAGCTTCTGTGAGTATTATTTGTTTGTTTATATCCTGCCTTAGTTATTTGTGTAAGTAACTCAAGGTGGTGAACATGCCTAATGCTCCTTCCTCGTATTTTCCCAGCAACAACACTGTGAGGTGGGTTGGACTGAGAGAGAGTGAGTGGCCCAAAGTTTGATGCCTAACTCTGTAGAGCAGGGTCCCAACCACCGGTCCGCGGACCGGTACCGGTCCGGAACAAGTCCTACGGGTCGCTGGTTGCTTGGCGCGCCATCTTTTTGATGAAAAAGTGCTTCCGGTGAGGTTTTCCGGTAGAAAGCTCACCGGAAGCACTTTTCATCAAAAAGATGGCGGCGCTAGCGCTTCGTGAGCTTTTCCGGTAGAAAGCCATTTCTACCCGGAAAAGCTCATCGAAGCGTACGCCGCCATCTTTTTGATGAAAAAGTGCTTCCGTGAGGTCACCGGAAGCACTTTTCATCAAAAGATGGCGGCGCCCAGCTGATGCTGGTACCGGGCCGCGGTGCCCAGCTGATACCGGTACCGGGCCGCGGCATAAAAACGGTTGGGGATCACTGCTGTAGAGCTCACAGTCTCCTAGTGATTGGCTCAAAGTCACGCAGCCGGTTTTCACGCCTAAGCGGGGAACTTGAACTCACAGTCTCTTGGTTTCTAGGCTAGCAGCTTAGCTGCTAGACCAAACTGGTTCTTGGGCCATGGTACATTTCTCTACTATTGTTGCATGTATTGGATTTGTAACCTGCTTTTATCTTGTACAACTGAAGATACTATACATAAGGCTCTCTCTTCCTGTTTTTTGCACCACTATCATGCCGAGTGGGTTAGGTTGAGAGGGAGGGGCCTAGTCCAAAGGCCCCAGTTGACTTCCATACCTCAGGGGGAATCCTTGGCAATTTTAAGACGTGTGGAGAACTTTAAGAATTCTGAGAATTCCCAGAATTCTCCCGCAAGCATGTTGACTGGAGAATTCTGGGAGTTGAAGTCCACACATCTTAAAGTTGCCAAGATTGAGAAACACTGGCCTAAGTGCCTTAACCTCTACTCCACACTGGCTCTCGGTTCAGATTTTTCATCCTGTTTGGTCATATCCAAAATGGCAGTTCTCTGGGGTGTCTACAGTAGAGGAAGGGATTCAAGATGGCGTCTGAACCTTTGTGATCAAAGTCCCACTTTCTCACCCTGAAGAAGACCGACTGAATCATTAAACAGCTGTCTTTCCCCCCCATACAGTTCCCTCAGGAACACAAGGCAACCTACTCCAACAGGGACCTTCCACATGGTTTGGGACTACAATTCCTAGTCACCATCTGGGAGTTAAAGACCCAAGGCATCTGGTAGAGAGCCTGGCTGGAGGAAGGTGACATACGGATTCTGCTGGATTGATTCCCAAGCCCCATTAATCCCACCGTTTCCAACAGTGACCGGCAAATGCTCACCAGATGGGCTTGAAAGCAAGAACCCTCTGCTTAGTTTTTCTGTCTAATTTGGCCCTCCGAGTTGGATTGCTGGTCCATTTGGTCCACCGGGAGAGGCTGTCAGGCAGATCCTAAAGATCAGAAACGAGGGTTGTGCAGCACTTCAGATTAAATAGGCAACACGGGATTGAGAGCATCCATGGGCCCATCTAATTCCTTATGCTGACTGGGGAATTCTGGGAGTTAAAGGAGAGGGGGGGGGAGAGAGAGAGAGTGTGTGTGTGTGTGTGTGTGTGTGTGTCCAGGGCGGGCAGATGGAAGGAAGGAACTGGCGTCTGACGCTGCTGCTTTGCTTGGCAGATCATGGTGGGCGAAGGCATCGTGTATTGCTTGCAGTCCAAGATGAAGGGCCGTAGCAACACTGAAGGCAGCATAAATGCCGGCGGTTGCAATTTCAACTCTTTTCTCCGCAGGACAGTCCGGTTTGTCGGTAAGCCTATTTCCACCCTTCCTCTTTTTGGAATCAAATGCCCTAATGCCGTCACAACCACACCGTAGAAGCTGGCATCTTCACTTTCTTGACCACCCCAATGTCTCTAGTTTAATAGCTTAAGCTTAGGTCCTCCCTCAGCTACATACAGGCAATCCTCAACTTGCAACCGTGATTGGGACTGGAAATTCTACGTGTGGTTTAACAACCTTTTTGCTGTGGCTGCTAAGTGAATCATGCAGTCATTAAGTGAATCCATCTTCTCCCATTGAGTGCTTGTCAGAAGTCTCCTGGGAAGGTGAAAATTGAGATCACATGACCCCAATATCAATTAATCAGTGGGACAACTTGCCTCCAGAAGTTGTGAATGCTCCAACACTGGAAGTTTTTAAGAAGAGATTGGACAACCATTTGTCTGAAATGGTGTAGGGTTTCCTGCCTAAGCAGGGGGTTGGACTAGAAGACCTCCAAGGTCCCTTCCAACTCTGTTATTTCTATTCTATTCTATTCTATTCTATTCTATTCTATTCTATTCTATTCTATTCTATGCAATTGTCATAAATACATACCGATTGCCAAGTGCCCAAATTTTGATCACATAACTGTGGGGGTGTTGCAATGGTCATAAGTGTGAGGACAGATTGTAAGTCACCTTTTCCAGTGCTGTTGTAACCTTGAATGACCGTAAATTGAGGACTACCTGTATCCCCGTGTCTGAGAGACAAAGTGTTGGCATACCAAGATATGACTGCAAAGTTTTTTCCCCACTGCAGATTCCAAATGGGAAAAAAGAGAGAGAGATAAAAATAGAAAACGAATTCAAAGGGTCTAACATTGCTGTTTCGAATCAACATTGTTGATTGGAAACACTCCTCTTTGCTTGTTGTCATAGAAAAGCAGTGGATTCTTTTCTCAGTCAGATTGAGAATCACTGTGTCTTGGATCATCAAATAAATTATTTCATTAATGATTTGGTCATCAATAAAGCACCTTTTATAACAAAACTCCCCCATTCCAGTAGGCCATTTCGCCCATCAGTTTTCTCTCTTATTTTTTCATTCCTAGTCCACTGGGAAATCTGCCCTTCCCCCCACCTTTTTTTTTTAAAATAGGCCTTAAAATTTAGAAGAGGTTTCTTGTAAGAAAGAAGAAATCTTGGTAGAAAATTGCTGCCCTTCACTTTGTGTGGTTGGTGAGGGTCGGCTTCTGTTTTTGGAGTTGGAGGCTAGAAGGTACCCTGGGTCAAAGCATCTCTCTGCTTTCTCCACTAAGGGTATGGTAATTGGCAAAGCTAAGAAATTGAAATTGAAAGCTAAGAAGAAACCTTCATATGCTTAAGGTTACTCTTTGTACCAATAGAAAGGGAATATTTGCAGCTCAGGGTTTGAAAAGAGGGGTCCTTGGTGCTCTCTGAGCTTGGTTGTTTTCCTGCAGATGCTTCATTGCCCAAACTAGGTTACATCATCAAGTGCTAGTTGGGATTGGGGTTTGCTCCCAGTTTACATTCTAGTGCAGGGGTGTCAAGCTCTATTTCATTGAGGGCTGCGTCAGGGTTGTGTTTGACCCGGGGGGGGGTGTGTGGCCAGCGGGGCATGACCAGCTTGATGTCACTCATGTTGGGGGTGTCTGTGGTAGCTCGAGCGTTCTGCCAGCGAAAACAAGCTCCCGAGTTCCGTTTTCGGCTGCAATGGCCTCCTGCAACCTTCTGCCAGTGAAAACGGAGCTTGGGTGGGCCGCGTATTTGCTGGCAGAGGCACAGCGGGCTGGTCCTTCGCTGTTTCCAGGGCAGTCCTGCGGGCCAGATCTAAGCACCCTGCAGGCTGGATGCAGCCCACGGGCCTTGAGTTTGACACCCCTGTTCTAGGGACTTGTCCTGTTGGTGTTGGTGAGGTTCTGTGGTTGGCCTGTTTACTGTTAGCTTGTTTGGCAATTCCTTGATTGGGGTATTGTTTACTTCTTGATCGTTAGTTTGATGTTAATCTTGGTGTTAATCTACGCTTATCTAGATGCTGATTGCTGGTGGGGGTGGTATTTTGGCCTTTTTGTTCCCTTTTTTGGCTTGTTGATTGTCTCTTTTGCACAGTATGTACCAAGGACCTCCCCTCTTACTTTCTGTCCTTTCATTCATTCCATTAGTGACTCCCAGGCCCTAACCTTACCCGAATTTGCTCCCCACTTCAGGTGTCCATGTGTTTGGCCTCTGTGCCACAGCCCTGGTGACCGATGTCATCCAATTAGCCACAGGATACCACGCCCCTTTCTTCTTGACCGTCTGTAAGCCCAACTATACTCTCTTAGCTATCTCCTGCGAGTCCAACCCTTACATCACTCAAGACATCTGCTCAGGTCAAGACCAGCACGCCATTCTCTCAGCCAGGTGAGTCCATCTCCTTTTTTGTTTTACATCTGCTCTGAAAACCAGGTTTTGCTGTCAAAGTTCCAGTTATTTCTAATTAAAAGTTGTTACAACTTCCGTTTATATTCCACCCAGAGTCATTCTGGATAGCATGGTGGGCGGCATATAAATTTAATAAATAAATATGTGTCATTCGTTCAGGCTTACCTCAGTTGATCAGTTGCTATCAGAACAATATTGTCCACCACAGTTTCTTAGCAAATTTGCATCAATTTTTGGGGAGAATCTGACAGTCATTTGAAAATTTACTATTAGAATTGTATTGTGTTTCTTTCTTGTACCTTTTTAGAGCCAGGTTTAGCCAACATCTAAGCGATAAGAGGTACTAAGATATTAAAAATAGTTAGGGTTTCTTTCCTAAATAAACATTTTTGAAGCAGGAAACTAGCATTTAGTCCCTTATATAGGAAGTCCTCAACCACAACCACAACCCAAAATTTATGTTGTTAAGTGAAACATTTGTTAAGTGAGTTTTGCCCCATTTTACAACTTTTTTGCCTCAGTTGTTATGTCAGTCATTACAGTTGACAAGCGAGTAGCCTGTTGTTAAGTGAATCTGGCTTCCTTGTGGACTTTGCTTGTCAGAAGGTCACAAAAAGTGAGCACATGATCCTGCGACACTGCAATCGTCATAAATATGAACCAGTTGCCAAGCGTCCAAATTTTGATCACATCTTCATGGGGATGCTGCAAAAGTCGTAACTGTGAAAACGGTCATGTCACTTTTTTCAATGCCATTATAACTTTGAATGGTCACTAAATGAATTGTTGTAAGTCGAAGACTACAGGTATACTAGTTTCTGCTTGCATAGCTGGTTATTATGACTGAGTGCCAGTAGCACAATAATAATCTAATTTGCTAGCTATAGATTTACTGTCTCATTTTGCTGTACTTATAAAGTCGGACATATAGGTAGATTGTTCCTGTTTTCCCCTTTGCTTTTAACTTCCCACTTAATGACCCTCATCTCTTATGGTTATGACAACAGGAACTGCCTGAATTTCTGTCGCTAAGTGAGGCAGTCACATGACATTGTGCTTTATGACTGCATCCCTTAGGGATGATCCCAGTCCCAATTGCTGTCATAACTCAAGGACTACCTAAATGGGTTTAATATTGCTATTTTTTACATGATTCCATATATGTTCTACGAATGTGTGAGTTTTCATTTTTAACATGACAAATATCACTAAATATATAACCCATACCAACAAAAGCTTTTTTAAGAGTCCACCATCATTTTTAAAATTGGGAAGAGGTCTGGAGAGCACAAGGTTTTAAGAAATGCCGAAGTGCTTCTTGCTAAGTGCAGTTCTGGTTGAGCTTGTCAGTGTGTTGTAAAATTAAGATCTCCTGACTGCAAATGGATCACGGATGTTTGTATAATTTCTTTCTCCCTTCCAGGAAAACATTCCCTTCTCAACACGCCACCCTGTCTGCCTTTGCTGCTGTCTACGTATCTGTGAGTTTTACTTGTTAATGTCAATACTGGAAAAAATCAGATTCCTAAAGAATCCTGCATGTCGTAGAATAGAGAAAGTGCTATTTAAGGCAGACAAAGCCTCCAATAGCTGAGATGCAGTTATGTTTTTAATATAACAGAAAGAGAAGACTATAAAAGACATACTGAGGCATAATCATATTAACTGCAATGAACTGTAATTACATTTAAATCTAATGAAATGAAATTTTCATTTTTTTCCCCCTTTGATGCTGCAAACAGAACGCTGCCCCTTTGCCCCTTCCTCAGCATGTCACTGAAAACAAAATCACCCCAAAATCAATATTCAGGTGATCCTGAGGGCACAGATAAACCTCCAAGTGGTCTCAATGACTCTCAGAAAGAGTGCTAACGACCAGATGACTACAAGGAATGTAAATCCTTCCATTCTCTGCCATTCAGTCAGAAATGAAGAAGCTTCTTGGATGAGAAGTGAAATGTCTTCAAGGAAAAATGAAGTCCAGTTGCCGTTTGAAAAAAGTATCTTTGGGCCAACTGTTACCTGGATGACTGAGAATCATAGACAAAATCACCCCAGAAAAACTTGCACAGACCTAGCTTGGTCTTGAGCTCAGAGCTGAGTGTCCAGCTATGTTTCCCATTAGCAAAATTGGGAGGGGGTGGGGGAAGGGGCTGAAACCCACCTGCTTGGGGTTTTACAGGAATCTGCAGGATGCCAATTTGAAAAACTTCTTTTGAAAGAGAAAGGGGAGGGGGGAGGAGCAGGAAGAGGAGCTTATTGAAGGGAAAGTGGATAAAGATAAAACCTGGGAATAGCTTACAATTGGAACTGAAAGAAACTGGAGGGTCGATTTTGATTGCTCAAGAGCAAGCTATTCAAACAAATAGTGTCAAGGCTAGATTTGAAAAAAAACATCAAAACAATTCAAAGTTCAGATTGTGCAAAGAAGCAGAAGAAACACTGGGTCATATACTCAACTCGTGCAAGAAGTTAGCATAAACTGACCACAAGCAACTAGATAACAGTGCTGCCAAAATGATTCACTGAAAGCTAAAAATTATTATGTGCGAGTAATGAAAAATTGGTATTTGGAAAAGTAGTAAAAAATGAGCAGGTTTTTGGTGGGATTTCCAAATAGCAATAGCACACTTATATACTGCTTCAAAGTGCTTTACAGCACTCTGTAAACCAGGGGTGTCAAAATGGTGGCCTGTGGGCCAGATGCGTCACATGCAGGCCACGCCCACACCAGCTCCGCGAAGGGGAAAAACTTCGCGAAACGTCATGTGACAGCAACGTGACACTGCGAGTTTGACGCCCGTGCTCTAAGTAGTTTACAGAGTCAGCATATTGCCCCCAACAATCTGGGTTCTCATTTTACTGACCTCGGAAGAATGGAAGGCTGAGTCATCCTTATAAAGTTTGATTTAACTGTGGTTGAAAAGAAAGTGTGGATAATTGATGTGGCAAAACCTGGGAATAGTAAAATAGAAAACAAAGAATTGGAGAAGATTGTAAAAAAAAATCAAAGGTGGGAAAATTATGGTGTAAACCAGCAGCTGTCAGCACACTGGGTACCATACCCAAAAACCTTAGATAACACTTAGATCTGGGCATTGACAAAACTTCCATCTGTCAATTACAAAAGCCGTTCTGCTTGGATCTGCACATATACTACGCCAATACATTGTTGCAGCCTAGGTTCTTTTATTTGTTTCTCCATCCATCCATCCATTCATCCATCCATCCATTCTGCCACATCCTTTGTTCTCAGGAAGAATGTAATACAAATGAAGGCCAACACCAGCTAAAGTATTGATAGCTGTGACTTCATATTGTTGTGAAAAGATCATAATTGGTTATATTTACATGCTGCTCAATGTCTGTGTGTGATTGGGCTGTACTGAGCAAGTCTATACTGTCTCAATCACAACCCAGTGGAAAGTTCCAGATAATAAGCGATTGGGTTGCTATATAATGTCTCTGTAATGGAATGCATAGACAACCTTAGGGAACGAAGGGAAGAGATGCTGCCTAGGAGACAATTAGACAAGAAAGGCAGGAGTCCACAAATTGTTCAACAGTCAAAGAAAGAAACTTAGGAAGGACACCTCCCCCCAATTGCTCTAGCATTTAAAAGTGGCAGGTGGGAAGTTTGTATTTTCAGGCTTGCAAGAATCTGTTCGTGTAGCCTTACAATAAAGTAGAAGTAGTTCATCTAGTGATGTTCCTTGTCTGGTTTACCCTGGAAAGCTGATTGCCTCTGTTATCATCCACAGATGTATTTCAACTCCATAATCTCAGACAGCACCAAGCTCCTCAAGCCAATCTTGGTGTTTGGTTTCGCCATAGCAGCTGGCATCTGTGGCTTGACGCAGATCACCCAGTACCGCAGCCACCCTATTGATGTTTATGTGGGCTTCTTGATTGGTTCTGGCATTGCTGCTTACCTGGTAAGTGCCTATTGTCAACTTTCTGACTGACGAACCCAACCAAGCAAGCATGAGTGAGACGATTCAATCTCTGAATGCAAAACTTTATTGTGTATATCATTTCGGCACTGATTCAGGGCAAAACCAGATCTAGCTACATCCTGCGCAAACCCACATAATTAAAGAATAGGATTCTCCCTCCCCCTGTTAGTGCAGGTCACATTGTCCAATCGAGCCTCATTATATCGTTTTGAGAAAGTCTTTGGCGTTCGCAGACACCTGCTGGGGTGTCCTTGGCTCTCATGCTCGTCTTCTTGAGGTCTGGAGCTTACATTCCGTCTTCCCCTTCCCTCCCCCTTGGTTCGTTGGCAAGCTGAGAAGCGATAAGGGTTGCAACAGCAAAAGCCTGCTTCAAATCTTGATACCCGTCTTTCCAAGTGCCACGGGAAAAAGGGGCAGAGAGAAGAACGGCTCCTGTTTACTAAAAGTGGTAGACATATCATGTCAGGTAGCCGTGGGAGGGATTCAAATTTTTAAACAACCGGTTCTGTGGGCGTGGCCAGGTGGGCATGGCCAAGTGACTGGGTGGACGTGGCCTCTTTTTTTTTTGCAGCCCCCCCTCCTGTTTTGGGGCCTCCTGGACATCAGGGAAGCCTCTGGGTGGGCATTTTTGCTTCCCTGGGGCCCAGGAAGGCAAAAAAATAGAGTGGGGGGGGGGGGCGCAGCAGTAAGACAGCAAGGGGGATCCTGGCACAGCTGGTCATCAGAACAGCTGATCGTTGGGAGGGGGAAAAAACCTTAAGGAGTGACAGGGTGAGGGAGAACGCAGTCAGCGATGTCAGGCATGTGCACGATGTCGTGCATGCACGATAAGGACTGATTGGGCAGGGAGGGGAGAGGCAGGCGGAGAGGGGAGGGACCAGCCAGGGGCACGATTTGCCAGTTCTCCGAACTGTGCAGAATCATAACAACCGGTTCCATAGAACCGGTCTGAACCGGTAGAATCCCATCCCTGCAGGTAGCCTTTCTCAGGCTGTGCCACTCTGGAAAGCATGGAATGTTTGAAACATTCTCCAGCGCCATAAAAATCCACTTGTGGGTCCATAAGTGAAGGTCCAGTTAAATGGATTTACTGCTAAACGGTCTCTGCACAGGAATCTTCTCAACTAATGGTTAGCACCTGCTTGGAATTAGATAAGGGTGGAATTCAAGGGGAGTTAGACTGCTTAGGGATTCTAGGCTGATCCCTCTTTTAACTCTCCCCTAGGCTCTCCTCCTATATATATATAGTGTTGTGGCCCGTCAGCTGCCAGTAGAGCGAGCTGCAGAGTCAGACGAGGAGGAGGAGGAGCAGGAGGAGGAGGTGGTGGAGGGAGAGCCTGGGCCAGCTTCGGAGCCTTTGGAAGGCTCTGATCAAGAAGCAGCATCACTGGGGCCTTCTGTCCTTCCCCAGGTGGAGAGGCAGTTGTCTCCGGGGCCTGAGCTAAGAGACAGGGAGGAACAGATGGGGCCCATCCCAGATGTGCATATGTGCAGAGGGGAAAAGAGAGGAGAGGAAAGGAAAACAATAAGCCAGTTCTCAGGGAGAGGCAGACACAGACGATAGCCAGCCCCTCCCTGGATGGAAAATAAGTAGGAGGGGTTTGGAGTGGCTGGTAGTCACAGACAACCATTCATTTCTAATATACAGCAAGCAATTCAGATTTCTTGGCTAAACCCAGGTTTGTTGGGACTAATTATGTTTGATTTCTTTGCTTATCCATGTGAAAAAAAGACTGTTACTGCCTGGTTATAAAAGGGGGGTTGTTTTACTCATGAGTAGACATCTTATCACTACTTGCAAAGGCTGGGTCAGAATATATAGTCCCAGAGAGCTATACCAAATATGTTTTACTTATGTAAAATAGGGAACAGGACAATATCTATTTCCATCCTCCTCTGAGCTTTTCCAGATTTTTACCCCATGTTCCTTGCTACACACAGGCCTATCATGCAGTGGGCAACTTCCGGGCACCAATAGAAAAGGCTCCGTCTCATCCTCCTGCCAAGGACGCTCTCCGAGCCCTGACTCAACGTGGCCATGACTCCGTTTATCACCAGAACAAGTCGGTCAGCACCGATGAACTCAACCCCCAGACCCGGCTGGAAGGGATGAACCGGCAAGTGTCACGTGAGAAAAACTCACTGGGGAGCTTGAAACGGGCCAGTGTTGACGTGGACCTTTTGGCACCCCGGAGCCCTATGGGCAAAGAAAACATGGTGACCTTCAGCAACACGTTACCACGGGTCAGCACCCCTTCAATGGATGACCCTGCACGCCGCCATATGACCATCCACGTCCCAGTGGATGCCTCCCGGTCTAAACAGCTGATCACTGAATGGAAACAGAAATCCGTGGAAGGCCGTGGAATGACCTTGGCAGAAGAGGTAGCAAGGCGGGTTGCCTCAGATTCCTTGGCTGGAGAAGAGGAGGATCATATCCCACCTTCCTTGTACCCCACCATCCAGGCGCGAACAGCTGAGCGTGCCTCTATGGGTCCTCGGGTCCTCATCCAGCCAAGACCCAGGGCCACTCAACTGGTCCACATCCCTGAGGAAAGTCAAGCTAACGCCGGTGCTAATATTTCCCCCAAAAGCAGCTCGGCTGTGAGGGCCAAGTGGATGATGATGGCTGAGAAGGGGGCCGCCCAACGGGTGGCCAACCCACCACGCCTCATGCAGGTGATTGCCATGTCCAAGCAACCCGGGATGGTATCGGTGACACCCAAGCATTCAGAGACATCTTCGTCTTCCACCAGTTCTGACTCCTCCCAGTACTGCTCTCCATCAGAAAGAGATAGCTCTAGTGTGGTTACCATCGATGCCCATGCCCCTCACCACCCAGTGGTACATCTGTCTTCTGGAAATGGCCCTTGGGAATGGAAGGCCACCCAGAAAGTTTCGGATAGCCAAGATACTTACGAGCTCAACGAGATGAGCAAAGATTACCATGGGTTCCGGCCTGCCAAAAGCACCGGAGTCTCACCGGGTTCTTCTGTCAGCGACATTGAACAGGAGGAGGCCCGTTATGGCAGTGTGGCCACCATCAACGTGTCAGTGGGTCTGGGAGGGAGTGCATCGTTGATTTCAGCAGAAACCAGCCCAGGAGAAAGCCTTCTGGGGGCCTCCAGCCGGGAATCCACGCTGCGGAGAAAACCAGCTAGCTTAACGGTGGGGGAAAAAGACGGGCAAGCGGAAGAGATGGAAAACTATTATAAGAAGATGCAAGCCAACCGGGGATTTAAGGAATAATCCCATCACCTACCTCTGGTCACTGCTACCTTGGACTAAACTATGATTAAAATTGTGACTTTTTTCAAGCAAGTGTTGGATTTCAGATGGTGGGGACTTCATAAGGATTATATTCAAAAAACAAGGTAAAATCATCTGTTTTACCTGGTACAACAGTAATTTGAAGGACTGAATATACATAATGGTGAAGTAAAGAGACTCCAAAATGGCCCAAACTTCACATGGAAGACATTCACATGGAAGACATTTTTGAAACAGAGAAGTTTTGGATCAAATCACCTTTGGGATTATTTTATCTTCTACTACGCTAGGAATGGATACTGTTGAAGAATTCTTGGCTGGATTTTCCAGAGGACTTAAACAAAAACACAAATGTGGGTGGTATTAAAATAATCATAGATTATTCATAAGTAGTGATTGTAAAGATAACAAGAGTGAGAAGGTGAGAATGGAACAATCCAGTCTGGATTTATTTGGAGTGTCCTCCTGAGCAGTGCCGCTTGGATATAAGCCAGCCTTTCCCAACCTGATGCCTTTCAGATTGGATGGCTTCCCAAACCTGTCCTTTGCTGAACCCTTGCTTGGGAAGCCTGAGGTCAAATCCCCCCCCCCCCCCAGATATATGTGTATGGGGAGGTTGTAGTACTAAAGATGGGGCAAAGCGTTATAAAGGGGTGGGAGAATCTACTTCGAAAAGGTCAATCTTCTGAGATGTTTTGGAGCCGTGTTTCTCAAACCTGGCAACTTGAGATAGGTGGACGTCAATTCCCAGAATTCCCCATCTTTGAATACATGGGGAAGATAGGTGGACTTCAACCCCCATGAATTCTGGGAGTTGAAGTCACACTTTTTAAAAATATATATACATAAATTGATTTTTTTCAAATAGAAACAATAATAAAAGAATACAAACTAAACCCAGAAAGGAAAAGAGAAATAAGAAACAGAATAAGAAGTGGAAAAGAAGAAAAAAAGGAAAGAGGAAAAAATAAGAAAAAGAGAAAATATTTAAAGAAGTGATCTTTGATTGTTCATCATAACATGTACAAACTTAGTAATTCTTCACCTCTTATAAGGTATATGCAAGTATCTCTTCTTTCCATAGCCAATCCCTTACTCATACTCAAATCTATAAATTAACATTTCAGTCCTTGTAGCAACAAAAAGTTCATAAAGGGTTTTTTATAGAAAAATGTCTTAGTTTAACCTTGGTCAAACATACCAACTTCGTATTCCTTTGCTTGTAGCAATCTTGAATTCATTCAGATATTGTCGTAGGGTGTCATCTTTCTTCAGTTTTCCCATCTCAAAGGCTCTTTTGAAGCTTTAGCAAACCTCTTTTGCAGTAAGGACATTCTTTTGGTGTGTCATTTGTATTTATTTACACAGTATCTGAATGAATTCAAGATTGCTAGAAGTAAAAAGAGTACATGGTTGGTTTCTTTGACCAGGATTAAAATAAAACATATATTTTCACTTTAACTGTCATCTCCATCTTATAATCCATATCCAATATTTCCTGGAGTAATTCAGATGTCATGCAATTTTCTGCCATTTGTCTTAGTGACAACTTAAGCCTGTCTCTGAGAGATCAAACTTGGAGGAAACTGTCACTGCAATAGCAGTAGCACTTAGACTTATATACCATTTCACAGTGCTTTATACAGCACTCTCTAAGCGGTTTACAGAGTCAGCCTATTGCCCCCAACAATTTGCATCCTCATTTTACCAACCTCATTCCTCACTCAGAAGTCAAAGTCTACACATCTTGCCAAGTTTGAGAAATACTGCTTTAGAGAGAGTTTTTTTTTCATTCCAGACTAAACTGGAAATCTGTAAATATCAAAAGTGCTTGAAAGTGGAAAGAGAAGAGGATGGAAGTAAAACAGGAAGTTGTCACAAGAATTTTGGAGAATGTAATTTGGCTGTATTTGTCCTTCGGTTATACACAAGAATAGGTCATATACCAGGCAGTGGAAATAGTCCCTAAGTACAGTCATGGTAAATTAGATAACTCTTAGAGAGTGAGTTTAAGAATATTGCCCATCACTATAAGTATTTTCTGAAGCCCACTGAGCTTACAATACAATATTTGCTTAGCTTCAAAGAACCACAGAGAAATGTGTATAGTTCGTTGGGACAGAAGGAAATATTCCCCGAATGCAGTATCCATTTTAGGATCGTTCCTCCATTCCATAGCACCTGAGATATTGAGAGATGTTAAATGTAGTCATGGAGTTTACACATTTAACTTGAAGTATAATTGTCAAGAACAATTTTTCTCAACCTTAGGAACACGAAGATAAGTGGACTTCAACTCCCAGAATTCTCCATGCTGGCTGGAGAATTCTGGGAGTTGAAGTCCACTTATCCTCACGTTGCTAAGTTTGAGAGACTGGTCAAGAGGCTGAATTCTTCGCACAAAGCCTTACAGGCACTTAAAGGATCTAATGCCATGATGTCAGTAAAGTTAGAAATATAAATCGTGTTGGACAGCCGTGAAATTTTAGACCTCATTTACATTTGAAGATGCATTTCTTAAAAATGATAGTTATGTCACAGAATTTAGTGGGGAGTTTTGGATCTTTCTTACTGCATCTTCATTATTTTGAGGATGGAATGAGGAACATGATCAGGGTTTCTTCAAAGCAGGGATGGAAACAATGTAAAACAGCAGTTGTCCAATACCTAAAATGCTGTTCCTTAGACTGTAGGGCGACCCTTTACTCCATAGTTCTGAAGGCAGGATGAAAGTTAATGAATGGATATCAATTAACTATTAGAGAAACTTCCTAACAGCAGGAAATGTGCTCAGCAGCAGAACTGCCTGCCTGTCTTGTGAGGAAACTTTTCTTGCAGGAAGTATATAATGGAAAGTGCCCCTTATTAGAGCGAAATGAATTTATTCGTGCAGAACATTGAATAGAGTTTTGGGTCCCAACTTTCTGTATTTAATGCATTTTAAGGTTCTAACCATGTTCAAACCAAATGTGAGATGAGGGCTTATTTCAGTATTACCGAGATGTTGAAATAGCCTTCCACACAGACCACTTTTGAGAGTGGCTTGCATTCAGAGAATCACAAATGAATGAGGAAAAATGGTGCCCTGATATCTGCATACATTTAGCAAGATTAATCTATACTGAAGGAGGGCTAGTGGGATTCAGGGGTTTTTTCTTTGCCTAATCACCCCCTTTCAGATATGTCTTCTTCATGAGTCTCAGTAGAAGAGTCGACTCAAACCAAGATCCAAGATGGCAGCTTCTATCTTCCTGAGGATTTGCTCACATTTTCCATTGGTGTGATGATGCCTTGAGGGAATTCAGTTTATCTCCATAGCAACCGTGACAGGTAAAGGTTCTTTTAAGGGAATGTTGGCATGAATCAAAGGGTTTGTCTAGAAAGAGGGCATATATATAACCATATAACCGTATGGTTTGGTGGGTGGGTTTGAGGGGAATAAGCCTTCCATTGAGGACATAAGAATGCTTAGATAGTGGTGTTCCTTAATGAAAGGGGAAGCATGAGGGAACAAGGTTGAGTTAAAAGTTGATGGTGTTTTCGGGTTTCACCAATACATATCCTTGGTTTCTCCATGCCAGGATGTATTAAGATATTACAAAAGCCAGCTGTAAGCCAGGTACCTAAAAGCTGTCAATGAAATATGTTTGGAACCCTGTTATTTCAATTAAAATTTGTAACTATGATTCCCCTCCAAAGTTGTAAGTGTGTGCTTGGGCACTGAAAAATAATAATGAATAAAGAACCCATGTAGCAGTTGTCAGGGTTCCAAGGAATACATCCATAACAAACAGAATTCTGAAGCAAGTAGATTCCTCAAAGAATTGGTTTATTGGACATATCATATTGGCATAAGCTGGTGAAAACCGACTCTGAATATCTCCACGGTTTTCATCTAATTAAAAGTAAAAATTTCTCCTCTTTCCCAAACAACCAGTCACATGGTCCAATCAAGGTCCCGCCCGGTTGTCAGGTGACATTGCTCCTCTCTCTGGCCACCTGTGGGAATGTCCTTGGTTCCCAGGCGAAAATATTTTGACTACAAACCCCCACGATCGCTATTTCCCCCTCCCTTTCCCTCAACTCCAGTGTGGCAACACCGATGTCTCAAAATGGCCTCAGTCAGATCAGCTTCAGGGTTGACTGCAGTGTCTGCTGATCCTGGATTAAGAAGGATCTGGGCGATGCAAGCGTGGCAACGGCTGGAAGTTTGAGGACCAGTTGTAAGTCTGTTCAGTACCATCATAACTTTGAACAATTGCTGAATAGATGATCGTAATTTGAGGACTGCCTGTAGGTCAGATCAGGACAATAGTCCTTCTCATCCAGGTGAGAACAAACCTAGAACTTTCCTGACAGTGAGAACAGTTAATCAGTGGAAATACTTGCCAGCACAAGTTGTTGGTGCTCCAATATTGATGGTTTTTAAGAAGAGGTTGGACAACCATTTGTCTGAAATGATATAGGGTCTCCTGCTTGAGCAGAGGATTGGACTAGAAGAACTCTAAGGTCCCTTCCAACTCTTTTGAGTGGAAACAAATCAACCCACCTCCAGCTCTATTGTAATGTTTCTCTACCTTAGCAGAAGGAACAGAAAATAAGAGGCTATGCTGGCTGGGGAATTTTGGGAGTTGAAGTCCATCCATCTTGACGTTGCCAAGGTTGAAAACCACTGCTCTGTAGCATCTTAATTTCTGTTCCTTGCTCCAGGCTTTGTTGCCAAGGATATTAACAATCCTTTATTGGCTTCTTCTTGGCAGCCTACTTGACTTGCCAGATGGTGGTGGAATACATGTTTCTCCTTTGGAAATATCAACAGAAGTGAAAACGTTAAGACCTAGCTGGAGCTTTCTAGGATGCACTGCTGTGCAGTTATACCCGTCTGACTAAACATTAGGGGAGGAAAGAGAAAGGATGCTATGAAATCCCACTGGATCTGACAGACAATGTTAGCACTGACACTGCAGCTGGTTCCTGCCACCACCAATCTTGGCATCTGCTATTTCGGTCTCTGGCGGGTTTTTTATGAGAGATGTCAGGCTTTGAGACTTGAAATGGGGGCCCGGTATCCATAATGAAACAAGTAAGGAAACAAGGCCAATCAATCTTTTTGGTAGCATAATACAGAGGTGGTTTTTTTTTTTCAAACTTCGAGTTTAAAAAGTACCCAAAACTTCTGATCAAGAGGCAAAGTTCTAATTGTAGAAAAAGGCCTGTATTCATCCTGATGAACCCAGTCAAATTCTGCAGGAATTCTGCAATAGATGGAGCAGATCTGGTGCAGCCATTCCTATTTTGATGCAAGAGGAAAGCCCTTTCAGTGTTCTGCAATGTCTTCATCACAACATGATTGATGACTTCTATCATCCCTCTTACAGAGAGCTTGCAAAATTGACCATCATGGTGAAAGCAGATGAATTCTTGGATAGACAAAGGATATCCAACACAATGGCTTGAGATATATAAATTTTCCAGGAGGTGGAATCTGATCTGCTTTGGAAGCAATGGAATCACTCAACCTAGGCCTCAGGCTGTCCTAGCTATCCAATTTATTACTTCTTTATTTATAAAATATATAAGCTGCCCCTCTTACCTCAAGGTAACTCAATTGAAAAATCCTATCATACAGAAATCAATTTATTTTGATCCTGTCTTGATTTTTATAAATAACTCACGGTGATAAACGTACATAATACTCCTCTCTCCTGTTTTCCCCATAACATCAATCCTGTGAGATGGGTTGGGCTGAGACAGAGTGACTGGCCTAAGTTCACCCACCTAATATTTATGCCCAAGGCAGAACTAGAACTCAGTCTCCTGATGATAGGCCAAGTCACCCAGGAGGCTTTCATGCCTAAGACAGCACTAGAACTCAGTCTCTTGGTTTCTAGCTTGGTGCCTTAACCACTGGACCAAACTGCCTCTTGTAAATCACACAGAGAGACTTCAAGTAGACTTCCTCAAGTGTGGAAATCATAGAGTTGGTGTTGGGTGACAAAAAATGTCAGGAAGCCACTAGCATCTTTTCCAACTAACACAAGTCTCTAATGCTGAGATCTGCAGCTCCCAAGAGCTTATGCCTTTTAATAAAATATGTTAATCGGAAATAGTGCCACCTGGCTTTTGTTGTCTCTCAAGGGGACTGTCTTTTAAAGTATTCCCTAATTATTTGTCAAATTATTTCTCAAAGCAAATGTTTGGGATTAATTGCTCATATCCAAATAGATCAACAAAGCCTAAACTTGAGTTCTGCAACACGTGTGTGTTCACCTAAAACAGAGTTATCACCGAATTGTCTAAAATACTGTATTTTCCACACAGCTGGGCCCCAGGAATGCCTTCCATGGGGGAAGACTCTTATAATTTCAGAAACAAAATACTGACAGTGGTAGACCTGGGTGAAAAAAGAAACTCCTTGTTTAAAGACACAGCCTGCAGCAAAATATTTTCACATCAGGTCCTTGTAGTATTACCGCATTTGCCGGCGTATAAGACGACTTTTTGCCCGAAAAACATGCTCCAAGTGGGGGGTCGCCTTATACGCCGGTATATCCACTGCCGGCTTTCGGATGCTTGTTGGACGCAGCGAAGGCGCCTCTGGCTTCCCGGATCCCTGCGTCGCTTCCGCTTCATCCCGTCGCCTCGCTCCGCCCGAGGCTGCAGCCTTCCTGCTCTTCCCATGGCCCCTGGCACTCCGCCCTGCCGCTGCAGCCCCCGGGATTTCTGGAGGGCGTTTCCGGTGGTGGTGGGGGGTCGTCTTATACGCCGGGTCATCTTATACGCCGGCAATACGGTACATTGGGCACACGGTGGATTGATGTGCAAATACAGGTTCTCCTTGACTTACTTTCATTCATTCAGCAACCATTTAAAGTTATAATGGCACTGAAAAAAGTGAGCTGAGCCAAGACTGGTTTCTCACACTTATGACTGTTGCTGCATCCCCATGGCCTCGTGTCCAAAATTCAGGAGCTTGGCAACCGGTATGTATTTATGACGGTTGCAGAGTCCCAGAATCATGTGATCACTATTTGCAACCTTCCCAGCCGACTTCAGACAAGCAAAGTCAATGGAGGAAGCTGGGTTCACTCACAACTGGTTTACCTAACAATTACAGTGATTTGCATCAACAAGCATGGCAAAAATGCTGTAAAATCAGGCACCACTTAACAACTGCCCTGCTTAGCAATGGAAACTCTGGTCCCCATTATAGTTGCAAGTTGAGGACTGCCTGTACACTAGGCAATTCATAAGCTAAGTTACTATCAGTTTGGTGGATAATTATATGTCCCTCTAGCCCTCCCTTTCCTGTTTCCATAGAGACTAACAAGCAGCCAGCTTGCACTGCTTCCTATTTACTCAGAGTTGCAGAGACATAAATAACTTCTCAGCTGTGTTTTCTCCCTACACACACACAAACCACAAAAGCTACTTCCAGCCCAGTCCCAGCCCTAAAGAGCAAGGTTGTTAAGCATCCAGTAGCTGGAATATTAGTTCAACTTTTGCTTATACTAATGCATCCTTCCCCATTTCTCTCGTTCTCAGTTTTACAACTTTGTGACAGGTTACATCTAGTTTTGGGGTGGCATGGTGGCTCAGTGGTTATGATATTGGGCTAGTCGGCTGGAAAGCCAATATCCCATATTTGAGACCCAAGCACCACGCAATAGGATGAGCTCCTATTCTCTCGCCCAGGCTCCTGCCAACCTAGCAGTTCAAAAATGTGCAAATGCAACTAGATAAATAGGTACTACTTTGGTGGGAAAGTAACAGAGCTCCGTGATGTCATGTTGGCCACATGACTGTGGAAATGTCTTCACACAGTGCTGGTTCAATGGCCTTGAAACGGAGATTAGCACTGCCAACAACTAACAGATTAAAACCTGCAGGGGCCCCTTTACCTTTTTTACATCTCGTTTTGGGCTAGCAATTGGTATTTATTGTGCATCTCTGAAAAACTAAGCATGAGCATCTAATAAAGCAGGCTGGGATGAGGTGAGAAAGGATGTATTTGATTTAAGCTGTTGCAAACAGGAGTAGTGTGTATGTTTTGAAGCATATTTTCCCCTTTAAATCGGATGTCCTCAACATTTAATAAATGTCTGATATTTCAAAAATTTAATTGTGACAAAACATGCCTGGGTTTGTGTGCGTATGCACGCATGAATACATATGTACATGTTTAGACTAAGAAACCCAATGTAAATGTTATTCATGATGCTACGATATGCATTACTGAATGCACTGCAATTATCTCTCTAAGTTTTAAGTGCGCATAGGATTGGGCCATTAATATCTGCAGACAAGGTTAGTTGAAAGAATAGTACACAATTCATGGCATGACTGATGACCGAGTACATCAAGTCCTGGCAACTGAGATAAATTTAAAGGTCCTGCAAATGTTATACCATGGTTGAACATGGCTGTAAGACATGGATTGTTCTCAGACAGAGGCACAGGCAGGGAAAAGGCGGCTTGCAACATGAGACTGGTCTCCATTTCAAGGCTTCAAGGTTTGCGAAGCTGCCATTTGCTGACCAAATCGCATCTTCTTCCCTTTTTGGACACCACACACACACACAAATTGTGTCAGGAATATGCTATAGCTTTAACAAGCTTGGCTGCCTTTTATTAGAAGGAACCACTGTAGCGAAATTATCTTGAACAGAAACCCAGAGTTCCTTCCCTTCCACTCTTTTTTAACTTTTAAAAAGTACTCAGCCGTTACACTGTATTAGTATGTCTTCTTGCACTCGAGGAAAGGAACATGGTGGATTGGTGAATGGGGTGGGGTGGGGTAGGAATTTGGTCCAGCTTCTCTTAAGGGCAAGGAAACATTTTAATTTGAATGGTAGTGGAGAATAGCGCACAGAAGCAAGCTAAAAACAGGGAACCGGAAGCAAGAAGGAAGAAAGCAGCTCTAGAGATTGATGCAGAATTACTCTGCTTCTATTCCTCACCAAGTTATTTGCATTTCACTTATATTTCTCTGGAAGAAATTTAAACAATAATCTTAAAGACTCAATTCAACTCTTTAGAATGGGCAAGGGATAAAAATGAGGCAAAAAAGACATACTGGCTAATTTGTAGCATAGGTCTTTTGTGGAACAAGCATTTTCTTCTTGGAGAGCACTCTAATTAAACCTCTTTCAAATGTGGGAAAGAGGGATCTTCTGGACAAATTATTTCCTCTTATGACTGTAGTGCATGTCTGGGTAGTCCACACACCCTATCACGAGGCACTTGTAAGTGCCACAAGTGCCGGGTTCACAGGGACTCATGATGATGCATTTTACCCCTCCATTGGCTCAAACTGATCATCTCCTACAGTATTACCACTGATAATGAACTTGTTGACTTGCAAAGCATCCCTGGCAGAACTAGTGTATGTGATATCTTTCAATAGTCTTTTGGCCACCATTAATTTTTCTATGTGCCCTTAAGAATTAGAAGTATCATCTAATCAAACTCTCCAATCCATACCTGTCTTTGAAGGGACTTCGTGCACATTTCAAACATGTTGTTAGTTGTGAAGTAATGTCCGACCCATTGGGACCCCCTGGACAATGTTCCTCCAGGCCTTCCTGTCCTCTACCATCCTCCAGAGTCCATTTAAGCTCACACCTACTGCTTCAGTGACTCCATCCAGCCACCTCATTCTCTGCCGTCCTCTTCTTCTATTGTCCTCAATCTTCCCCAGCATTAGGCTCTTCTCCAGTGAGTCCTTCCTTCTCATTAGGGGGCCAAAGTATTTGAGTTTCAACTTCAGGATCTGGCCTTCTAAAGAGCAGTCAGGGTTGATCTCCTCTAGGACTGACCGGTTCGATCGCCTTGCAGTCCAAGGTTCTCGCAGGAGTCTTCTCCTCCGGCACCAGAGTTCAAATTTTTGGTGCTCAGCCTTTCTTTGAGTCCAACTTTCACAGCCATACATTGCAACTAGGAAAACCATAGCCATATTAGGTAAAGGTTCCCCTCACACATACGTACTAGTCGTTTCCAGCTCTAGGGGGCGGTGCTCATCTCTGTTACAAAGCCGAAGAGCCAGCGCTGTCCGAAGACATCTCCGTGGTCATGTGGCTGGCATGACTAAACGCTGAAGGTGCACGGAACACTGTTACCTTCCCACCAAAGTGGTCCCTATTTTTCTACTTGCATTTTTACATGCTTTAGAACTGCTAGGTTGGCAGAAGCTGGGACAAGTAACAGGAGCTCACCCTGTTAAGCGGTGCTAGGGATTCGAACTGCTGAACTGCCGACTTTTCTGATCGACAAGCTCAGCGTCTTAGCCACTGAGCCACTGCACATTAGGAGAGGACAAGTAGGCCTGTGATGGCTCTCCCTATCAGATGCCCATCCTCGAGAGAACTTAGCCCTCCTCCAACTGAAGCAGAAGGCTTCAAAATCTAACGTGAAAAAGTAGATCATAAAAATATTCTGGCAGGAAGAAGAGGCAGAGGGAAGCATAAAATATGCAGGAAGGCAAATCCCCTTTCATTTCAAAGACACCCAAAGGACAACCGCATCATCCTTTCCCGGAATGTGACACCTTTTAGTGCACCAAAAGCCACTGTGCCTTGCTTATTAATTTGCGAAGACATTTTCTTTTCCTGGATATTCTGCAAGAACTTTCTGCAAAGAAAGGCGACATCCCTCCCGCCCTGCCGAGATTTAAAAGAATTTGACAAAGCCATAATTGCTCTATTTATCTGATACGCACAGGGACAGAGTCAGTGAAGGGGGCCTCATCTGTTAGAAAACATGCCCAGGGAGAGATTGAGGGGGGTCTCCCTGGAACTGCTCAGTGTGGGAATCCAGAGAGGTTCAGTGAAGGGATCAGGTTGTCATGGAAAAGTTAGAAGAAGAAAAAAATACAGGGAAGCAGCCGGGCTGCCCCACAGATCAAAAACAAGCCAGTTGTGAAAACTTGAGGTTTCTCTTTTGCTCAGTCTGTTGAGGACTCCTGAGGGAGGGGGAGGGAAATAGAAGGGAGGGGTTGTTCTAAGGGGGACACTGTCTCAGGTCACATGCCCCGGTCGACACTGCAATGATTCTCACAGCTAATTCGGATGATTTATGGGGCTGCCCTGGCTCCCATACTGACCTTGCTGTCACCATAGCAACAGTTCCCCTCTCCTCCTCCCCCCCCATCTCTTCCCACCGCCATCTATAATAGCCAGACATGTTATGCGTTTTCCCAAGGGAAAAGGTTTTTTTGGTGGTTCATTCTGGTAGGGGAAAAAAAAAACCACATTAAATGCCAACTCCTCCAAAGGGGAGCTCTTTTCCAGCAATTTTCAAGGCCTGAGAAGTCACGCCATTGTACAACTGCAAACCTGATCCAGAGTGTTTGGTAAAAGTTGCAGTGCACAGGGGAAATACCCCCTCACCCAAATTTTACACAAGAGCATTTGTCTCAGGGGTTGTTGATATGTAACGGACAGAAAAGTCAGCCTGTTTTTTTCTTGCCTATCGAAGCTTGCAGGAAGCATCATCATCATGAGGCAGGAACAGAATATTACCCCCAATATCAATAAATCGCATCTTTTGTGGCAGGCATGCAGGTGTGCTGAGTTTAACACACCTACCTCTGTGAATCTTTTATAATGGGTTTCCAAAACCTCTTTCCATAGGATAGGGTACATACATCCTGTGTTTTTTTATCAACGTGCTATACCAAATTATGTGAGCAGCTACTTGAACCAATACACCATTCTCAGAAATATTTTGTGGCATCTACAAACATTTCACTATTGTACTGCCATCTTGATCAGGGACGGGCAACTACACGACAACTTGCATGATCTGTTTACAACCTATACACAAGTTGTAAAGTTGCTATACTTGCCCACCTCTGATCTTGATGGTTCACCAGGGAAAGCCCAAAATAATGGAACAACCAGCTTGTACATTGAGGCTGCACAATCTACACAGCTTCATTACCCAGATTGGACACACTCCTTTAAAATTTTCACATATAAACCAGATTTCCTTTTTTAAGGATGTTTTTAAGTTTTGAGTTCTTCCAGTTTTCCTCTAGAATGATAAAACTCTGAAGAGGTCAGGATGCAGCTCAGTTAATGCTGAAAGAAGATGAATGCACACTAAACCACCCCAAAATAAAGAGCCTGTGTTTTTCACACAGATTGGTAACCTTAATCCAATTTTCTTAAACCAAAGCAATGCAACCTGTTGTTTAAGATAACAGGTAACAGAAAATAGCCATGTAAGACTTAAAAATGGGTTAATAAATGGCACAGGAAGAAAAAAAAACAATTATGAAAAGGGTGCAGATATTGGATTATGCTAAGAGAAGCATAACCTATTCATGACAAAGCAAAGCAGGAGACCATCAAAATAAAGACAACCTCCTCCCATTTAATAGAATTTCTAGAACAGGCCATTCAAATTATTGTCAAATAAGGTACATTTGGAGCTCAGCTTGTGGAGAGGAGTCAAGAACGGAAAATAGGCATCCCATTTGTCCCTTCCCACTATTTAATATAAAGATGCTGCTTCTCTATAATAAAATTGAAGGAATAGAATCCTATTAACAGCTCATCACCACATTGTAATCTGAAGAAAGGCAAGATAAGACACCACCATACCAAAAGAGCCTCTTGCTTAAATTTTAGCTGACATTTAGTTAGGCAGGAAGAAACAGGACCAAATCACTGATTAGCACTGATAATGGCCCAAGTGAAGCTTTTATTTAAAATCTTCCTTATTTTAATGCCCCTTGAGAGGCTTTGGGACTGTAATTCCCAGAATGCCAATCCATATCTTAGAAGTAACCAAACACACCTGGAAGATGCTACCATAAGTAGGGGAGAATGGGATTGTCAGGTAATACACCTTTTCTGTAGCTACGCCTGCTCTCTCGTGCCACCTGGGGTTCAGCTGACCCCCAATTTTGTAAGCATACACTATTGGTGAATGGTGAATTCTATTTGTATTAACAAGCTGGGAAGTGTATTTTTTTTAAAAAATGTGCAGTTTGACCAAGGGTGCCTACATTTTTGGATAGAACTACAAATGCGTGAGTGACAATGTAATAAGATTTTTCAGACAAATGTCTTAGTATCTTCTGAAGCTTTCTTTTCTACTGTGTTTTCTAATTTTGGTAAATATTACCTTCATAGATATTTCTTTGCGTAGCAAAAATATTTTCTAACAAATTTATCTTGTGGCATTTATTTTCCAGCAAAACCCCAAATACCATAGTCATTAGGATTAGCCATATTATAGAGTATCCCGCACTTTCAATTTCTCCACAAGTTTCTCAATTAAAAAAGGTACAACAGAAAACAATCAAAACTAAAAGGGGCAGATTATTAAAATTTAATCTCACTCTGTTCAGACTAGAATGACAAATGAGGCTCAGTTTGAAAGATTTTGAAGATTTATGCCAGGTGGCAATAGTAAATGCAATGGAATTGCTTTTTCTCCAAACTCTTCCAGAAATATTTTCTATGTTGTTGTGCCAGGCACCTGGTCAGTTTTCCCACTAAGACCCAGTGTCAGCAATGCCTTCTCTTCTGAGCAGGTTTGTGTCAGATTCCGCACATATTCAGAAGCCAAGATATATGTAGACAAAATTCCACCTTAGAAATACCCAGAGAAAGCTGCATTTTTAATAGGATGTCATTTCATAAATCAAGTTAGAGTGTAAGAAATTCACTGAGAAGATTTGGGTCTAAAAGAGCTCATACACATACGTAGTTCTTGACTAACCATTATTGACTCTGCAATTTCAGTTAAGTTATGATGGTCATGAAATTGGTTACCACAGGACAGAACCTGATTTTATTATCTCTTTTTTTGCCAGTTAAGTGAATGTGGCAGTTGTAAAGCAAACAGAGTTTGCTATCAGATGGTTTTTGCTTGAAAGTGGAAGTAAACACCAGTTTCCACCAGAAAGCCACACTGCAGTCACATGATGTGGGGCATTGCAAACCGTTATAAATGCATGCTTGTTGCCAAGCAACCAAAGTGCAGTCATGTGACATGTTTGTGTGTGTGAGTTGGAACATGGAAACTGGGCAGTAAGTAGCTTTCAGGAGGTCCTAAGTGACAAGTTGTAAGTTGAGGACTACCAGTACACTCATTGGAAGGGGCATAATATAGTTTGCTATAGGTTGCCAGATTCAAATCATCTTATTGGCATTTTGTTTTCATATTCCAAAGGAGGACCTACATGTTAAGAGTACAGAACCCTACATCGTTAGATGTAGACAATGCATACCAGTTCCAAGAGAAATATGGGAGAAAAAAGATTGCATAAAATGGGAGGCAGCTAGAGTCAGATTACAGGAGGAAGGGGTGTTAAGCCAAAACAAAAATAGCACAATAATACAGGTAGGAAAAAAACAGAAGCAAAGAATACAGAAGACATTTATTGAAAGCCAAAATAAAAAGTAGTACAGATAGGCAATTGACTGTTTTCTACAATCCAAACAAGCAAGTAGCTAAACACTACAGAAAAGGGTACTACGTTTTGTTATAAAATATGTTTAATTTCAATTTTTTTTGCATTACATTTTTTTTTAAGCCAGGCAATCAAATTTGTGGTGTGTTTGGTAGCCCTCCCATCCCAACCCCAATACTGAACCTTTAATAGTTGGTTATCAAAATATACAATACATTTGTTTTGCTGTAAAAACTCGAGTTCTGCCACCCCCTCATGTCTTACAACAGGTATAAAAAATTATAAATATTTACACCTTTTTTCTCATTACTCACATTTACATGCAAAAAAAAGGGAAGAAAAAACAAAAAACACGGGATCAGAAAAAAGATGAAGCCCCTCTTCCCAATTAATTGCAATAAGATTTTGTATGCTTCTTGGAAAAACACACCCAAACACACAAAGAAAAATCTTAATGTTTTGCTGACTGATTCAAGTTACCAAAGATTCAGCAGGAAGGCTGTGTTCCGAGGATAAGAGAGGCTTATGGGACATTTAGAAAGTTAAACTTCAGACAATTCTAACCAAGGTTCTGCTAGGATCTAGTGTTATCTCTGAGTGCCACTGGGTGGCTGAATTATTGTGAAGGCCTAAATCCCAAAAGGATCTTTAGCACTTGTCCCTTTAACTTTTAATATTGTTCTGGTGAATGTCAAAAGTATTGGCTGTGAGCTTGCAGCCACTGGGAAATTACACCCCCCCCCCCTTTTCTAATGCCCCTCATCCTTGTTCTGGACATTTAGAACAGAACTAGGGATGTAGGGAGGACTTTTATTCCTCCACTGCCTGCAAGGGTCTCTAAATCCTCCAAGAATGGCTACTGCCAATCTTGCCTGCCAGCCCAGTATTGTAGAGTAAGGAAAGGAAATAAGAGGCTTTTACTGTCTATTCCCAACAACTCATTTGAAACTATGGCTTAATTGGGGAAAGCTAGCCAAGAACACAATTCAACTACAGGGCAAGAGACTTTTTACACAGACATAATATTCTCCAACAGCACTGCTTAAAGACTACTTAGTGGCCAACTTCTTGCTCTGGGCCAGCCTCTGGCAATCTCTATCTGTGACTGCAGAGGTTTGGAATGGAGCTGCCCTGTGCATGTGGTCAGACACCCTTCCAACTTCTGCCATGCTACTCCTTTACCCCCAAAGTTAGCACCCTCTTATTGTGTGAATCAATATTTGTGATGATAAACTCCAATAGGGGAATTGTTTAGCAGATTGTGCTAGTTTTAACTTTCTGAGGTGGTACTGTTTGGCCAAAAGAGGACAGCTCTTAAATAGCTCAAATCTGTATTATATGCTGGCAATCCAAGCAGAACCTCACTCAAAATATCACACATTCCTCCAGCATAGTTTGGTTCCCCATAATATTGGGGAGGATTTTTTTTATAAAAAAAAAGTTAAGACTTTCCCAAAAGCAATGACAAAAGCACATCAACAGCTCACGTGAAACAGCAGGGAACACAGTGACTTGAGAGACAATATCACATACATTGAAAAAAATAACTTTGGTCCACAATTTGAGTAAGTAACCCTGATATTAAGTATAAGATTCTGGTTTATCTTTAAAAATCTTACATGAGTTGGAGCGCAATGTAAGGCAACACTGGAATACAAAGAAGGTAGATCAGCATGGAAAAGTTGGAGGCCACTAAGGATGGCATTTTAGGTGCTACTCTGAAAAAGATGTTAAGTTTATATTCTTTAAATAAAAGCATGGTTATTAAACTAAGATGACCCTTTAAACGTGGATCTCCTTTTTCAAAACAAGTGATGGTCGCTACTTTAAATATTGTTCAAAGTATAACATTAATTTTCAGCCATGAAATCACCTTGATAAACTAAATTCCTGCACTAGTTTTCCAGCTTACAAACAAAAATACAAGAGTACAGGATACAAGGGTAATAGAAAAGCAAGTCAAATATATTCATACCATCTTATCTATAAAAGAAAATATACTATTGCCTTTTTATATATGAATTAATATGAATATTTGGTCAACTGGAAAGTATTGCTAGGCAAAACAGATTGTATGTAAAAATAATAATAAAAGGAATTAAAACAAGAAATTGAAGCTACTACAAGAGAGGTCTTGCTGTAAGGGGTGAATCTAGGAGTGGAGTTTAAATGGCATCTTAACCCTTTAAGTAAGAGTCCAAAATATATTAATCTCAAACTCAAGTTCAAGGAATTTGATACTCCAAACAGATCTGTTCTTAGATTTCAATTTATGAAATCTGGGACTACTTGTATCAAACAGAACCTGATGAAACTTATTGCAGACAATGAAATGTTGATGAGCAGGATAAGGAAGCTTCCCTCTTCCTACAACCCTCCATCAATCTGAGTTTCAATAGACTATTAATGAAGGATTTCTTTTTTAATCAGCCTTCACTGTGAGAAACATTGTGGGCATGGAAATTAACACAATCTGTAAGGTAAGTCACTTTAGGGAGAAATGTCTAGATTGCTTAACTGAGAAAAGTATCTGTATTGTCTCCTCCTCTGTGGAAGACAGTAACCTTCAACTTTTCCCAGTATCTACTGTTCCTTCTACCTCAGGTAAAGAAAATGTCTAAGGCACCAGAGGATAATCAATGAAAGGCTGAGGAAAAAGGCAATGTTTCTGCTCCCTTTCCCCTTCCCAAGGCAACTGTGTTTAGGGAATAATAAAAAAAGATTCTAAAGCTAACTGCACAGTTTGGGGGTCTCTTCCAGAGCTCATAGATAAAGGCATCACTGTGAAGTTGACAAGCTGTTTGAGGGAGGGGAGGGACTGTTTTGTTTAAGTATGGGAGAGAAGGTAAAAGACTCCCAGAGAGGCTTCCAACAAAGAATGTAAACGTTTAAGCTTGTGATTTTTTTTTCCTTGGTCAAAGATTGTTACCTCATTCTCTGCAAGAAAGATTATAGCAATGTGAATTAAGATTTGCTCATTGTTTTTTTTTTTTTAAAAAAAACAGTAAACTGTTTTCTTCCTTAAAAAAATAAAATCTGTTTTAAGGTCACTTCAGTTGCATTCTCTCTCTCTCTCTTTCTTATAAAGTGGCTTCTTTTTGTTTCTGGAATGATGGAAGTTGTCCCACCCCATGCTGGTGGTCCAGCCATTGAAAAAAAAATGCAAGGCTGAGCCTAATAAGAAGAGTGGTGATTTGTTTTTCAGCCAGGTCCATCGTGCTACATGCTTTTCCAAAGCACTTAAATTGTGGATTTTGAAAAGGACACACGCAAGTGGTGGTTTTCACCAAGGTCGTGGTTATGGAGCTCGATGAGTGACTGAATGGCTTCTTCCACGGATCCCATCTGGATGAGAGCCATCTTGCGGTCTCTCCTGCCAAAAACAACTTCGGTCAGAGGATCAAGCAAGTGTGTCCTGGACAAAATTAAAATTCCTTTCAAGTATTAGAGTCTAGCATCAGCAATGGCACTAAAGACTTATATACCACTTCATAGTGCTTTACAGCCTTCTCTCTAAGAGGTTTTACAGAGTCACCCCTAACAACCTGGCTCCTCCTTTTACCCACCTTGGAAGGATGGAAGGCCGAGTCAACCTTGAGCCTGGTGAGATCTGAACTGCCAAACTGCAGCAGAAGTGGCCTGCAGTACTGCACTCTAACCACTGTGCCACTAAGCCAACTATCATGGAAAGTAAGTAATCCTTTACATTCTGATGGGTGATTTCATGGAGAATTTCTTATGAAAAAATAAGCTAACACTTATTTTCAAAGGCTTTAAATTAAGAGAAATGTTAAAAGCCGGATACAAAATCCAACAGCTATACATATAATTCTCAACCTATGACCATAATTGGGCCTGGAATTTCCATCGTAACTCGTTGAGGTCGTAAGTTGAGTCAGACCTGATTTTGTGACAAATTTTACAGTGGTCATTTAAGGAAATCACTGCAGTCATCAAGCAAGTATGCAGCTTCCCCAATGGGCTTTTTTTTTTTTACTGAAAATTTGCCAAATTGTAGCAAATTGCAATCATTACTGCAGGATGCTGCAACTGGTTATGTGAGCCAGCTGCCCAGTGCCCAAATTGCAATCATATGACCATAGGGCAGCTGTAATTGTCAGCTACAGGTCATAAGACACTTTTTCCAAAGCCATTGTAACTTAGAACCAGTGTTAAACAGTCTAAGTTGAGGACTTACCTGTGCTAATTTATATAGAGCCAGTCATTCTTGGTTTGACCTAATTACTCCCTTTCCAGCCTTAAATATTATCCTGACCCCCCAAAAATAAAAGGTGGGGGAGGGGGGGAGGAGAAGAGAGAATGGACTCTGCTGTTTGGCACAAATGTTTTTGTGATGGCAGGAGCCCCGAACTGTATCCTCAACTCACAAATGGGCAATTACTCAGAGGACATCCCCAAAGTACCCCCAGTTTAAGAAAGACTGCTCCATCTATTGCCTATAGAAAGCTAGACGTTCAGAGGAACCTTCAGAGGACCAGGGAATCCTCAAGCATGAGGCAGAAAAGCATTCAAGGAAACCACTGACTGTCACCCTCCCTTCTCCAGGGAAACTAAGACCACTTACTGGAAGAATTTGAAGCCTTTCACCATTCCACCATTGCTTGAGAAGAGCAGCTTGAGATCGTCTTCTATTATTGAAGGCCTGGAGCAGGAACAATAATTGGGGACAAAGTGAACAGATTAAAAAAATGTGGAATCCTTGCTTCATTTCTGCAAACATCAAGTATCATTCCAATGTCATTTATTTCCAATCACAATTCTATGACTTATAGAATTGTCAGTCATTAACAGAAAAAGACATCTAAATAATTTCCCCCTCTAATATAGACCAATGATAATCAGCAAGGTACATACAAACAAGGCTATTCACAAGTTACCACGACCAAGGAGGAGGCATCTTCCACTTTCCGATCATGTGCCAACTGCTCACAGAGTGCAATCACCTGGATGTGTTGAGCCTGTTCCAAGTGGGACAAGCTCACAGGCATCATGGAGGCGATGAATTTCTGAGCTACCTTGAACTTAAGTCCCATTGCATTTGAGGCACATGACAAGCTCACATAAGATCCCAACACAAAAAATGCAGGGCTACTTGTTACTTAAAGGTATTTACATACTATGCTCAAAATTAAGTTTTAAGAGCCTGTTTTAATTAAGAAATCTTGTTTCCCCCAAATAGTCTGTGTGAAGGCTATAGCACTGGGCAAAGCTAGAATACAAGTATTAGCTGCCCATTTCTTCTCTCCTTGTCTCTGAAGCTGACATCTTTCTCCCAAACAGCAAACTATCATAGAAAGATTAGATAATCCCTTGCTAGGGGACTGAACTCATTATTTATATGTTGCATCTGAAATTGTTGCTCTTGTCCCAAACACAGGGCCTCAGGGATCTGAGCTTATCAGCCACCAGTTTGAGCACAAAATCTCATCTGAGACTCAGTATATCTGAGATCAATGGGAGAGTAGATAAGGGAGAAGCTGAATAAATGGAGAATATGCAGGATCTTCTCTGCTGATACAAATCCATGTACCAAGTTGATACACTCGAACCCCTGAGAAAACTTATTATATGACAAAGTCATGACATAACTGTACTGCTGTTATGAGCTGCTCTTAGACCTGGAAACAAGCAAGCAAATTAGCCAAACCACTGTTATCTCAGGACTGCTCTCCTTGAACACAAGTAGACTACTTACGGAATATTGGAGAGGTGAAGAGTGGCAGAAGGGGGAAAGATGTTTTGAAAGTTCTTGGAACCCGGCTTCTTAAAGCGATGAAGAGGAGAGTTGCCATAATCCTTGGTCAGTCCTTGGTCTTCCTGTCCTTCACGGGGCAACTGCACTGTTTGGTGTTTTGACAGAGTGATGCGGATAGGCTTCCCATGCAGCTTTTGACCATTGAGATGGCTCATGGCTGCCATAAATTGAGAAAAAGGAGAATAAACCTATAGTAGTTTAGCTTCAGCGGAGACTCAAATGTATTATTTAATGGACTTGTACAAACCTGTCTGCCACCAGGTATAAAAGTTCCACTTTCAATACTGCATAGCATTTAATTTGTCAAGAAATAAAACTGCTGACGTAAAGCTCATTGCATAAGACCTTGGTTCAGACAATGCCAAAATCCCTTAGCTGTGCTATTCTCATAGGACAGCCAAAGGGTTCCTGACCTACATAGATACAAAACTTGAGGAATGGGTTTAATAAGAAAATACAAGTTGTCCTTGACTTACAACCATTCATTGAACATCCAAAATGGTGCTTATGATTTTTGCAGCACATGATCCAAATTCGGTCACATGATCCAAATTCGGTCACATGATCAAAATTCAGCTCTTGGCAACCAGCCATGTATTTATATCAGTTGCAATGTCCCGGGGTCATGTGACTACAATTTGTGATCTTCCTAATCAGCCTCTGGCAAGCAAAGTCAAGGGGGGAAGCCAGATCCGCTTAATAACTGCACAATTCACTTAACAACTACAGTGGCAAAAAAGTCGTACAATTGAATGTGACTCATTTAACAACCACCTTGCTTAGTAACAGAAATTCTGGTCCAATTATGGTCATGACTACTTGTATTCTGTCTACTATAAATGCCCCTTGGGGAAAGAAATTATTAAAATAGCAATAAGAAATGCCATCTTCCCTTTCTGCTGCTTTCAACATATAAACAGGGTCCTTCTGCCCCCTCAGACCAAGAAAATAGAACAATCTGCACTTTCTCTTCAAAAAATTTTTTTATATATATTTAGGCAGTAACCTTAAGAATGATTAAGCCACCCTGAGAGCCTACAGTTGAAGAAAAGAAAAAAATGCTTTAAGTAATGAAAAAAATCTAAGTGGTATTCTCTCAAGGATAAGCAATAAGGTTCATTGTTAAATTCAGAGCTAAGTCTATTTTTCTGTCATCAAGACAAGAGGACAAATTGGTATGGATGGAACATAGCTTACATTGTACCCTGCTCTAGGCTAAAAGGATGACATTCTTCATATGTCGTTATTTGCAGTGTTAACCTGATTCTTGGGGTGGAATAATCAATAAAATGACATTCCTAGCTCAAAAACCTGTTCATGGAAGAATGCAGAGAATCGGTTCCTACATTTCCATCCCTCAACTGAAAGATGTGAGTTTGAAAATGTATGTTAACAAAACTAATTTCTGATCTGGACAGATAACAGCTTTCATAATGCTCTGCAATTCTTAAGAAAAAAAAAGTATGTTACAGCTATATATTGCCACAAAGTTTAATCATATAAAAGGCACAAAATAACCCTGAAAAGTTTCAAAAGGGAAACTTCTTAGGATTATGTTGTGCCTTTTATATGATTTATATGCGGAGTGTTTCCAGTCAAATAATGTCAGTACATTAGATTTAATAGAAATTAATTTCTGTGCTATTACTGCATTTCCTCACTGAGGTGTTATCGCTAATGTTTAGGAGGCTCAAAAGTAAACACACCCTTTGGACCCAGCTCAGTCAAAGCCTTGCGGCTGCCAGTGACAAAAAGAAAAAAAGGGGAAAAAAAGGCATGACATTTTACAGATGCACCTGACAAACAGGGTGGGGGATGGGAATGTAAGATCCAAAGCACTTTCCCACTTTGGTCCTGAATACTTGCATCTTCTTAAATATGCCTAATGCACACAACTATTTCAACCTCAAAAAATTAAGAAAAATAAACATCACTAACTAAATGCATAATGCATTAAAGAAAAACAGGTGTACAAGTATATCCTCTCTGGGAAAAGTATGAACAAAAAAAGCATTTTACTTCTGAAATAAAATCATGCTGGTTAAAGAAACAGAACATAAAGAAGAAGCATAAAGATTTCTATGTATTATATATAAAATACACTGCTCAAGAAAAATAAAGGGAACACTTAAACAACACAATCACACTTCTGTGAAATCAAACTGTCCACTTAGGTAGCAACACTGATTGACAATCAATTTCACATGCTGTTGTGCAAATGGAATAGACAACGGGTGGAAAGGATAGGCAGTTAGCAAGACATCCCCAATAAAGGAGTGGTTCTGCAGGTGGTGACCACAGACCACTTCTCATTTCCTATGCTTTCTGGCTGATGGTTTGGTCACTTTTGAATGCTGGCGGTGCTTTCACTCTAGGGGTAGCATGAGACGGAGTCTACAACCCACACAAACACAAGTGGCTCAGGTAGTGCAGCTCATCCAGGATGGCACATCAATGCGAGCTGTGGCAAGAAGGTTTGCTGTGTCTGTCAGCGTAGTGTCCAGAGCATGGAGGTGCTACCAGGAGACAGGCCAGTACATCAGGAGACCTGGAGGAGGCCGTAGGAGGGCAACAACCCAGCATCAGAACCACTACCACCGCCTTTGTGCAAGGAGGGACAGGAGGAGCACTGCCAGAGCCCTGCAAAATGACTTCCAGTGGGCCACAAATGTGAATGTGGCTGCTCAAACGGTCAGAAACAGACTCCATGAGGGTAGTATGAGGGTCTGACGTCCACAGGTGGGGGTTGTGCTTACAGCCCAACACCGTGCAGGACATTTGGCATTTGCCAGAGAACACCAAGATTGGCAAATTCGCCACTGGTGCCCTGTGCTCTTCACAGATGAAAGCAGGTTCACACTGAGCACATGTGACAAACGTGACAGGTCTGGAGACACCGTGGAGAACATTCTGCTGCCTGCAACATCCCCCAGCATGACCGGTTTGGCAGTGGGTCAGTAATGGTGTGGGGTGGCATTTCTTTAGGGGGCCGCACAGCCCTCCATGTGCTCGCCAGAGGTAGCCTGACTGCCATTAGGTACCGAGATGAGATCCTCAGACCCCTTGTGAGACCATATGCTGGTGCGGTTGGCCCTGGGTTCCTCCTAATGCAAGACAATGCTAGACCTCATGTGGCTGGAGTGTGTCAGCAGTTCCTGCAAGACGAAGGCATTGATGCTATGGACTGGCCCGCCCGTTCCCCAGACCTGAATCCAATTGAGCACATCTGGGACATCATCTCTCGCTCCATCCACCAACGCCACCTTGCACCGCAGACTGTCCAGGAGTTGGGGGATGCTTTAGTCCAGGTGTGGGAGGAGATCCCTCAGGAGACCATCCGCCACCTCATCAGGAGCATGTCCAGGCATTGTAGGGAGGTCATACAGGCACATGGAGGCCACACATACTACTGCGCCTCATTTTGACTTGTTTTAAGGACATTACATCAAAGTTGGATCAGCCTGTAGTGTTTTTTTCCACTTTAATTTTGAGTGTAACTCCAAAACCAGACCTTCATGGGTTGCTAAATTTGATTTCCTTTGATAATTTTTGTGTGATTCAACTATGTAATGAACAACGTATTTAATAAGAATATTTCATTCATTCAGATCTAGGCTGTCTTATTTTTGTGTTTCCTTTATTTTTTAGAGCATATAATATTTTAATAAAATGAGTGTTTCAGCAAAAAACAATAGATCCATTTTATTCACCACAGACACAAAAATAAAAAAGTGTATATTTACCCAGTTGAGATTGATTGCCATCTGCCATTTGAACCAAGGCGTTCTCCTTTTTATTGAACAAAATCTTCACTCTTTGTACATCACCATATACCCCTTAGGGAAGTCGGCAAAGAAAAAAGCAGGTATTCAGAAAGAAATTTTACTTATCTCAAATTCATCCAAGACCCATTCAAAACCCCAGTCTGTTTTCACTCCACTTAAAAAGTTGCTTTATTCTGCTGAGGATAAATCTGATCAGCAACAAGAAAGCTGGAGCAATTATTTGGAGTACTGTACTTATAAGCCTACTGGGGAGCACCCAACGAAATGCCAACTGCTGCCAGCAGAGCTGAGATGACCATTTCACATGCTATCTGTTTCTGACCTGCCCAACCAACATGCAAAGCAATCAAAACCATGCACAACAGGTAAAATGAAACTAAAAACAGCACAAATTTCGTAACTGGAGCATTCAACCAACAGCAAACCCTCCCTCAACCACACTTGCTTTCCCCAAAGTAAAATCTCAAAATGAAAAAAGGTAATAAAAAAAGTGTGAATGATAACATACCGAAAAGAATAAAGAGGCATTGGGGTGTAACTCTCTTTAGAGAACAGCAGAGCAAGGCAGCGGAGGGACAGGGAAGAGGTAAGGAATCGGAGGGGAGAGTGAAGGTTGTGCAAATCGTCGACAACGAAGGAAAGGTAGAGTCCCCGCAGGAAATGGCGAAATTGGTTGATGGATGATGAAGTTTTCAAGATGGTTAATATTGAAGGGCAAGTTGGTTTCCGAAGAGCAGGAAGGTTTTTTTTTTTTTGAGGGGGGCATTTTTATATATATTTATATATATTTGTTTCAAGCAACAACAGGAAGCAGAAGTACCGTGCAGTCAGTTGGCAAAGAAATTCCGGATCAGGGAGAAGGGGAGGAAAAAAAATATTGAGGGATGGGGTGGAGAGAAAAGAAAAAAAGTAGCAAAAAACAGGTCAGTAAATACATAAAAGAAATATGTCGTGTTCCATCAGTAAAGATTTATAGATTTCTAAAACATACAACACTTTCAACAGAAAAAAAACTAGTTAATAGGTTTTTTTTTAACCTAGTGGAACACAACAATAAAAGAGGAGCACTTTACTTAAGTAAGATATAACTAAGAACGAGAGGCAGTATTGCAACAGAGTGACTAAAGGGCATGATGGTAAGGTTCACATCCTGGGCATGACAATGCCAACAAACAGAGGCAGAGGCCCATTTAAAGCTCCCGGAAAAAAACCTGCCAAGGACACCCATCAGCTTTCTAAAACAGAAATGATTACTTAGTTCTACTTTTAAACAACCCTGGAGAGGTTTTCAAGCAACAGGTGTGAAAAGGTTCTCTTCAATGTCAAAAGTTTTAAGCTTCTCTCCAAAATCTGGTGGGAACCAACTATTGTGAGAGACGTAAGGCCTCATGTAGTCATCAGTTTTAAATCTGTATCTTTCTCTTAAGATAGTTACCATCTGCTGAAAGCGAAAACAATCTGGCTTTAAATTCAGATTAATCTGCCATCAAATTTATACCAAATTGAAGAAAAATCCAGCTTTAATCTGGATGAGGGCTGGATTCTTCTTTCCCTGCTGGATATTTAGGGTAAAGCTCCAGCTATGACAATGTTGCTGCCACTTTCTCCTTATAGATTCTTGTGCCTGAGAAATAGTGTCTCAAGAATACCGAACATAAGTAAATGGGTGGCACAAGTGTCGAGTGGTCTTTCTAAAACCCAAAAGTGTGAAGCAGCATTGTGCACACTGCAAATGAGATACAGCCTTGATACCCTAGAGTCCATATACCAACTGACAGGCAAACTTTGGTAGCACTTTAGCTTGAGACTGCAGGCAACATTTATAAATCAAGAGTAATCAATACAAAACCCGACAAAAGTCTGAGAATCCATACTAGTCTAGATCTCCTAAGCCACAATTGTTTGCCAGTCTCCTGTCTCTTATATATAGTTTCCAATGCTGGCGAAGGGGGAAAGAGGAGATGGAGAGTAAGAGTCCCTCTGGAGAATACTGCCTCTCAACTGTATGCACAGATTAAGTTTCTATAACACTGATTACACAAGCAATGAAAATAAAAAGTTGAAGTCGTTAGTTCAGCTTCACTAGAGATATCGTAGCTTCTAGCCCAAAAGAGAAGCTGGATGAATGAGTAAAATAAACACACAAAGAGGCATGGAATCAGTTGCTCAGCAATACTCACTTAGGCATATCTACTGAGTAAAATAGCCTCAGAATTTTGGTTGCAACATTTCTCAAAGATATACTAACTAAAAACTGCTAGAGAGTAGTTTTCATGCATATTTGAGGTCAGAGGTGCTAAATTTAAGATGCAAAGAGAGATCCAACCAATTTCATAGTAACTTGTATTTTCAGTACGCTCGTCATGTATTCAGCTCTTTAGAATTCGATTCCAGACATTTATTTTCCCTCTATTTTCAGAAGCACCTGCTTCAACTATTCTTTTCCCATTTTAAAGAATTTACCTATTCATTTTCTGATCTCTACAAAAGGTATTTTTCATTAAAAATGTAGAGATCTCTGATTGCTAGGATAATATAGAATATGCTTCCGCTCTGTCACAATTTAAGTAAAATCCGTAATAAGTTCATTAGGAATTTCCTAGTGTTACTGAACATGAAAAAGAATTGAACAATAGTGCACCTGATGCTACAAGTCTTTGCTTAACTTCATTAATTGCTCATTCACTTCAGGAAACTCTGTAGCCATTAATCGGGTGCTTGAATGCTTAATTTTTATTTTGGAAAGAGAATAAGAAAATGCTCAGGGAGAACTGAAACATTTTATTACTGCATCCTCCCTTTACTATTGCAATTATCTAGGATCTCAAGTTAGGGGATTTGCTCTATAACTGATCACCCATGTCAAAAATTTTCCTAGTAAATCCTAGGAGAGATCTGTTGTCAGAATTCTAGCAATCCATAGGATCCCAGAGGGTCCTGTAATGAGATGAGTATTGCTGGCAAAGTCTCATGTCCTGAAAAGAAGAGTTACAGTGGATAGGTAAAAACAACAAAATGGATTACAAATGATTAATTTCCTATTAATTTTCAAATTGGTAATTCTTTCATCCATCCCTCTGCAGTGGAGCTTCTTACACAGGCAATGTAAGCAGAAATTTAACTTTTAAGCATAGCTTTAAGCACCAGGGTTCAAGCAATAAGCTCACTGCAGAGGCAAAACTGAATGTAATTTCTACTTCTTCAGTAACCCACTTCAAAGTCCAAGTGGATCTATTGAATTACATCCTTTGTGCAGAAGATCGTTTAACATGCCTTCAAGGTCCATTTTAAGGCAGCCAAATGTTTCAATCAAAAAGGGGAGAAAGTTAAATGGAACTGAAAATGTAAAATTATTTAAGAAGTTAAAGAACAGAATAAGGCACACAATTTTAAAAGAATTTTGGTAAAGGAAAATATATCGATGCACGTCAAAGAAAATACATACTTGGCAAAAGATAAAATGAAGCTAAGCTGGCAAGGGAGGCAAAGATCAAGGCACCCAAATAAAGAGGACAGAATGAACACTGTCACTCCAACTGCAGGGTTTGAAAGTTACAACATGCCAGGGGGAGGACTACAGGGTTTTTGCTGTGGTGAGGAAGACCCAAGTAGAGACAAAACCAATAGGGTAAAAAGTACGGCGGAAAATTTCACAACGAAATGGTCTTAAAATTTTGCTTTGGGGAGTGAGAGCAGGTCAGTAAACACTTTGGCTCACACCAAGGGAGGAGCAACGATGTTAAGCCTTCCACCCACAGCCCATCAAATATCCAAACGCAGGTGAGTGTGCCTACAGCTATTCTGGACGACAACTTCTAAGGCAGGGGTGTCCAACCTTGGCAACTTTAAGACTTGTGGACTTCAACTCCCAGAATTCCTCAGCCAGCTTTGCTGGCTGAGGAATTCTGGGAGTTGAAGTCCACAAGTCTTAAAGTTGCCAAGGTTGGACACCCCTGTTCTAAGGCATACAATTGCCACCACGGTTGAGGGCAATGTATTGTAGTCCACGCCCCTATTTGCTTTTTGAATCAGCTGCTGGACTTTGATTTTAGACACTCCATTTCGGGGAGGAAAAAAAATAAAATCAGCATTTGAAGCTTCAGCACAAGATTTTTGGGGGAAGAAATAGTTCAGAGAGAAGCAAGATCAGAAATTGGAAGGAAGCAAAAAATAAATGAGATAATTCGGATAGAAAAGATTACAAGGCTTCCACTAACCTCTGGGTTCAAATTGCTAACCAGCAGAACGGAGTTCCCTGCCCCGGTAAAGCCGGGAATAGCAAGCCGTCCTGCGGCAGCTGCGGCTGCTGCGGCTGATGGGATACCCAAAGGAGCAAGTGCTCCATGTACATTTGGAACTGAGAGGCCTGAAAAAATTAAAAAGTATTAACCAGTAGAGAAGTCCACAGCACATTCCCTGCTACGACTTGCAGTGGAAATAAGGACCTTTGACCAACATGTTTCTTAAAAGAAGTGCTTTGGTGTATGTATTTTCTTTCATTCAAGGACCCAGAAACCAGATACACTTGAACATTTATGGGCTGAAGCATCTCCAGTTCTGGCATTGCTCAGGACTCTGCTCTCAGCTTCCGACACAGGGAATAAGCCTTGAGGGGCTGCATTTGGCTCTTCTTGGGTGATGTGGGAATCAGACATCTGCTTTTAAACAAGTTCTGCAAAATTTCATAGGCTTATTTAAGCAAAATCACTTGGGGGGGGGGGGAGCAGGAAGGGAGATGACACACAAAGCAGTGCATTTGTACGTTTTTTTTCACCAAGGCATGCTGGAAGTGCCTCATTCTTTTTATCATGCAGATAAACCATAGCTATGTACATTCCAGTCACTGACAAATGACACCATCCCAATACAGGCATCTAAACATGAACTTATTCTATTGTATCAAAAGCACATAATCCTGAAGGGCACATAAAAAAGTCGTTTACCTCCTTTGTCCATCAGAACAGGGATTATTGTGTGAGAATATGAATAGTTCTGCCTTATTTTATATAGGACCAATGGGAGAAAAAGTATGTATATCTTGCAAGGATTATCAGTGTCTGCTTCAAACATTGCCTTCCAAGCACTACATCCAGCAAAATTTAATAATAAAATCCATCAAAAGTTATTAACAGAAATTTTACACTTGAGGCATTAAAATTATTAGAATTCCTACATCAGCTCAAGGTTGACTCAGCCTTCCATCCTTCTGAGGTTGGTAAAAAGAGGACTCAGATTGTTGGGGGCAATATGCTGACTTTGTAAACTGCATGGGGAGGACTGTAAAGCATTGTGAAGCGGTATATAAGTCTAAGTGCTATTACTATTGTTAAAGTGCCAAATCTCAAATTTAAGACTTTTCAGTCTCTTTCCTTCCTATCAACTATAAAGTCAACATGCCCATGTGCTTTCTCCTCAAGGTAAAATACATTTTGTTCGGATAGACTGAGATGTTGCCACAGCCTAGCTATCTAGGCAAACTCTTTTTAATTTATTGCCTTTATGGTGTCCATACTATAAATCAACCTGAATGTTTTTATCTTACTAGGACAAAATGTTCCAAGCAAATGTTGAAACAAAAATGAGGTGTAATTCACATTCTCATTAGGATCTAAGCCACTACATGTAAATAAGAGAACTTTGGGCACATTGAAAACCCACTACTGGAACTAAGGAGATGTTAGTACAATTTCCATGATGACAAGGATCATCACAGAATATGGGATCCTTATGAGCCTGTGGTCTAGATTTCTCAAATGGTGCCGATTACTATTCCCAATCTGCTACTAACATTTAGGAGTCCAAAATAATAAGAGGGAGGAGGAAGAGCAATGGTACAACGAAAGCGCGAGCAATGTTTAAAGAAGCAGTACCTGCAGCTTGAGGAATTGCAAAAGCAGGAGGGAAGCCAGCTCCTGTATAAGGAGAGGCTGAAATGATCCCCGGAGCACCTACAAAATAAGAAAAGATCGGTTAGTTCATTAGACATGACAAACTATCTCTCTCCCTCTCTCTCACACACACACACTCCCTATTTTAAAAAGAACACAAGTCTCACTCCCCCTTAACTAACATCCTAGGAGCCATGGTGGTTAGAATGCAGTATTGCAGGCTAATTCAGCTCACTGTCAGGATTTCAAATCCTCACCAGCTCAGGGTTGACTCAGCCTTCCATCCTTCTGAGGTTGCTAAGAGGAGGAGGTAGATTGGACCCCCACATTGGGGGCAATGTGCTGACTGCAAAACTGCTTAGAGAGGACTGTAAAAGTGCCATGAAACGGTATGTAAGTCTATTGCTATCCTCACCTGGATCAATATTTCAGACTTGTCCCTTCACAGGAAGGTGTAGGAAGATAAAAGTTTAATAAACTGTTATTGCCATCAGGACAACTGCTTTCCAATATTTGTTAATTGACAGGGTAGTTACTTTTCTGCATTGCATTTACAAATGTTCTCAGAGCCAACTGAACTAATTTAACTGTTTTTATTGTTCAAACTGTTCATAGTTTCCTTTTGGATTGGGTATTCTGATAATAGTTGATATAAACTATAAATAAAGCTTAATTACTTTCTTCTTCACAAGTATTTGTAAAACTAGAAATGCTAGAGTTTCTGTGGGGAATGCCTGGAAAGCTGTATTATAAACAGGTACATTTGACAAGTAAATTTGCTTCACAAGGTAAGAATATAATGTAATGGAGAGAAAATCAGAAATCTCTGTATTATTTTTAGAGCAAAATAGAATGCTAGAACAACTTTTTGACATTTTAAATCTAAAGAGTAAATTTCCACAATACAGAGTTCACTCTGCCAATTATTTTCCAGTAAAGGCTTTGGCCCGCTAATTTTACCTTAAACGTGCCACATGATTTTTTACTCTTCATAAACAGTTGTCTCACAGGAAATGAAAGAAATTCCCCAAAGTCTTTTCTTTCCTGATCAATAGAGCCTCAGGTGCCTCTAGAACATCACTCAACACATGGCTCTAAGAGAACTTGATATATCTTTTACATCAAGGGATCTTATATATGTAAAGGAGGAAGACATATGAAATATTAAACTGTACTGGGAGTCTATTTATGAATGATAATATAACCTAAACATTTTATTTCATGTGTTGTTTGCTGTTCTTATAGAACTATTTGTCGGATTTGGATATTAATATTTTCACCTACAGCTACAACTGGGAATTTTAGTTGGTAAGTAATGGTTGTTAAGCGAGTTATTGAGTGACTAGACCCCCAATTTTATGACTCCTTTATACAGGGGTCATCATGGTCACTAAGCAAATTTGGCTTCCCCAATTAATCTTGCCTGTTGGAAGCTGGTTGAGAAGATCACAAATTGCAATCACTTTTTAAGATGCTGCAACTATTAAAAATGCAAGCTAGTTTCAAAACACCCAAACACATGGCCACTGGGGGCTGCAATGGTTGTAATTGGCTTTTTCTGAGGCTACTGAAACTTTGAACTGTTGGTAAACGAACAGTCATAAGTTGTAGACTATATGTACCTAGTAGTTTGGAATAACATAATGCCATAGGCTAGCAGAACATAGAAAGAAAGCTTGTAGCTATATTAGCATTTTATGTTTGTTGTGGTTTCTGCCCTTAAGAACACGGTATAAAGTAGGCTGAACTGATGGTTAGGCGGAAGGAAAGATTGAAGTCAAAAGTGGGCCGCCTAATTTGCCAGTTAATTGTTGCTAAGAAGAAATAATTATCCCAGGTTTCCCAGTTAAAATCTTCTCGCTCAATCCTTTACCAAAAGCAGCTGCCATGGTCTGATCAAGGGAAGGTTGGTTGTCTCCAGAAGGCAGGTCTGGCCTGGTGTAGTCTCTGCTCTTATCGTTGTTGTATTTTACATTGAGGCTTGTGAGCTTGGAAAAGTCAATGCGAAGGGTGCAGCAAGCATTGTAGATGTTCTGCCCATCAAGTGACTATAAAAATCAAAGCAGAGTAATCTAAGTCAAGCAAGTTACTTCAGGAAAAAAGATTCTACATACTCTACATCCATCCAATGTGTAAAACTGAGAAATAATCTTAAGGGAGTAAGTCTTAAGAGAATGCCCATACAATTGTTTGCAAGGACTTGGAGGTTATGTTTAGATGAACATGAGATTAAATCTTTAAATCCCTGAGTAATGTACATTATAGTGTAATGCAATGCTGTAGCTAAAATCTAATCTAGAACAATCCTATAGTCCCCTGGAAAGAGTAGACAGGTGCAGGCAATGTCTCAGAGGATGGAAAGCAGTGTTCTGCTTCTCCACCAATCCCTTTCCCTGCTATGTAGGTTTTAGCAAGATTTCCTTCTTTCTAAAGGTACTCATGTTATGGGATATGTATCTGGTCAAAGTAATTATGTTTTTCAGATTTAAGCACTTTCAAAATTCCCATCCCAATTAACTTAAAACTCTATGTTTAAAACTTAGACCTAATTCATAAAACTTGCACGATCTCTTAATTTTCTAAAATTAGCAACACTCCTCAAAGTCAGCGAAAATATCCCAGACAGTACTAGTCACAATGGTTTTAGTTTGGTTCTGCTGCATAGGCTTGCTTCTTGTAATATATTTGTATAATATGTTGAAGACATTATAGACTGGAAACAGAAACAAGAACAGAACTCACCAATTTGGCATGCTGGGCACTCATAGGGTCTGCATATTGCAAGAGTGCTTGAAACTGGTTGTTCTTGGTAAATGTGATTATTTTCAGCACTGTCCCAAATTTGGAGAAGATCTATGTTTGCAAAAAAACACAAAGAAGTCATAAAGCCATTGCTTCCAAGCCTTTTCTGCAACTGTGAAATAGGTTGGGGAATGATAACTCAACACAACCAAATTGCACCACAAACTTCCATTTCAAGAGGAAAAAGCCAAAAGATTCAAACACATAAAGGAGCTACTGACAAATTCTTTGTGAGGAAGTTACATTACATAAGACATCTTTGCCCAATCTCAAGGGGCAGATCACGGTTTTTTTGCAATTCCATTTTGAATTTAGCAACTCTAGGTGGCACTAGAGGTACAGTAAAAAGAAACCTTGTAGGTCTCTCCCCCCCAACATTTCCTTCATTTTGCATGCAGTGAACCAATCATTTCTTTCAGAGCAAAGCCTGCCTGTAAACAGTTACAGAAAGGAACAGGGCCCCCCTGTGCTTTACTTCTTGCTAATATTTTACAAAGACTGGAGAAGTTGTAAGCATTATGGTCACACAGTGCTTTGGATTCAATCTACAAAAGATACAAATACACCTGAAGAGCGTTTTATGTGATCTAAGCAAAAAGCCACAGCTTCTTTAAGGTATTACAGAGAGGTGCCACATTTGAGAACATTTATGTTCAAAAACACGTTCCAGGGATCCCTTGTGAAACAATGTCTAATATATGTAGCAACATGTACCATATTAACTGATAAGGACACAGGTGCTTTTATATACATGGGCACAGGCATATCAGAATTTTTCCCTAATGCACACATAGTGAATAAAAGCTAGTTACACATGGTAACTAGAACAATGTTTCTCCATCTGAAGGTGTCTGTAGTGCAATTCCCACTAGCTTCAATAAGCATGATAAATGATAAAAACAGAAACTAGTCAATTTAGTAGGAGAAAGCAAGGTTAGAGGACCTAGATCTAACACAAAAGCAGCTTTTGTACCTCAAGAATCCAATCTGTTTTATAAGGATGGGAATAAAAATAATACTGTGTAATAAGAATATACTGTATATTATCCTAATCTAAGCAAATGTCAGGAAAAAAAAAACCAGTGTGAGGATTAATGAAAGCAATCATAAATATTCACGCCACTTGTGACACAAGTTATCACAGCTAATTCTCTGCCACATGTTGGTCACTGAAAGCTGGAAGTCACATCTCACCTGATGGAGGACATCTAGAGTAACAGGATAGAAGAGGTTTTCCACAATGATCCTCAGGACTGGGCTCTGACCAGCCATGGCCATACCAGCATCCACAGCTGCTGCAGAAGCAGACAGCGCCAGATTCCCAGACTGGACAGAATTTACTGCTTGCAGGGCTGCTTGAGCACGCTATGGAATCAAACATTTTAAAGCATCAATAAAATAGGGGGGGAAAGCACATATTCATTATCCTATACTAGCAAGGATTATTTTCTTTCAAACTCTCTCAAATATGACATTCAGTTGCTACTTTATGAAGAAAAAAAATCTGGAGAAGTTGTCTTGTGATTCTGCCCTTTATGAAAGGATGCTGCATGACAAAATTATTAAGAAGCCGGGTTATCTGCTCTTCTCAATGAGTGCAGATGTGCAAACATAAAAGAAACCGGAACACAGCAACAGGTAGTCCTCATTTAATATGTTCATTAGGACCAGAATTTTCCTCACTAAGCAATGTGACTGTATGATGTTATGTGACAGCATTACTTAGTGACAGCAATCCAATTCCCATGGGTGAATATGGCCGGTCATTAATTGAGGCCCTCATATGACCAGGAATTGCAACTTCCTGCCAGCTTCCATCAAGCAAAGCTGACTGAGAAACTGGCACGTTCCAGTCACAACAAACCTTTTCTTAGGTGGTTTATAAACAGACCAATAGGTGAACAGTGCTGTGGCATAGCACAAATGTAGCCAAGCAACTATGTGCAGACTTTAGAGTGTGGGCTGGGATTTGGGTGTGCACTACAGAGTACAAGATCCCTGGGATCTTATTTTGTATAGTGGGATTCCTTGGAAGAAAAACCTATGAGGGAGCAACCTTACCTGCTAGCTTCCTATTCATTTTGCTTGTGGGAAGTCAGCAGGGAAGGTCATAGATGGTAATCACACAGCCACGGGATGCTGCAATCATCATAAGTGCGATGGCTGTTTAAAGCAGGGGTCGCCAACCTTTTGGACCTCAGGGATCACCAAATTCATAATTTTAAATCCCACGAACCAGAGACCCTGGGAAAATCCCCCAAAAATGTCTGCAGGAAAATTCCCCACCCCGTTTTCCTACAGATTGATCATTCTTTATTTGGGATCGCAGGATACCGTCTCCAGCTCCGTTCTCAGGGGGAGACAGAGAGACTTTTGGCTTCATGCAAGGAAAGCAGCAGAAGTCTTCCTTTCTCTCTCCCAAACTCCCCAGAAATGACTCGTGAGACTTGTCATGCTGGCGCAGCCTCTTGGAGCAGGATGCCTTGCAGAGTCTCAAAGACTCATTTCTGGCAGAGTTTGGGGGAGAGAAAGAAAAACTTTTGCTGCTTTCCTTGAATGCAGCCAAAAGCAGAAGAAGAAAGAAGCGGAAAGAAGCAGCCTGGTGGCCAGGCCAGGCGCATGGAGTGAGTGGGGCAAGTTCCCCCCTCCGCACTTTCTGCCCTCCCCTCTCTACCTCGTGTTGTTCGCAATGCAAGTGATGCAAGCCTTGTGTTCCCGCGCAGCCTGGATTAATTGCTTTGGGGGGTGCTTTGGGGGTGACATTTCTCTGTGGACCACCAAAGTTTTCTCGCGGACCACCAGTGGTCTCCGTCCCACTGGTTGGCAACCACTGGTTTAAAGTACTATTCGTTCAGGGCTGTAAGTGAGTTTAAGTACTATTTGTTCAGTGCTGTCATTGAACAAGAGGTTGTTAACCAAGGACTACCTATGCTTCCCCTTAGCAATAATTATGAGATTAACTGCAATACAATGTTTCCATGGTTAATAAATTTTTAAAAAGCTGTAGTATAGGTTTAGCCCACTAAATCCCATTAAACCTAGGGAAACCTGAAGTCATATACATGTTTATTTAACACAATATCTAGCTATAAAACAAGACTCCAATCCAAATTATTGCCTCTAGCAAGAATTACTTTATTACAGGAGCCCCCAACCTGTGGGCCATAGCCCACTCCCGGGCCATGGCCTGTTTGCAACTGGGCTCTGTGAGTGATGGGCTGGCACATGCACAAGCGGTAGGCACCAACACTCCCAGCCTGACTCACACCCACTGCTCACACAAATGGTGTGCGTGCATCTCAGAAAGGTCTGTCATCTTCACCAACTTTTCCTCCACTGTAGTATACTACTGAATCTTTCCATCTTTGTGCATCTAATATTGTTGCTGAAGGTTATGCATAAAAACGAAGTTCCATGACTTTTTCCAACTTTATCACATCAAAATGGAATCCTTTAATGCTTTAACCTTTCACTTTTAAAAAAAAAACCTCTTTTCTCTTTTATAAAATGATAGGCATTTCTTTAAGGAGAATTGTATGTGTATTATCAAGCTTCAGTTTCGCAGTGAAATGTTGCAAAACTTAAAACCTCGACTTATTCCTCACAAAATGATATTCCTAAGAATATTCCGTGTTCTTGCAAATCTTGAGTTTATTCTCTAAACATTCATCAGTTTTTGTCTGCGTTCTCCCCTTTCACATCCAAAATTTTTGCCAGGACTTTAATTAGCTTTTCTCTAATGTCTTCTGCAGGAACCTCTGTGATAGCCCTAAGTCTCACAGAAAACTCTTCTCTCTCAATTACAAGTTAGATTACCTAGTTCTCTTTGCAATTCTCTGTCGACAACTTCTGTGTTACTCTCCAAAATTTCCACTTCATCATTAATTTGTGCTATGTTTCCAGGCACTTGTTTTACAGTTTTCCATCTTCTAGACTTATGTCACCTCTTCATCTTTACAAGTCTTTCATTTTTTTTCAAAAGCTGTCAATTTAGTAGCAGGTGACTCAGCTTCTACTGTGAACTGCTTATTCTCTGAAGCAAATCAGGTATGATTCCTCTTCTGCAGGTTGCTATGATGATCCTCCCCTCCCCTCTATTCTTGTGAAGTAACTGCCATTATGGTATTAATCCAAAAATGAAAATGTCTCAAACAAGGGAAAACAAAAGGTAAACTTCCCCTCTCCTTTCTCCCTTCCTGTGCCTTTAATACTTCAGACTCTAATGGTGCTCTGTAGTTACAATCAATATCACAATCTACATCCCCATAGCTATGGTCAACATCACAGGCTGGCTCATGTTATGCTTCTTTTGTAAAATCCACTAGATGTCTGCATTCTTTAATAATAAACAAAATATATTCCCACGAAGGTCCAGTTTGTCTTATTTAATTCCAATTTATTCAAAGCACTTTCACACACACACACACAAAAATCAAAATAACTGTTCCCTTTATCGGTTTCAAACTTTCTTACTTAACTCGTTAAGCTTTTTGCCAGAAGTTAAGTGTTTAGCACTTTTTTCTTTTTTTGCTTTGTAATGCGGAAATGACAACTCACCAAGTGGAATCTTATTCTGCTGCCCAGAAAAGCAGTCTTTAGCTGTAAATTAATTAGATCCAAAAGCAATTATATCAGCATAGGCTATATTACAGCTGTGAGCTGAGATGGAGTTGCTCATCTCATGAGCAGCAGTTGTCCAGGAGTTCAATGGGCGATCTCACAATTCTTCCTTTGTCCGGAGAGCCAGCATTCACCCTCTGGCTGCTGTTCTCCATCACAATGTCGTCCCCGCTCCTTTAGAGACGCCTAGTTCACAGTGACCCACACTGGAAGCCTTACTCACCCACGTTCTTATTTTTTCTCAAAATCAAGAGCAAAGCACTCACAATGCCAAACTATAGTGGATCTGAAACAATTCAGAACTGAAGCACGATGGTTTGTTTTCAGCGCAAAATACTTTTCCATTTCATACACATCCCCATTAAAGATTCTGACCTGATCCAATTGTAGTGTATTCACCCAGTGAATCATCCTGGATCAGGCTGTTAAACTGGTGGCCCATGGGCCAGATGCATCATGCACAGGCCACACCCACCCCAGCTCCGCAAAACGTTGCGATACATCACATTTCATGATCAAGTTTGACACCCATGCTCTTGCTTGACTATTTTGCTTAATTATTCCTTCAAATTTATTATAGCTGCCCAACTCCAATGGGCTCTATCGCATGTCCTATTGACTATTGTTTCCCTGTCCTTACAAATCAAAATTGTGGTATAACATGTTTGAAAATATAAAATCTGTCAATATTCTAAATTTTGACTCACTGCCTGGTTTGGAGAATTATCTGTCTTCAATTCTTTGTGATTAGAAAATTGGATGTAGATCTGCTGACTCCGGAGGACAGGAGCAATTGTGGTGTAGTAGCTCACCATGGTATTAGCTGCTTCTTCTGTGTTCATTTCTATAAAAGCCTGGTAAAGGATTATAAGGAACAAAAAAAAAATCATATTGCATTTGCACAAAGATTTCCAACCACAATCTGCAAATCAATTTTTACAAAGCTGTCTCTATTCTCATATAAGCAAATAAGCCTTTAAATACAAAATAGAACCAAAGTTTTGGCATAGCTAAACAAAATTTTGTAAAACAATAAAAAAAAAACATACATCTGAAAACGTCTTACCTGATTTTTTCCTTTTAACATTAATAGGTTTGTGACCTTCCCAAAAGGCAACCCCAAGGAAATAACCTCAGCTTCTGTAACGTCACTAGGTAATTTACGGATATGGATTACTCGTGATGGAACTCCTGCATTTCTGCTGTCACCTTTGAATTTTTTGCTGTCATTTCCATTGGCTAAAAAAGATTACATAAGAGTAGGTAGTTTTTGATATAATCAAGACAAATGGTATATTCATCACAGACTAGAATTTGAACAAAGATTAGAAAAAGTTGCATAATCACTTCACTGCTTCTGTTCAAAAGACTACTATATAGCAACTTCCATTTTAAGAAGTTCTGGCAAACCCGATCGTATTATAAATTAATCAGCTCCAAACACGGCAATTTGCTAGATTATAGCATAAATGCACAATCTGATGCCAACCAGTGTATCTGTATACATCTCCCATACATTTTTCATTTTTAAAAGCCTATACTCAACATTTAAAAACTGGTATGGAATATCAAATTAACCAATACAGCAAATACATTCTCCAAAACCACTATTTCCAAAAGTTCCCCAGGACTTCATTATTCATAGGATTTACAGGCATCTTTTTAGAAAATAAAATGGCAGGTAGTTTATTTTACTTTGCTATAAAAAGCAAAGTTAAATTACAGTCCTACAGGATATCCTGGAGTCTAATGGAGTCGTGGATATTAATCTTGCACACTATTTATGTTATTCTCCCCAGTGCAGCCATTTTATAAACATATACATCAATTCATAATAGCTATGTGATGAGAATTTGTATGACACAATTTCAAATGTGCACATCAGCAAAACTGTTACTTATGGAACAGACCAATTTATTCTAATGAGATTGCTTAATATAGTTAATTATATTGACATGACCATATAAGTACAGTATATACAAAAGTAATTGAGTGACCTTCTACTTCAGGTTTTGCCAACAGCAGTCACCATAGTAGCTTGTACACTGTAATAATCTATATTCTGATAATCATAAAATCAACTTACCTTACTCAGATTTTAAACCCATATGGGAATTTCACCTCCTACATAGATTTACCTCCATGTCTGTTTGGCAACTTGCAACCAACAGTAGCAATTTAAGATTGGCAACCAATGGTGCTTCAAAACTATTACATACAGTTTAAGAACATGTTCACTAATCACCTAGCCCTAATAACAATTTCATAATGCTTCCATAATCACACAGTTGATCAATACAACAGCATTTTTATACTCCAAACAGAATTTGGGCATGAGGCACTTAAGCATATATGTTTCAATCCAAAGATATAATGATCTAGAAAGCGAGGGCAACTTTCTAATTTCATTTTACTTTTAATTCAGTCACCTAGTTCTAAAGACTAATACCAGCAATAGAAACTACAAGGCAAGCAAACAAGCAAAAATAAGCAATTTATAACTTAATAAACTAATTAGCTGATCCAGAATGCAATGGTGCCAGTAGTGATGGGCATGCCCCAGTATGTCCATATCACATCACTGCTTCACTGGTTATCAGGTGGTTTCCAGGTACAGTTCAAGGTCTGGTTACCGCTTTTCAGGACACTGCATGAGATTATTTGAGAGACCATCTACTTCCAGGGTTTCTGCCTAACTGGCAAGATCAGGCAGAGATAGCAAGCTTGATGCCATCCATCAGGATCTAGGAAGTGTGTTCTCTGTCATGAAACCTGCCTTCTGGATCAATAACCCTCCCCCTCCCAAAATTTATGTAACCACCTCCCTGATTTTTCAAATGTCTTTCAAAGCTTGGTCTTGGGGTAAGGAAGTTGTAGAACTGCTGTTGGTTGTTATTATTTGGTATTGTGTCCAGACATGCTTTTTTTTTGTTTTCTATCCTTTAAAGTGTAAGCCGCCCAGTGTTGAGGAATCTCTTTTAATAAATAAATGCCAGACCAGTAAATATTGACTGGCTTTGTAAAACAGGGCTGAATATTCAGTAGAAAATCATTCTGCAGCAATAGATTTGCTACATAATGCCCAAAAGGTAGTCTTAAGAAACAGTAAAAGTCAGGAGAACAAAACCAAAATAAAAAAACAACAACCCAGAGTATACTTCAAACAAATATTAAGCTGCAGACATTGGAAAATAGTCTTTATACGGTGATCTTACCAGTGTGTGTGTCACATATTCAGAAAATAACTCTTACATGAAAACAAGTCCATTTTGCAATAATTTCTTTTTTTTCTGCAAATGGCTGTCACTTGCTTTTCTAAGCTATGCAAAATATCTCATCTGCATTAATCACCTATATAAAGCTTGAGGCATAATTTCAGGTATCAGTGCTAGGGAACTTAGGCTGCTTAAACCCTTTAATAAATAGCACCAAAAGCTCATTTGGAACTAGTTGCTACCAAACTGACTGGAATAAATATTCAGTTGCCTTAGAGGCCAATCTCCCCTGGCAAGTAAATGCTAAAGAAATGTTAAATTCTTGGGGCTATCAGTGTTACCTGCAGAAGCAGAGTTGCTGCTCATGATAAAGGGTCCGTTAGTGACACAAGTAGAAAAAAGTTCGTCAGATCCCCGCTGAAAGAGAAACAGAAAGGAAAAAAAGTAAGTTGACAGCACTTTGCTAATTTCTATTCAGGTGCTATGAAAACAAGAATTAAAAGTAGTAGAGAAACTGAGATGGGTGGAGAAAGTAAAAGGAAAGCTTGATATTCCACTCAACCCTACATATAATGGAATCAGCAACAACATATTAAGAACCATACAAGCAAGGAACAGAGCAACTCCATCAGTGCCCATAACCAAGAGTAAGATTTATATTATGAAAATATAAGAAAAGAAACAATTTATTTGAATGATTGTTTAGGCTGCAGCTTTCCTCTCTTAAAGCAGGGGAATTATAAAGAGCCATAGCTTGGCTTTGCAACATGAAAGTAAAGTCAAGACTTGCCATTCATTCCACTTTGAATCAATTTTGTTTTATTTAAGTGAAATATTAGTGAAATAGTGGGATGCTACTCCCATATGAAAAAAGGAAATAGATTCTTAGATGGACAGCAAGCCAATTAAAACATGTGAAATTGAGCTCTTTCTCAAAATGCATTTTTCAAAAGCAGTATCTTTTGTCCCAGAGGTGACAGAAAAGGCAAAAGGCATTTATGGGGCACGGCGACTTGCAAAGTAGTGACTTGAGCTGCACTATAAAATTAGAAAATCACATCTACTTGTTCTATTGACATGAAGACTAGAGGGTTAAAAATCTTCAGGTGCAAATTAGTCTGGCAATATTTTTGAGTTCAAGCTTATCTCAGGCAGAAAGCTCAGCATTATCCACCTCTTAAGAGGAATACCTATCTAATTTAGCAGCAATTTGGACAAAGCTTGATATAGTCAATCAGACTGGTGAGACATCTAAATTGCAGCTGAAGCTTAGAGAATACATGCTGCATCTCTAGATGGTCTTCATTTGAGAAAGCATTATAGTTAGAAGACAGATAAGGGGAACGAGGAAAAATTCTTGACTAACAGGTTTTTTTTTTTATCAAGTTACTAGATAGATATATTGGAGCTTTCTAATCATAGCATCTTTGGATGAGCATGTTGAATGCGTAAATGGCAGGATTCTGCCCATCCTTACTAATTTCCATTTGCTTTCCTAGTAATTGTGATTTAGTAATGCCTACATAACCAAGCTCTGTAAAATATTGGGTTTTGCTGAAAGCCTTTTTATGTCAACCAGTTTGCCCCGTATCCATTATCAAACCAAAACAGACTTTTATCCAAATTGGGAACTAAACTGAATATGATTTGAATATATCTGTACCATATGATGAAGTTGAAAAACACAAAGACTCTGGCAACTGAAAAACCAGATTGAAGTGTGTGTGTGAAAAACCAGATTGAAGTGTGTCACATCTTTTCATAAAAGGACTTTCATTCAGCAGGCCCAAGTAAATTTCTTTTGCTCAGCCATCACATATCCCAGCATGGTAATATCCTGCCCCCATGGTCACACTCTGGAATTTATATTGAAAGGGTGGCCGCTGCTGCTGCTGAAGAGTAGTAGCTTGGAATCTCCTGCAATATGCAGGAGTTTGCAGTTAGCCATGGCAATAATACAGGGCATTGCCTAAAACTGTGTAGTCAATACATATTTAAGTTTCCACAGTAACATTTGCACAAAAGCTCATATCAAAAAAATGTAATTTCTATATGAAAATTCCATCTTAACATCCCTCCAAAAGCAGCATTCCAAAATATAGTTATGCTGTATAATAAGTAATCCACTCAATAGTGAAATCTGCACTGTGTAAGTCCTCGATTTACTACCAAAATTGAGCCAAAACCTTGTATTGCTAAACAAGACAGTTAAGCAAGTTTTGCCTCCATTTTACGACCTTTCTTGCCACAGTTGTTGTTATTACATGGTTATTAAAGTGACTCTTGCTTCCCCCATTGATTTTGCTTGTCAGAAGCTCCCAAAAGTGATTACATGACCCAATGACACTGCAACTATCATAAACACATGCCAATTGCAAAACGGCTGGATTTTGATCACGTGATCAGAAGGATGCTGCAATGGCCATTTGTGAAAAAACATAAGTCATTTTTTTCAGTGCTGTTATAACTTCGAATGGTCACTAAACAAATGGCTTTAAGTCAAGACTACCTATGTCTCTAAAAGGAAATCAAGAGTTAAAATGGGTTTTCTTTATTGGCTGGTGGCAGCTGAGAAGAGGCAGGAAAGATTCTGGAAAGATTGAAGGTAAGGCTAGTGGCATATGCAGCAATGAAATACTACCATTGGCTGGAAAGAGGGAACAAAGATGAAGTTTTGGGGATAGACGAGCCACCAGGCTGGGCCATGCAGAAAGCAGCTCCAATGAAGAAGAGTGCAGGGACACCAGCATTGACCTACTAGTGTCTGGATTTTGTTTTATCTGACTCCTGAAAATGATCCAGGTTTCAGTTCTACCAAAATAGGGCTGACCCCAGCAGAACTTATGGAATGCAGTGATTTGTTCCAAGTTTGAAACAAAACAATGTTTCCATTCCATGAATACTAGTTATTACAGAAAAGTGCTGATTTACACATTTATTAAATGCTTGTGATTGTTTAAAACATTTCAGAACAGCTGGACAAATAAGCAGGAAGCACCTGTCCATATAGGTCCATTTATTGGCCTGAGATTACAAATTCAGTGAAAACGAAAAATAGTATTCCCACTTTTTAAACCAGAAAGGATCTCTCCTTTATTATGCAAAACTATGCATTTTTTGCCTCAGATTTTCAATGTGGGCACAAAAGGAATCCTGGCTAGTTATACTTCTTTCAAATCTTTCAGCAACTTAAATATCCTGTTTTTATGGCACATAATTAACACATGATTAATAAATAAATTAGATTAGAAAACTTATCTCCAATTATTTTAGATTGAAATTATGCTTTCTACCAACTCTAGCTAAGCCAAGACATCTTCTGAAATTCTAATATACAGGCTAATTATTGTTGGATCCACCTTTATTGTTTAGGTATGAAATATATAGAAAATAAACTTAGAGGCATAACATTTATTACTTGAGAGTAAAGAGGTAGATCAATTTTAAACAAGAGATAGAACTGATGACCTTCATAATACAGTATATTAGAACTTCCATACACCTTTATCATTATCATTGGTGCTTGGGTATTTTGCAATTTTTGTTCAGCAAATCTGAAAGACATTAGGGTCCTTCCCCATCTCTTCAACTGTTGGTCTTGTTGGGTCCTCAACTGTTAATCAATTTTTGTCTATCTTTCATAAAGATCTCATGACTGCTCAAAAAGCACAGCTCTCTTCTGCTGTATTGCCATCCTTAGCCTTTTCAGGCTTCTTCCAGTTACTATAGAGACAAGTCATAAATTAAACCTCTACTCTGAATGGATCTCAAGGGTGGGGCTGTCAAATAGCTCAGAGTTCCTGAACTCAGAATAATCAAAGTTATGCAGTCTTTTCTTGTCTGATACAGAACTCCACACCCAGGTTTACAGCTGCCTACATTTAGAAGCGTATTGCACTGCAAGATTCTCATCCAAACCAAGTTTTAATGATTTTATTTCATTACAGGGAACACAGAATCGCTTGCACAAGTTTGCTTGCACATTCCTGCACATACAGTTAAAAGTTTAGTTTGTACAAATCAAGACTACAAAATATTCAACAAACTGTGGCAAAATAAATTGCAATATGGCACAATGTAAATTCATCTAGTCTAGTTAGTCTCTCAGTTGAAATTTCCAGCTGTTCCACTGGATAATGTTGGAAATGGAAGCATTGTGCTGCTAGGGCCCAAACAGGATGCCTGTTTTAATAATGATATAGGATAGGCAAAGATAGATGTGGAGATAACTCTTATCTCACAGAACCTTTGAATCAAATAATTGGCAGTTACAAATTAAACTAAGAGCATTCATTTCAGCCTCAAATTGGTTCAATTATGGCAGCACCCCATCCCAAAATAACTCAAAAGAACAGCAGGGCTCCAACATAAACACTTGGCCCTGGTCTAATTGTAGAAGTTCACACAAACATATTCAGATTATAAAGCTTGCTTCATTTAAAAATAAATACATTTTCAGGACTACTGTTGACTAGAGCATTCTTTTACTTACTGTTTATCTACTCCTAGTCACTTATTGAGACAAAGATACCTTTCTTCAATCCTTGTTAATCTTCAGGGATTTGAAGGCTAAATTATCAGAAAATGGGATCCTAACTGTTGTATTTAAAACAAGATATAGGCAGTCCTTGTTTAGCCACACAGTTGGGACTGGTAACTCAGTTGTTAAATGAAGCAGTTGCTAAGTTAAACCCCAACTATGCTTATGATCTCACTTATCATTCCTTTGCTTTACAGACATATATGGAGTATATGTAAAAAGTTATTTTTTAATCACATCTGTAAATGCAAAAGTTCACTCTGAGGCAATTGTGAAATGAGGGGCCACCTGTACCTGATTTAACATTTACTGCTGATTGAAACCTATTAGCACAGCTTTCAGAAACTGAATTTTCTCCACACTGATAAGAATATAAATAGGACAAATACTTTTGGTTGGGGGAAACATCAATATTTAGTTGGGGGAACCATCAATTTTTTGCCAGAATTGTTATCGTGATTTTCATTTTTTAGAATCTAAAACATAATTTTTTTAAAAAAACTTTGATTTACTTTGTGTGACCAAACTCATTGCTTTTAAAATTACAGATTAATAAGGCTATACCATGTAGAGCGCACACTGTAAGAAATACTGTGGCAGGTGATACAACCGGAAAAACAAACAAACCTTCAGATTCTGGATGAGAACTATGATGTAAATACTCCTTAATTTGCAATACGACAACTGGGTTTACACAAAGTACAGAATTAGGCTAGAATAATTTGATTCAGCATTTCATTCGAACTAGCCCACCATATGAAGCCGAGTTCATATATTTGGGCATAGCACACATGCACACACATATTTGTATTTATGTATGCACTTTACAAATGAAGTCGGGATGACTAACAAGAATTAAAACCCTCATTAACACCAGCCAATTAACACAAAGTGGCTCCCTAAAATACAATTCACCAGCAGTTATGTGAATACAGCAGGCAAAGGTTTAACTTTGTTATCTTTTCCGTATCACCTCATTTCTCACTTTAGAATTAAAAAACCATTTTTAAGCAAGGACAGCAATTTATTTCCTACAATTTCATGAATTAAAGGGTTAAATTTTACAGATGCATACTCCACATCTTTTCCATATTTTCAGACTGAGAAGCATTAGTTAATATTTCTTTATGCCAACACATGTGGCTCACATATGTGATAAAGCCTGTTACAGCAAGCCCACCAAGAGCCAGCTTGTAACAGAACTGAAGATGCACATTAAGGCCTGGAATGTCTCCACTGACATTCTTGGCTTGTGGCCTGAAGCCATATTTCCCGTTTCCATGGCAAAGATCCTAGTCTCTGTACAACAGTAGGTCTATCTAACCCATGAGAGTGAATGCTCTCTTAACAAGGTCAAGACAGAGCATAATAAAGCACATTACAGAGCCTGCGCTACTTCTGTAGTAATACGCACAGATATTCCAAGTCTGTTTAGTTGGGCATAAATTTCATGCCAAGTCAGCAAACTATATTTTCCATAGTAAAAACTGATATGAGGGCACAACTTTATAATAATATACTTTATTGAAGTCTTAGATGAGAACCATAGAATCATATGACTGAACGGTCAGGTCCCCAGCAGACTATAGTTCTGCCATCTTTCAAAAGAGCTGCCAAGGCTAAATAAATCGGCTCCTCTTCCTTCTCTTCACGTAATTCCCTTAGTTGATCATTGTATGGTTTAGCCTTCAGATTTCTTATCTTTGCTGCTCTTCTCTGCAATCCAAGTTATTTATTCAATTCTTGGGATTTTTTATTTCACTTATCAATACTGTAACAATAGCACTTGAAAAATACTATTATTTTTTTTTGGTAAAACAAGTCTTTCAACAGCTCAAAAAAACAGCTTTCTCAAATACAAAAAACCTGAGGCATCTAAAATGTTTCAACTATTTCAGACTTCAACATAGTGTACCGTAATTTTCAAAATTAAGAGTTTTTTCTGCATAACTCAGATTTTAATCAGACCACCCTTCGCTTTACGCTTATCTATTTTAATATAATTCTGATAAATTTAATTGACTGGAAATCTTGCTGGTTAGAAGGTTCACATTTCATAGATAGCAACACATTAAGACTATAATGTTTCACAGCCAAGAGATGGGGTGCATTCTCTGAACCCCTATTTCTCATTATGTTTGCTAATATGTGTTTACTCATCGTCATCTCTATAATTAAAGATGATAAATATAGGACCAAAATATCCAGACTGAATAGTCATGTTTTGCTGTATTCAAAGATTTTTGACTACTTTTTAATTAAGAACCAGCCTTTCAACAAAGGTTCTCAATAAGCATTGAAGAAACCTGAAAGCCTCAAAAATTATTTCCCACAAACAGAACTGATCCAATACTGTTTAGAATATCAAACTGAGTTACCTTCTTTGCACTAATCTATCAAAAACCTCTTGCATATCATCAAATATCCCTGAAGCATTCTAGAGCTCACATAATTCTGGCACAATCCTCTACAATTTCACTATTACTCTGCATACACTGCAAAGAATGCAATATTTTCTTTTGGGATTTTTCAGTCAAGAAGATTTGATGAGAGGGGAAGTTGCTTTCCAAAGAAGTCTGTATGGTATTAGCAATCTTCCAAAGATGTCTTCCTGGAACCTGTCCCCCTGGAATATAGCAACCCCCTCCCCAAAAAAGCATCACACAATGTCAATGTGATAATTACAATGGAAATCTCATTTCATTAACAAAGTCATTCAGAGACCTAAGTCTTAAAATAGCTTCATTTTATGAGAATGGTTTACAACATGTAGTTGCTGAAACAATAAGAGGAATAAAAACACCTACCTTTGTTCCAACTGTTATATCTTGGACAATGCTGTAAAAAAAGGGGGGAAAATTACAGTTAGCCAAATTACATGTATACATCAAAGATATGTGAAATAAACCAAAGCGAAATGAAAGTTAAAATGTGAAATTCGCAGCAGACAATGCATGCTTAAAATAGTGCTGGAACCAAAAAGTAATCAGAAATTTAATTCATAGGAAGATACATATCTCCCAGTAAGTCTACTACAAATACCACTAAAACTGCTCTTTCTAAGAACACGATACAATTAGACATCAGACTATATTCCAGCCAAATGCACAATACTGTACATACATTTCGATATGTAAAAGCCATGTGACATATATCTCCACATGCTTAAAACAAGTTAGAGGACAAACCAAATGAAACAAATTCTTTTAAACTTGAAAAAAGTACTCCACCCAACTCTATATAGTTCAGAGAAGTAGGCTTTTGAATATGATAATACATCCCACATCAAATTAAGCTTTATGGTAGTATGAGGTTAATTGTCCCTGCAGATGTATAACTACATGTAAAACCTGACTTTCAAGATTAAATAACAAGGTTGCACCCTTTGTTTTAAATCTTATGCATCAAGTTCATTTTTTTAATCTTGGATTTAATGAACTCATCAGCCCTCACTCCTGAGCCTACAACAGTTTCAACAGATCCTATGTTCTCTCGGCAGCTAGGGCAGCCCTAAGGGAACTGACACTGTCCCTGCATGCACATACTACACACCCCTTTCCCAGCATTAGCACTGCATATAAGAATTTCTGTGAATGAAGCTGAAGTCACAAGGACAAAGAAATACACGGGAAAAGAACAAAGGCTACATAAAAGACTTTAAAGTTTTTTCAAGAAATGTCATGATTGTTCTTACTGCTCTGTTTATTTGCTTTAATCAGCTTGGGTCATTACAGATACAAAACTTGGTAATATACACTACACAATTGTTTATCCATCTACATAATCCAACAAATGTTTGATTTTCATCTCCCACAGTTCTAGCTTTTATTTAGGTTAGATGGATGATGGGAATGTCCAAAGTACTAGGACATAAACCACAACTGCAGCCCATTATTCAATGGTGTCTGACAAATGTAGTCTTTTCATGACTGATGAATCCCTTCAGAAACATCACCAAAAAACCCTGCAAGTTACTCCATATCATCAGTGCATTTTTCTACAGCTTTTCTTGAAAAATAAGGTGGAAGGTGTAATAAGTCAGTGGCCCCCAATCTTTTGGGCACCAGGGACTGGTTTTGTGGAGGTTTTCCCATGGACTGGAGGGGATGTGGTTGTGTGTTGCCTGCACCCAGCAGATGGGACTTCACTTGTCTACCTGGCCTGGTTTCTGGCATGCCACGGCCCGGTGCCAGTACAGATACCAAAGGTTGGGGGCCTTTGTATTAAGTCACCAAAATGTTTACTCTGTGTATCAGCTTACAACTTAGCTCCAGAAGTTGACTTAAGATAAGACATCATTCTGGCAATGTAGACACCATCTAATTTATTATGACAGAATTTTTTATACTTTCATAGACAATAATATTGACTGGCCTGACAGATTAGCTAAAATAAAGAATATGTAGTGTTACATGTTGGACAACCATTTGTCTAAAATGGTACTGGGTCTCCTGCATAAGCAAAAGATTGGACTAGAAAACCTGCAATATCCCTTCCAACTCTATTATTCTGTTCTGTTATTCTGAAACAATACCCAAATTTGAACATACAGAGGTATCTGTAATAATGGCAGTGATACCAAAATGGTGACTCATATGGTGTGACATTATAATACAAATGCCATTATACAAGATGACATCATAGTGTATCATTTGCCTTTCTTGAAGTCCATGCAAACATAACTCCTGCTAAATTAATTTCTATAAACTTTTTATTTTATTGTTCCAAGATCACCTTTAAACAATTTAAATAAAAAGCAAAGCTTCCTCTCAATCCCAGATAACAAAAATCCCACCCATTAAAAAAGCCTGGAGGGAAATTCTTCATTTTCATGCAAAATGTAATTTTTATTCTTCTAGGTTTTCAGAAGGAAGAAATGATGCAGTTCCCACCAAGAGCATCTATAATTAACTGAAAAGTGAAAACCTTTCCTGGCATAATAAAACCATTCTAAGAGGACCATAAAGCAAGAATTACAGTACGCTGGCCATTAAAACCACATGGCAAACTTTTTTTAAGGAAAGTGAAGACTGGCCAAACTTGATTCCAAAGATAGATTGAGTAAAGTTATTGGGAGAACTTTTTCTGTAATTATGCTTTGCAAATGAAGAAACAAAGTACAGTACTTGTCCAATTATCTACATATGATATCATTCGGAGTTTTAACTTTTGTCCAGCTTGTCAGTCACCAAACAAAAATGTTCTACTGTATTTAAAAATTCGACCAAGTTCACAATGAACAGATAAAAGTAACAAATGCCTGATATATGAAAAATGGGATGAACGGAGAGCAAATTTTTCTGCAAATAGTCAAGGTGACACTAAAATGACAAAACATATGGTTTGACATCAAAATAAAAGTTTACTCTTTTATAACTACATCTCAATATCTTACACAAGTTGGTAAATGGAGTTTTGCAGTGACCTGCATTTTATCACTTGCCCCCCCCCCTTCTGAAGGTTGATGACATGTGGATGAGAATGTACTTCTAAGATACAGTTCTGACCACATCCACAAAAAGGAAGGTAAAAGGTTACAACTTCAAGTATAAATGTAATAAAATGATCAAGAAAGGGGGAAATATTACTATTCTATGGAATAGCTTTAAAGACCTTGTTTAAAGAGATCAACAGCAAAGATCACAATTTATAAATATATTTCAAGTTTAGATTTTAAACTTGGTTACCAGTACTGAGTATTTGCAAAAATATCAGAATAGTCTTGATGGATTAGGCAGAGGTCCATTTTAGTTCTTTTATTTTACAGTGTAGCCAAAGAAATATTTACGTTAGGAGATGGAGACATATTCCCATCCAGTTGTTTCCCTGAAATTTGATTTAGAAGTATGTTGCATCCAAGATAACATGGTAACAACAAGTTAACATGGAGTATCAAGATTAATATCCCTTGAACAAGCCTGTTCACCATTAATTTATCTAATCCCCTTTAAACCATTCCAAGGCAACAGCCATCAAGTGATAATCATTTCTATATATTCTATGTAAAGCATTTTCATTTATCTATTCTAAATCTACTTCCAATTAGTTCTAATTTTTGAGAATAAAAAGAAAAAGTTCTATTTACTACTATGTCATGCATGCTTTTAAAAACCTGGATCATGTTTAACTTGTTTTTCCTCTTAGCTGTATGCAAGTATTTTTTTTCCTTATAGGAAACATGTTCAAACCTATTGATCTTTGTAAGTGTGTTCCATGCTTTTTCCTGTTTTTTAAAGTGATAATAACAAAGAACTAAACTTATAAAGACACTACAATGTTGGCATTTTTTATTTTCAATCCCTTTGACATTGCTAAGCATTAATCTTTTTCACAGCTGCCAGTTTTATTTATTGAGCTATCTACCATAAAGCCAAAGCTTTAGTTTCTTACAATTCATTATATATGTGAATTTTTTTCTCAATGTACACTATTTTATCTTCTAAATTCTACCCTTAAATGCTTAAACTATCTCTGCCATTTGGTTGACAATTCACCAAATAAAGAAAAAAACGTTTACAATAAAATTTGGTTTATATCATCCAGATTTAGAATTATTTGTGAATTTGGGTTGATAGCTTCCTGCTTATATTAAGATAAATTTATGAACAAGCTTTTGCTCCTAATATATGAAGTTATAAAGCACCTTCTCAACACTAATCCCTTTTTGCCTGCCACAATCAACACACCTTATTTCCTTCATTCCTGCCTCTTATCTCATGACTACTACTGTTTACTCAAGAGTCCTTGATGAAGAACTTCATCAGACTGAAAATCCAAGTACAGCACATTGAAAAGTGTTGCTGACATGTTCAAATAATGGAACAAAGTTTATCCTTATGGAATCAATAATTGTTTTAGAAATGTTTGTTCACTGTGCGTTTAGTTATTTTTCTTTTCATTACTAACAGTTTGCTTAGAGTTACCCAGCTTATAGTTTTCCAGGTGTCCTACAGGTATCTTTAAAATATTCTGCTATGGGGGTCAGAAATTTCACTTTTGGGTTTTTAAAAAATTCAATATTTTCAATATTTGTTGAAATTCAATATTTGTTTATTCCATTTGGTTTTGATTTTCTGCAACTATTACCTGGTGGATAATGATTCATTAGCTATTTATATGTGAGCTGGTCTTAATAGTGAACTTGCTTCCCTACTTTTCTTACTTACAAGAGTTTGATTTTTAAAATGAACTATAAACTTGAAGGCTGCAACTGCAGCTCTCTCATATTAAATCATTAATTTCCCTTAAGCCTTTTGGCTTAATGAGCAAAATTAAATTCTTTGAATAAAGATATGATAGGAAATTGCATTGAAGGGAGAAGGATACTACTAAGTTTTACTCTGATTAGAAAATGTTTGAAACAAGACAAATGAAGGCAAGGGACCTAGGATTCAAATATTGCATTACAACTGAACATTCAGAGGTAATTAGAAAGGAAGGCTTATTAAATTTCTCTATCCCCCCAAACATCATTTATCTTCACAACTCTTACTCTTTTAGGCTAAACGTCTTTGATCTCCCAACTGTGTCCATCTCAAAACACCCTACCATTTTTTTAAAAAAAATTCCCACTCAAAACTTATTTTAACTCTTCTTAGATGCCTCCAACTTTTTGGGTCATCGTTCCGCATATATAAACCGCGTAAAAAGAGACTATACCTTTATTTTCTTTTAACGCACGTGTTTTAAGTCTCTTCCCCACTCGGAAATTTTGTCTTTTAAGACGTAAAGAAGCAAGAGTGGGATTAGGGCGGAGGCAGAAAAGTAAAGCTCCTTAGGCTAATTAACATCCGGGCGATGGAAGGAGGCCAAATGTAGGAAGGGGGCGTGGCCAGAACCCGAGCACGAGGCAGCCGAACCCAGCAGGAACTACCTTGAGTTAACTTTAAAAAAAAAAATGGAGAAGCGAGGAAAAGGGGCGAGGACGCCCGGGCGCGTTCATATCCGGAATGTTGAGCAAGTCACGCATGTGGGACTTTTTGAGTGAAAGCGCAGGAGGAGATGGGAGCAAAGCCGCGGGACAGTTACTCCAACCCGGCACGCCCCACGTCGACCACTACACGAGCTTCCCCCAACAGAGCACATTCCTGAATTATAGGGCAACCGGGGTGTGTGGGTGTGTGTGTGTGTGGGGGGGAAAAGACCAAGTTGGGGAAAACCACGAACCATGTGCCGGAAATGGTAGGCGGATAGGACTTGAGAGACAGAACTCGCGGCGCAGAATATCGGCAGCGGTCAGCCGGTTTTAGGGCGCGCGCGGGAAGAGGGGTGGCGCGCGCCCGCGAAGGATTTTTTTTTTTTAGAACGTCCAGGGAGAGTCGGGAGCGTGCGCGCGCAGCCCGCGAACGAGGGGGAAAAAGGGGGAGGGGGAAACGATAGCGGCGCAGAACTTTGGCGGGGGGAAAGGAGGGCAAATTCCAGTAGAAGGGAGGGGGGCGCTGGGATGGCTGTATGCGTATCCCCGGGTCTCTTCAATTCTGTTTCCAGAACTCGGCCAAAGTTTGTGCCATGGTGTGAGTGGCCTAGTTTCCGCCTCCCCTGCACGCCCAACGCGTCCGACGATTTCTCTCACGCCGGACGGAGAGCGACCGCTCTCTCGCCTCAGTTATTGCGACACGGCCAGGTGAGCCGTGAGCCTCACCCTCCCAAAACAATGTCTTCGCCCCGTCCTCGCTTACCCGTCCATGGCACACGAAGGCAACCCGAAGGGAAGCGGAGTGCAGACGCTGGAGTAGCAGGAGCGGATCCAACGGCTACGTGTTATATAGACTCACAAAATGGCGGCTCGGAAAGGCTCCGCCCTCGACTCCTTCCCAACGCTGAAAACTGATTGGCTGCTTGGGCTGTCGCTTGGACGGGGCAGGCAACGGAACCTTCGCCGTTTCGGCCTAGCGAGAGCCGACTGAGATTTCTCATTGGTGGAAACTAAGCGACGGGGGCGAAGTTGGACTCCTGCTCGCGGCTGGATTGTCCGCCGTGGGATTCGCGGGACCTTCTTGAGCTCTGGCGGTGAAGACGGGGAGCGGCCATCTTAAAAGAGGTGGGAGGGTTGGGATTATTATTTTTTTGTTCCCTCCGCTGTTTGAACCCGGCTTGTCCCGGCCGCCATTGTGGCTACGGGCAAATGAATCCAGACGGCGACTTGGACAGTTGGAAAGCCAGGGGTTGAAGCCTTGGCGGCTCTTTTGAAAGATGGCAGAACCGTCGTCTGCCGGGGAAATCTACTGAAAGACTTTAAAAAGTTGGCTGGGCAAGTTGAGGAGAACAAAAGACAATGATTGTAGCACAGTTTGCTAGACTCGTTGATTGTTCTTTAAGCTCGTGTCATTAAGTGTTGTAACTTATGATTCTTGACGAATGTACCTTTTCTTGAGAGCATATGCACCAAGACAAATTCCTTGTGTGTCTAATCACACTTGGCCAATAAAGAAGAAAGAAAGATTTTGTGATTGTTCTTTGATAAGAATTTATATCGTATCCACACTAATATATTTGAAACCACCACGTCTTCCCTTTATACTCTTTGTGGAGAATTCAAAGCTGTTTTGCCCCAAGTGACTTAAAATCTAACTTTTTGTAAGACTCTTTGTCATATGGAGTCACTCTTGGTAGTTTCTTGATTGTATATGTATTTAAACCCCACTGTACCTCAGACCATAACTTGTACCAGGCTCCTGGCCATGAGCCCTTCAACAACTGACTGCTGCTGCACATTCTGAGCTTACACAAATGATGAATACACACAAGAATATATTAGCATGTATTCTTCTAGGCTTTGTGGCCTGGTCTTAGTGATGATTCTGACTTGATGAAACACCTTTTCCCAGAATGGTGGGTGGCTATAACGCTCCTTGTTTATTAGAAAGTCAGTTCAATCAGTGCTATTCCAGTGAGCCTTTGGTCTTTAGTGTTGCTGATGTTATTATCAAAACTAATACTTTAGCTGTTCTGTTTTGTTGGATGTTGCTCTACCCTATTTTGTGCTTGTAAGCCTTGGAGTTGGATGGCAAATCCAGTCATCATTATCATCTGTGGGAGCTTCATCACTGGAACCTTTCAAGAAGAGACTGAACTGTCATCTATCGGAAATGGTGTGTAGGGTCGGCTTGGGCGGGAGTTGGACTAGATGACCTACAATATCCCTTCCAACTCTGTATCTGTATCCTAGAAAAATGCTTGGTGGATTTGGATTGTGAACATGTCATAGGAAATGCTGTGACAGGATTTACATATCGCACTAAGTCACCCAAAACGTACAGGGACTGTGTGCTGAGTACAGTAGAGATCATTACTTGTGGTGGAATGCACACCTGGAGAAGCACTGGAAGGGGAGTCTTGGTGGCACAGAGCTTTCCCAGGCAATAGAGAAGCTCAAATTAAGAGACTGCAGTCCCAGGGGAGAATGGGGAGGAGGTTCAGGGTAGCCATATCACAGGACATATCTAGTAGGTAAGAAAGTTATAGCACTAGTTTGGCAATTTTCTGTCCCGTAAATGTAATCAATTGGACTCAGTTAGATTTGACTGTGTCGTCTTTGAGCCTGGAATGGCAGTCCTGCATTTGACTTTGAGCACAGTGGAGCCAATTAACTTGTTTCTTAGTTGCTCCTCCAGAGCAAATGCTGAGATGAGGACATTGAAGTGTTGCTGTTGAACAGGGTATTTTGAGTCCATGGGAACCAACGGCCATGTCCTGCCTCCAGAGAAGGGATGGGTCCTGCTGCCCCCACCAAAGATTTTTTTTCCTCTCCTGTTCATCACCATAAAAAGGAATAAAGGAATAAGTATCAGGATGGACAAAGTGCTAGGTTCGTGGTAATTACTGTGCTCTACTTGCCCAGATGGATGAATGAAACATTAGAAGATAACATTAGAAATGGGCTACCGGATCTAAGCTGCAAAAATCCAGATGACCAGTAAGTGACAACAAAAATACATACAACAATGTTACTCTGCCATTGTTCAGCTGAAATATTGCAGTTTGTTAGAATACTTCAAAGAGGTTCTCTTCACCAGCACTTAGGTAAGAATTTTCACAAAAATGGTGTGATTGGATCAAAACCACCAAGAGACAGTGAACAAGTAAGACATAATACCTTAGCCAGCAGACCAGAAAGGGTAAAGAAAAGAATCAACCGCTTACCTAGGACCTTCCTAACTCACTACTTCGTTCAAGTGCCTCATTCTAAGTGTTATTCAGAACGAGGACAGTTCTCTGGATCAGATGCCTTCTGGATCTGCTTTCTTCAAGATAGCAGCAGCCATTTTTCTGGCTCTTTGGGACAAGTGATCCTCAGATCAAGGCATTCTGGTGGCCACCTAGTCTGGAGAAGCCCTAGCATTAAACAAAATGGGCTAGCATCAATAGGAATTCTTGGCAGGTTCCTTTGTTGTCACTGAGCCCTACAATACAATTCTTATTCAATCTGCCTTTGGATTATGGATTTCCTGTCTTGCCGCTCATAGAGGGTCAGATTAGGTAATCATACCTCTTCAGCCCTTATTCTTAACACTGGTACACCACAGGGTTGCGTGTTGAGTCCCTTACTCTTTATGTGCATGACTGCATTCCCACTCACACTAGTAATACTATTGCTAAATTTGCAGATGATACAACAGTGGTGGGACTTATCTCCGGGGGGAGGGGGGGAGGATGAGTCTGCCTACCGAGATGAGATGGACCGGTTGCTTTCGTGGGGTGGAGACAATAACTTGGTCCTCAATACCAATAAGACCAAGGAGCTTATAGTGGACTATAGAAGGAACAGATCAGACATCCAGCCCTTGCTTATCAATGGAGACTGAGTGGAGTAAGTGGCCAGCTTTAAGTTTCTGGGTGTTACCATAAAAGAGGACCTGACCTGGGGTGCTCACATTGCAGCCCTGGTCAAAAGGGCCCAGCAGAGATTATATTACCTGAGACTTCTCAGAAAACAACAACTGTATGAAAAACTGCTGGTGACCTTCTACCACTGCACAATAGAGAGTATTTTAACTTACTGCATCTCTGCATGGTTTGCCAATTGCACAGTGGCAGATAGGAAAGCACTCCAGAGGGTTAACGTCATTGCCCAGAAGATCATTGGTTGCCCTCTCCCCTCTTTGGAAGAGCTTTATAGCTCCTGCTTCCTCAAGAAAGTTCAAAACATTCTCAAAGATCCATCTCATCCTGGAAACCTTTTTTTGAACTATTACCATCTGGCAGATGATACAGAATAATAAAAACAAGGACAAATAGGCTGAAAAACAGCTTCCATCCCAGGGCAGTAGCTCTTTTGAATTCTGCTGTATAGTGCAGTGTTGGTGCGATGTTGGGGGTTTTGGTTCAATGTTTGGAGGGTAAAGGATGTGTGTGTTTATTTTCATGGTCATGATGTACACTGAAGATGGTGTTTGATTTCGTGGTACGAGGTGCAATGACAATAAACTGAACTAAACTAAAATACAAGTTAACCTTTCCTATGGAATGTCTGAAGTAAGGTATTTTCCTCAGGAAAATGTAGATAAGTATTGTTTAAAATTAACTTTACATAGGGTAAAAATATGAGAGAATGAAGCCTATAGTTCAGTTTTCTGCACCTTCATTTCAGCTGAATTGTCCTATCTCCAGTTTGCCAGATGTCAATAAATTGTGGTGTAGGAGCAAAATAACACATACTATTGTATTACTTCACAAGATTGAGTTTCATTGAGGAGCGATTTCATTTCACTGTCAGTCTAACTCCCACCACTTGGGAGAAAATTATATAGCTTTTCCTCCTTAACTAGTAAATGTTTGATCAGGATCCTCTCTACACTGTACCTAAAGCAGTATTTCTCAGCTTCAGCGATTTTCAGACGTGTGGACTTCAGCTTCCATAAATTCCTAATCCATGCATAGGCTGGAGAATTTTGGGAGCTGAGGTCCACACATCTTAAAGTTGTTTAGGTTGAGAAACACTGACCCAAAGCACTAAATTTATACAAGAAATCTAGATTCTGCTGCTAATGTGAATTGTGCAAAAACTATTTTTCTGAAAATAGAATAACAATTCTAGGAAATCTGTGAATAGGGGATGAAATAAACAATTGTTCCTTTGGTCCTTCTGCTTCCCACTGATGAGTATTCAAACAGATTTGAATAAAATATGGAGGTTCTGTTTAACAACTACAGACTGAAAACTCTGCCTGTTCCATTAATTTATCTGGTCCTAAGATGTTAAAGGTGCTAAGCAATGCATACAATCACATATTGTGTCAGTAAGTTCCATAGGCAGCAGAGCAAACTGCTCATTAATTTTACTGTGTGACCTTACAATCTAGAATAAATATTTAATTTTATTTCAGTTTAATGAACTTACAAGCAGTTCCATTTGTAAAAGTTTCTGTAGCATATGTTCCACTGTTAGATTAAAATATAAAAATATAATATTGAAACATATTAGCAACAACTTATAACACACACTACTGGGAACATGATCAATTTAGCAGACAAATTCTACTGTCCAAGGGAAAAATATCACAACATTTTGCTCCCAATGCCTGCTGGAAAACCACATTGTAATTCCTTTCCTGAAAGTCAACAGAGTAGGAATTTTCTGGAGAAATGCTGTTCCATAAGGGTTGGCAACTGGGTTGGCTGTGATACTTGAAGATGGCCTTCCCTGAGTTGAAGGAATATGGTGGGAGATGTATGCATGGATGTATAGATTTGTTTCATTAAATTTATTATGGCTGGCTATTTTAGTAGACTCTGGGCAGCTTACAACAGTTAAAAAGATTTAAAAAAAAACATAAAATAGAACATGACAGCCTGGACTATAAACAACAATAACAATAAAAATATAACAGGATTCCCCATTAATATATAACATATTAACCCCAGGTCTAGGAGCAAAGCTAAACTTTTGACCATCTGTATCTCTGGGTATGTTGTCCCAGAGGGCAGCAGCAGAGAAGGTATGCTCGTTGAGTCCCATAAGATGGCATCCTTTAATTGAGCAGATCTGGAGTATAGCCATTGACAGGAAGAATCAAAGGGAGATCAAGGGTTCCTAAGCTAACCAGGCCCTATGCCAGGGGTGTCCAACCTTGGCAACTTTAAGAGTTGTGGACTTCAACTCCCAGAGTTCCTCAGCCAGCTTTGCTAAGTCCACAAGTCTTAAAGTTGCCAAGGTTGGACACCCCTGCCCTATGCCATAAAGTTTTATATAACAACCAGCACCTAGAAGCTAGATAGCAGCCTCACCATGACAAATGGGTGTAGCAAGAAGTGACTCTTACTGCTCGCACTGCTGGATTTTTACCCAGCTGTAGCTTCTAGATCAGGGGTGTCCAACCTTGGCAACTTTAAGACTTGTGGACTTCAACTCCCAGAATTCCTCAGCCAGCTTTGCTGGCTGAGGAATTCTGGGAGTTGAAGTCCACAATCTTAAAGTTGCCAAGGTTGGACACCCCTGTTCTAGATGGTCTTCAAGGGCAACCCCCATGTAGAATGTATTGCAATCAATAATCTAGGAAGATCTAATTAGATCTTCAGGTAATACTGTTATGGCAGTCACAGAAGTTGTGAGCTATGAAGGAGGACATTACAGGTGACAATTTAGTCCACTGAATTTTAACCAAGAGGTAATTGGTAACCAGGGTAGCTCTCAAAGTAGTGCAATATGAAAAAAGAGAGAGGAATAGAAAATGGTGTGGGAAGCCACCCCTCCCCCAAGAATTAAGAATTATATTGGGAAATATCAGAAAGGCAAGATAAAATATTTCCCCCAAAGGAGAAATGAAAAAAAAAAAAAATTAAGGCAGAAACCCCTGCCCCAAGGAGAAACTGAGGAGGCCAGCTTTTAGAAATGCAGATGGTAATCCATTCAGAAAGACTGGGTCAAGACAGAAGCTCAGATAAGCAACAAACAAAGGATTGATAAAATTAGCTTGAAGGAGCACTTTGGAAATTTGCATTTCCCCTTTTGCCTATAGAGCCAGCCATGACTCCATAAGGAATCTGACAATTGCCAATAGAATATTAAAGGACATTTTTTTTTTTTTTTGCACAGGAACACAAAGCCCAAAGAAGGTATAAAACCTACCCACTCTCAACTCCATTTTGTCAGCTGCCCAGAATCACATGTGGTTGGTGGTTCTGCTTCATCAATAAAGAGAACCTTTCTTTCCAATCAGCCTCCATTTTATCTACAGCCTTTCTCCCAGCTCTCCCAACTGAACCAGATGGATTTTTTTTTCTATATCCAACAATGGATATAAAAATATTTGAAGAAAAGTTACTAGTTTGCACTGTGGGGAAAGACATCTTTGTCCTAGTTCACAGATCATGAAAAGCTGTATTATTATTTGCTCGGCTTTTGTGTGTTATGTGAATTCAGCAGTTGCAAACTAAACTAAGGGAAATCAATCAGTAATTTCCAAACAATTCATATAATCATAGGTAAAATTAATGAGATCTAGGAATATGACTGGCTCTATGAATTCCTAACCCTTCTTAACTATCTTTTCTTATTATGCATATGGTTATTTAAAATGAAACTGTAACCAAATAGATAAATCTAAACAAAAGTCCCATGTGGATATAAAACATTTTATTCTCTGACCTTCCTAACCTTTCTTTTGTAAATGTGCAAATTTATCTCATTACCCATTCCATGCATTTTCAACACTTTCTTGCTTTCTGTATTCCTTTAGAATCTTCTGATTATTCATTTCCTTGTATTAACCATAAGAAAACCAGCTATTTCCTGCCTACCATGCTAAGGAATTTTGTTGAAACCACAAAGCCTGGATATCCGAAAGGCATGTCCATCTGTGTATATGTTTAAAGTCCAATTTGGTCAGCTTCCTTTGTAAAAAACTAAATTTTAGATGTAAAACTGCAGCGACTGCTTCCTTACAAAAAGAGATAGAGCAGTCTTTGCAAAGGAGGCATTTCACCTTCACCAATGGTTAATTCTCCAGTTACAAGCAGTTGACCCGTGATCTTAAGCATACTTCCACTAAAAGCTTCATTCGGTTCAGTGGGATTTACTTCTGAGTTAAGGTTATTGTGTGAGCACAGCCTAAATGTGATTAAAATTTCATGTTTAAATGTCTTTAGTCATTACTTCCACATTGCAACTCTCCTACCTTCCCACAAAATAAATATGAAGGGCAGCTTGTCCTTCCCCAATATGAATAGAAACTTCCCCCTCAACCTAAAAGCGCTGTTCCACATTTTTGCTTAAAATATTTCAAGTTTACGGTATTCTTGCTGCTTTACTATTGGGTCTGTTGGAGAAGAGAGAAATGACAAGCTAGGTAATGGTATTCAAGAGAGGATTGAGTATTGCAGCTTCTTAGGCGATGAGATCTACTGCTAAATAATTTAATTTCTAGATTATTTATTCATGCAGGAGAACTCAGATGTCCTCCTTTTCTTTCATCCCTTCTGTATGTCATGGAAAGTTCCTAACAAAATATTGTAAGTGGGTCCAGAAGCTGCTACTGTAAGAACAGAGTAAAAGCCACCCCTTTTTTCTCTGGCCATTTTCTAGAGGTGAATGTCATTTTATTTGCAAATGTAGAACGTATAAAAAAAATCAAAAGGTTAAAACTATCAAAACTGTTTGTCATTGAATTGGTTGTGAATGTGTTAGTAATTTCTAAATGGATTGCATCAATACATTAAATGAGATTAAGTGAAGGATAAGGAAATATCAGGATTGCATTTATCGCTATCAGTGAGAGAGCTAAGAAACTTGAAAAAACTATATCTTGTGTTCCATTTCTGATTAAACTCTTACAGTTTTCTGTGAAAATCTGTCATTTAATTAGCCAGCATTTCAACACTACTGTATACCATTACAGTTTTGCCAGGGAGAGGCAATTGGAAATCTAACAACTTTTAAGACTGAATGTTGGTTTTTAATTTTTTCCAATTTCAGTTGAGATGCATACAACAAGCATTTTTTTTTCAGTTTGGCATGTGACATCTTGTGAAGATTCGTCTCTACCACATTTGGTCATTAGTTTTTACATTTTGTACATCTTAACATATGTTAATGCTTTCATTGCTCTATATTTTTATTTTTAAATTGCATAGCATCTTGCCTGCGGTCTTAAATGGTTTCTAATGTTGTATTTCTTTTGCAGTTGCATACCTTGACAGCCAATCCAGAAATGTTTTGAATAAACAATAAAACACATTCCAACAGCATAAATAAAACTTGAAGAAGAATTGATTTCCAATTTCTTGTGCGAGAAGAGTGCAGAGTATCTGCCTTCCTCTTCTATACAGCTGTTTTAGAATGGATCAATTAAAAACATAGACATAGGAGCAGGCTAGATTCTTCATGACGGGAAAATCAGACGATGTTATTAATCATGTCATCCCTTATTTATGAAGTATTCAAAGTATCTTTCTTCAAAATATTGAGATGCTGCACATTATTCTTTTATATGATATATACAGAGAGAGGGATCGCCCGATATTGTTCCATTAGATCAAGCCCATGTTCACAGCATTCCTTTGTCCTAATAACAGCCATCTTGTGAGACTGAGACATTATTGAGTTTTGTGGATTTAATTCCTACAAGTTTCAATATGTTTCACCAGCTGCATCCTATGAAATGGTGGACTTCCCTTATGAACTGCCTTCGGATTTATGGATACATTCACCAGCTTACATGCCTGGGATGTCCTTCTTCCAATGGGAAAAGGGGCTGGTGACTTATATGTCATAATATTTTAACAAAGCATTTGCTAAATCAGGAATCTAGAGCTATGATTCTCCAGGATTTGTGGCCGAATAAACAAAGGGGGATGGAATTCATATCTTCAGGCAGCTGCCCAAATGCCAGCATTCATGCAGAGGCCTTCATTGTCCCCAGCAGTCCTTTTCACCCTGTTGCTCTGATTCAGTCAAAGTTGGGCAGACATTGGGAAGCTGTCTTTAAAAGCAAACCAACCAACCACAGAATGAATTTTGCATAGCACTGATGCCAGTGGGCAAGAGCAGTTTTGTTTTTTATTTCCCAGTTCTGCTTGACTGATACAGCACCATTGCGGCAAAGCAGTTTAGCAGTCTGCAATATTGTTGTTCTCAAGAAAACCCATAGGTCTAGAGGAGATGCTCCTGTGGGGATGGGATGTTTGTGTATTTTTGATGATTTCATAAGTAGTTCACCATTGCCCACTTTGTTTTATTTGTATTTATTTATTTATTTATTTATTTATTTATTTATATCCCGCCTTTATTGTTTTTACAAACATATGGCAGCAAACATATCCAACACATCTTCCTCCTCCTATTTTCCTCACAACGACAACCTTGTGAGGTGAGTTGGGCTGAGAGAGAATAACTGGCCCAAAGTCACCCAGTTGGCTTACATGGCTAAGACAGATTAGAACTCATGGCCTCACAGATTCTAGAGACTAGTGCCTTAACCACGAGGCAAACTGACTTTCAGTGTGTGAGTGTGTGTGTGTATATACCTGTGCACACGTGTACATGCATATATACATATATTTTTGTTCTGAGGAAGGGCTGTGTGATTAGTAAGGGTTGACATCAAATGGACAGCATATAATCACATTTATACATCCCAGGATTTATGTGTGTGTTTTATTTTACACACACATAGATACACACACGCATGCACGCGCACACACACACACACACAGAGTAGACTAGGGGAAGGTGATTTCTGGAAAACTGAAACCTGTAGGTAGACTTTGGTAAGAAGGGCTGAGCATGATAAATAGGGACAAAATGTTCTATTTTGCCACATTTTAAAGAAGATTACCCATTAACATTTCAGAGAGACTGAGAAGTTCAGAAACAGCATTTTTCCTCTGGTGATTATGCACAAATCGTTTTTATAGCCTCCCCTCCTAAAACCAATTTTGCCCCTTACTCTGGCCTCCACTTTCATAAATGGGTCATCCCCGGCAGCTGCATGCTTTTCATTCCATGCTATCAAGGATGAATATATATTGAGACAAATAGCCCCATTCCTTTGCAGATTCCCCCCCCCCCAATTTTCTCTGCACTGGACTCTTTTGAAGTCTGATACATACAAATTGTTTTTGCTTTCTTGCATTCTTCCACCCTTCCCCAGTTATGTTGGTGTAATGCAGTCTTACTAACTGTGACATTTTAGCATTTCCCAGAATTTCTGTAAAGTTATCCAATATTGGAAATTATAATTGCCATTCAGACATCTGGAGGGCCGCAGGTCATTTTCCCATCCCACCCCACTCCCAAAATTAGAGCCTTGAGGCCAGAGATAGCTGTATTGTGATTCTGATTGTTGTTGTGTCCTGCATTTTTTTTCCTGTCATGTTTTAACAATTGCTTTAAAAGATTTAAAGACAATGTTGTTTAAATTCTCCTGGTTAGGGTGAGACTTCTTTTGCATTTTTCAGTGATGAGTGTCCTGTTGTAATATGTAATAACCTCTCTGACAGTGTACAATCCTCATGACTTCCCATATTTCCATTAAGCCCCAAAAGAAGATTTCAGGAAAGGCCTATGGCTGTTGGAAAGCAGCTTGACTGGGCATTTTAGCCTCTGACTGGGTTTTGCTAGGAAAATGTCCAACAGAAATTCATCCAAGAAATTTAAAATAAATGTTCAAGCACTCTGAGAACAGTTGAAAAGTACAAACTTTGCTGAGAAATTACAAGGCAGATTTGGAGATGCTATTCTGTACTCCGGTTGACACGTTAAATAATAGTAGATAAAAAACTGTTTGCACAAAAGATCTCATTCAACCCCAAGGAAAATGCTTTATATAAAACAACTCTATTATATCCAGGGACACCAACAGATTAATTGCTGTTTCAGTCCAGATCCTCTCTTAGCTTTCTTCTTCTAAACCGGAAGAAATATTTCTGCTTGAAAGCTTCATGGGGCGTAGCTTTGCAACATAAACCGACAGACTCTGAAGTAAACAATGAAATTCGAATAGACACCAAAACTCCAGGCAGAACACAATTGTATTGTTTTCTGTTGTACAGATTTTCAACTTTAGGCTATAAACACAATGGGCACATTTCCGTTGATAGATGAGTTGCAAAATTTTCCAGTACTGTACTGGGGAATTAGTGAAGAGTTTAGTGGGAATATTTGAAAAAAAAGGAGGGAGGGAGAGGGGAAGGAAGAAAGGAAGGTTCCAAATGAGATTCACTGATGAAAAATAAGGATAGAGACATTTTAAAGATGGAAAACAATTATAAGTTGCCCAGAGTCACTAAAGAGTTAATAAATAAATAAAGCAGATGTCACTCCCAACATGACTGGGAAAAGGCTGTGATGAACTCACATTTGTATTTAAAAAATGTAGGCATGATATAAGAGCAACCAGCCAACCGGATATAAAATAGCAATCTGAGACAAGACCTTTGGAGAATTTGCAAGTTCAAAATTAAGTTCATACATAATTTCTTTCTCTTTCCACTGCTGGGCATGTGGAGAGTTTTGCCTCATATCCGGCTCTCAGCCCATTCCGCATCTCCCCCGATGAGTATTGTCAAGGGACTAACTTTCTTATTCACTGTTTTAGTCTAGTTTCACTCAAACACTCCCACACCTGGAGCAGCTCCAAATTTTCCACGACCAGTGCCTTGTCCTAGTTTCCTTTCCTTATTTTCCATTACCTGCTGTCCGTAGCCTTTTTTTAAATTCCACTCCTTCCTGAGCCAGCCTCTGATCCCTTACTCTGTTTAAATATTTTGCTCTGTTTCTCCTCTTTCCCTGTGTGAAGCACCGCCCTTTAAATTGCAGCCTTGGTATGTTCTGCTGCTCAATCCAGCCCAACTTCATCCATAAATGCTATTTTTGTGCTCTTGCACACACTGAAGTCTCTTGGATGTTTAATCTGAAATGCTCTGCAGGCCTATTAAAGAATCTTGCCTGCTGTGCCTGCCACTTTTCACTGTGTTCATCACAAAAGCAGTGTTGCGATGTCATACTGCAAGCTCTCCCTCCCCTTTGGGCAAGTATGTGACAGCATGATACATATAGAACAGGGCCAAGACTTGAATACCACGAAAAAGCTTTCTCTAGTTTCTCCCGCTCTTGGCTCCTGCAGATTGTGCTGTAGATTGCATCAAGGAAAAAACAGATAACCAGGAACTTGGGCAGAATACTTGGAATTAAAAAAAAAAAAAACACCAGCAAATTTATCTTAACAAAATATAATAAATCAGATGAGACATATACAAAGATACTGCTTCCTTCATGATTTAAACATTATTAAATTTGGTGTGAATTTTTGAATTAATATGTAATGAAAAGCTGCTGGACCAGAATGTAGCCATAATAATATAGTCAGAAAAGCAAATCAGATTGTTTTAATATTTGGCACATTCCTTGTTTCTGACCTCAACATTTCAATACATCAATAGCCTATGGAACCAATAGTGGATTTTCACCTTCCATTAAACAAAGTAGACTCTAAAAGCAGAAATCTGTTCCTAGGGTGCCATCTGTTCTAAGCTTCAAAAGTTTCTCCTTATTTAGAAGTTAACACTTTTTTCCAAATGAATAATGAGGGGAACATATTTTTCTTCTTCTGTCCTTCCTAGACATAGACAAAACTTTTATTTTGCCTGTCATCAGTACCATCCGGTTGAGATTATATTGGTATCCAGTTCTGCTCCTTGACAGCCCCATAAATATTAAAAGACTGCTATCATGTCACCCCTAGTCCTTCTCTTCCTTAGACTAGACATATCCAGTCCCTGCAACCATTCATTGTTTAGCCTCTAGACCAGGTGTTCTGTATTGTACATTAGCATTCTTGTAAACACCGTGTCCTGATTGGCCAGGGCGCACGGCAATCAGATTGGCTGAGCGAGCCGCACTGATTGGCCTGTTTGCGAATCCCGCGATTGGTGGAAACCGATCGGGGAGATTCAAAGCGGTGCCATTGGCCGCGGCCAGCGTGGGCAGCTCTATATAAGCCGCCGCCGATCCCCAAGAACCGAGTCGATCTCGGGACTAATAAAGAGCTGAAAAATAGTCACTGACTCCCGTGCCTTCTTCCGATCGGCCTATACAACACCAGGGGTGTCAAACTCAATTTCGTTGAGGTCTGCATCAGGGCTGTGGTTGACCTCGGGGGGCCAGGGGGGACATGGATGACTGGGTGGGCGTGGCCATCTTGACACCACTGCCCAAACTGCTGGCATGTTTCCTCTTCGCAGTGGGTAGACCGGGCTAAAGTGATGCGGGTAGACCAGGCTGAAGCAATACGGGCTCCTTACATTTTCCAGGACAGCCCCATGGGCTAGATCTGACCACATCATGGGCTGGATCCAGCCTGTGGGCCTTGTATTGGACAACCCTGCTTTAGACCCTTAATCATCTTTGTTGCTCTTCTCTGTTTCTCTTCGATCCATGTCCTTACTTTTTTTTAAAAAGAGAAATAAGCAGCAAAGATACAGTGGTGGGTAAGCATCAGGGGTGGGCTGCTGGGGGCTTGCAGGGGCTCAGGAGAACCCCTAGCTAAGACTCTATGGGGCTCGGAGAACCCCAATAACCTCAGAAAGACAAGCAGCAAGGGAAAGCTCTTAATAGGCTTAATTGAACTTCTGGGCATTCAGCCAAGAGCATTTCACAACTCGTAAAAATGTTGTAAGCTAGATAAACAATCCATTCAGCTCTTGCGAGGGAGAGCCATTGAGAAAAATCAGATAACATAGTCACTAGCCTCTGAAGGGATTAATTCCCTCAAAATAAGAATCACGTAACTCACTAGAAACTCCACTAAAACTCCAAGATCCCTTTCACAGTCACTGCTATTAAGCCTGGTTTCACCAAGTCTTTTATTTAAGTATTAAATGCACGAAATAATAAACAACTTTTTGGTATATATCTTTCTTTAGATAATTAGGTCAAAAAAGAAACGTTGAGTTGGCCACACCCACCCAGTCACATAACCACCCAGCCACACCCACCCAGCCAGTCATTAGTGCAGAGAGTCCCTTGCTAAAAAATTTGAAGCCCACCCCTGGTAAGCATCATAGAGTCCCCACATTTAAGATAACAATTTATCTTTATCTTTCAATGGAAAGCAAAGCTGCTGAAGGGGGAATATCTGAACCTGTTTTAGAGCAAATTAGACTGTTCTGATCAAAAGCAGCAACATTGCCTCTGCAGAGATGTATGCTGAGGGCTCGGGCAGCCTGCCTCTCATGTTTTTAATCTTGTGAGCTGCTCCACTAGACCAAACTAGCGGTTAAACTATTAATAAACTATTCTGTAAACCAAGGTTAAACAAAAATGGTTTAGTGCAATGAGAGTCTTTGGATTGGGACAGGTGAAAAATAAATAATGATAGATATAGATAGATAGATAGATGATAGAGAGATAGAGATAGATAGATAAAGATAGATAGATAGAGACAGATAGGGAGATACAGATAGAGATAGATGGATAGATGATAGAGAGATAGAGAGATGATAGAGATAGAGAGATAGAGATAGAGATGATAGATAGATAGATGATAGATAAAGAGATAGAGAGATGATAGAGATAAAGATAGAGATGATAGATAGAGAGATAGAGAGATAGAGATAGATAAATAGATGATACAGATAGATAGATAGATAGATAGATAGAGAGAGAGAGAGAGAGAGAGATAGATAGAGATAGATAGAGATAGATAGATAGATGATAGATAGATAGATGATAGAGATAGATGATACTAGCTAGCTAACTAGATATGTGAAGCCCACTAAAAGTGATCTTTCAGCCATGGTCCTTTAACAGTAACAATGCTGTCCCTTGGTGAGAGAAAACAAATGATTTGTTCAGGAGAGGAATCAGGAAGTATAAGTATCTATCTCATGTATTCAAAACTATATTTATTCTTATACCTGTATCTTGTAAGCGATCGACAAATCAAATAAATACTAAATACTAAAGTTGGATCTGCTCCTAATAGACTGGGAACATTTGAGACCCATCAGTGAAAGAAAAAATAAAATGAGTGTCATGTTCCTACTTTCCATTTTGGCTTTCCTCCATTGTTTGCTCAGGTTCAGGAAAGAACAAAAACAAAGTAGTCTGTGGGGTTTTTTTTGCCTTTTGTTTTTTTTCCCCCTCTCCACTCTCGCAAAATCATACACACCAACAAGCTGATCCAGCCAAACATATGATTTTCTGGTTTTAGAAAAGGATAGTATCCAAAGCTGTCGTGTTTGGGGCAAAGGTCACCTTGCGCCTGATTTTTCACACTCTGTAAGTTGGCACGAGAAAGTGCAGTCACACAGGAGAGGAAGTGACCCATGTGGATCATGGGGGCCCTTGAAGCTCAGCTTGCCAAAAAGAAGAGAGACATTATGCATTCCAAAAGTCTCTGCAATGGGAGGACCAGGAAGGGGGCTGCCTTTGCTGGTTGCTCCTTTAAACTTCATAAAACTTCAGAAAAGTTTAAAGGAAGCTGAAAAGACACTGGAATGTAGTGGGAACAACAAAGCCCTGGATTCAAATCCCTATGTAAGTGTTGTTGGGAGGAAATCCTCCCTTGTTGGGTTTCTTCCAGCCGGAAGGCAATGATCAATGCTTTGAAGAATAAATTAAATAATGAAGCATAGCTGCTGGAAAGAAGCTTTTAATGACAAGGAATCAAGATGAGTGACATTCAGCGAGGCTCCTCGGCTAGCTAGAAAGATTGACGTTCAAACATGATTTTATATAGCCTTTTCGAGTTTGAGTCTAAAACTGGTTTTTGGTGACATTTAATTCTGTGCTTGGTGATGTTTAATACTGTGTTTATTGATGGGATCATTTTCCTTATTCAGCTTTGTTTGGAAGGAAACATGTTAATCTCTGTTCCTGAAAAGAAGCAGGGTTGAGAAATCTGGCTAGTTCCTGTGTTTATTTGTTCTGGTAATGATCTAACAAGCAACAGCTACTGTTTGCTCTTTTGCTACATTCTAGTGCTAATTGCATTTTTTTTGTAGTCAGGCTTATCTCAAGTGTTTACACTTGAACTTGCCTGGGGTGTGAGCTCTGGCAATGAGCCAGACAGGGCTTTTCTTCCCTTGTGTAAACGGTTGTGATTTAATTATTTGTATTGTGTTTGGATTATTTGCTGTCTCATGTTTTCTTCCTCTGTCTGGGGAGGGAACCTCCCTTCACTGTAATCCACGCTAGCTGCTGTCAAACTGTTCTTCAGGTAACTCCCCCAGCTTCAGGGTTTATTTATTAATTAAATTTATATGCCACCCATCTCACCGCTAAGGTGACTCTGGGACAGCTTTTGGTTATGCCGATGACATCCAGGCTGTGGAATGTGCTCAGAAAAATTGAAATGTCAGAACACCTCATTGCTCTTACGAGAAAGCTATGTAAAAATCATGGAGCCAAACTGTTTGCAGAACAAGGTGAAAGAGATTGACTCAAACAGACTGGCTCAAGGTTGGCAAAAATGTATGACAAGGTTGTCATAAGAACTGAGGCGTCCTCAACAGAAAATTATCTTTCTCCCTTTCTGCACAAGCTTTGAACAGGTACTTTGCCAACATATCCAGTGGATTAGCACAGCACTAACAAAATGTGGTTAATGTTAATAGTTATTTGTTTGTGATTCTATTTTTAGTAGGAATTAATAACTTTTGCTGGCTCCCAAGTGCTACCCTAGGATTTTCCACCACAGTTTCATGTGATGAAGGTTTTATCAGGTTTTATCTTGGGTCAAAAAATTATCCATGCCATGCATAATTTGTGTGATTTCTAGAGCAGTATACAAGAAGTTAAACATGAGGCAGCAATGTGCAATTGAAATGCATTAGATCAGTGGGCTCCAACCTTTTGGGCACTAGGAATCAGTTCCGTGAGGTTTTTCCGTGGACCAGAGGGGGCGTGGTTTTGTGTGCTGCCTGCATCCCGCAGTTGGGGCTTTACTTGTTTGTGCAGACTGGTTGCAGGCATGTCGCAGTCTGGTGCCAATCCATGAATTGGGGTTTGGGAACCCCTGCATTAGAAGACCATAGAGTCCCAATCATGAGTAAACAATTGGTTTATACTCTGCCCTGGTCTGGGCCCATTTGAAATCCTGTGTTTTGGGGGTCAGTGACATATTTGAGTCACTTTGGAACAGAGTTTCCAAGCTGGTGAAGGATGCGGAATGCAAAGCCTACTAGGAACAATTAAAGGATCTGGGTATGTTTACTCTACAAAAAATAAAAGTAAAGGAAAATATCATACCAGCTTCCAAATATTTGAAACTTGTCACATAAAAGAGAGAGTGAGCTTACTTATTGCTCCAGAAAAGAGGCCCAGATCCAATGGCTTAAAATTACTAGGGAGTAAATCCAGGCTAGACTTCAGGAGCAACTTCTTAAATGTATGAGCTATCAGCTACTCCAGGAGGTGCTTTTAAAAAAAAAAAAAATCAGGCCATGGAACCTTTTAATTAAAAACATCCCGGAACCCCTCCTTAAGAGGCAATGATAGAAAATGGGTGCAATGGAATATGTGGATGACCTTAGGGAAAGAGGGGAAGAGATGCTACCTTGGAAACAATCAGATAAGAGAGGCAGAAGCCCCAGTGGCAAAAGTTTACAAGGCACCAAGCAGTTAAAAGTGATGGTGGGAGCTTTGTACTTTCAGACTTGCTGTCCGTCCTCCTAAGGAGACATAGACTAGATCAGGGCTGTCAAACTCCCAGCCCAAGGGCTGGATGCATCACGCACTGGCCACGCCCAGTTTAGCAAAGGGGGAAAAATCCAGACACGTCAAGTCACACTGCCATGATGATGTGAGTTTGACACCTCTGGACTAGATGAACTAATTCTTACTTTACTGTAAGGCTTACATTAACAGAACCTTGCAAGCCTGAAAGTATACATTTCTCACTGCCACTTTTAACTGCTTGATCCTTCCTAAGTTTCTTTCTCTGTGTCAGCCTTGGAAGCTGTTAGGAATATAAGTCACCTAACAGGTATTTGGGTTAGAAATATATAAACCAGGATAGACATTTTAATACTGTCTCTTTAAGAGCATGCTAAAAACTGCAATTGGGTGTGATTACTCAAATGGCCATAAGATGGAGCCAGAAACCTGGGTTGTTTTAGTCTTAGTCTTAGTCTCAGAAGAGAGTGTGTCTGAGTGAGTATCTCTGTTTCCTTCTGTTGGAAAGTATTGCCGTTCTTCCATTTCTTCTAATTGACTGATATTACTGGATTTGATGTAAGTCTGATACTGAACTGTTTTTGACACTGGACTTTGTTACTGGATTACCCCTGGATGAAAACTGACTGATTTTACCTGTGAATGACTTTGGATTGCTTATTTTGGACTTTGCTTAAACCTTTCTGGAAGTAAAAACCTACATTTATTGTACAGTGTATCTGTGTGCTGTATGTGTATTATTCAAACACTACTCTCAAATACGTCTCCCTGTATGCGCTCATTCTCCTAACGGGGAATTACCTCAACAAAAGCCATTTTTTAAATTGGAAGCTTCAAGGCTGTCACATTCAGTGCCTGGGAGTTTGGGAGGGGGGAATTTCATAGTGGGGTAGAAGAGTAGACACAACAACATTCTTTCTCAGAGAGTCAAGGACACGTTGCCTGCACCTGGAGGGGAGTGACTGGGAAGATGTCTCCAGTTGGGACGAAGATTTGATTGGGCCATGTGATGGACTGATGGATGCAGGGGATGGATCTTTGATTTTCTTTTGGGAAGGGAAAACCTGGAACTCTTAGATTTGGGTTTCCCCAGATGTGTTAATATGACAACTCTAATAAAATGGGACTTTGAGGAATTATTTGTCTTGGAGTTTAATGGTTTGGAGTTGGTTAGTTGGAACACTGACACTCTGCCTATTAAGCCACTGGGGGCTCCTGCCTCTCGTCTGATGGTTTTCAAGGCAACACCACCTTCCCCAAGGTCATGCGCACATTCCATTACACCAGGTTACATTCAAGTGAACTTTTCCCTTTTCCCCTGTATTCACTTATGAAATCTAATCAACAGTTCCTTGGAAATTGTTTGAAACATCCTTCCTTAAAGCATCAGATAGTATGTTTTGCCATGAATGTACTCCTCTCACACACTTTGTTTACCTTTCCTCCATGTTCTAACAACTTCTCTTGATCCTTCAGCCTCAAACATCTACTGAAGAAACAATAATACTAAGGATAGTGGAAAGCTGTAGCAGGCTGATATTTTATTTTGGTTGGGGGGAAAGGGCATGTGCTAGAAGAGAGGAGTTAAGGTTAAGAGTCCAGTCTCCAAGATACTTAATTTATTTGTTTGGTTTTTTTTAAAAGGGGGATCATTAATTCAGTGATTTATAATTTGTTTTCGACTAACGACCACCTAAGATTTCAGAGTGAAATCAACGCTACCTGGGTGTACTTATAACTCTGTAAGATGAACAAAGACGGCCATTTTGGTGGATAAATCCAAGGAAAGAAGAAAGGAAATGAAGTTGGTCTCACAAAAGTACACAGATAGTTTTTCTGTACTTTTATGCATTTGGGAGAATGTTAAGTTCTTCCTGGACGAACAACTTAATGCAAATCTGTTTAACCTAAGTATCCCAATTTCATTGACTTCCCTTTTACTACAATCCCATTTTCCCCACATTAATATTTTGTTCATGAGGCAGAAAAAGAGATGGAAGAAGCCACGTGAAAAGGATGACAAATGGGGGGGGGGGGAATGCCCTTGCTCTCTCATAAAGCCATAATGGAGACAAGATTATTGCATAAGTAAGCAAAGTCATCTTTGTTTATAATCTTTCTAGCTTTTCGGTCATTTTTCTTAAGCCAGAAAATCTGTTGACAGAATGGGAATAGCTGCAGAATGTCTTTAGATAGAAAAGGTTAGGCACTCTTGATTGGGAAGCACTATAATAATATACAAAATGCAGGAGATCCATGGCTGGATATTTCCTTGCAAAGAAACAAGGATTCCCTTGGAAATTTTCGGTTGCTGCTGCTGCTAATGCACACAGCTTTGTACGATCCTGTGTTCATGTTACCTGCTTAATCCATTTTTGGAGGGTTTCACCATACACTGAACCATAAATTAAGAGGGCATGACTGGTAAAGCAGAGCAAAGTTAATCTAGCATACACTTGCCTGCCTGTAAACTAGTCTTCCTTAACTTTGTACCTTCTGGATGCATTAGCAAGGTAACTTCCAGAATTCCCAGTCGATGTGGTCTTTCCAGTGGGGAGTTTTAGTGCTCTCAATAAATCAAGACACAATACACATAAAAACAGAAAACACAGAGATGCAATCTATTTGCCCAATGTCCACCTTTTGAGATATTCCCAAGAAGTTAAAATTGAAGAGATGAGGAAGTCCATGCACCGGAAGATGAGAAATTCATTTCAATGCCGTATTTCTGTCTGTTGGTTGGTTTGTTTCTGTTCTTCTTTATTTTTCCCCAGTCAGTGCTTCACTGAAAAGTACAGAGGTTAAAATATTGCTTGGCAGTCATATTCTCTGATTTTGCAAAGCTTTTCTCTGGATTTCAGGCAATCTGAGTCTTCAGAAAATGACAGGCAAGTGCCACATCTGGTAGCAGGCTTGAGATAGAAATGGATACCCCAGAAACTGTTGGCAAGATCAGATCCTACTGTGCCATGGGCAACTTCTTATAATTGAAGAGACAGTTCTGTGATTGAATGTAGGTCAGTCAGAAAGATTTGATCACTGAATTAAATTAAAAGAGAGGGGGAGGGAAGTTTTCAATGTGTAAAATGCAGAAGAAGGCTCTGCTGGCAGCATGCCCGTAGTTATTTTGACAGATCTGATTCCTTGCTTGAATTGCATAACACAAAGGGGGATGGTTTCATCAGTCACTGTCATCGTCTATGTTCCGGATCTGCCCCGTTTCCCAAAGTTGAGCCAGGGCGCTCCTCCGGCAGATCGGTTTGATGGATTTCACAACCTGTGATAAAGCAAAGCCTCCATCAGATAGGAAGAACAACACTTCTGTCTCAGCCTTTCCATAGATATACACAGAGAGAGAGAGAGACAGAGAGCTAACTCACAGTTTAGCCATACCCAGGTACAGTATTTAAGATCCACCATTAGGCCCATATGTGTAACAGCATGTTAAGACCTTGATTAACTCCCCAGAAAAGCCAAGCTGGACTGGATCTGCTCAGTAAGTGGCTGGGAGATCATCACATCATCTCAGGGATACAAACTGAGTCAAAAACCACTCCAGAACAAAACAAGAGGCAGCCGCTTCTATGCCTTCGCCAGTAAAATTATATGGTGTGCCCACTTAGTCACTGGGGTGGAGCTCAGCTTAGAATCAAAGATTGGATAGATTGTGTTGTGAATCAATAAAAGTTACTAGCATAAATGCAAATCAGGGTTTGGAAACCTGCACATTATTCCCCAAACTTAACAGATTGGATATGACTCTGGAGACTTTGTGTGATGGGCAAAGATTTTCAGAAAGTAAATTTATGGGAAGAGTTGTAAGAATTCAATTCTCTTCAGATGCCACCTCTTCCAGCCTTGGGAGACAGAACAGGGTACAGGAGGGGAGTCAAGTCAATTGCCAAGCTCTTTCCAAGCTGGATCAATCTAAATAGTTGAACTAATGAGTTTAAATTAAGTTTAATTTCTATCACTATCATTGTATGTACATTGAGACGCTACGCACAGGAAACAAATTCTTTGTGTGTCTAATCACACTTGTCCAATAAAGAATTCTATTTTAAAGATTCGGCTCTACCAGCTGGTTTACAGTGGTAGGATTCAATTTTTTTTACTACCGATTCTGGCTTGGTGGGCATGGTGTGATTTGGTGGCTTGGTAGGTGTGGCAGGGGAAGGATACTGCAAAATCCCCATCCCCATCCCACTAACCTGCTTTCCAGCTCCATTTTCCTGTAGAGGGCAATAAAAGAAGACCCAGCCAATCAGCTGGGACTTGGGGGGCAGAGAATAGATGGGGGCAGGGCCAGTCAGAGGTGGTATTTGCCAGTTCTCCGAACTACTCAAAATTTTCACTACTGGTTCTCCAGAACTGGTCAGAATCTGCTGAATACCACCTCTGAGTTTGTGGCTCTAATGGGGAGGGTTTCATATTAGAAGTGGTTGACCGATTAATAACAGATTCCACCTTCCCATCTAGTCGTCCTACTCCCTCCCCCTTCATCTTTTAGTTGGGGTTGAATATTTATGCAGGATCCAATCTGGGTCAGTCACCAAGACCAGAGGTTTTGTATTCCGAGCTTTCAGACTTCCCATCTTCAGGGAACTTCTCTCTAGCAGTGTGTGTGTGTTGTTCTGTGTGTGAAAATACATACAGAATACACACAGCTCAGAAGACAAAAGCCTCTGGTCCCAGAAACGGACCCAAATTGGATCCTGCTGCATTATCCTGGGACACATATATTCGCCTTCATTTGTTGACTATTTATTTGTTTTGATTATTTAGTTTGCATTTATGTATAGGTTTTGTAAAATTTCATCTTTTTAATACTGTGAACCACCCAGAGTTACCCTGTGGTAAGATGGCAGTCAATAAATTTGATAGATAAATAAAATAAATAAAACTACGGATAGTCAGTGAAGAATATCTGATTTTTACCCATGGTAAAACTGCTGCAATTTATTGGTTGCTTAAAGAGAAAATACTACCGTAATGCTAAGATAGCTAAGAATAACTTCAGTCTGTCTGCGGTATGGGCCTGGGGTTGAGATGAAGGCCTTGTCAAGGGAAACAGTAGGTAAAAAAGGTGACCAGAGAAGGTGGTTAGATGCCAGGGGAAAAGCCCCTCAAACTAATATCTTTTCCCTATTACCCTAAAGCAGTGCCAAGATATACTTCTTTCCAGAAAGTTACCTCAGTGTCAATCTCATCGTTGAGTTCAATACCAGCATACTGAAAAATAGGGAAAATAGGAGTTAGACAAGTAAGAAGGCAGGAATTAAAACCATAGTTTGCAAACTGGGGGAGGTTGACTGTCCGCCAATATTTTTTAGGCTAAAACGAACCTACTGCAGTTCCTGACTGGCAGGCTTTTTGCAACCAAGCATGGCATACAGATAGTCTCTGATGTAGAACTGTAACTGAGTCCGGCAATTACGGTCATAAATAATGACTGTCATAAAGAGGTTCATCACGTTTTATGACCACACCCTCTGTGGTTTTTAGGCAGGGCGTAAAGAGAATGTTCTACCCCCAGCTTGAAATTTTTTTTCCTGATCTTGCTTTACGTAGAGTATTACATCCATTCTTGCAGTTCCTTATATGAACTGAAAATGCAAAGAGCACCAGTCCATATTTACATTCAGAAACTTGTATTTCATTAGAATGTTTCTGAAGCAAATCACGTTGTGAATAATTACAATGTCAGGCTGACCTTGTAGAAACACAGATTCTGACCTCTCTTTAGTTATGGACAAAATAATACCCTAATCAAGGAACTACCAAGGAGAAAATTATGTACCCCCAACAGTGGGTGGGCAAACTACTGCATATAAAAGGGAGCAAATCCCACACTCGCTAGCACTGATGATGTTACCTAGATGGGTAATGAAACATCTGCAAGGAAATAACCATGCTCAGAGAGCACCAAGAGTTTAACACACACACAGATATACAGAGATAGCACTGTTCCAATATTTCAGGGGCTCCTACAAAGATGAGGGGGTCAAACTATTTTCCAAAGCACCAGAAGACAAGACAAGAAACAATGGTTGGAAACTAACCAAGGAGAGAAACAACCTAGAACTAAGGAGAAATTACCTGACAGTGAGAGCAAGTAACCAATGGCATAGCTTGACTTCAGAGGTTGTGGGTGCTCCATCAATGAAGTCTTTCAAAAACAACAATTTTCCTGAAATGATATATTATAGGGTCTTCTGCTTGAGCAGGGGGTTGGACTAGAACAGGGGTGTCAAACTCAGCTTCATTGAGGGCCACATCAAGGTTGTGTTTGACCTCAGGGCCAGGTTGGGCATGGCCAGCTTGACATCACCTGTGTCGGGGGCACCTGTGGTGGCCCGAGCGCTCTGCAAGCAAAAACAGGCTCCTGAGCTCCGTTTTAAGCCATGACAGCCTCCTGCAGCCCTCTGCCAGTGAAAACAGAGCTCCGTTTTCACTGCTGGAGGCACCGTGGGCCAGTCCTTCACTGTTTCCAGGGCCACCCCGTGGGCCAGATCTAAGCACACACACACCCAGGCCAGATCCGCCCCTGGGCCTTGAGTTTGACACCCCTGAAGCTCTCCGAGGTCCCTTCCAATTCTCTTATTCTATGTTCTAAGATATTCTCTTCTATTGGAATTCTGATCACAGATGAGCCTGGCTTATCCATCATTCTTGTGGCAACTATAAAACGAGTATAGAGGGCTACGCCCAAGTCATGCCGACATGTTGACTTCCAATATATCCTTTGAAGTTTTGGGAGTTTGGCTCCAGACTAATGATTTAATTGGCGTAACTGCAGGAATCCTGACATCCTGCTGATTCTAAGAGCAGTCAAAAACATCCTTCTGATCTTTAAGGTACTTCTGTTGATCCTTGGCCAGGAGTGTTTTGAAATAAGCTATCTCTGATCCTGGAGGATTCATGTGGTCATCCTGACCAACTGTTACGGCTAGAATCTCTTTTTCCTGTCTAGGGCCACCCTCCATTAATTCCAATCCTTTCCTGCTCATTACCTTCCCATCCTCCTTTGGTCTTATCCTGGATTGTATTGGACTCTGGCACCGTCTGAAATTTGATTCAGGGGAGTTTGTTGTCATACTGGGTCGGTACAGGATGGGCGAAGTAGGGAGCCTCACAGGTGAATTAGGAACAAAAACAGGCGAGGAGGAGATGGAGTACCTGCCAGTTTCTCCCGAAGCAGCTGAGGAGGAAAAATATAGAGTGTTAAGGTCCAAACAAGCTGTTTCTTCACCATGATCTTGCTAAACCCAGTCAAGTTAAAAGAAGAGAAGAGCTTGTGTTGGAGTGAAATTCGAACTCAGAGCTTTCTCATTATCATTTGTTGTCCTCTGATGGGCAATTGGACATGATGTTTTGCATGCAACTGGCAGTTCTGTGTGAATTAGTTTTAAAGTAACAGTAGATATGCAAAAAATATGAGGGCAGATCCCATTCGTGGCTGTTCTGAACTGAGTGGAGAAGAATTTTTGTTTTTTTGCAAAAGCTCTGTCCAAATCTGAACTCCATTCAGGCCACTCAGTTGATGTTTCGCTTTGCAAACAAACTCCATTGGCTACATTACATAACGGCTGACTGTAGATAGTCCTTGACTTACAACCATTTGTTTAATGATCGTTCGAAGTTACAAAAGGACTGAAAAAAGCAACTTACAACTGGTCCACGTACATAACCATTGCAGCATCCTCCAGTCATGCGATCAAAATTTGGGCACTTGAACTTAGCATGAACTTAGGTGGTTTGCTTTTCATAAATATATAAGTGTCACGTGATCGTCATTTGAGACTTTCCCAGCTGGCTTCCAAAAACCAAAGTCAATAGGGGAAGCCAGATTTGCTTAATGACCACATGATTCATTGAACAACGGCAGTGATTTGCTTCACAACTGTGGGAGGGAAAAGTTATAAAATGGGCGTAACTCACTGAAGCTGACCAGGCCTTGCTTAGCAATAGACATTATGGTCCCAATTGTGATTGTAAGTCGAAAAACCGAGGTCCCTTCCCACGCTGTTGTTCTGTTAACGACCTGCGGGTGATTGACACCATGTCCAGTTTGCTTCCAGCTTAACCCTTTTAAGCCTCCCAGAATAATAAATATGCAGTGATGGAAGTCCTTTGGATATGAAATAAATATAGTTCTGGGTCACAGACCTGCAAGTGACCATTGCTGGGATTTCATTTTTCCTACTCCTTGTCAGAGTATATTCATTAACTGGCAGAGACACGGTTAACAAAGTAAGCACGGCAACAGACCAGCCGATGGCAGCTGACAGCCTGGGTGTGGTTTGGCACTGTGTGCTTTGCTGAGAACTTACTTGATTGCTGAAACTGAGTTCTGTGCTGAGCCCTCTGAGCTGTTGCTTGTGTTTTTGCTTATGTTACGTTGAAAGAATCTACAAATTGTATTGTAAACTCAATTCACATTAATATGTTTATAAAGAAGTTAATGATCCTGCTGAATCAGCCTGTGTGTTTTCTGGATGTGAATTTATGCTGCAAACTCTTAACACTCCTACTTTAAGCTTAGAAGATTTACCTTTTCCATCCATGGTACATTTTTTTATATCAAATTGGGAGCACTGTGGCCTCTATTCTCCTCTAATTCTGTTCCTAATCCTTGGCTATATGATTTTTTGATAGATAGCCCCCAGTTTAAGCCTGTCCTTGAGTCAAATAAGTATATAAACCCGAACACCATTATTATGCAATACTGTACTTGCATAAGTAGTATTGTGTAATGAACCTGAATCATTGTGTATTTAACTCGAATTTTTATTATTTACTTATTTAAGAAAATTTGCATGATTGCCCACTCACTCTCAATGACTCTGGGCAGCTCAGATAACAATAAAAAAACCAATATCCCCTACCCCCATGGAGACAATAGTCAATCAAACAAGCCACTTTGATGGGCTCCATCCCACTTCGGATTCTTCAAGTCTGTTTGCAAAACCAGGTTTTCAGGGCCTTGTGAAAGAGTGTCAAAGTTGGGGGTACTTCTGCTACAATAGATTCCATCCTTCACTGAGGGTTGTCCTTAAACCGAAACATTCTTAACCCGAGGAATTGCTGTATTGAAATGAAGATGACATCACCAACGAATTTCTTTGGGTATTTATGGGCCACCTTTTCCAACAGCCTATTTTTACAGAAAGAGCTAGGAAACAGTCTTTCCTGGTAGCAAGGCTCGGTTATCTATCATTTCACCAATTACCGTATTTTTTTGGTCTATAAGACACACTTTCCCCCTGTGCCGCCAAAATTGGGTGGAAATGTCTGTGCATCTTATAGAGTGAATGTTGCGGAAGCCCCGCCCATATGCCATCCCCACCTGCTGGCCTCTGCCTCCCAGAAATTTGTCTTCCTGCAGCAAGCAGCAAACAGCATGGTCAGCTTCAGCACAGCCTGACTTAGCATGAGCAGCTGATCTGCGGTTGGATCAGCCTCCTGGAATACTCCCCATCTACTGTTTCAGGCTGCAGGGATCGCCATCGCCCATTGCCGCCGCCCATCGCTGCCACCTATTGCTGCCTCCCCACACCCCATTTTTGGCCTCTGTGCATCCCGTTTTCGGCCTGTTCCAGTCAGTGCCTGGAATGGGCCGAAAATGGGACGCACGGAGGCTAAAAATGGGGCACATGGAGACCAAAAATGGGGTGTGTGGAGGCAGTGATAGGTGGTGGCGGCGGCGATGGGCAGCGATGGCAGTGAGGGGTGATAGCGATCCCCGCATCCTGGTACAGCTGATAGTCAGTATTCCAGGAGGCCGATCCAACCGCCAATCAGCTGCTCAGGCTATATTAGGCTGTGCTGAAGCTGACCAGGCTGTTTGCTGTTTGCTGCAGGAAGACAAATGGCTGGGAGGCAGAAGCAGATTTTTTTTCTCTTGTTTTCCTCCTCTAAAGTTGATGTGCGTCTTATAGTCCGGAGCATCTTATAGTCTGAAAAATACGGTACATTGTGGCTGTTGTGGTTTTGATTATAGCAATAGCACTTAGACTTATATTCCACTTCACAGTGCTTTACAGCCCTCTCTAAGCAGTTTACAGAGTCAGCCTATTGCCCCCAACAATCTGGGTCCTCATTTTACCCACCTCGTAAGGATAGAAGACTGAGTCAACCTTGAATTATGATGTAGAAATGTTAAGTTGTCTTTGAAAATAGAGGCCAACCTTCTCTAACAAAGTGCCATCCATACCTCAGGCGTTTGGCTTCTAACTCCCAGAATTCCTAGCTAGCACTAATGGTCCGGGAACTCCTAATTGCTATTCTAATACCCTGTTTCCCCAAAAATATGACCTACCCCAAAAGTAAGTCCTAGCTTGATTTTCCACACATGCTCCCAATATAAGCCCTACCCCCAAAATAAACTCTAATTAAGACTCCCACCCACTCCAGAGTGCATGGGTAAAAATTAAACTAGGGTGGGGATGGGGTGGAGCTGCCCTACAACTTATCTTTGGATAGTTGTAGCCAGGCCCCGCTCACCCCAACACTTACCTTGCCGGCCCATTTCTTCTGCAGCCGGCAAGGTTGGCAAGACTTTCCTGAAGGCCTCTGCAGCTGATAACAGAACTCTGGATTAATCCAGAGCTTGGTTATCAGCTGCAAAGGCCTTTAGGAAAGCCTTGCCGGCCGCAGAAGAAAAAGGTCCTGAAGGCCTCTGACAGCAAAAAAGAGGCCAGGGGCGACACGCACAAGTGAGGTTAGTCAGTGGATGACATCCCCTGAAAATAAGACCTGGTGTCTTTTTTGGTGACAAAAAGAATATAGGACAGGGTCTTATTTTGGGGGGGAAATGGTAGTTGGACAACACAGATAGTCCTTGACTTACAGCCACGACTGAGATCAGAATTTCCATTGTGAAGCAGGGCAATTATTAAGTGAATCATATACTATTTTGCAACTTTTTTTTGTCATAGTTACATGAATCATTGCAATTGTTAAATGAATCATGCAGTCCTTCAGAAACTGGCCTCTCCCATTGACTCTGCTTGTGGGAAGCCAACTGGGAAGGTCACAATGGTGATCCCATAACCCTGGGACAATGCAAACGTTTCTAAATACATGCTGGTTGCCAAGAGTCTGACTTTTGATCACATGGCCGTGGAGATGCTGCCATGGTCACAAGCGGAGGACCGGTTGTAGTAAGTCATTTTTTTCACTCCTGTGGTAACTTTGAACAGTCGCTAAACAAATGGTTGCAAGTTGAGGACTGCACTATTTAAAATCACTGTAAACAAGCTCTAAATAAAGAGTGGTGAGATATATTAATCTCAGTAATTTAAAGCAGGGGTCTCTTTAAGCCTGGATGACTTCAACTCCCAGCTTTGCTGGCTGGGGAATACTGGGAGTTGAATTCTGACAGGCTTAAAGTTGCCAAGGTTGGAGATCCCCATTTTAAAGGGAGGAAAAAGGCCTGAAAATGCAGGACAGACTGAAGAATATTGCCCCAGTTTTTAAAAACTCCATTAAAAGAAGAGCAGCGTCATATTAAAAGCAGCTTACCTGTTCTACCCAGAACAAGATTTTAGGACAGAGCTAAAAAAAAACAAAAAACAGAACTGCCAAATATATCTCTCAAAGAAGAAAGCTCCTGCAATTTGGATCAACCATCTCAAAGGCTGACTTACACTCTTATTAACTCAGTTAATACTGGAACAAACCATCCTTGAACAATACAATCCCCTGCTTGTAAGGAGACATGTTCCAAACATGACAGCATGCAACTTGGCAACTTGAAGACTTGTGGGAGTTTGAAGTCCAAAAGTCTTAAAGTTGCCAAGTTTGGAGACCTCTGCACTATGGTGTCTCCTCCACTTAGGCTACACCGTGGGTCAGAACTCAGAACCCACCAGGCTTTCGTTGTTATTCTCCGCTTCTCTTACCTGAACTTTGAGATGACACCCGTGAACTTGGGAGCTCCTGTGCAGTCAAACTGATTTTTCTCCTCTGCTCTTGAAGTTCCACTTCTCTTTGCAAAGCATCCTGGATGTCCTGGTCAATCAGAATGGACGTCCGGGGCCGCCATGTCTTCAGAGTATAAAGCTCTTCCCGTGGAGCTGGTTTCTGAGGTTTATGCTCTTTTCTCTGAAGGCTTTGGGGTCCCTGATCTTCAGAAAAAGAGAACTGGAGCTTGCGAACCGGAATGGCCAAATGTTGCTTCTTTAACACGAATGTGTCTCTTGGAGCTTTCAAATCTCGGCTACAGGGAGGACATCGGCTAGGGAAATTCATCCTTGGGGAAGAAGCAGTGGAGCACGTTTTTAAGGGTGGCTCATTTCCTGGGTTTTTCTTGCCCAAAGTTGGCTCTGCAGAGGGCCGACGGATCTCCGAGCTCCAGTTCACATTCTGGCTTGCAATTCCCTCTCCGGATGGATCCACATTGCAACAGAGTGTTGCAGCGTCTCCATGGAGGGTCTCCAGCAGCTCCTCTTGTTTCTTTTGTTTGCACAGAGAAGGCAGGGGAGCCGCTTCCTCCTCTCGCTCAAAAATTTTCCGACGTTCTGCAAGCTCTTGGCGAAGTCCTCGGTCGTACATTCCCAGCAGCCTCCCTTCCTTTTGCAGGTCCTCCTCACGCTTGGCTTCCTGCTCAATCTCCCTCTGGACATAAAAGGAAATGAGAGGTTTATCTTTCCCTTTCCTGGAGGAAGCTGGAGAAGAGGCTGGGGAGGAGAGGAGCGGCTTGGATCGGATCTCCACCAGATCATCTTTGGTACTGATTCGCTGGACGCCCCTCTCCTTCCAAAGGTTCTCCTCCCTCTCCATGGCCAATCTGATTTCCCGCTCAATGGGGGTCTCGTTCCTAATTTCTGGCTCTTTTGCAGGATCTTGGCTTTGGGCCGGAGGATTTCCTGATTCTTTCTTGAATGTCCTCTCATTCCCATTCCCCGTGCTCATATCAACCTCCAAGTCAGAGGGCATCTTTTCTGCAGAAAGGAAAGTAGTCCCTAAATAAGAGCTGGCTTCTCTTTGGGGGAGAATGAGAAGGTCTGCTCCTGTTGAGTTCTCTCTCAATTGGCTGTACTCATCCAATTCTTTATCACTCCTTGGCATTTCAGGATTCTGAGGTTCTTTGCTCCCACAGGCATGGCTTGTTGCCTTCAGCTCCCTCAGAGAAGGAACGTGTCTCTTGGGGTCCAACAACATCTTTGGATTAGTCTTTTCCAGTGTGAGAAACTGCTGTCGGGCAGCAGCAAAATTTATCTGTTCTGTGTCTATGTTCTCAGGATCGACAGGGATGATTGTCCAATCTGGGGAAGGATTGTCAAAACAAAGAGCAAAGCTAGTGGGGTTGATCTTTCTGGCTTCTCCTGTAACCTTGACAAGAGAGGACGTGTCGATGGCTTCCAACTCATTCATAGAGCTCCATTTTTCTGCCATCGTGTTGCTTTTTCTCACAACTTGTCTCCTGATAATCTCCTGCCGTTCATCTTCCAGTTCTTTGGCTATTTCTGGTGAGACATTCTTGGAGGGAATTTTATACTGCAACTCCTCCTCATCTTCTTCATAGAATCTAGAAGGTTTCTTCTCTCCTTTATAAGCCCGGATGTCGTAGTGTGAACCAGATCTGAGCACTTCCAACTTGGATTCTCTGTCTGGGGGTGGCGTCCAACGATCTGTCTTTCCACTTATAGATTTGGTCATGCACGGGGATTGATCTTCTGTGGGATCTAACATCTTCCATCCATTTTCAACCTTCAACTCAGGTTGACCCAAGTCAATAATCTCACCTTCTTTGTCTTCAGGTCTCATTTCTTGTTGTAAGACCACTTCTTGACTACTGTGCTCATGTCGATCTTCATAACTGAGCTCTATGTTCTGGGGGGTATTGATATCCCTGGTGCTGGACTTCATTTTTGGAAGAGAGATTTCATAGATGTTGTCTTCAGTTTGTGGAAGATGTTCCTTAGTGATAGGGATCTCTTGGGTCATCCAGTTTTCTTGAGAAATATTTGCATCAACAACTGGGCTTTGTAGATTCTGAAGGACAAGAGAGGACATTTAGATAAATTACATTTCTTAACACACATTACACAAAACAGCGCTTAAGACATTGAACTGAAATTGGGAAGACTCAAGTTCAACTCTGCATTAAACATAAAATTCTCTAGGTGATTTTGGGCCTGCTTTTCCTCCCCTCTCCTCTCCTCAAATTACCTCATAGGATTGTGTGATAGAGATATGGTAACCATATGGCAGATATGGTTTCAGGATTAAATCTTAGAAAGTGGATCTCTTTCACTAGAAATTCATGAGTCCTTTTGTGCAGAGCAGAGAATTTATGGGTATCTACATATTAAAACTTCCTCCACCCCCTAGCCAGCGACCTGTCCCCCTCCCTCTTTCTCTGTGTATTAGACCACATGACTGCCACTGGCTTATAAAAAAATAAAATATCCACAGTATAATAGTATAATAATAATTACAATGTAATCAGCACGTATCTTTAATTTAGAACCAGAGCAACATATAAATACTTATTATGCTTTCCTAACTGGTTCCAAAGACCCTTTGGAAGAGTTCCTTCTTGACCTCCGGATGGAAAGTAGGTTTAGGCTTATGAAGGAATGCTCACATTAAGTTTTTAAAGTCTTCTTGTTCCTTTCCACCAAAGGGTTTGGACCAATTTATCAGAATGAAATTGTTCTTACGGTAATACCATGGAGTAGAGGAGAAAGGCAAATATTTATGGCTAAGTAGAAACACTAACTTCTAATGCCACCTTGGACATCCAGAGCTATGAACAAATGATCTTTTGTAATTGATTCTTTATCTTCTTAGTGACCAGAAAAAGTACAAACACCACAGATTTCTTCAAAGGGAAAGGAACAGTGGTGGGATTCAAAAAAATTTACTACCGGTTTTGTAGGCGTGGCTTGGTGGGTATGGTATGGCTTGATAGGTGTGGCTTGGTGGGCGTGGCAGGGGAAGGTTACTGCAAAATCCCATTCCCTCCCCACCCTATTAAACTGCTTTCCAGCTCCATTCTCCTGGGCAACCAAAGAAGACCCAACTGATCAGCTGGGACTTGGAGGCAGAGAATAAATATCACTCACATTGAGGCACGCATCTCCTCGCCTTGCCTCTCATGACTGTGGGGATGCTGCAACAGTCATAAGTGTGAAAAATGGTCATAAGTCACTTTTTTCAGTGCCACTGTAACTTTGAATGGTCACTCCACACAAGCAAAGTACCAGCAATGGAGGGGGGAAAAAACTCCAGAGAAGTTCCTGAGAAAGGAAATCTAGTCCTGCCAAGAATATAATAAGGGTTAATGGAGAGGCAGTTTCTGTAAGCAATACCAGAATGTTTCCTTCCTGCCTTCCTTACAGGATTAGGCCAGTAATTTCTTCTAACAACCAGTTCTCTGAACTGTTTAGAATGTTAACAACCGGTTCTAGCAAATAGGTGCGAACTGGTAGAATCCCACCCCTGGGTATACTGTCACACAGACCTGGACCTCCAGAAGTAAAACAAGCAGGCCGTGGTCTCACCTGGGTCTCCAGAGTCTCCAAAAAGGATTTTGTTTTACTTATATTTCATTTTTGTAATTATCTGACATTTCCTTATATAATACATAACACCACACATAATTGGATTGTATTTTCTAAATAAATGAATATGTGAAGAATTGTTTCTCTTTTGTTGAGGGGAAAGTGCCACACTTGCATATTCAAGTTAAGTATTTGCTGAATTTTTGACATGCTGCCATCACTACCCTACAGTGAGAAAGTATTTGTATGAATAAAGTTAATGGGTTAAGAGTTGGGCAAGAAACAGAATAGCATACGGTAGAATAATATACAGTATAATAGAAAAACAGGGTTGAAAGAGACCTTAAAGGTCTCTATAGCAGGAGACCAGAGGTGGTATTCAGCAGGTTCTGACCAGTTCTGGAGCAACGGTAACGGAAATTTTGAGTAGTTCACAGAACTGGCAAATCCCACCTCTGACTGGCCCCACCCCCATCTATTCTCTGCCTCCTGAGTCCCAGCTGATTGGCTGGGTCTTCTTTGGTTGCCCTGCACAGGAGAATGGAGCTGGAAAGCAGGTTATTCGGGTGATGAGGGAATGGGGATTTTGCAGTAACCATCCCCTGCCACGCCCACCAAGCCACGCCCACCAAGCCATGCCCACAAAATCAGTAGTAAAAATTTTTTAATCCCACCACTGCAGGAGACCCTATACCATTCTGGACAAATGGCTGTCCAATCTCTTCTTAAAAACCTCCAGAGACTGAGCGCCCAAAATTTCTGGAAGAAAACTGTTACACTGATTGATTGTTGTCACTGTCAGGAAATTTCTCCTTATTTTTAGGTTGGATCTCTCCATGATAAGTTTCCATCTGTTACTTCTTGTCCTGCTTTCAGGTGCTTTGGAGAACAGATCAACCCACTTTTCTCTGTGACAAGCCCCTCAAATTCTGGAAGACTATCATGTCACCCCCTAGTCCTTCTGTTAGACCAGACATATGTACTGTAGTTCCCACAACCGTTCATTTTACGGTTTAGCCTTCAGAGCCCTTGTCATGTTTGACCTATATGTTGAGACCTTTAGTAATGCCTATCCCATTATTATCCCAATGTCCCAGGGACCCCTCAATTCTGCAGTCTTGTTGTGAATTTGTGCAGGCGAGATTGGGCCAAATTTTGACAGGGCTTCTATTTTACCTGCATAAGCTTAATCAGGTTCTGGAAAACAAATGCAATTTGTCACCCCTTGCTCAAGCTGCCATTCTTTCTTTACATGTCTTGATTTGTTACTGGGGTGAAGAGGTGTCTACCATTGAAATTGAGACCTAAGATGATGTCTGTTTTGGACAAAATTCTGCAAAGCTTTAAACAAAGACACCAATATCCTAGGATGCATGGCCCAGCCAAGCTGGCTACCCTGTGATAAAAGATGAGTAACTATTACCCTCTACTGGATGAATCAAGAGTTTCAATTTACGTTGAATAGGTGAGAGAAAAAACAAAACCTGCAAAAACAAACATTTATTTTTACACAATCCACCATTAGCAGAATCTGAGCTTATTTTTAAAGATTGTGTAACCGGAATGGAGGTTTTTGGCATCGTGACACAGTATTAGTTTTACAAGCATGAGGGGCAAAGCAACAAAAAAGATGTGTGGTAAATTGTTTCACACAAGAAAATGGCATACAGTAGTCCTTGACTTATGATGGCAATTGACCCCAAAATTTATGTTGTTGTGAGTTTTGCCCCTTTTTACGACCTTTCTTGACACAGTTGTTAAGTGAATCATTGCAATTGTTAGGATAGCAACCCGATCGTTAAGTGAATCTGGCTTCCTCATTCATTTTGCTTATCAGAGGGCCACAAAAAGGGATCATATGACCCTGGGACACCACAACCGTCATAAATACAAACCAGTTGCCAAGCATCTGGATTTTGGTCACATGCCCATGGGGATGTTGCAACCTTTGTAAGTGTGAAAAAACGATCATATGTCACTTTTTTCAGTGTCATTGTAACTTCGAATCGCCACTAAATGAACTGTTGTAAGTCGAGGACTACTTGAACTTTAAACCCAAAGGTCATGCAACTTTCGATTATATTCCATTCCTCAATCTTGGATATTCAACAATTGGGTAAAGACAATCTAGCGATGGATGATTTCAGCAAGAAGAAATCTGCTAGTTTCATTTTTCATTCTTTAACAGCAACCACAACAAAAAAGGAATCTGTATTGAAGAGGGTGAAAAACTGGGCTTAAACTATTATTTCACTATTTATTAGTGAAATAAGTTTCACTAGCACATATGCACTTCTTTTTTCTGCCTTTGAATCAATTTTGATTCAATCTTGATTCGTGGTTGAGCACCAGGATAAGTCCCTGCGGTTTTCCTGACCACATTTTTCAAAAGTGGCTTCTCATTGCTTGCTTCTTCCTAGGACTGAGAAAGAGTGACTGGCCAGTTGACTTGATCAGTGGTGGGATTCAATTTTTTTTCCTACCGGTTCTGTGGGCATGGCTTGGTGGGTGTGGCAGGGGAGGGATACTGTAAAATCTCCAGTCAGAGGTGGTATTTGCTGGTTCTCTGAACTACTCAAAATTTCCACTGCCGGTTCTCCAGAACTGGTCAGAACCTGCTGAATCCCACCTCTGGACTTGATGACCAAAACAAGATTAGAACTCAGGTTCAAGGTCCAGCACCTTCACCCGTTGATCAAACTGGTTTCTTGGGTTGAGGGCGAGGGACTGGCCCAAGGTCACCCAGGTGGCTGTCTTTCTGCATCGGGACTAAGATTGACAGTTTCTCATCTTTTAGCTCTGTGCTTTTAAACACTTTAACCACCACACCAAATTTGCTTTTGTATTGAATCTACAGCTTTGCACTAGTTATTTACTACGCATGCAGGACAGGTGACATGTGCCTTCTAGTTGCACCTAGGAAAAGAAGCCAAGGGTTGTTTTTTTTATACCTGCAAAACAAGAGGCAGTCATAGGATGAAGCTGTTAAAAACACAAATCTGGTTGTAGACTTCCTGACTGAAGCACACGAGAATTTTGAAGCACAATGTTACCGTTCTATGATGCACTAGTCAAATCTCACCTTGAGGACAATTCTGGGTGCCCTTGTTTAATGCCCAGTTTGACAATCCGACTTTACAGAATAACAGAGTTGGAAGGGACCTTGGGGGTCTTTTAGTCTAACCCCCTGCTCAAGCAGGAGGCCCCACAGTATGTCAGACAAATGGCTGTCCAGTCTCTTTTGAAAAGCCCCCGATAGTGTAGCACCCACAACTTCTGAAGGCAAGCCAGCCCACCGGTTTATGGTTCTCTCACTATCAGGAAATTTTTCCTGAGTTCTAGGTTGCTTCTCTGCTTGTTTAATTTCCATCCATTGCTCTTTGTCTTGCCTTCTGGTGCTTTGGAAAACAAGCTGAGCTCTTCTTTGTGGCAGCCCCTCAAATATTGGAACGCGGCTATCATGTCAGCCCTAGTCCTTCTGTTAGACTAGATATACCCAATTCTTTGGGGTATGTCTTTTTCAAATGTGTTTATTAAATGCCTTTATGTCTCTATTAAACAGCTTTCCACCCCCAATTCAGATTATGTCATTTAGATCTGTGTCATGCTGTTTCTTTCCATTTAAATTTAAGTTGTACGTTTGTGGAAAAAATAATAATATGCAAAATACAAAAAAAAAAATCACCCTACTGTTTTCTTGGAGCCCTTCTTCCAAAGGAAACCAAACCCAGAAGATGTGTTCCCTCTGGAGAGCATTTCAGGACCCACAGTCCAGTGGAGCTAGTAATTCTGGTTTTAGAAATGGGATCAAATTTCTTTGCAAGGGAAGAAAAATTAGACCAGAAAAGAAGAAGCAGTCCCCAGCTCCAAGTTGGAGAGCTGTCAGATTTTGCCTTCTTTCCATTTCTCATTTTGGCAATCTTAAATTTCATTCTTTTCCTACATCAACCTGAGAATTTAAAAAAAAAAGTTTGCAGGTACATTCGCACATGTTTTATTTATTTATTTTATTTATTTTGGTTTGTCAATTGCTTACAAGATAATAGGTATAAGTAAAAACATAGTCATGGATACATGGATACATATACTCCCCTGCTCAAAGTTTTTGCAAGCGAACACTTTTCCTGGTATTCTTCACTAACATGTGTACTTTGCAAACTATAATTTATCTTGTTATCTTTAAAAAAGAACCCTATTGCAAAACTCAGATTGCTGCAAATTCTTGCACCAAATTCTTGCACTGAAAATAAAATGTGGTGAACTAAGAATTTTACTTCCATCCCCACGCCAGGTATAATTCAAGCTGATTTTGGAAACCTTAACACAACAACACAGAGACAAACTTTGATGTCTCAGAGTAGCACTGTGACATCAGCAAAGGGATACCAGAGGTACTAAGGGTCATTTTTGAGCTATTTCTTGGTATCTGCCGGGCTTCCTGATTTACGTAGCCTAAAGAGAAGTTTCTTTTAATTAAAAGAAAAAGAGCATCTTCAGCCTCCAGTATATATATCTATATATATTGTTTCCAAGATTGCCTCTGGAGACTTCATAAACTCCCCTGAGATGCTTGGGATTAAATGTGACACGTCAGTGCAGTCTGCAACTTCATTTGAAAGCGCATTCACTAGAAAATAATAATAATAATAATAATAATAATAATAATAATAATAATAATAATAATAATAATAATAATAATAATAATAATAATAGTAGTAGTAGTAGTAGTAGTAGTAGTAATGGCTATGGGGAATTGAAATCCATCCTCAAATTGGAGGAAGCTAACATCCTTTACTGGCCACTTTCAACCTAGGGGAGAACTAATTCAGTACACCTTCTGTTCTGAGCTGAGGGGATTGGAGCCCCTAACCCCTAACTTGGATAGGAGACCCTAACCCCTCTGCCAAATTTCTGGGTTCAAGCCGACCTCCTCAGGGCCTCGCTCAGATTTTTTGCCTCCCCGGACTTCTGGATGACCCCAAATGAACCCAACCCAATTATTACGTTACCTGCAGATGCCGAAGATGGTGCCTGTTGTGTGAACAATCCCATAATGACAACAGAGGGGCGACAAGTTTGCCTGTGATGTGGGGGAGGGGGAATCTGATGCCCAGAAGGTATATTTTGGCGGCTGCTTTCCCCCCACCCCTCCACCACTACGTAGCTCGGTTTGTTCAGGCTTCAAGCCAGATGCTTTCCTTCGCCCCCCCAGGGAACAGAGAGATGTTTCAGGCGGACGTGGGGTGGGGAGAACAAAGTGCAATAGACTGCCGTTATCTGAGTCACAGGTTCTCTCCCCAGGAGAACAAGCTGGCCTTGTTTAATTCTCACCTCGCAGTGGGAATCGCATCTATTGTGTGCTCCCAGGTGTTTGGTATCTAATGCTGCCTTGTTTCTTTTCCTCGAAACGCTCAGCTCTGAGGCTCCTGTGCTTAAAGGAATTGCTCAAGAATCTCCACCGTGCAGGGAAAAAGGGAGATGGTGGGCAAACCGTCGGTTGTGCTTTAACCCAGTTTTTTTTTTTTTTTTTAACAAGCTGCTGTCACTGGATTCACACAACTCTCTTCTCTTCATTCTCCCCACTAATTTTTGCTATTAGTTATTCTATTCCTTTGCTGTTGTTGGGGTGTTTAAATCCCTTAGAAATATGTTAACAAACAAACAAAAAGAGCTGTGAAACCGAACAGAACAAAACGCTCATTTGCCTTGATGAAGGGAGGTACCAAAAATTGATCCACTGCCTGTTTTCTTCTTCTTTTATGCCTAATTTTATTTTTGGGTGGACCTGTTGACACACATCTTTCCTTATGATGTTGGGGCCTTGCTACCTCCCACATCCTAATATATTAAAATGTACTTTGAATTAATCACCTGGAATTCTGCTTAGTTGAGTTGGTTATTTACTTAGTTGAGCAGCTATTTCTTGGCTTTTTCGAGAGCGGGAAGGAGACTTTGTTCTTTGTCCTCCCCCACAAGGTAAAGCTGAGGTAGAAACTCAGGAATTCCTGTCCACACCCTCAGCCCCTCCCTGCTGTCCCCAGGTATTTCCCCCCCCCTTTTGCCAAATTCTTCAAGTTGTATTCATTCCACCCACAGTTTGTTCAGTCTTCCCAGTCTGACCTTTGGCCATAGCCAAGATAGATGTTTATGACCTCTCTTCAGCTTATCATGCCTAGGAGTCAAAAGTCCACCCAAAGAGGGTTTTTGCTATTGCAGAAATGCCAGCCAGGCATTAGCTTATAGTTGGTATCAATGTGAAATATGCCTCCTCCTGCCTCTTCCCTTTGCTCAGGCTGCTATTTCAGAGTTTGGAGAATGCAGTTGCTCAGAAAATTCAAAATAAACTCAGGTTAGGACAGTCTGGGGCTGGATGGGAATGAACTGAGAGGTTGCTAGAAGCTCCCCTCCCCACACTGTCCTCTTTTTCCCCACAATAGACACTTCCCTCTTTCCTCCCTGCCCAGGTAGGAAAGGTAATAAAAAATTGAGAAGACATCTGTAAATCATTGGCTCTGTGGTTGACAAGTAAAGTGCCTCCTAAATCAGGTTGGAATGAAACCTGGCCCTTTCATGCTTCAAAGTAAACTTCCCTTGCATACTTCTCAGTGTCTCTGCTATAACCCGTGTCTGAACTAGAATCCAGAAAATTTAAAGAGCTCCAAAATGGTCAATGCTCTTGTCCAACACCCTGTTTTCAATACTTTCAACTTTCGAGCCCAATTGGGGCCAGAATTGCTAAGCAAGGCAATTGTTAAGTGAGTCCCGCCCAATGGTATGACCTTTCTTGCCACAGTTGTTAAGCAAATCACGTCCACTTGTTAAATCAGGGGTGTCAAACTCGATTTCATTGAGGGTCGCATCAGGGTTGTGTTTGATCTCAGGGGCCAGGGTGGGCGTGGCCAGGGTGGGCGTGGCCAGCTTGACATCACTTGTATTGGGGGACGCCTGTTGTGACCCAAGCGCTCTGCCAGGGAAAATGGGCTCCTGAGCACCGTTTTCGGCTGCAAAGGCCTCCTGCAGCCCTCTGCCAGCGAAACAGAGCTTGGGTGGGCCATGCTTGTCCCCCAAGGCCTGTTTTCAACCACGACAGCCTCCTGTCAGTGAAAACAGAGCTTGGGTGGGCCATGCTTGTCCTCCAAGGCCCGTTTTCAGCCATGACGGCCTCCTGCAGCCCTCTGCCAGCGAAAACAGAGCTTGGGTGGGCCATGCTTGTCCTCCAAGGCCCGTTTTCAGCCATGATGGCCTCCTGCAGCCCTCTGCCAGCAAAAACAGAGCTTGGGTGGGCCATGCTTGTCCTCCAAGGCCCATGCCTCCTTTCAGTCATGACGCGCCTCCTGCAGCCCTCTGCCAGCGAAAACAGAGCTTGGGTGGGCCATGCTTGTCCCCCAAGGCCCGTTTTCAGCCACAACAGCCTCCTGCAGCTTTCTGTCAGCAAAAACAGAACCTCGTTTTCACTGGCAGAGGGCTGCAGGAGGCCGTCCCGAGCTCTGTTTTTGCTGACAGAGGCACCGCAGGCCAGACCTTTGCTGTTTCCAGGGCGGCCTCACAGGCCCTAAGCACCCTGCAGGCCAATCCAGCTCCCAGGTGGTTAAGCAAATCTGCCTCCCGCATTGACTTGGCTTGTTGGAAATCACAGGACACTAGGATGCTCCAACCATCGTAAATACATGCCAACTGTCAAGTGCCCGAATTTTGATCGCATGGCTGTGGGGAGGCGGCGATGGTTGTAAGTGCGAGGACCAGGTGTAAGTCAATTTTTTTCAGTGCTGTTGTAACTTTGGTCATTAAATGAATGGTTGTAAGTTGAGGACCACTGAGAAGATCAAATGCTCTCCCCCCCCTCCCCTGGTTTTTGATTCCAGCAACGGGTCCTCAAAAGGTACACTGCCTCTGAGTTTAGAGGCTCCACCCTTGGAGGAAAACAGATTGGGAGAGGCATTTTATATCAGGAAAACAGAATGGAGGAGCCAGGCTGATCTCTTCCCAAGAATGTATCTCCACCATGCAAAAATAAAAGATTCTGCCTTTTCATCTTCAGGTTTCAGTGAATTAGCATCAGAAGAACAAAGACTATCCTGTTGGGTCATCCAAAGAAAGCTACTTATGTCTTCCTTAAAGCACATTAGCAATTCATTTGGAGTCCTGCCCTAAATATTTGGACATTATTGTTAACTTGTTATATGTCAGCACAGCTTGTATTGCTGACTCAAAGTGGAAGTCTAGCTTGGAAAACCAGATGCTGAGGAAAAGAAAAGGGAAGAGCCATTGCTTATCTGCCTTGTGTCTTGGCATCTTGGAACGTGGAAAGTAGACTTGAGGGGCTGCCACAAAGTAGAAGGGGTCAAGCTATTCTCCAAAGCACCTGAAGACAGCACAAGATGCAACTGATGGAAATTAATCAAGGAGAGAAGCAACCTACAGTACAACTAAGGCAGGAGTGGGATTCAAATATTTTAACAACTGGTTCTATGGGCGTGGCTTAGTTGGTGGGCATGGCTTGCTGGTCCTGTTATTGGCTGGGTGTGGCCCACTCAACATCACTCACATCGAGGCACTCATCTCCTCGCCTGGCCTCTCATGACTGTGGGAATGCTGCAACAGTCGTAAGTGTGAAAAATGGTCATAAGTCACTTTTTTCAGTGCCATTGTAACTTTGAATGGTCACTCCACACAAGCAAAGTACCAGCAAAGGAGGGGGAAAAAACTCCAGAGAAGTTCCAGAGACAGGAAGTGTAGTCCTGCCAAGAATGTAATAAGGGTTAATGGAGAGGCAGTTTCTGTAAGCAACACCAGAATGTTTCCTTCCTACCTTCCTTACAGGATTAGGCCAGTAATTTCTTCTAACAACTGGTTCTCTGAACTGCTTAGAATGTTAACAACCAGTTCTAGCGAATAGGTGCGAACTGGTAGAATCCCACCCCTGAACTAAGGAGAAATGTCCTGTCAGTGAGAACAATTAACCAATGGAACGACTTGCCTCCAGAAGTTGTGAATGCTCCAATACTGGAAGCTTTTAAGAAGAGATTGGACAGCCATTTGTCTGAAGTGTTATAGAGCGGAGGTCTCCAACCTTGGCAACTTTAAGACTTATGGACTTCAACTCCCAGAAGAACTGTGGAATTCTGGGAGTTGAAGTCCACAAGTCTTAAAGTTGCCAAGGTTGGAGACCTCTGGTGTAGACACAGGTGTCAAACTCGTCGTGTTACATTGCCGTCATGTGATGTTTCATGACGTTTTTCCCATTCGTGGAGCTGAGGTGAGCGTGGCCTGTGCGTGATGCATCCAGCCCACAGGCTGCCAGTTTGACACCCCTAGGGTTTCCTGCCAGAGCAAAGGGTTGGACTAGACAAACTCCAAGGTCCCTTCCAACTCTGTTATTCTGTTATTGATAGATCCACTTTGGCCATCAGCAGTAGCTCCCATCCAAAGTGGTCAACAATGGTGCTTCCATATTCAGAAGCAATTTATTCCAATATTCTATCTTTACATGATACCTATGAAATATAGTTCCACCAAAAGGTAAAAAGCATCATCTTAAATTATTTCAAAAATTATTGAAGATGGTTCTATTGAAGATGGTTCTATTAATGAAGATTTTTCTATTAATGGCTTAATCATGAAGATTGTTCCATTAATGGCTTAATAGGCATGGCCTCCAGATGCAGTTTATCTCTGAATTATAGAAGCTGGGGTGAAGAACTCGTTTCCATATTCTGAGTTTCTGCTGATTGAACCTGGAACCTTTCTCAGAGGCTGCTGGAAAAAGGATGCTGGGATAAATAATTTGGGGCACATCGATTGAATCTAGCAGAGACCTTTATACAGTGGTGGGATTCAATTTTTTTTACTATCGGTTCTGTGGGCGTGGCTTGGTGGGTGTGGTGTGGTTTGGTGGGCGTGGCAGGGGAAGAATACTGCAAAATCCCATTCCCTCCCCATCCCAGTAACCTGCTTTCCAGCTCCATTCTCCTGTGCAGGGCAACCAAAGAAGACCCAGAGGATCAACTGGGACCCAGGAGGTAGAGAATAGATGGGTGCAAGGCCAGTCAGAGGTGGTATGCCGAACTACTCAAAATTTCCGCTACCAGTTCTCCAGAACTGGTCAGAACCTGCTGAATACCATGTCTGCCTTTATACAAGTCTTGTTTAGTTTCCTTTGCCTCATTTGCAATTTTTCCCCCCTGACATTTTGTCTAGGAATTAAAACCCCAACTCGAAAAAAAGCTCTAAAGAAGAACGCTTGTTCTAGAGAGAAATAATGGATTAAAGTTACATCACAAGTGTTCGCAGAGTACAGTCAAAAAAGTCAACTGTCTTTTTTAATGTGTAACACATAAAAGCAGTTGCACATTTCAACATCCACAGAAGTGATGGACTTCCTGTCATTGGATGTGTTCCCTCAGAGACTAGATCAATGTTTTTTTTTCAACCTTGGCAATTTTAAGACGTGTGGACTTCAACTCCCAGAATTCCCCAGCCAGCATTCTGGCTGGGGAATTCTGGGAGTTGAAGTCCGCACGTTTTAAAATTGCCAAAGTTGAAAAACATTGGGCTAGACAGCCATCTCTCCTTAGTGCTTGGATTTGAATATTAGAACTAAGCAAAGGTTGGATTCTGTAGCCTAAATGGCTCTTTCTAACTCTTGTGATTCTGATTCTAGAGTCTGTCTGTCCGTCCATCCATCCATCCATCCATCCATCCATCCATCCATCCATCATCACATTTTTAAACCATCCATCTCCCTTATGGGGAGACACTTCAAATATCTTTCAGTTTTTCCTGTACCTTACCAAGTAGTAGTTTGCTTCCAGAAAGTCACAATAAAAAGAGATCCAAAGATTTTAGGAATACAAATCTACCTGTTACTAGGATTAAGCAGTTATTCAGTTCCCCTCATTTTCACCGTCGTCATTAATATGTTTAAAGATTGCATTAACATTTCTCAAAACTCAGATTCCTCTATGCAATTCTGCACGCTATTCACCTGTTAAAACCAAGTTCTAGATTATGCTTGCTCGCTGTTTTTTGTAAATACTGTATGTACATTCACTTCTATTATTTTCCGTCATTATTATTAATCAAATGCCTTGCAAACTTGGCAGAGCTGTGAATTTCAAACCACAGTTCAATTTCATCTGAGTTTAGAAAGGAAATTGGGTAAGTTTGCCCTCAAACACCTTCTAACCCAATTTCTCTCGCACGCTTGGCTGATACCACATTCTAAGGTCGTTCAGGGACCTGATTCTGGAATCAGGAGCCATGCTCAAAATTTGGCTATCTTTGCCCTCTTAGTTCCTCCATACAATCCCACATTTGAGCAAACCCTTCCCACGTCCCCGAGGACTCACCTGCACAGGATCCCAGAGACCCATGTCTGAATTTGCACAGGTAGAGTCCCAAATCCATGCTTAGCACAGGCAGAACCAAAAATGTTGGCCAGCCCCAGCCTTCTGAGTCCAGACCAACATTTCCCAATTTGAATGCCTGTCTGCTGTGGGAGGCCTGCTTAGGGGCATCTGATTGGAGAGGTATTTGCAAGTTTGAGCTGCGTTGGCAGTTTTGAACAAACGGGAGGGGCAGAGACACTACTCAGTCTGTGGGCTGTGTCACACTGATAAGCTTTCTCCACCAGGATCTCACCCACACATACACACACACACACTCTCTTTCACACACACAAATTCCTAGAACTTGAAACAGCAGAGATACAATTAATTTCAGGCCAAAGTGTGTCATGTTCCCCCAGTTTGCCACCTGTTACGGAAAGGAAAAACGTTCCTACTGATTTTTCAAGGAAGAAAAATCAACACTGGGAAAACAACAAAGAAGGAAATTAGCCAAGCCTCCCACTGCTCCACAGCCCTAAATTCCTATCCTGAACCTGCCGTAAGGTTGATATTAATTATCTGAGGTCATGTTCGGTTTGCATTTGTTCAGTAATTATCCCTGTCTAAAAAAACAGAACCACTTTTGTAAAGCCAGAGAACTGCATGAAAATTAAAGGTAAGGATGGTTCATTTTAATCCCCCGCCCCCGGATTCCAGAGATGACATGTTTTCTCAAAGCACTGTGCAAAGTCCTATCTGTTCCGGCAGACTTTTGTGGGGATTTAATTAACCCTTTTGCATTTTGAAAAGTCTTTACAGGTCTTGTAGTTTCCTCTCTGTTTCTGGATTTTTTTTGGCTGTTTTCTCCTGGTTTTGATCTGCTATGTCGATTGGGAAACGGTTCTGCAATTCTAACCCAATTTCAATTTCATTTCAAGAAGCCTGGAAAATAAGACTATAAATTTTTTTTTAAAATAAACCTATGTGTGCCTTTTTATGTGTGTCTGTGTTGATGAATTTCGGTCATACCCATTTGGCACTGAAACATCCTGCTAAACAATTAGTTTAGGAGGGTTAAACTAATTGTTATATCTTTGCTTGGGGGTTTTAAGAGATTAGTTAAAGGATGGAGCTCATTTCAGGTTGTCCTTGACTTACAACCACTCGTTTAGCAACTGTTCAAAGTTACAACAGCACTGAAAAAAGTGACTTACAACTGATCCTCACACTTATGATTGTCACAGCATTCCCCGCCAGTGGTGGGATTCAACCAGTTCGCACCAGTTCAGGAGAACTGGTTATTAACTTTCTGAGCAGTCTGGTGAACTGGTTGTTGGAAGAAATCATTAGGGCAGAGAATCAGTTGTTAAATTATTTGAATCCCACCATTGATCCCCATGGTCATATGATCAAACTTCAGGGGTTTGGCAACCAGCACATACAGTAGATAATGGTTGCAGCATATCTCAGGGTATCCTGATTTCAATCTGTTCCTATCACATCTGGCAAAGCCAGTTTCATTTAACAACCACGTATTCATTTAACATCTGCAACAAGTTGCTTAACAACTATGGCAAAAAAAAAGTCATAAAATTGGATGTGATTCACTTAATAATCATCTTGTTTAGCAATGGAAATTCTGGTCAATCAATCAGAATAGACCTGGAAGGGACCTTGGAGGTCTTCTAGTCCAACCCCCTTCTCATACCATTTCAGGCAAGTGGCTGTTCAGTGTCTTCTTAAAAACCTCCAGTGATGGAGCGCCCCCAACATCTGAAGTCAGGCTGTTCCACTGGTTAATTGTCCTCACTATTAGGAAGTTTCTCCTTAATCCCAGGTTGCTTCTCTCCTGGATTAGTTTCCATCCATTGTTTCTTCTCTTGCCTTCTGGTGCTTTGGAAAATAAATTGACCCCCTCCTCTTCTTTCTGGCAGCCCATCAACTACTGGAATACAGCTATCAGGTCACCCTTAGTCCTTCTTTTCTCTAGACTAGCCAGTTCCAATTCCTGCAACCATTCTTCATATGTTTTTTTCTCCAGGCCCTTAATCATCTTACTTAGTTGCTCTTCTTTTCACTTTGGTCCCAACTGTAGTTGTAAGTTGTGGACTACCCATATACAACCATTTGTTGAATGACTGTTCAAATTTGCAGAGGTGTTGAAAACAGTTATTTATGACCTGTACTTACAAATATCTCAGCATCCACACAGTCTCCTCATTGTAATTCAGAGGCTTGGCAACCGTTGTGCAGTTACAACAACGACTACATGAAAAAGCCAGAAGGGAAGATTGCAAATTGTGGTCATGTGATATCTTGCTTAATGACTACAATGATTCACTTAACAGCTGCAGGAAAAACAGCCATAAAATTGGGTGCAGTTGTGTGATCCTCACTTCCATACTGCTTAACGATGAGTTTTCCAGTCCCTATTGTGGTCATAAGTTGAGGACTATATGTATCTCAGTTCCTAGACCATGGTAGCAAGGCAGAAAGAGCAATCAAATTCTATGGTATAACAGGTTGACAATCCTGCTCCATAGCAGTAGCAATAGCACTTATATTTACATACTGCTCCATAATGCTTTACAGCCCTCTCTGAGTGGTTTACAGCCTATTGCCCCCAACAATCGGGGTCCTCATTTTACCAACCTCAGAAGGACGGAAGGCTGAGACCAACCTCGACCCAGTCAGACGGTGAGGAGAGTTAGCCTGCAGTACAGGTAGTCCTCAACTTACGACCACAAGTGAGCCCCAAATTTCCTTTTGCTACATGAAACATTTGTTAAATGAGTGTTCCCCCCCATTTTATGACCTTGCTTGCCACAGACGTTAAGCGAATCGCTGCAGTTGTTAAAGTTAGTGACACAGCTTTTAAGCGAACCTGGCTTCCTCATTGACTTTGCCTGTCAGAAGGACGCAAAAGGGGATCACATGACCCCGGGACACTGAAACCGTCATAAATATGAGTCAGTTGCCAAGCATCCGAATTTTGATCACATGACCATTGGGATGTTGCAACAGTCGTAAGTGTGAAAAACAGTCTTAAGTCACTTTTTTTCACTGCCATTGTAGCTTTGAACAGTCATTAAACAAACTGTTGTAAGTCAAGGATTACCTGTGTCTATGCATTCTATCACTAGGACTATATATATATATATTCGCCCTGGCAAGGCTGGAGGGGTGCCATATACCCATTTATCCTCTGAGGTATTTGTATATATTTAAGGACTGCTTGTACATTCAGGACCCTCTTTCTTAGAGCCTGCTGCAATTCACTGCATTTAGAATAACGGACTTGGAAGGGACCTTGGAGGTCCTCTAGTCCAACCCCCTGCTTAGGCAGGAAATCCTACACCATTTCAGACAAAATGGTTATCCAATCTCTTCTTAAAAACTTCCAGTGTTGGAGCATTCACAACCTCTGGAGGGAAGTTGTTCCACTGGTTAATTGTTCTAACTGTCAGAAAAATTCTCCTTTGTTCTGGGTTGCTTTTCTCCTCAGTTTCCATCCATTGCTTCCCTCAGGAGCTTTGGAGAATAGCTTGACTCCCTCTTCTTTGTGGCAGCCCCTGAGATAATGGAAGACTGCTATTATGTCACCCCTAGTCCTTCTTTTCATCAAACTAGATATACCCAGTTCCTGCTACCGTTCTTCATATGTTTTAGCCTCCAGTCCCCTAATCATCTTTGTTGCTCTTCTCTGCACTCTTTCTAGAGTCTCAACATCTTTTTTTACATTGTGGCTCGAAGTAGTCCAATCTTACCCCAAGATAGCCCAGATCAAGGAAAGAATAGGTGTGTGTCAGCTAAATTCCAAGAATATTTCTTTATGACAAAGGAAAACGTGGTAGGTGCCAGTAGATGACCCTGTAAATCTCATCTTAATGGTATGTCCAAAGCAAAGTCCACAGCTACTGCTGAAAACATCAGGCACCACCCTTGAGACAGTTGCATTTTTATGGCCCAATAGAAACTAGATTGCTTTCATTTTTATTTTTTTGCAGCCCAACAATTCTTGAAGAACTTTTTTAAAATTCCCACAGGACGAGGCCTCGCACCCTCCCCACCTTGCCACAAAAAATGCTGCTTTGCTACCAAAGTTTTGTGAGATGGTAACTCCCCAACTTCTTGTCCTCCAGATCTCTTGACCATGATTCCAGCCAAAAGGCGCATCAGATGTAACGCGGTATATTTAAAGAACCCCAGGTTTCATTAACCGTAGAAACTGAGTTGCTAAGATCGCCCTGCAAGATCCTGGGACCGGTTCTTTGATTTCTGATAAAACTGAATTAACCAACCTTAAAACGTGTCAAACAAAAACAATCGTTTGGCAGGAATTAATGCAAGCCTTCTGATGCTAAGTGGGTATAAGATTCAATTCCCAGAATTGGATTACAAATATCCAGATGATCATTTAGATGGCATCAAATAAATATAGAATATTCTAACTTTCTATAAAGGTAAATTGGTCACTTCATGTGCATATCTATGTCATTTACATGGTAGTTATATGGAAGTAATGTGCTGCTGCGTAAGAATGTATGTATGTACCATATATATGTATGTAATGTATGCTATGTAGTATGTAATTTATGTATTTGTATGTAAATATGTATTTAAATTTATTGGCCATCCAACTCTGGTGAACTCTGAATGTTTTTTCAACTGATCTACAGTCTTGGGATGTCTCAGTGGTTTCTGATGCAACTGCTAACCACATGTAATCTTGGTTAGTGTTCTGTTCAGGATCAGACAAGGTCAGTTAGAAGTTAGAAGTTGCTAGCTAACTCGGTTCAGGAAATTGAAGACCAATAAAGCACATCTCAACATGGTCGTGATTGATTACAGCATCCTACTAAGATCCAGATAAATATCTAAACAAAAGTGGCTTGAAAGCTCTTCTTATCCTTTTAGCCTGATGGCTCTTGATCAATGGTGGTTGAAGATATCCCTCCAGCAGTTTCTGCCAGTCTCTTTGTTTTTGCTTACATAGCTTGAATCCAGTGCGTAAAGCTTACCGTACTTATTAATTAATTCACTATTAGATTCAGATCCGGCTTTTCCTCCAGGGATTCAAGCATTCCAACCTCCAGTTTTATCCCCATGACTATTTTGCAAAGTAGGTTGAGTTCAAAAGTTAGATGGCTCCAAGTCTCTGTACTGACATAACAAATCAGCCCATGTTCTTAGTTCATATCATGTACACTGAACCATTCACTAGCCAGTTTTTCATAACTGTACAAGCACTGTAGGTAGTCCTTGAGTTAAGACTATAATTTGAGTATAGAATTATGGCTGTAAGTTATTTAGGTTGTTAAGTGAATCACCCTGTGAACAGATCCAATCTTATCTCATTTTTTGCAGTTGTCATTAAGCAAACACCACAGTTCAGTGTTCAATGTTCAGTGTCTGAATATTGCAGAGATTAAGTGAATCCGTTAAACCCAGGGGCAATTTTTTTTTGCTGGAAACAGGCAGCAAATGACCAGAAACTGCCAAAAAATGTCAAAAGTCATGGTCACATGACCATGGAATGCTACAGACAGCTGTAAAGGTGAGCCAGTTGCCAAGCATCCAAAATGTGATCATATGATTGCAGAGGTGGGTCATCTGTCATAACTTTGAAATTGGATTGTAAGTACCTTTTTGGGAGTCCATTGTAATATCAGCGGGTAAACAGCTGATCATAACTTGAGGATTAATGTGTTTAATATGAGAAAGCAGCTGCTAGACTCTTTAATAGATTTAATAGGTTTGGGGATAAGAGTTGCATGAACACCTGAGCATAAAACTTAACTCCCATAGTTGAAGATATAGTTCAGGTGAGGTCTCCTAGTTTCACTGCAACCCGTAAGACAGAGGTCCCCAAACTTGGCAACTTTAAGCACTGGTGGGATTCAATTTTTTGTACTACTGGTTCTTTGGGCGTGGTTTGGTGGGCATGTCGTGTCTTGGTGGGCGTGTCTTGGTGGGCGTGGCAGGGGAAGGTTACTGCAAAATCCCATTCCCTCCCCACCCCACTAACCTGTTTTCCAGCTCTGTTCTCCTGTGCAGGACAACAAAAGAAGACCCAGCCGATCAACTGGGACTCGGGAGGCAGAGAATAGATGGGGTCGGGGCCAGTCAGAGGTGGGATTTGCCGGTTCTCCAAACTACTCAAAATTTCCGCTACCGGTTGTCCAGAACTGGTCAGAACCTGCTGAATACCACCTCTGACTTTGAGGCTTGTGGAGTTGAAGTCCACAAGTCTTAAAGTTGCCAAGTTTGGGGACCTCTGCCATTAAGAGATACACCAACTACTTCTCATGATTGCATTGTTCACACATTCAGGCTCTCTCTTACAAACACTCTTAATATTGTAGCATCCACTTCCAGCAACTCAGGTAGAAACATTTATGAATAATCTTTGCCCACACTCCAATCTGATCAGACTTTGAGTGATGAATAACGGAGCATGAATAACAAGCCTAAGACAGTCAGCCAGAGTGGCACCAAAAGGCAATGCCATTACTTTTCAAAATTTGGCACCAAGCCCTGCTGCCTCACTTTGCCCCACCAGAAGCAATGCTTCCAGAAATAGCTCGTTTCAAAGAGAGGGGAAGGCTGTTGCTGACAAAACCTGTTATTTACCCTAAACTGCTTGCTTCTCTCAAGCAATGAACCCAACCTTGGCAGCTTGAAGATGTGTGGACTTCAACTCCCAGAATTGCTGGCTGGGGGTGGAAAAATGCTGTGGCTGGGGAATTCTGGGAGTGGAAGTCCAGACATCTTCAAGCTGCCAAGATTTAGAAACACTGTCTTGAGAGATGAGGATCCTCAACAAACCCTCACAAGATGTTCAGACCAGACAAGCCTTTTTAGTTCTGGGGAGGCATTTGCCTGATGTAACCCAGTGTTGTACCATGTAGAGGTTTACCAAGAAGTAATCACAGAAGGGATGTAGGATCAATCAATCAGAATAGAGCCGAAAGGGACCTTGGAGGTCTTCTAGTCCAATTCTCTGCTCAAGCAGGAGATCCTACATCATTTCTGACAGGTGGCCGTCCAGTCTTTTCTTAAAAACCTCCAGTGATGCAGCACCCACAACCTCTGAAGGCAAGAAGTTCCACTGGTTAATTGTTCTCACTGTTCGGAAGTTTCTCTTCAATTCCACGTGGCTTCTCTCCTTGATTAATTTCAAACCATTGTTTCTTGTCCTGCCTTTTGGTGCTTTGGAAAATAAGTTGATTCCCTCTTCCTTGTGACAGCCCCTCAAATACTGCTATGATGTCCCCCACCTAGTCCTTCTTTTATCTAGACTGGCCATACCAACCCAATACCTACATATGTTTTGGTCTTCATATGCTTTTGTTTCCAGACCCTTGATCATCTTAGTTGCTCTTCTTTGCACTTTTCCCAAAACGTCAACATCTTTTTTTGTAACGTGGTGACCAGAACTGGATGCAGTATTCCAGGGGTAGCCTTACTAAGGATTTGTAAAGCGGTACTAATACTTCACGTGATTTTGATTCTATGTCTCTATTTATACAAGCAAGGATTGTATCAGTCTGTAGAGATGCTCAGCCATCCTGGTGGGTTTCAAAGTAGGTTACCACGGTTCGGTGGGCGTGGCTTGGTGGGCGCGGCTTGGTGGGCACGTTTTGTGTGCACGCACATACTTTGCGTGTGCGTGCCAAATGCGCACTTTCCACATACGCAAAGACTTTCCTACTCACTTCCTGCAAACCTGCACCCTCCGTGTAGCTTCAGCAGCTGACACATGGCAACCTGCCGTGCCGTACAAAGTAGCTGCGCTTCAAAAGCAGGGAATAAAGGTCAGTATGGGATCCCGGGCAGGCTGGCCCAACAGCAGCTCATCAGAGAGAGCTGGTCCGGTTTCAGCTGATCTTTAACACTACCAGTACGCCAGAACCAGGCCCAACCTGGTAGAATAGCAGCACTGATCCTCAGTCATCCAGGTCATAGTTGTCCCAAAGGTGCTTTTTCAGGAAAAAAACTAGACTTTTTTCTTTTTTCTTTTGGAGCTGTTTCCCTTCTCCTCCAAGAAGCTTCTTCAGCTCTGACAGGATATCCCAAAGGTGCTTTTTTTTTTCTCCAAGAGGCAACTGGACTTTCCATTCCCCACTATCCTGTCAGAGCTTGGAGGAGAAGCAAAACATCTTCCAAAGAAAAAACAAGAAGTTGCCTCCTGAAAAAGCACCTTTGGGACAAGGGTTGTATCAGCTTTTTTTTTTTTGGCTGCTGCCACATATTGCTGAGGAGGTTTCTGTAACTAGAGTAAGTCCTTTGATGGTATAGATATCACTAAAATGGGGAATATATGATGATTATGAGATGGGCCAAAACATCTGGTTATACTTTGGAGGAACTTTTACAGTGAACAAGAAGCTACTCTGGGAGCTGAATTCAGACAGCTAGAATGGTTTACAATATACTACAGCGGGGGCCTCCAACCTTGGCAACTTTAACACTTGTGGACTTCAACTCCCAGAGTTCCTCAGCCAGCTTTTTTATATACATCAAGAAAATAAAAACCTTGACCACAATCATGTAATCGAAGCCCTGTCCTTTCTTTAGGTGTGTTATGACACACATAAAAAGAGCAAGGTTTTGATCACATGATTGTGGCCACCATCTTGGGTTTGTTTTTTTACCCCACCTAGCAGATACTTCTGGTTGGAAGCAATTGAACAGCAATTAAGTAGACTGTGGATTACATTAAGAACTGGCATCACTGAAAAACTGGTGCCTCCCTTGAGTCAAGGAGCAGCAAGTGGCTTTTTAGGCCAGCATTTCTCAACCTTAACCATTTTAAGACGTGTGGACGTCAACTCCCAGAATTCTCCGAAGCTGAAATCCATGCGTCTTAAAATGACTAAGATGGAGAAACACTGGACTAGACCCACACCTCAACAATGCAGCAAGATTACTCAGTTTCATTAGGAAACCCATCTATAGAGTTCAGCCAGTGTCCTGAAAGGAAAACAATGCCACCTTTATTCGGGTTGCAATGCGTGCTCAGTGATCAATTAGGTCACTGGTTCAAAGTGACTTTTTCTAGGTTTATTGTAAGAATAAAATGGGATGTGTGCTTGTATAATCGGGTCTCAGCTCCCCCCAACAAAGGCAGAATTCAACAATGGCAATCAAGATTGGATGAAAGGACCCTCAGGTTTAAAACCATGCCGTTGTGCTTCCTAGAGGCCTCTATTTGACTACAGGTAGTCCTTGATTTACAACCGGTTGCTTAGGAACTCTTCAAACAGGGGTGGGATTCTACCAGATGGTTGGATTAGAACCTGCATGCTTTGAAGCAGTCTATCCTGAGGAATCACTGCTAGTGAACAATCATATAAGAACGTTATTCCCCAATATAGGAATGAGAATTCCCTCTCTGAATACCTCCATACCTAACAGCCAGATCCAGGTGGGAATATCTGACAGATGGATGCTTTAAGCATCTAGGAAACTTCGACAATGTCTCATCAAACCTAGTCCTTCAACTGTTATTTAAAACTACTATTACTCTTTAACACTTTAGAGCAGGGGTGTCAAACCAGTGGTGGGATTCAAATTTTTTTACTACTGGTTCTGTGGGCGTGGCTTGGTGGGCGTGGCAGGGGAAGGATACTGTAAAATCCCCATTCCCTCCCCACCCCACTAGCCTGCTTTCCAGCTCCATTCTTCTGTGCAGGGCAACAAAAGAAGAGCCAGCCGATCAGCTGGGATTCGGGAGGCAGAGAATAGATGGGGGCGGGGCCAGTCAGAGGCGGTATTTGCCGGTTCTCCTAACTACTCAAAATGTCCGCTACCGGTCCTCCAGAAGTGGTCAGAACCTGCTGAATACCACCTCTGTGTCAAACTCCTCACGGTGGCGTCATGTGACATATTGGGACTTTTTTCCCCTTCGCTAAACTAGGTGGGGGCAGGGCCAGCACCTGATGCATCCGGCCCGCAGGCCGTGAGTTTGACACCCCTGCTTTAGAGAATTCTGAATGATGAACAACAATTTATCATTCCGCCTGGCTCCAACATGGAAAAAGAGAAACACCCAGAAAACAGGAAGAATCTACCTCACAGGACTCTTGGGAGGCTAAGATGGGATCAGTGCCAACCCTGCACTCTGGAAGGCAGCAGGGAGAGAGTAGTAGTCAGAATAGCATCCCCCAAAGTGGGCATGGCCAGGACAAAGAAGTGGACCATACCAACAATGATACAATCTAACTCAGATTTAAATTTGATCAAAATTAAACAGAGTTAATTAAACACACACACACACACACACACACACACACAGAGTTTAAAAAAAAAGATTTTCAAGTAATGCTCATATGAAGTAGCTTTCTTAGCGACACCCTCCAATCCCCTTCTATAAGCACCGCTGGTTTCCTTCAACACCATTCAAACTTCAAACTAATGAAAACAGAGAGTCAGTTTGGTCTGGTTGTGAAGACAGCAGGCTAGATAGCAGGAGATTGTGAGTTCAAATCCCGCTTTAGCCAGGAAAGCCAGTTGGGTGACTTTGGGCCAGTCGCTCTCTCTCTCAGACCAACCCTCCTCACAGAATTATTGTGTCGAATGTTTGCTGCCTTGAGTTATTTGAAAAGGTGATACAGGTGAGATATAAACAAACACACTTTGGAGGAATCTGCTAATATTTTGATCTTCTAACACTTTGATCTTCATCTTCTTACCTGCAACTTGGACCCCAGAGCTGCACAGAAGACCTTCCAAGGTGGCGTGTATTTAAAGAGAGACACCCTTGAACCAGCCTGTTTGAGTTGAGGGTTGCAGATGGCAGGGTGCTCCGGCCCAGCTTCAGGATACTGGTCATAAGAAAGGCTCCCGTTTCTTGAAGCCCACATGGTCTCCAGTGCTACACGCAACCAGCATCCACTGAGATTCCGAGTCAAACTGAGGAACTGGAGGAAAAGGAAAGTGAATCAGCACACACCTGTCCAGGTAAACTCCCCGTCTCATGGCCACTCCTTGACAGATACTTCTTCACATTGTCTCCTCCCCGTAAGAGAGAGAAGCTGGAAGGAGGAAACAAGATGGGAAAAGAAATCGCAGATGAATGTGGGTCAAAAGCAAATCAGGGCAAAGCAAACAGTGTCTCCTTTCAGAGTTGTTACATTGAAGAAGAAGGAAGATTTTTCTTAACAAAGGGAGAATTGGCAGGAGTTTCATGTCAGAAGGACAATTTTTTCCTCTGACAGCAAAAGTTACTCAAGGTAACTTACCAAACTTTTAAAAATCATTTAAAAAAAAAACCTGAGATAAAACAGGGAATAAAACCATATTAACATCCAAAGAACCGTAAATTCTAAGTTGCATAACAAAAACTTAGAAATTGAGTAAAAGAACTGACATCTTTGTGCATAAAAATTGTAAAGGTTTCCCTTGTCCAGTCGTGTCTGACTCTAGGGTGCAATGCTCATCCCTGTTTCTTGGCCAAGGGAGCCAACATTGTCCAAAGATGTTTTCGGTGGCCATGTGGCCAGCATGGCTATACACCAAAGGAACATGGAATGCTGTTACTTTCCCACCGAAGTGGTACCTATTTATCTGCTTGCATTTACTTGCTTTTGAATAGCTAGGTGGGCAGGAGTGAGGCAAGTAACGGGAGCTCACCCCATCGTGCAACACTTGGGTCTCGAACCCAGGCTGTCAGCTTTCCAACCGACAAGCTCAGTGTCTTTTTAACCACTGAGCCACCATACCCCCTCATTGAGCATAGTTAATAATAAAATATGATAAGTCATTAAAATATTTTTTAAAAACCTTGTAAAATCAAGATGTTATAATGGGGGCATCGGTGTTACTTAAATGTAGAGTGGTTCTGGGGTCTAAAGGACTGAAAAGGCAGATGCTACAGTAAGGCACAGTACCCCCAACTCAGTTGCCTTGAAGGATAATCTTGATTTGGGAAGGAAGACCTTCTGACAAGCAAAGTCAGTGGGGAAGCCAGATTCACTGAACAACCATGTTACAACTGCAGTGATTTCACTTGACAACTGTGGCAAGAAAGATTGTAAAACGGGTCAAAATTCACTTAACAACTGTCTTGCTTAGCGATGGAAATTTTGGGCTCCATTGTGGTCATAAGTTGAAGATTACAAGATAATAGAACAGAATAGAATAGAATAGAATCAGGAAGGGTATTCAGCAGGTTCTGACTGGTTCTGGAGAACCGATAGCAGAAATTTTGAGTAGTTTGGAGAACCGGCAAATCCCACCTCTGACTGGAGATTTTACAGTGTCCTTCCCCTGCCACATCCACCAAGCCACACCCACAGAACCGGTAGTAAAAAAAAAATTGAATCCCACCATAGAATAGAATAGAATAGAATAGAATTCTTTAGTGACCAAGTGTGATTGGACACACAAGGAATTTGTCTTGGTGCAAATGGTCTCAATGATAAGCTCTCTTAGTTATAAGCTCCGTGATATGCCCTCTTCAGTTAAGGTGAAAAGTTGCAGGCATTGTATCATCAAACCTAGAAACATAAAATAAAAAAGGAATAAGAACAGATTCCAAACATTTCAGCTCAAAAGGCATTCTAGATCAGGGGTCTCCAACTTTAAGCCTGGCAGACTTCAACTTCCAGAATTCCCCAGCCAGCAAATCTGGGGAATGGAAGTCCTCCAGACTTAAAGTTGCCAAGGTTGGAGGCCCCTGTTCTAGATCATCAGGACTGTCAACATCCAAAGAGAGATTTGGAGGAGAGAGTCTTACCACAACCCCCACCAACCAACACACACCCCCCCAAACCCCCCCAACCCACAACCCAACCAACAAACACCCAAACACCAACACCCAAAAACAAAAAAAAAAAACCACCCCCCCCCCCCCCAAACCCCCCCCCCCCCCCCCCCCCCCCCCCCCCCCCCCCCCCACACAACACCAACCCACAAAACCCCCCCCCCCCCCCCCCCCACCCCAAAAAAAAAACCACCCCCAAAAACCAAAACCCCCCCCCCCCACAAAACCCCCCCCCCCCCCCCCCCAACCAACACCCCAAAAAAAACCAAAACACAACCACACACACCCAAACCCCCCCCCCCCCCCCCCCCCCCCCCGCACCCCCCCCCCCCCCCCCCCCCCCTACCCCCCACTACATTAAACCCGAAGAACGGGAGTAATATTGTAAAAAGAATCAATGACCAGATAGATTATAAAAAGAAGAGCCTTCAGAAAAAAGAACACTTCACCTGAAGGCAATTCCCTGCATTTCCCTCTTTGGACTCTAGATGGAGTCCCAGGGTAAAAACACAGCCAGGGCTTTTTTCCCCTCAGAAACACAAATTTGGCCTTTTTCATATTTTGGTGGCCTACATTGGAAATTAGGAATGCATATATAACAGAAAATTGCATATTATTAAGTCTTTTGGATTTGAAGAAAACAAACAGTTGGGCACAGAGGTGGCTCTGCAATCCCAGTTTGGAAGCACAAATTCAAACATCTTATTATTATTATGGTTGGTCACACGGACACATGTTTACACTGGTTTTGGTACTTTTGTTCACCGATGAGTCCTTCCAAAAACCTGAGATAGGCAGATATTGTTGTTTGATGAAGTTAAAGGTATCATCACAGGATGTAAGCTGTTAAAGAAAAGCTGCCTTTTGCAAAAGCTGTCTTTTGGTGAGGATTTTGTCAATGCTGATTGTGTTTACGTGGTGCTTTGGGTGTTTTGGGATTACATTCAAATCACGTTTTACTATTATTGGCTTTGCAGCAGTCTTGATGCCTATTGACTGCTTGGACAAATCCCTGCAATTTTATTTTCTACATTTTTCAGAAAATGCTTGTACTTGCCTTCTTTTTTCCCAGGGCTAAGAGAGAGTGCCTGGCCTAAGACCATCTAGCTGTTTCCATGCCTAAAGCAGAACTAAGACACAACAAGAGCTCAGTGCCTCCCACTTTCTAACCTGTTCTTTTTAATGACTAGATCAGTGATAGCTAACCTATGACATGCGTGTCACTCGTGACACGCCGAGGCACTTTGACTGACACGCCTGTTGGTGTGGGGAAAACCTGCACATTTAGAGGCTGCCTGTGCTCTGCTCCAATCCCTGCTCCCTGCTTGTTGCGTGGAGGCGTGGTGTCACCGCTGCCGCAAGATCTTTGCAGCAGAGAACCAGTTTTAACCGCCATAAACTGAGGTTTGTCAGTTTCATTACCTCAGGAACGCTACAGGAGGAAAGGAGATCCATGAGGTTCACAGCCCTGTAAGGTGGCCTTCCAATCCCCACATCCTGCACCTGCAGCCCTGAGACCAGGGAGACGAGTTTCACAGCCCTGTGTGATCACCCCAGCCCAGTCAGTCATAAACCAAATTATTGATATTTCTTGAAGTGACACATGACCCGAGGAAGGCTACACTTTTTCCCGATTTTCGACGCACCAAGCTGAAAAGGTTAGCCATCACTGGACTAGACCAAAGTGAAACCTCCATTTTTCTTTCATATGTGTGCCTTGTATTTTGGAGTCTCCTCTTCAGGGATGTGCGTGGTGACCCTCTCAGTTCATACTGGACAGGCAGAAATAATGACAGTCCTGCAAATAATTCAGCTAACAGCAGTTGGATACTCTTTCAGGTGACCACAGAAGGAGTCACATAAAAAGGGGGCAGGATTTTGTTCATAAGGTTGTAGCCTTCGTCTTCACTTTTTTGACCCCTCTAAGGACATCCCAGCTTCAGAAGAAGGTCCCTGCCTTCCATAAGTTCCTAATTAAAGGGAATGGAACTTCAGTATTTGGAGGCAGTCTACCTCAGATGATGCAGCTTGGGGATCACCCCTGCTTTTCACAGGTTCATCATTATAGCTAAATGGAACTTCAGTATTCAGAGGCAGTCTACCTCAGATGCAAACAAATGAGGAAATCAGTTATGGTAAATAGAAAATGTAGAATAGAAAGCTGAAATAGCCAATGAAATTAGAGGCATGGGATAAGGGGAAAAAAAGTACAAGAAAAGCAACTAAACCTACATCGTGGTCACATTCACAATACCTCCCTTTCCTTTTGCTGAATTTTAGTTTGATTTTTATATTAATTCCAGAGAGCTGGAAATTAAATCTGGAAGTTCATCCCTGCTCTCTGTAAACATTTTTAAAAGCAGCACCTTCCACATTTTTTTCTCCAGAGCAAAAGAATATTTGGGGACAAAGGCCAGAAACAAGGGAGTGTCCTAGAAAACAAAGTGGAATGGAGAAACTGACATTATTGCTCAGGAAACCAAAGTTCACATTGTTAAAAGGACACTTTGTGAAGGGAAATATATGAAAAAGGACTGGAAAGTTCCAAGGAGCAAAGCATACAGGGGTGCGGCGAGCAAACTCTCAAGAACACTCTGGGCACTGAGGGTTGTTCTCGGTTGGTTCTTCCCAAATGTTTTCTTCAAATACCCCAAACCATTTGTCAGAAAGTCTGACAGAACTTTAAGGATTGGTCAAAAGTCCCTCCAGCACCGTCGTAATTTTGAACTGTTGCTGAATGAATGGTCGTAACTCGAGGACTATCTGTAATATAAAAACAATATCATTGAATAACCTTTAAGTCATTTCAACAAATGACCATTGGCAATTTCAACAATTTCAACCTTAATGCCATAGGAATGCTTTGGGAGATTTTCGAATAGATTTTCGTATGCGTGGCAATCCCAAAAGGCGACTGGACTTTCTTGTTTTTCTTTGAGGACGTTTTGCTTCACATCCAAGAAGCTTCTTCAGCTCTGACTGGATGGTGGGGAATGGAAGGATCCACCATCCAGTCAGAGCTGAAGAAGCTTCGTGGACAAGAAGCGAAACGTCTTCCGAGAAAAACAAGAAAATCCAGTTGCCTCTTCATAAAAGTGCCTTTGAGACAACCATGACCTGGATGACTGAGAAGCTCCATACACACGTGGCAATCTTTAATTCAATTTAAATTTCTCTATGGTTATTGGGTTCACATGTCATTACCCAAAGGAAAAAAAACCCACTTTGATCTAATTTTAGATAATTTACTCACATTTGGGAAACGCTACTGCAGTTACTGATGGTTGCAGGTTCTCCTGGCCTGGAGCAGCTCCCTCTGGTGTTCATTCTTTGTAGAGGGAAAATCTTTCCTAGCTCTTCTTTAGGTGTGATCCTTGGTGTTCTTTGACCTTGGTTGTTTTCTTGCAGACGTTTCATTGCCAAACTAGAAGTCATTTACGCTAGGACTGATGATGTTACCTAGATGGGCAACGAAAGATTTGCAAGAAAACAGCCAAGTTCAGAGAACACCGAGGACCCCACCATTCAACCCTGTGCCTCAAACATTCTCCTCTTCTATCTTCTCACTGTTCCTAGGACTCTCTCATAAAGTAACAGAGGGTATTAATAATGGTATGTGGGAATGACCTTCAGAGGCAGGAGGAAGACCCACAGTGTGGACAGTGGTCTGATAAATATAATTGGAGTCCAAAAGACAAGGGGTGGTGAAAGTATCTCTGAAGGGACCCCCCCCCCCTAGTTTTCAGGAAAGGAAAAGTGAGGGGCGGGACAGCTCTTCCAGACTTGCAAGAGTTTGTAATAATAACTTTACCAAAAAAAAAATAAATAGAGCTAGAATTCCTGGCTGTGCTTCATGTCTGGACTACCTCACAAGGCTAACATCAATCTTACGAAAGGGTCCCTCCTGCCCTCGCTTCAGTGGTGGGATTCAATCTTTTTTACTACCGGTTCTGTGGGTGTGGCTAAGTAGGCGTGGCAGGGGAAGGTTACTGCAAAATCCCCATTCCCTCCCCACCCCACTAATCTGCTTTCCAGCTTCGTTCTCCTGTGCAGGGCAACAAAAGAAGACCCAGCCGATCAGCTGGGACCCGGGAGGCAGAGAATAGATGGGGGCGGGGCCTGTCAGAGGTGGGATTTGCCGGTTCTCCAAACTACTCAAAATTTCCACTACTGGTTCTCCAGAACTGGTTAGAACCTGCTGAATACCGCCTCTGCCTCACCAGGGATGGGATTCTACAGGTTCGCACCTATTCGCTAGAACCGGCTGTTAACATTCTAAGCAGTTCGGAGAACCGGTTGTTAGAAGAAATTACTGGCCTAATCCTGTAAGGAAGGCAGGAAGGAAACATTCTGGTGTTGCTTACAGAAACTGCCTCTCCGTTAACCCTTATTACATTCTTGGCAGGACTAGACTTCCTGTCTCTGGAACTTCTCTGGAGTTTTTTTCCCCCTCCTTTGCTAGTACTTTGCTTGTGTGGCGTGACCATTCAAAGTTACAATGGCACTGAAAAAAGTGACTTATGACCGTTTTTCACACTTACAACTGTTGCAGCATCCCCACAATCATGAGAGGCCAGGCAAGGAGATGCATGCCTTGATGTGAGTGATGTTGAGTTGGCCACGCCCAGCCAGTAACATGACCACCAAACCATGCCCACCAACTAAGCCATGCCCAGTTGTTAAAAAATTTGAATCCCACCCCTGTGCTTCACTTTTACTCTTATAAAAACTGGGAAGAGTGAGAGTCCCTTTGTCATGGATGCTTTCCATACTCTTCCACGTTCTGACTCAAATTTTGTCTATCAAGGCCGCCTCTTCCTCCTGTCTCCCAAGATTACACCAGGGACTCCTAGATCTGAAACCCCAGACCCCTCTTGATCCTTGATCCTTCCCCCATAGGACTTTGCGGGATTTGGCCTGTGGGTTTTGGAAGATCAATTGGGTGATCCCCATTTTTTTCAAAGATCTGCAGGAAAACAGGATGAAGGCCCAGATCTGGTCGGCAACAGCAAAGCTGCTAGAGGCAATGTATCTCCAGAAGGGTAAACAAAATTAGGGGAGGATAGGCTGCTGACAGGGCAGAATGCTGGCTCTGGAATGTTGCTGACCAGAAGTCTTTGATGGAGGAATGCTCTCCTGCCATTAATAAAACAGAGATTCAGCGAGAAAAGGCCTATTCTTCATTGGATCCAAATGGCTCTCTTTAGCCTGCCTTCTAGTCCAGTTTTGGTGCTTTCTCAACAAGCAAGTCCTGAAAGCAACCCCTTTTTTTGTTCTATCATCTGAGGTAGACTGCCCCTGAATATTGAAGTGCTATTTAGCTATGCAAGTAGTCCTTGACTTACAACCTTCACGTAGTGACCATTCAAAGTTATAATGGTATTGGAAAAAATGACATGACCATTTTTCACATTTACGACCGCTACACCATCTGACTCATATTTATATCAATTGCAGTGTCATGTGACATGACATGATAGGGGAGACATGATAGCAGCCTTCCAATATTTGAGGGGCTGCCACAGAGAGGAAGGGGCCCAGCTATATCACAACAAATACACTACCTGGCTCTGTTGTTACATCCTCTAACCCCACTCCTTTAACCTCAAACTATCCACTATTGACCTCACCCCATTCCTAAGAGGTCTGTAAGGAGCGTGCATAAGTGCACCATCGTGCCTACCGTCCCTGTCCTATTGTCCCCATTTATTCGTACCTATTTCCTATAATCTTACTCGTGTTTATACTTATACCTCTTATCTTGTAAGCGATTGACAAATCAAATAAATAAAAATTAAATATATTTTTTTCTCTAAAGCACCCGAAGGCCAGACAAAGAACAATGAATGGAAACTGAACATGGAGAGATTCAACCTGGAAATAAGGAGAAATTTTCTGACAGTGAGAACAATCAACCAATGGAACAGAAGTTGCGGGAGCTTCATCACTTGAGACTTTCAAGAAGAGATTGGACTGCCATTTGTCAGAAATGGTGTAGGGTCCCCTGCTTGGGCGAGGGGTTAGACTAGATGACCTATAAGGTCCTTTCCAACTCTGATTATCTGTTATCTGTGATCAACTTCTGTGATCTTCTGACAAGCAAAGTCAATGGAGAAGCCAGACTCACTTAACAACTTGCTACCAATTTAACAACTGCAGTGATTCGCTTAACAACTGTGGCAGGAAAGGTCGTAAAATGGCCAAAATTCATTTAACAATGTTTTTTTTTAGCAACAGAAATTTTGGGCTCAAGTATAGTCCTAAGTTAAGGACTTCCTGTACTGTTGGATCTGTGAAAGGGAGGCATCTTCTTCTTTATGGACCCTCAAGCTGCTCTGAGATTATTTCCCCCACCCCCCCAGCTAAGGACCAGGCTATATGCTATTATTATTTATTTCTAACATGTTCTCCTCACAACACCCACCCTATGATGTCGGTTGGAAAAACAGGGTGGGCGGGATCTTGACCGAGTGATGCAGTATTTTTCAACCTTGGCAGCTTGAAGACATGTGGACTTCAACCTCACCATGGCTGGGGAATTCTGGGAGATGAAGTCCACTAAGTAGTCAAAGTTGAAGAACAGTCACCCAATGAGATTCCATGGTGGATGGGATCTTGAACCTGAATCTTCTGGGTCTCAGCCAGAGGTGGTATTCCGCAGGTTCTGACCAGTTCTGGAGAACCGGTAGTGGAAATTTTGAGTAGTTTGGAATACCACCTTTGACTGGCCCTGCCCCCATCTATTCTCTGCCTCCCATTGAGTCCCAGCTGATCGGCTGGGTCTTCTTTTGTTGCCCTGCACAGGAGAACTACAGGTTAGAGGCGTGGGGAGGGAATGGAGATTTTGCAGAATCCTTCCCCTGCCACGCCCACCAAGCCTTGCCCATCAAGCCACACCCACAGAACCAGTAGTAAAACTTTTTGAATCCCACCTTCCCCTGCCACACCCACCAACTCTCATTCCTCTACACTAAAGTGGTTAAATGAAGAAACTCTCACCACACCTTGCTCTTTGGGAATCTAGGCATTACCTTGTTGTTGTTTTTTCAATAAGCTCATCATATTATGGCATGATGTAGTTTATTTGCTTGGACAAATAAATTATTGTGTAAAATGAATACAATAATTGTCCTTTTTAAGCCTAAATTTACGGTGGAACTGTATTATGAGTTTGTATCCAATGTCTATGGGGGCTACAGTACCCTTAATCAGTTCAGACAAAGCCCCTGCAAATGCATTTCCATACTAAACTAATCATCTATCTCTCAGCCCAACCTGCTTCACAGGATTGCTGTTGTGGAATAATAAGAGGAGGAAGGTGTGTTGGATATGATAGATGATAGGTAGGTAGGTTGGTAGATACATAGATATGGATGGACGGATAGACAGACAGACAGAAAGACAGATGAATTTTACCAATAGAATTGGGATTTTGTCTGGGTTTCCCCAACCATGGATCCCCTAATCCATTCTTCACCAACCTAATGATGTTGGTACCTGATATGTTGGACTACAAGTTCAGTACAACTGAAGATGGGTGGTTCAAAAATGTGAAATAGAAATATAAATCTCCATGTTGCACTGAGGTAAAGTTCTCTGTCTTCACAGACAGTCATATAATAATCATAAATTGTAGCTGATTTAGAGAAAGGTCCTGCTAGACTCTGCAACTTTTTTAAAATAAAAAGAAAGAAAGATGTAGACAGACACAAGAACCAATAGAGAAAATACTTGTCTTGACAGCATTGTATTTGCAGGAGTGGTCATTCAGATGCCTTACCTCGGTGTTTCTCAACTTTGTCAACTTTAAGATGTGTGGACCACACTGAGCAGCCAGCATGCTCAGGGGTGGGATTTTATGGTTCGGACCGGTTCTATAGAACCAGTTATTATGACTGTGCGCAGTTCGGAGAACTGGCAAATCGTGCCCCTGGCTGGCCCCTCCCCTCCCTGCCCAGTCAGTCCTTTTCGCATATGTCCGACATTGCTGACTGCATTCTCCTCCTCCCATCACTCAAGATATCTCCCCCCCTCCTGACAATCAGCTGTTCCTATGATCAGCTGTGCCAGGATTCTCTTCACTGTCTTATTGTTTCGCCCAGGAGGCTTCCCTGAGGCCCAGGAGTCAAAAAGGGCCACGTATGTGTGTGTGTGTGTGTGTGTGTGTGTCTGCCCTGCACCCCCTCCGCGCTCCATTTTTTGTCTTCCTGGGCCCCAGAGAAGCCTTCTGGGAGTAAAATGCCCCCCAGGAGGCTTCCCTGAGGCCCAGGAAGCCCAAAAACCGGGGGGGGTTTGCAAAAAAAAAAAGAAGCCACACCCACCCAGTCACATAGCCATGCCCACTTAGCCATGCCCAGAGAACTGGTTGTTTAAAAAAATGAATCCCACCCATCTTACAGGGTCACAGAATGCAGCGAAATGGCTGCTTCAATTGCTCTACAAAACCAAAATCAGACTGCCTCTATGGGGATAGGACAGGAGGCAGTTCCTCTATCAAAACTGCTGGCTAAATGCCACCAATTCCCTCAGTTTTTTTCTCTTTTAAATGCTGCATCCTGAGGAAGTGAATTCCATCCGTTAACACCATGTCTGGATGAAATGGCGCTTCCTGTTCTCCACTCTGCCTCTTCTGCCAAATTGACCTTTCAACAACTCCCAAGTTCAAAACCTGCCTTCCACTAACAAGAGGAGGAAGAAAAAAAATACTTTTTGGTCAACTCCCCTCTTCATAATTTGAAAAATATTTTAAGACTACAGGTAGTCCTTAATATACAGTATATCCTGTCACCTAGCAACCATTTGATGTTCTGATGGACCCCCCAAAAGGAGACTTATGGCCCAGATTAGAACTTCTGCTATCTGAAGTTGCTAGGGAGAAATTGTTAAGACGCTCAGTAACCGGCCTGCATCTATTACTTTTTTTTAACTTCCAGTTTTCAGCAAAAAATGCCAGTGACCAATGGATTCACTTAACGACCATCATGTTAGCTTAATACAAGTAGTCCTTGAATTACAACCACAATTGAACCCAAAATTTCTGTTGCTGAACAAGACAGTTGTTAAGTAGAATTTGTTGTCCCGTTTTATGACCTTTCTTGCCACAGGTGTTGTGTGAATCACCACAATTGTTAAGTTAGTAACAGAGGAATTAAGTGAATCTGGCTTCCGCACTGACTTTATTTGTCAGAAGGTCACAAAAGACGATAACATGATCCCTGGACACTGCAACTGTCATAAATATGAGTCAGTTGTCAAGCATCCAAAATTTTGATCATGTGACCACAGGGATGCTATATCCCTTTTAAGCAGTGGTGGGATTAAAAAATGTTTTACTACCGGTTCTGTGGGCATGGCTTGGGGGCCTGGCAGGGGAAGGATACTGCAAAATCCCCATTCCCTCCCCACCCCACTAACCTGCTTTCCAGCTCCATTCTCCTGTGCAGGGCAACAAAAGAAGACCCAGCCGATCAGCTGGGACTCTGGAGGCAGAGAATAGATGGGGGCGGGGCCAGTCAGAGGTGGTATTTGCCAGTTCTCCGAACTACTCAAAATTTCCACTACTGGTTCTCCAGAACTGGTCAGAACTGGCTGAATACCACCTCTGGTTTTAAGTGTGAAAAATGGTCATAAGTCATTTTTTTCAATGCTTTGAACGGTGACTAAGCAAACTTTTGTAATTTGAGGACCTGTACTCACTGCAAAAAAGGCATAAAATCAATCACAGTCACGATGATGATGACTTTGCAACTATCACGACTTATGACCAAAATGGCCATTAGTGGGATGGGTCTCAGTAGTGGCAGTCTATGATGCCCCACAGCACAGGGTGTAAAATCTGTCATCCTTGGTGGTGGAATCAAGGACAGTGGAACAGTGTGGGAATGATTGGAGGAAGGTTGCCTATTTTTGTATAAGGTAGGTTTACAGTGACCAAGCCAGAAATCTTCTAAGGATGACACAAGTCTCTTGAAACTCTAGGCTGTTGGTTTGAGCTCCAAGCTTGGCAATTTGGTTGCAAACGTTTTGTACCATTTGAGAAGACATTGTCAGTGTTTTGAATTGTCAATTGGGACAACCCCAGCTACTAGTATTCAAACACATTCCTTGAAACTCTTTCCCAAGCAAGAATGTTTGCATTGTCATTGCCATGTTAAAACATATTTATTTGCCCTTATTTCCATATTTGGAATACCTGTTTCGCCGAGTACCAATGCTCAATTTTTAGAATTGGCCTGCTCTACTGCTCATCTCTGTACAACGTAGCATTTTTCATTCTCATCATAGGCCACTTTCTGCAGATTTTTCTAAGCATCATTATCACTATTATTATTTTTTTAAAAAGGAAAGAAAACACCTCTGAACATTTTTGTTCCAGATGATTCACACTTTTTATTTGCTCCGTTCCAGTATATTACAAACAAACAACAGAGAAGTGTGCATGTGTGTGGCGGGGTGTATTTAAGGTAGATCTTCAAACAGTTGGCCATGATGTTTGAAAAGCTTGGGAGAAAGGGGGAAGTGCACTTCTGCGAGCCAAAGAATACGAAAGGAATTAACAGTGGAGAACTGGGCGCACAAAGGTTATCATCACCATGTCATACACATTAGATGAGACAGAGACTGGGTTGTGGGGGAGAAAAAGTGGGGAAGGGGGTTTAACTGCACCAGCACCAGAATCTCTGAAGCAGCACCTGATAGCCTCTTCATTCCATGATTCTCCTTCAGTCCCCTTGACAGATGTTCTCAGCTTCAGAGAAATCCAGGTAGGAGTGTTTGCTGCTGTTTGTCTTGGGTCAAACAACCCAGATGAAGATCACTGTTGAGTAGAGGAGGAAAGAAGACATTGCTGATGGAGATTGGTTGCTGGAGATGCTGATGTTGAGGGCCTTCCCAATGGCCCAGCTTGAGATGTTGAGAGCTTTTGAAGACTGCCCCTTGTCCATTACAGAGAAGACTCCCAAGTGATGTCTCCACAAAGTGCCAAAATGTTTGTGCCAATAGTGTGCAGGCGGGGTCTCTTGGCTTGTGAGCTGACCGTTGACAACATGATGGGTTGGTTGGAAAGCTGTGTGTTTTCAGAAGCCCGTTGAGCAGATGAGCAGGTGACACACCTGGAGAACAGAAGGTCTAAGGACTAGTTTCCAAGTCACAACTACAACAATGGGCTGTTGAGCCCAGAGCCAAAAAAAATAATGGCAGCTTGAGCAGAAAGTCTGGAGACAAGACACAGTCTTTCCTTGGCTTGGAAGTCATGGGGTTCACCTCTTCCAGCGTTTCATGTCAAATAGGGAAATTTGGCAAGGAGGCATTAATGGATTTCTCTTTCCCTGGAAGAATGGATTCGTATCACAGACCCACCAAATTTGAAGGGATTCCCAGAACCTCTTGAACGGGGATTTCCTCCACTCCACCGCACAATTCTTGATCTCTCATTTTTAAACACCCTCTTTTGCCACCCATACATTGTATTTATTATGCAGGATAATTCGGTTTTATTGTAACAAGAGTAATACACGATAACTTTTTAAGCACAACCAGCCTTGCCCAACCACGGACATTGGTTGAATCCAGCTTCAAGGAAATTCCAAGGAATTTCTTTACAATTCAATTAGTATGATCATGTCCCTTCATTATAACTACCAATGGAATATTTTTTGAGCTTTTAAATATTATTTTCTTGATCTCCATCCCCAATCTCTCACCCATTTGGAAATGCAAAGGTAGTTTTTATCCAGAGGGAGAGAGGGAAAAATAGGAATAAAATAAGGCATAGTCCAGATGTGGATTATTGTCTGGCACTGATCAAATGCAAACGACCAAGCTCTAATGCAGTGTTTCTCAAGCTTGGCAACTTTTAAGATGCGTGGACTTCAACTCCCAAAATTCCCCAGCCAGAAATACTGTTCTAAATGACATAGCAGAAGCAGCTCAGTCCCCATCTCTATTTTTTAATTGCCTACATACTTCACTTACTATATAAGTGAAAATCCATACAAATGTTGTAGAAAGCTCACCTGTATTAGTGCTGTGATTTCTGCATCGGTCCCAGTTCTGTGATTTGCCCTCAAAAGTAACTCATATCACATTCTTAGATGCTGATCATCTCAATGCTGGAATGGAGAATTCCTTCTCCATCTCTAAGGTTTAGCTGCAGGGGAGGTGGTACATAATGGCCAAACCATGGAATCTTGCTCCTTCCTCTTTAAGATTGCCTTCAACATTTCATCAAGGTTTGCAAAATTAGGACATTTTTAAAGAAAGTGAATTTGAAGAACACCCATCACTCAACAAGAAAGCCTATGCTTTGAATGTCAAAACTTCCAGATTCAATTGGCTGGTTAATTTTAGGGCTACTGTGGATATGCCTGATCACAATGGACAAATCATTTGAATTAGGAGGAGCTCATTGTACAGGCAAAAGGTTCAAGTTTGATCCTTGCCCAACGTCTCTGGTGAAAGGGCATCTCTGCATGGCTTCTTCCAATACGTCTGCTGTTTTGCTAGTTACAGGAAAATAAGCAAGCAGAACATGGGAGAAGAAAGGTAACAGGATGACTTCCTTCAGAAAAATATGATTGTCAAGCCAAGCAGAAATGTGCAAAAGCAGCTCGCCCAGTGACTGCTCCCTGCCTTAAAACTTTGCACAGATGCATTTTATGAACACAGATGGAAGACGTTTGAATATCATTATGGAAAACTCTTCTTCCACGTTTGTTTGGTCAATGCAAGGATGTGTCCTCAAAATGGCTTAACTTGGAACCCTAACATTGCATCTATAATATCAGATTTCATTTGACCAGCCTGTCTGTCACAAATCTCAATACTGCTGGGGTGATTGGAATGGGGAACATACTCCAAAATTCTAAAATTCTAGGACACTGATCTGTAGGATTCTAGTGTTTTGGGATAAAAAAAAAAAAACCTTGCAAGGTCTTATTGGAAATGCCCTTATGAGCAGAGGGGGTCTTCTCCACCATGTAAGTTTCTTCACTGCTTTTCCATCAGGTCCAAGGAAGACTTGTCAAGGCCTGCTCCTGGGACTTGTATGGGTTTGTGGAGATGTTGTGGATCCTGACACATTTGGAAGCTATAATATTTTGAGAAACTGATGCAATGGTTTGTTCAGAGCTTGGGAAAGATTCAGGAGGTGCTTTGAAAATGATTATATATACTTTTCAATTATCTGGAAGGGGCTCATCAGTTTACCACACACACACACCCCAAAAAAAACCCAAATGAGAAAGTCTCTATCCAAACAACCCGAAAGATGAATTTGGCTCTAAAGTGAAACTTGTTGAGATTGCTAGAACCTTATCTTTCACCTTTTCAGCAAATCATACTTAAAAAGGCTCAGTGGAAATCTTGCTTTCAGCTGAACTGGGGTGGAGCTGATGTTTCTTGACTCCATCCTTGAACCCTATTTTATCTTTTCAAAGATCATCCATCTTAGAGCTTTGAGTCACATTATTGAAAAAAAAACTGTGCTGATAATCTAAGAAGGAGCAGAACAACAGGAAGTGCAGTTATGAAACTGCTCAGTGATGCCCTATGGACAGTTGACCAGCATAAACCTGGGGTCTAAGCTGGGGAATAGCTTAGAAAGCAAGGCCAATCCATGTATCTTAGTTAAGGAAAAGAGAAATTAAGATGCCCTATTAACTAGGCATGATCATGGCCAGAAGGATGATTACCCTGGAGATTTTATATAGATGCATATATATGGAGATTTGCGTACATGTTGCCTTTGATTTTGTATATATGGGATAAACCTTCCACAATCTGGAACCTCCACTTATCATGATACTACATCTCCCAGAATTTTGGTTGGCAGATCTATGCCAGGTGGGAGCCCTGGAAGCTATGGTCTCCATACAAATTGGAGAGTGCAAGTTCAGAAAAGGTAGCCCCAGTAAAACCCCAATGCTACTTATGTTATTTGTCTCAGTAGCTGAGGTGGAACCAATTACTTTGGCAATTCAAGTTGTAACATCTCAGGAATGGAAGCCGAGATCTGTGGCAAGACTCTAGGGAATGAGATAGTCAGCACCTTTTGAATTTGATACACCTCTTCTCCAAAAATTCCAGCCACCACAAATTAGAAGAAATGTTTGTGAAGCAGCCTTGAACTGAAGAACCCAAATAGAGATGAGGAGGAGGGAAGGGAAGACTTGTTAAATATCTAATAGTGTCAACGGCACTTTTCCCCTTAAAAACTTGAAGGGGAAGCAGAGAGGAGGAAGTATTCTCAGAACAATGCCAACCCCCCAAATTGATATCAGAGACCTTACTCTTTGATGCAGCTTATCAGGAACCATGGTGCCAGTTGGCTAGCACCAATTCTATCTCTTCTACTGTTTCACTATTATTCAGTGTGTGCCAATGGCTGAGAATTTATCCTTTTTGCCTCCAAATGATATCCCATCCTGTATCTTTGCTTACTGTTGGTTTTAAATACATATTGCCTCTTCCATCAGGGAAACCTGTGACCCTCCCATTCCTCCATCAGTCTAGTCTGGGGCTTTCATTAGGCTGTTCTTCTACCTCTTACTCTTAACTATTTGCAGGTACATTGTCCGATGCTGAGCACTGACCGAATCCATCGTATCTTTTCCCAATCTAGTTGCCCTTCAAATGTTTTAGATGACAGTTTCCCTCATCTGTAGCCAAAAATGGTCCAATGGGTAAGTCCTAGGTTGGGGAAGACTGGTCTAGCAGCCACAAAATATACATTTAGCGTCAATAATTCTTATCAACTGGGATTGCTCACTGAATCATAAAGTTTACTTGGACATGAACCATAGCCCTAGAGTCTTATAGTCCAGAGTAGTTGTCATCATGGCATTTTTTGGGGGGAAAAACCCATACAAAATCAACCCAGTTTTTCTTTTTCAGAGCTTTAAAGCTCAACAATTACATCCTTGTCGAAGCTCCTGCAATCAACAGGATGGGAAGGCCAATAAATTCTTGGGAAGATGTCATGGAATTATTTTGGAGGAGAAACCAGTTTCCAACATCTGGATGCTTTGGTTCAGGACCAAGTTCTGTGGTGCATACAAAAAAAAATGAGTTGACCTATTTTTAAAACTTGTGAAAAACTTGGTTTGCTTGATTGTTTTCTGATCTTCACATTCCCACTGTAGACAATTTTTGTCACCAGTATCCTTAAGGAAATTAGGATGTGAAGGACTTTGGAAGATATCAAAGCTAACTGGATTTCAAAAGATTCAGAAATTTCAAGAGGAAGCCAAGAATGGTGAGTCTCCTTTTTTGATCAATTAATTTTCTTTTTCAAACATTTCAGAAAATGGAAACAGGCCTGAACTGTGGGGAGGCATTCACTCTTTTTCGTTTCTAATCAAAAGGTCTCCAGGTTTATTCAACCATTACAATTTAAAATGCCCAAATAAGAAAGAAAAGGGACTGGACTGATTGACCTAACATTAAATTTTGGGTCTGTTCCTTTATGAAATAATGAATAAAACAGTTAATGGAGGCAGGAAAAAAAATCAGACTGGCAACTTAGTGTCATTGTTGGCTATTTTACATGATTTCACCAGCACTGCACTTATATTCCTCCAGTCACTTTTGAAAATAAAGGGGGAAAACATCCTTGGGGGATGCAAAGAGCACATCTTGTTAAGTAAAAATAGCAACACTTTGAACTCAGACCTTGGTAGAATTGAGAAGGTAACTGGAGAGGCGGAGTCAAGGTGTCCAGGTGAGAATGATGGGAAAAGGCAGTCCTGATTGGCTGTACAGTTGAGGGAGGGGCTTGGCAGGGGCCTCTTACATAACCGAGCAGCATTTACAGCGCTGTTTCTTCATGTCAAGATCCTGGTCTGCTCCTTTGGGGTCCGTGTCATTGGCTGATGGCTGTGCTCCAACTTGGTTTCCCTCCTTCTGAGGCAAGGGTTCCATTGCGCTGCCATTAGGTGGGGCGTGTTCTGGGGTCTGGCCTCCTGCTGGTTTATTCTCAGCATCTTCTATCACCACCAGCTCGGCCTTGATTTGCTCTCCTTCGAGCCCCAGCACCTTTTTGGTCTCATTTTCGTCTTCCACATTCTGGTACCCCATGAAGATCATGGTGACGGGTTGTTCTTTGCTAGGCTCTGGGCCATCGCCCCCAAGCTTTGGGCTCTCCACTGGTTTAGCCTGCACCCCTGTGATTTCCTTCCGAGGGGTGACCTTCTGGCTTGGGAGGTTGCTTTGGGCCTCTTTGGCAACCTTCTCAGAGACCTCACTCAGGGTCACTTCATCGGCCTTATGGATGAGCTCATCCACTTCGGATGAGCTGAGCTGGTGGACGCCATTCTCAACAGCCCCATCTTCGGTACGGACTGCATGGACCACTGCAAGAGAAGATAGAGAAGATACACAATGAGGACAACGAGAAGCACGACCAGACTTTCACTGTTGCTTTCAAAAATGACTTACGGGCAGATATCATTGTTTCTTGTGGTGGAACGCAGACCACTGTCGCAGGAGGGAGGGAGAGAGCAGAGACAACATAGCTTGGGGAGCCTTTGATATATGCAAGAAGAGGGTGAAGGTGAATCTCCACCAAGCAATTCACAGAATACAGGTTGTATGCAGGCAATTGATTAATCCGGCAAGATTAATGTCAAGCCCAGAGAACCAAGAACGACACAAGGAGTTAGTTCAGAGTACTTTCCTTATCCTTGTTCACCTGTAGACAGAAATCAATTATCTAGACTAAATCAATTAACCACATAACTATTACCCTGTGAACTGCTAGGGGCAGGCTGCCTTCGCCTTCTTCCTGCATACCAAAAATTCTAAGCTACGTTGTCTCTTTGCTCTCTGGGAACGAGCCCTTCTTTCCCCGCAACTCTGGACTTACATTCTACTACATTTCTACTCCCAAAGTTGCCTTTTAAAAAGGCAACTAGACTCTTTTTTTTTTTACTTGAAGGAAGGAAAATAAGCCAGTTGCCTTTTGAAAAATACCTTTGGGTCAACCATGACTTGAATGACTGAGAATCTCCATAGATACATTTCTACTCCTTAAGAGGTGCTGAAGTGGCATTAGAGATTCAAAAATGCCAAGAATTTGTCCTTTAAAGCAGAATGGATATTTATTTCGGAGGGTTTGATAAATCTTGTGGACTTCTAACAGATCAACAGTGAAGCACTTCAAATACCAACCACACCTACCTGTTCTTTACTCAAGTGTTTTGTTCTCTTTCTGTGTATACTAATATCAGGCCAGTTCCCAAACAATTCGGTGAAAGAACCTTCACTTTTCTTTTGGAGATGAGAATGCGAGAATGGGGTGATATGGGAGGCCAAAAAGGATATATGAAAGTTCTGTCTTCCATTATATTGGTATCTACCTTTCTGGCAGTCTGCAGGCTTTTGTTATTCAATCCAAAGTGAGGAACATCTTAGAGTTGGAGATTCCCACCCCCCCCCCCCCCACAGCCCCATGGATAAGTTCAGAAGAAGAAAAAAGCAAGCATCCACACATTTGGTGGAAAACTTAGAAAAGCCACTTATACCCAGCTGTTATAAATATACTTTTTTTTTTTTGGTGCACAAAAATGGATATTGAATTTGGACAGAAAAAGCAAAAGCAAAAAGTGTAGGAAGTGAGTGGGTCAAAACAATTCTAGGGGTTTTTCAACCATGACTGCCCTTCTTACTCATTCCTTGACCTGCACTTTCATAATAAACAAACAACAATCCCTTGCATTATTCTATTCTCCCACACTGGAATGAGAGATAAGAAAAGTAAGGAACATTTTGAGGAGGGTTTATAGTGTTTTTGGCAGAAAAATGAAAATGTGACTTAAGTTTTTTAAACTGATAAAAGGAAAAAAGGAGGGAAGTGCCCTTTATTGTAACTTACTCCTACGTATGATCACCCAATGCTCTAGAATTGATTCTTTTCTTCCCAGATTGTTTGAACTGTCCACCCTAGCCTATTGCCCCAGAATTACCTAAGGGATTTCCCATCTGAATAGTATCGTATTGTAACCTGTTGTGACCTTGCTTAGTGCTTGAAAATCAACCGATGTTGACAAGGTGCTGCCACCTGCAGAGGCTTAAAAACTTTGGGCTAAAATCATCATCATCTTCATCAACATCACAATCTTCTCAATACAACTGCAAAAATTGTCCATTGGGATTTATATAGAAAATTCAACTTTACTGTTTGCAAAAAAAAAAGGGGGGGGGATTTTTGTGCTCGAAAAAAATTTGCAAAGTGAGACCCAAAGTTTGTGAGGTTTCAATATGCAAACTATTAGGAACCTGATCTCACGGGCATCGCTATCACAGAAAGGAACGCTGCTGAATTTTTGAAAAACTATGGGAGAAAATATCTGAATACAACAATTTATATACTAAGGCTGAAAAATAACAGCGCATTAAACGTTGATTGTGACTTATGACTGTTTTTTCACACTTACAATCTTTGAATCATCCCCATGGTCACGTGATCATAATTCAGATGCTTGGCAACTGACTCATATTTATGACAGTTGGAGTGTCCCGGGGTCATCCCTTTTGCAACCCTACTGACAAGCAAAGTCGAAAGGGAAGCCGGATTCACTTAACAACCAGGTTACTAATTTATCAACTGCAAGTGATTCACTTAACAACGGAGGCAAGAAAGGTTCTAAAATGGGGCAGGACTCACTAAACAAATGCCTGACTTAGCAACAGACATTTTGGGCTCCATTGTAGCTGTAAGTCAAGGACTAACTGTACAGCACCTCATAGCGCTTTACAGCACTCTCTTGGATGGTTTTCAATGTAGATTTGTAGTTTATAAAATATTTGCATATTGCCCCCAATAATCTGGGTCCTCACTGTATCGACCTCAGAAGGATGGAAAGCTGAGTCAGCCTTGAGCTATCAGGATCAAATTTCAGGCTGTGGGTAGAGTAGGTAGTCCTTGACTTATGACCACAATTGAGCTCCAAAATTTATGTGGTTAAGTGAGACATTAATTCAATGAGTTTTGCCCCATTTTACGACCTTTCCTGCCACTGTTGTTAAGTGAATCTCTTCAGTTGATCAGTTAGTAACCCGGTTGTTAAGTGAATCCGGCTTCCCCCTTGACTTTACTTGTCAGAAGGTTGCTGCAGATTGCATGACCTTGGGACACCGCAGCCGTCATAAATGTGAGCCAGTTGCCAAGTGTCTGAATTTTGATCACCTGATCGTGGGGATGCTTCAAAGATCATTAAGTGTGGAAAAAGTGGTCTTAAATCACTTTTTTCACTGTCGTCGTAACTTTGAACCTTCACTAAATGAACTATTATAACTAGAGGACTACCAGGATTGCCCTTGAATTGCTACACCATCAGAACCCCAACACAGTTCCAAACACAACCTCCAACAGCTGCGCTGTGGGAAGGAAGCCAGCAGTGGTGGGACTCATATTTTTTTTTTTTACTACCGGTTCTGTGGGTGTGGCTTGGTTTGGTGGGTGTGGTTTGGTGGCAGGGGAAGGATACTGTAAAATCCCCATTCCCTCCTCACCCCACTAACCTGCTTTCCAGCTCCGTTCTCCTGTGCAGGGCAACTGAAGAAGACCCAGCCAATCAGCTGGGACTCAAGGGGAGGCAAAGAATAGATGGGGGCGGGGCCTGTCAGAGGTGGTATTTGCAAATTCTCCAAACTACTCAAAATTTCCGCTACCGGTTCTCCAGAACTGGTCAGAACCTGCTGAATACCACCTCTGGAAGCCAGGTCTTCTTGAGTCAATACGATGTGCTGCTCAGCACTCCCAGGGAGTCTTGAGTACCAGGGAGCATGAGAGATGTTTGCAGGAGTGCCAGACCCATCCTTGGTCTGTGGACACTCCCTTCCAGTGCATACCTTTCAGCTCGTCCTCGTACACTTTGACTCCCTGAACTGAGTTCTCTTTGGGTAGTCTAGTGGTGCTGGACAGGACTTTGGTCTCCCCTGTGAGTTTGTCCTTCTCCACAGTGATCTCTACAGAGTACATAGCTGGGACATAAACAGGACACAGTGAGCGACAAGAAAAGAACGTTTCTGCCCCTCCGCCCACCGACCTCTCCCTCCCTGAGCTCGGAAACGAAGCATTCGGTACGAGCAGGGAAGGTGGGAGGCACAGGGCAGCTGGGGGACCTGTGGGTAGGCCTGGAGCATTAGAGGCAGAGAGAAGAAGCGATGCACAAGGCAAGCGAAGGCCTTTGAGCTCCAAGGAGCAGCAAACCAAAGAGCCTCTGAGATGTTGCTTTCCAAATTCTTCGCAGAGCCCATCTGTGGCTCTCCTTGATGGTATCTCAGTCAGCATTTCTAAAATGTTGATCTGGGAGTGATGTAAACCAGTGTTTTTCAACCTTGGCAACTTTAAAATGTGTGGACTTCCACTCCCAGAATTCTCTAGCCATGTTCTCAGTAGCTTACAATTGATCCTTTAGCTAAAGATGAGATGTGGGTTTAGCTGAAAGGTTATTTCTCAGAGTTTTTGCTTTTGGAAAAGGCGGACAAGATAGGAAGCGAAAAAAGAAGCAGTTAAGCTTAAATGAAGCCAAGGGAAGATGAATTTAAGAATCAGTCAACATAGAATGGCCCTGCATAAGTGCTAAGGTGTATATGCAGGAGAACAGAGCAAAGAAGAAAAGCAATAGCAATAATACTTAGACTTATATACCACTTTACAGTGCTTTACAGCCCTCTCTAAGCGGTTTACAAAGTCAGCATATTGCCCACAAAAATCTGGGCCCTCATTTTACCCACCTTGGAAGGATGGGAGGCTGAGTCAACCTTGAGCCTGGTGAGGTTTGAACTGCCAAATTGCAGGCAGCTGGCAGTCAGCAGAAGTAGCCTGCAGTACTGCACACTAACCACTGCGCCACCGTAGCTCAAAGAAAGATGATTTGTTTGTGATGGAGTAATAAGTATGAGTAATAAGCAATCTTTTTTTTTAAAAAAAAAAAGACTTCCTTTCAGCTAAAGTCAAATTTGGTGACTTCCTGGACATTTCCTCTGCAATCACCTTATAAGGGAGATGGACAGCATAAACATTTAATTAATTAATAAAATTAACATAAAGAAATTTTATCATTTCTTTCTTCCAGGATGTTTTTTTTTCCGGATTTCTCGGTTCAAACAACAGCCCTGGATTTTCCTAAGGATCTTCTATTCAAGAACCTGGTTTAGCTTTTTGAGATTGGCCAAATTTTGGCATTTTAAGGCTAAGATTAGGCACAGCAAATTTCCTAAGCAAGGAACAACAATAAGTAAAAGCAAAACCAAAAGGAAAGGATGCTGAACTGGGCATCAAAGCAGACAGGAATTCGGATTAAAGCCAGGTTAACTTCTTTGTCAGTGGGAGAGAAAGACATGATTGAAAGTTGGAATGGAAAGTTGGGAGGCATGGCAAAGCAGATGTGCAGAGTAGGAGGCTGAACCAGCCAGGATAGATAAGACTGCCTTGTCACTCATCCTTCAGCAAACCTGCAGCCACCATTTGAATATAATACCAGCCCAAAGTTCATTTGCTTATTCTGACAAAGATAATATACTTTGTCACTGTTCGCAGGCAGAAAAAGAAATAAATGACCGTGTTTGCAGGCTGTCCATGATCTCAGGTCAGGAAGGAACATGAAATAGCTGTGAAAATATTTGGCAACAGGTCTGCATACTTTCAGCAAAGGAGTTCTGAAGCAGGACAGTGAAATGTCAAAAACACAGCATGATGTTGTGTGTGCTCAGCTGAGATGCAACTCCTACCTTGGCTTGTTAATTACTTAGAAACAAAAATGCAAAGCATCAAGTAGCGAATGGGATTTAGATTAAACAATGAATTGAATTTTAGGAAGCATTTCCCTCCAAAGTGCTAAATTATTCTGTCTGGTGCCCTTAGATGTGTTGGATTGCAAAGTCTATATTTTCCAGCCAAAGTACCACAGTGGCTAGCTAGGATGGGAGATGCAGTTCTACATGTGTGCAGCCTGCCTGATTAAGGAAAAGTGTCACCGAATTTGGGCTCATGCCAGTTGACAATTGTCCTTGAAAGCACATAAAATTTGGACATAGGTGGGCCAGAACGTTTTTAAAAACAAGCTGCTTTCTCGGCATATTTTTACAGTTTTAATTCAGGATGGCTCAGAGTTTTCCAGTTCCATCAGTCTTGCTTGTTGAAAAGCATGTTTAAATGCACTATAATTTCCAAACATAAATGTAAATGCAATATGTACTTTATCTCAAACCACACATTTCTAAATGCGGTTTCTCCTAAAACTGTGATATAGTATGAACTTTTGCAGAGTAAGGGACTAACTACACTAAATGGTCATAAAATAATTTTCTGGGGGAAAGAGCTAGGACTGTGTAGCCTAGTGATTAGGTGGACTGGCAGCAGGGAGACCCAGATGCTATCTCTCCTCAATTCAGAAGCTTATGAGGGACTTTGAACCAGTCATCACAGCCCACCTCTACAGGGACGTTGTGCAGGGGTTCCCCAAACTTGGCAACTTTAAGACTTGTGGACTTCAACTCCCAGAATTCTCCAGCCGGCTTAGCCGGCTGGAGAATTGTGAGAGTTGAAGTCCACAAGTCTTGAAGTTGCCAAGTTTGGAGACCTCTGTGTTAGGGAAAAATGGGATGAGAGAACACTATACACTTTGACTTGAATTCCTTAGGAAAAACAAGATATAGATGTAACAGAGTAATAAATAAATGCATGTTAGATTTGTCTGGAATTGTGGGAAAGGTGGACTTCTGAGGCTGCAGCTATCTCCCTGCCTGTTCTTATTGATTAAAATGTCCTATTAGAGCTGGACACCCAACAGAGCAGAAAGGAGACAAATTCATCACCACGATCGAAGCTGCCTTTGAGCCCCAAGCACAAAACAGATCAAACTGTAAAGCTCACTCAAGAGGTTTTCCAGTTTAGGATAGCTGTGATGCAGCTAATGGGTAACACACCATTAGTTAAAACAACATTTATCAAGGGCAGATCCAAGGCAACTCTGTGGTGACTGGGTTGGTTTTTTCCCCTCACCCTCCTGGCCATTCTTCCTTTGACCTTGTAGAAATGGAGGACGTGTCATTTCAGGCTGTATCAAGGCAAAAATCCAGGCCAGCGAAGTGCAAAAAGGCACACCAAATCTGGCCTTTTAAATGCATTTGGAATAGCTTTTCAGGAGGTGAAGTTGTAAACAGATGATAAAGCATGACCTTAGTCCTACGCTTTAGGCATAGGACTTACGCATCTTATTAAATTCATAGTGTCTATCTCATTATCAAACACCTGTGGAGTAGGGCAGGGGTCCCCAACCACCGGTCCCCGGACCGGTACCGGTCCGTGGATCATTTTTTACCGGGCCGCAAAGCTTGGGCGCCGCCATCTTGTTTCGACAGCGCTTCCGGGTTTTTGGTTGCTTCCGGGTTTTTGGTTGGAAAGTGCTTCCGGGTTTTCAGTTGGAAAGCGGCGTTTGGGTGCTCGCGCCTTAGTTTTGTCAAAGGGGGGGGCTTCAAACGAAGAGCCGTCCCGATGGCGGTGGAGTCTCACGTTACTCAGGTACCGGTCCGTGGAAGAATAAATAATCGTGAAACCGGTTCCTTGTTCGAAAAAGGTTGGGGGCCACTGGAGTAGGGTACAGCAGGATAGGATAGTACACAGCCCAGAATCACTACTGTGAGATGGACAGCTGTATCAATAAAATGAAAATGCAATCTTGACTTTGAGATTTGCTGATTAGATTATTACTTTGGTGTTATAGAAATAGCTAGTATTTACTGAGTGCTGCATGTTAAAGTAAAACATTTTTCATTCTGCTGAAAAAAAAGGTGGAAATCAATGCCTTTGTCCTACACTTCTCCTTTCCCCCTTTTCTCTTTGCCATTTCCCTATTATCTTTATTTTCATGTATATTTTAGATTATGAGAATCCTAATTTAAAAATAATTTAAAAAGAGGTGGGGGTAGCTGCTTCAGCCCCATCTCAGCCTCAGATGGAAGAAGGCTTAAATAAACTGGGATCGTCTCTCTCTACAAATCTGGCCCAAAAATCATTCAGTTGGACCTAGGGGACAGAAATTGATTGTCGGAAGATTTGGAAACCAACAACTTTAAAGAACTTTATGGAAACTCTTTAGCCGTTCTGGCATTAAAATCCCTTTAAACAAGCATCAAACTTTGATCCTTTTGCCCTGATGCACTTCAACAACCATTTGGTCAGTCTTGCAGTCAGGTGTCTCCTAGCAACGGTATCAGCCAATCACCTATTGGTAATTTTAGGCTGATGCAGGTACCTTTCCCTCCCTTGGGGATCACAGCATGGCTCTCCAAGACTGGTTCTGTTTTCAGAGTCTGAGTCTTTTAACCGGGCCTCTCCCCCAGTACCCACCAGATCTTTGAATTGATTCCTGACTCAGAGGCCTGGATCAACCTGAACTGACTAGAGGTGGTTGGGGGTCCATGTATGAAGTAGAAAGAAAACCCACACTCTCTTTGCTGCCTTAAAATTCAGCTCACCCTATGCCTGACAATTTGGGCTGTTCTAGGCTGCTTTTGAACACAGGTTTAGTGCAGTTCTAGAAGAGCACTTCTGAAAATCTGTGTGCAGAAGGAGCCTAATGGTCAGCTTTAGTTTGGTGCAAGTGTTTTACACAATTCCTTTTAGCAGGGACCTGTTGTTCTAAACTTCTGTCAAAACTTTTAACCTCCCACCCCAATATATATTAAGGAGAATGATGGGTATTTGCCTCCCCACTAGCTGGTGATCTTTGGGAGGCTGGCAGAGAAAAAAAAAGGGAAATCCACCAATCCCTGTTCTTAATGTGAGTTGTAGACTGTAAATAAGGAGAGACCATTTGCCAGAATCAAGAGTGCAAGGATAGGAATTGTTACCATGGCAGCAACTTTTACGCCATTAGTTTTCTGGTAGCTCAATATGATGGTATATGGGAAAGATCTTGGGAGACTGGGCAAGGGAACACTGCCAAGGGAACAGTTAGACAAGAGAAAGTGTAGCTCACAACTGGACAGTGGGTAGGGGAAGAGGCTCAAAAGAAATCCTTGTTGTGCTGAAGATTTGGTAAGGGAGAAGACTGTATTTTTAGACTTGCAAGATTCTGTCCATGTTAACTTTACAATAAAACAGAATTAGCTCATCTGGTTGTGATTCCTATCTGGTTTGTCCTGCAGGATCAAGACTCAAGGACTCTTTGCACTTTGTGAGGTCAATACTCAAGGATTCTTTGGACTTCATGGCCACATCCCCATGAAGGTGCTGCTAGCAAGCTATTATATTTAATGACTGCAGATAGATTCACTTACCATTCCAAAAACATCTTTAATGAAAAAAGGCAAATCAGGCCCTGATAAGGAAAATCTGCCTGACAATAAAACTTATAGCACACAACAGTGGAAGTCCATCTATGGATCTCTCCATCTCTGGAATTATTGGGATTTCCAATTTTGGAAGGGGCTGGAGAGTCACCAGACATGGATGATTTAACTGATATTCCTGCATATTGTGAAAGGTTGGATGAAGGTGTTCCTTCAAGAGGAATGAGGAACAGGTTCCATGTGCCTCGTGAACTTCTGTGATTTTGTGATAGAACTTGTCCCCATCTGCAGCATGAGGACATGGGAAAGAGGTGAGACATCCCTGGAGGGCCAAAAAGAAGTACTGGTACATCCATTTGGACAATGCTGCTTGAATGTCTGAATGTTCATCTACATGAAAAATCCATCTCTTCTGGGATAAATTTTTCATACCAAAGTAGGATATTATATTGATTATTTACATTTAAGGAACTCCTTCTTTAAATGATTAGGTTTACAAATATTATTAAATATATTATATTTATAATTTGTAAGATATATATTATGGGATGTATTGGTTCTGCCCTGGTCAGTTCCATTTTGACTGTTGCATTCAGATATGGTACCAGATTACAGAAAGGACAACTATCTCTGTCTGTCTATCTATCTATCATCTATCTATCTATCTATCTATCTATCTATCTATCTATCTATCTATCTATCTATCATTACAGACAGAGATAGATAGACAGAGGCAAGCATCAAGCAACGTAATGTAGCAAGGATGAGACATCTCCTCTGGCTTTGCAAAGGAACAAACTACCAATGCCTTGAGACAGAGTTTCCTCTATTACGTTCTTTCTTGGCGAAAGCAGGCAAAGCAGCATGCAGTTAGGGCCAGCCCAGAGTGGCCGGGGTGTGCATGGGAAGTGAGACCCGAAGAAGTTCCCACGTCTGAGCCAAGACATCAGGACTGAACCTACCTGCTTTCATCAAGCCGCTGCCCTTGCCTTCCACCACTTTTATGGGACTGTTGGAGACTTTGTTGTCTGCTTCAGGAAGGGGGGAAAAAAGGAAAAACTTGAAAGGTCAAACACAATCGCCTTCCCCAGATCTCTTTCTGACTCGGCATCCTCTCCTATCCACCTTCCCCCCACCTCCAATAAAAGTTTATTTCTGTCATTTATGTCCCACCTCCTCCATGGAGAGAACATTAACGGGCATAATTGCTCCTTCTCCCTCATGTTATCCTCCCAAAGATCCTGAAGTTTAGATTTTTCTGAGAAATCGGGTGGGAAGGAGGAGGTTGTAATGCCCATTTCATCATTTTGGCATCCTTAACAAATCAAGAATGGGCAACTATGAAGATGGCCCAGAATCACTTTTCAGGGAGATGGTGACCTATAAATTTAATTAATAAATAAACAATAAATCAAATAAATGATGTGTGCGAGGGTCCATTCTTTGCACTAAGCCAGAGGACTCCAAACTTGGCAATTTTAAGACTTGTAGACTTCAACTCCCAGAATTAGCTGGTTGGGGAATTCTGGGAGTTAAAATCCACCAGTCTTAAAAGTTCCCAAGTTTGGAAACCCCTGCACTAAGCCATGGCTCATTCAATTATTGTTTATCAACTAAGCCACAATTAGTTGGGTTTGCGCATTATGCAAACCATAAACCAATGTTTTATAAAGACTGAGATCACACAGCAGGCTAAAGCCCTGGCTTTTTGCTCAGGCATTTGGTGAAGGTGATTGAAATCCCCTTTGGGTAAATTTCTTTCATTTCTGTTCCTGCCTTGTTTTGTTCTTTTTGCCACCTTTTATTCTTTTCTGTTACTCTATTTTTTTTCCATTGTTTTTCCTTTTTTTTTTTACTGTCAACTGCCCAGTTATTGTAGTCAGGAGTTATATAACTTTAATCAATCAACACATAAACAAAACAAACATATAACTTTAATTACTTAATAAATAAACAAAACATTAAATAACCCTGAAACTCTTAAAGTTTTGCCCCAATCAAAAGTGTCATTCTGTGGTTTATTGCTTTTGCCAGTGTCCCCATTCCAGAATCACAATCAAATGCAACTAAGATGGGTGGGTAGTTACAGGTAGTCCTCGACTTACAACAGTTCATTTAGTGGCGGTTCAAAGTTCCGACGACCTTGAAAAATGTAACTTATGACTCATATTCATGACAGCTGCAGTGTCTCCTTTTGCCACCTTCTTGACAAGCAACATCAATGGGAAAGCCAGATTCACGTAACTATCCTGTCACTAATTTAACCATTGCCATGATTCACTTAACAACTGTGGCAAGGTAGGTCGTAAAATGGGGCAAAATTCACTTAACAAATGTCTCACTTAATAACAGAAATGTGGGGCTCAATTGTGGTCGTAAGTCAAGGACTACCTGTGTTTCTCTGCTCTTTGCATTGGCAAAAGCTTCAATGTTTCTTATCATTCGAAGCTTTGGCTTCTAGAAAAATTCTAAATCAATGCTCCTCCACCTCAGTGACTTTAAGACTTCAGTTCCCAGAATTCTCCCAGCCCACCTGTGATCAAAATGGTGGTAAAATCAAGTTCGGTCACGTGGTGCCTTGAGTTATGACCTCAATGACTTACAACCAAAATTCCAAGCTCCACTGTGATCGTAAGTGGAGGCCTATCTGTACACCAACCCAATTGCCTGGAATCATGTTACATGCCAAACTACAAACTACTCAACCATACCATAACCTAACATATTACGGTATATAAACAACAATTCACCAGCAGGTCATTTAATTCGAGAAGGGCAATCATAGTCAAATACCCTCCATAAAAGGGGGGAAGGGATTGGGGGCAGCATTTTAAAATTAGAAACCATTTGTTTAGACTGCTGCAACATGCCCTATCTGGAGCTGCTTTTGGAAAGGACCTGGAACCTGCAGTGCTGCAAAATGCAGGAATTATTGTTTGGTTTGGCCTGTATGAATTGCATATGAAATGTTTGGGGAATGATGATGATGAGAATGATGGTGATGATTATTTGAATTATGTTTTGTGGTTTTAATCTCCTATGCACTGGCCAGAGTCACTGTCATGTCATAGGTGGCCATATAAAATTGTTCGGATTAATAAGTTATTGCCTTGTCGGTGCAGCATGGATTCAGTGTGGAACCAGAAGGCTTTCAGGCCCAGTTCAAAGTCCAGCTCATTACTTTTAAAGCCATTTATTTATTTAGCCAGGTTCTAAACAAATCTGGATGGCTCTGGGCAATGCCAAACAAACAAATTAAAAACACAATATTAAATCACTCAATGCAGAACATGTCCAAAAGCTTATCCAACAAGGGGTCCCACCGCATCCTACCTCCAAGGCCTGAGAGAACAGCCTTTTCTTCAAAACCCTCCAGAATGCCACTGAAGTGGGAGCCACATAGATCTCAGAAGAGATCTTGTTCAGGAGAGAAGATGCCGTGCTATATAGATCAGGGGTCCCCAACCACCGGTCCGCGGACCGTACGGTCCGCGGAACAAGTCCTACCAGGCCGCTGGTTGCTGGGCGCCGCATTCTTTTTTGATGAAAAAGTGCTTCGGTGAGCTTTTCCAGGTAGAAAGCCATTTCTACCCAGAAAAGCTCACCGAGCGCTGGCGCCATCTTTTTCATCAAAAAGATGGCGGCGCCCAGCTGATGCCTGTACCGGGCGCGACGCCCAGCTGATGCCGGTACCGGGCGCGGCATAAAAAAGGTTGGGGATCACTGATATAGATTATAGAATGCACAGTCGGGGTGGGCTTCAAAAATTTTAGCAACGGGTTCAGAGGTGGTATTCAGCAGGTTCTGACCAGTTCTGGAGCGGAATTTTTTTAGTAGTTTGGAAAACTGGCAAATACCACCTCTGTCTGGAGATTTTACAGTATCCTTCCCCTGCCAGGCCTGCCAGGCCCGCCAGGCCACGCTCACAGAACCAGTAGTAAAAAAATTTGAATCCCACCACTGATGATGATGGTAATGATGAAGATGATGATGATGGGTTAATTTTAAAAGGAGTGAACTTCTGATTGGTTCCTGCACAATTATTTTGTGCAGGACTATTATCTCGGACTATTAATAATAACTCTTATCTTGTACGCAATTGACAAAAATAAATAAATAAAAAATAAAATAAAACAATTTCTTGTGTAGGCAAGAAAAGGCAGCTCTTATATAGGAGCAGCTTCTATGTGGGGCAGTGGGCTCAAAAAAGTGAAATATCATAATCACACAATTGAAGCACTGTCCCCAGGGGTGGGATTCTACTGGTTCGCACCTATTCGCTAGAACCGGTTGTTAACATTCTAAGCAGTTCAGAAAACCGGTTGTTAGAAGAAATTACTGGCCTAATCCTGTAAGGAAGGCAGGAAGGAAACATTCTGGTGTTGCTTACGGAAACTGCCTCTCCGTTAACCCTTATTACATTCTTGGCAGGACAAGACTTCCTGTCTCAGGAACTTCTCTGGGGTTTTGTTCCCCTCCTGTGCTGGTACTTTGCTTGTGTGGAGTGACCATTCAAAGTTACAATGGCACTGAAAAAAGTGACTTAAGACCATTTTTCACACTTACGACTGTTGCAGCATCTCCACAGTCATGAGAGGCCAGGTGAGGAGATGTGTGCCTCGATGTGAGTGATGTTGAGTTGGCCACACCCAGCCAGTCACATGACCACCAAGCCATGCCCACCAACTAAGCCACGGCCACAGAACCAGTTGTTAAAAAAATTGAATCCCACCCCTGACTGTCCCTATGTTATGTATATCATGCCTGCCCCCTGCAGATAATCCTGAACTGCTAATTACTATTTCTCAAATCCAACTTCAAGACTTTTTTTTCTTTAAAAAAGGCAGCAGGTGCGATCTGTGTTGGCACCTACCTTTGGCTGAGCCTAGAGAAGTCTGTGGGAAGAAGAGACATAGGTAGGTTACCAAAATAGAACAAGAAAAAGAGATATTTCTTTGCACATTTATCTTGGCTCTGCGTCAAAGCTGCATGCGTGGCATTCTGGATACAGGCAAAAGCTTTTAAAGGCTTCCCTATTACACAGCCTCAGCTGCCTTCAGTTTTAATAAAACCTTTCAGAAACATGAGAACCGAGTCAGTTCTCACTGGATGGCATTGCATGATGGGTTAAGCAAATCCGGTATCCATGATCCAAACCAGAAGGAGAAGTTGGAGTCTAGCTTTAGTTAACATCGGAGTCTGGTTTGCATCTAGCAATCAGATTTGCCCGCTAAGCTCTCTTCAGTGAACTACTATATGGACATGGTAGGGAGGGTCTTTGGTTCCATCCTCACAACAACCCTGTGTGGAGACCGCATTGAGAGAAAGAAGCAGGTTCTAACCTTCGGCGTGTGGGGTAGCTTCTCTTCCTTGACCACCACTCTGGTTGTTTCCTCAGCCATGTTCTCTTTGGTGGAAGATGCCGAGATGCCATTTTCCAGTTGTTCCAATTCTTTCTCCAACCTAGACCAGGAAGGGACATGAATTATTGAACATTGTTTACAGCCTGCAGAACTGGAATACTAATTCCAGAAGAAGATATCCTGTTTTGCCACATAGATGTGTGCATCGTGTGATATAATTTTCTTTCTTCGGGATTAAAAAACTGACTTGCCTGACCCTCCTAAATAAACAATCATTTCTCAAATTTAATTCAACATACTATATTGTAACCCAGGGGTGTCAATCTCGCCATGTCACGTTACTGTCATGTGACATTTCATGATGTTTTTCCATTTGCGGGGCTGGGATGGGCGTGGCCTATGTGTGGCGCATCCAGTCCACGGGCCACCAGTTTGACACCCCTGTTGTAAGCTAAGTTGCAGTTCTTTTTCAGCTACACCATTTAGCTCTAATAATCCAACTTCTCCCCTGAGTGCTACATTTGCCACCTAAATTGTATTCTTCCTGTTTCCAGTATGTTCTACTAAGTCTGCAGAAATAAGGAATTAAATCAGAGGTCTCAGGCAAATAATAATTTGATAGCCTGGCCCTTGCCTAAATTCTTCCATTCCTGCTCCAACTTCACTGATTTTTTGAGTTTTTTAATTCATGAGTAGTGACCACCAGCACAGATGCTTATTCTTTGTGGGACCCATCATATAGAGTTTCCTCAACAGCAAAAATAATCAGGCCAAATCAATGGATTTAAGAAAACAAGGTTTGTCTGCCCATATCAGCTGGATTACATCTTCCTTAGCCAGTATAACTATTGGGTGAAACTCAAGGGAGTTGTCATTTTGGGAAGAAGGCTGATCTAGACTGTTGCTATGCTACATGTGATTACATTCTACTTTAAGATTGGAGGGCTTTTCACTTTAGTATGTTTTAGTTTGTTTATTTTGCCTGTTTTCTAGGATTGACTTCCTACTTGGTTTTATATGTAATGCTAATACATCCCTAAGGACCACACTGGCAAAACTGAAGCACAATAAAATAAATAAGATGAGAAATGCAAAATTCATTAATGTCACTTTTCATCTCAGTCTCCTGCCAAAGAGAGCAATTGGGATGCCAGAAATCCTGTTTTTCATCTTTTGCAACAACTTAGTGATGTAGTTTGGGTTGTTAAATCTTCTCAGCAAGTTTTGCAGATAAGCAGATGTTTAATCTCAGATATTATCAGTCTTTTAAGTCCAACATGCTAATCTACGTACATGATTAGAACAAGTGATATGCCTGTTTGAATGAAAACTTCCAAAACTTCCAATGGGCATTGAATAGATATCAGCATTTGCAGTAAGAGAAGCTCTCTAAAGTAGACTTGGGCAAAATCTACACTGATGGAAGTTGTTGTTAAAATGCAATCTCTTAGCCAGTGGGCACATGCTAAATTGTGTAGCACAATATCAAGTATTTATAAAGTGAGTATGAGTGCCAGTTAGTAACTCTGGACAGACCACCTATCATTGCTAATTGCACTGCAATTGTAGGCTTTCATGTATCTGATTGTTTAGCTCATTTTTTCCCCTGAAAATATGCAAAGGTTAAGTCACTTTTTGTTTCTGTCCATTTCACACAGGCTATTTTTAAAAAGAACTCTATGTGTGCCAGCTAACTTTTGGGGGCATCAAGAGATTAAATGTACCCTGTCTTTCCTGTCACACACTTGATGCTTCAGCCAATCTCTACTCAATTTCACAACTCAGCATTATCAATCCCAAAGGTGCTTTTTCAAGAGGCAACCTGTTGAAAAAGCACTTTTGGGACAACCATGACCTGGATGACTGAGAATCTCCATGGACATTCAGTTTTATAAGAAAACCCAGTTTGGTGGGTTTCCATCTCAGCTGGTGAGCTTGGCCATCTAAAAATATTCCCAAAAATCTAAGCAGTGTTGATTCTGGACTTCCTGGGATCTTGGCCAGACTGAGAAATTATCATTCATCTCAGAATATGGCAGTGGAAAATAGCTACTTCAAAGAAAACTCAACATATTCAGGAAGTCACCAAAAGTTGAGCTCAACTTGAGGAAACATTTTTAGCCAATTTCACATTGCATTTTTTAAAAAGTTTTTCCTGCTTACATAAGTAGCATGCATCATGTCTTAACGAGCATAATTGATTGCAACACAATTTTGAAAAACATTGTACTTGGCAGCACAGAGGCAATAGTTGCTTAAAAGACCATTAAATAAAACCAGCCATGGATTTTACAAGAAAAATAATGCTGGGATAACAGGTTGAAGGGGTGATACAGATAATCTAGGATTTATGACCACAGTTGAGCCCAAAAGTTCTGTTGCTAAGCAAGACAGTTGTTAAGTTAATTTTGCCCCATTTTACGACCTTGTTTGCCACAATTGTTAAGTGAATCACAGCAGTTGTTAGGCTAGTAACACAGTTGCTAAATAAAGTCCATACATCTTAAAGGTTGCCAAGTTTGAGAAACTGCTCTAATGGATCTGAGCGTGGAGAATGTACGAAGGAGAGTGGAGAAGAAGGGGCAGTGGGCTAGGCACTGTTACTGCAAATTAACACCCACCTAATGGCAGGAAGCAAGAATTGGCTCGACTTATGCAACCCCTCCCTGTTTCTCCTGCGTGTTATTTGGATGCCAAGAATCCTCACCATTCTCCCCTTTCTTTGGCCTTCCAAATTCGGAGGTTAGGATGCAGCCAAAAGAAGACAACAAGGGCGGGAGGCAGAGAAGGTTATTGTAATTGAAAGAAGAATTTGACAGCACAACTATTTTACAGAAGGGAAATTGGTTGCGTCTTACTGAATAAACTGAGAATGGGAAGGAGCAGAGTAGTAAACCACGGGGAAGCTGCCATGGTCATAAGTATGAAAAACGGTCCTAAGACACTTTTTTCAGTGCTGTTGTAACTTCAGTCACTAAACAGATGGTTGTAAATCGAGAACAACCTGTAGGATATACTACTAGGACAGTGGTAACAAACCCTTTTGGGCTCCTGTGCAAAAAATTGTGTGCGCGCTTGTATGCCTGCGTGTGTAATCCCCACCCAAGCACCCACCCCCGCTGCCCCCTTACCTGCACTGTGCCTCACAGCTGATTTTCGGCCTGTTTAAGGCCTTTTTCGGCCTCCCAAAGGCTTGAGGAAGGCTTCTGCAGACTTCGCAGGCCGAAAACTAGCCCTGTTTCATCACTGCCAGTATTTTCGGAAAAAACAGGAAGTGACAAAACGGGGCTAGTTTTCGGCCTGCAAAGCCTGCAGAAACCTTCCTCAAGCTTTTGGGAGGCCGAAAAAGGCCTGAAACCAGCCAAAAATCAGCTGTGAAGTACACTCATGCCCAGTGAGGTAAGTTTGCCCGCAGCTCGCGTGCCAGCACAAATGGGTCTGCGTGCCACCTTTGGCACATGTACCATAGGTTCGCCATCACGGTACTAGGATATATATTTGGTGGGATATACTGTGTAATACAGGTTGTCCTCAACTTACGACCATAATTGTGCCCAAAATTCCTATCGCTAAGTGAGACATTTGTTAAGTGAGTTTTGCCCCATTTTACAACTCCTCTCGCCGTATTTGTTAAGTGAATCGCTGCAGTTGTTAAATTAGTAACATGGATGTTAAGTGAATCTGGTTTTCCCATTGACTTTGCTTGTCAGTAGGTCGCAAAAGGGGGACCACCTGACTCTGGGACACTGCAACCATCATAAAGTCAGTTGTCAGGCATCCGAATGTAAATCACGTGACATGGGGATAGTGCAACAGTCATAAGTGTGAAAAAATTGTCATAATAGGTCACTTTTTTCTGTGCCATTGTAACTTTGGACAGTCACTAAGCGAACTGCTGTAAGTCAAGGACTACCGGTAATTATGTATAATAATATCTATACAGGAATATATTAAAGTATTCTGATTAGTTTTGTCTGGTGGCCTCTCAACTTTTTCTAAGTGACTATGGAGATTCTCAGTCGTCCAGGCACGATTGTCCCAAAGGTGCTTTTTCAATTGACTTTCTTTGTTTTTCCTTGAAGTCCTTTTGCTTCTCATCTTGGTGATTCGCTTCCCTCCAAACCGTCCCCAGCCCCATTCCAGTCTCCTCCACCCCACCCTGTCCTGGCTATGCACTACCGTCCTAGTGAAACAGTAGGAAACAGCTGAGCAATTAGGGATGGAGGCCATGGAAGGAGTGGGCCCAGGAGAGGGAGCAGGATATGAGAAGAGAAGACTGGTGGGCTAGACAGGAAAATATCATGGGCCACTAACAGCCTTCCAGGCGGAGACTCCCTTTCCGATCTTGCCAAAGTTACTGTTCCAGCCAGATTTAGACTTATGGCTCATCTCATTGGATCAACGCAGAGGTGGAATTCAGCAGGTTCTGACCAGTTCTGGAGAACCAGTAGTGGAAATTTTGAGTAGAACCGGCAAATACCACCAGAGCTGGAAAGCAGGTTAGTGGGGTGGGGAGGGAAAGGGGATTTTGCAGTATCTGCCACACCCACAAAGCCACACCCACCGAGCCCTGCTCACAGAACCAGTGGTAAAAATTTTTGAATCCTACCACTAGATCAACATGCTGTCCAGTTAAATGCACAGCATAGAAGCGCTGTGGAGTTGGAAGGGGAACACAAAGATCATCCAGTCTAATCCTCTAGAGCAAGGCTATCAAACTCGCAGCCCATGAGCCAGATGCGTCATGAGCTGGCCACACCCATGCCCTATTTAGCAAAGGGGGAAAAAGTCACGATAAGTCACGTGACAACGCCATGATGGCGCGAGTTTGACACTAGATCACTTCCATCACTTGGAAAGGTTTTTAGAAACTTTCCCTGTTAAGGTTCCACCTTAATATGTACCAATTTCTCTCAACCTGCCATCCTCAAGGTGTGTAGTAACTGCTGGCTATCTTCAGCTAAACTTACATCTTTTGGGAAGCGTAGCCCAAATTCATGGTTTGGAGAAGGCTGCCATTACCTCTGGATGTTCTCTTCCAGTTCCTTGGCCTTCAAGTTGTCCTCCTCCATCAGCTTCTTTGTGGCTTCACCCTCTTCAGCTGTGGATGATGGAGCTCCCTCCAGCAGCCATCTCTCTCGCAGAGCCTTTGACTTGAAGACAACAGAAAGAAAAAAGGAGAAGGGATTCCTTATTATGGAGTCCTTGGTGCTCACTGACCTTGAGGCTGTGAAGAGCACCAAGGACTCTGCAACCCAAAGCTACATTAAACAGGTAGTCCTTGACCTACAACAGCTCATTTAGTAACCATTCAAAGTTACAATGGCATTGAAAAAAGTGACTTACGACTGTTTTTCACACTTACAACCGTTGCGATATCCCCATGGTTACGTGATCAACATTCAGAAGCTTGGCAACTGAGTCGTCTTGGGGGGAGAGGTGTCATGTGACCTTTTGGGGATCATTTTGTGACCTTCTGACAAGCAAAGTCAATGGGGAAGCCAGATTCACTTAACAACCATGTTACTAACTTAACAATTGTAGTGATTCACTTAATAAGTCTGGCACGAAAAGCCGTAAAATGGGGGCAAAATTCACTTAACAAGTGTCTCACTTAGCAACAGAAATTTTGGGCTCAATTGTGGTCGTAAGCTGAGGAATGCCTGTATTCTCTTCTATTAGATTCCTTATATGGCCCCCCTCCCCCAGTGTTGTTCTGTTGCATAACCTGATAGCTGTGGTGGCTCACAGGCTTAATCAGGACAGAGAAAGACCTAGCAATGCCTTTGCACAATAGGCTAAACTCAGCTAATATTAATCTTTTGTGGGAGGTTGTGCAGCTCAGCGTAATGCAAACTCTGTCCTTTGCCTGGGGTGTAGGATAAAATGGCCTGTATGAACCCTAGAACCCTAGGTTCAGTTATTTATTTATCAAAAAATGTATTAATGAAATTTATACAGCTGTCCATCTCCCCCCTCCCCCTCAGGACACTCTGGGCAATGCACAACAGTAAATGAAGCAACCGATAAAAACAGATAAAATTCTAACAAGCCACAATAATAAATATTTATGATGAATTAATCATGTGACCAGAAGAAACGTGAAGGCAATAGCAATTAATAGCCTTTTCTGATTTATATTTTAGAAATTTACAGTAACTTTTACATTTTGCCTTTTAAGCATGCAGGAATAATCTTTTTGCTAGATTTCATTATACGACCCAGTTGAGGAAAGAACATCCTGGAAAATATCTACGCTGTTACTAAAAGTCAGTAACAACCTGATGGTACCGAATCACTTGAATTTCCTCCACTTTTCCTCAGCTGGTTGCCGAGGACACCCATTATTCCATTTGGGTAATGGATTCATATGCATTTATGATTGTGTGGCTCACAGCACACTTTTCCTTCATCCAAAATTCTCTACCAGGCTAAAAAGTGGGAAACTGTGAGTTCTAGTCCCGCTGTAGCCATGGAAACCAGCTGGGTGATTTTGGGCCAATCACCAGAAGACTGAGAGTTCTAGTCCCAACTTAGTCACGAAAGCCAGCTGGGGGACATCAGTCCAGTCATGCATTCTCAGCCCAAATCACCTCAAAGGGCTGGTATTGTGGGGCAAATAGAAGGAGGATACAAATAAAAAATAAATAAAAAATGAATTTCTTTTTTCGAAAGAGCAAATTAGGAGCTTGGAAACCCCTCAAATACCTTTAAGTGCTGTAACTGGCGCCTGTCATCTTCTAATTGTCGCCGTTTGTTTTCAATCTCCGTTTGGCGTTTTCTCTTTTCCTGCAGTCCCAGAGAGAAGAGGGCAAGAAGGGGAAAGGGGGAGCGAGAATTAAACTTTTGGGTCCCCAAGAGAAAAACCAATGTTAGGTGTTAAAGAAGCTGCACAGATCCTTAAGCTCGTTTCCCCTACAATTTTCCTTTGATTGACAGTTTTGGGAATGGTGGTCAAAAGAAGGGGAAAATGTCCTTTGGGCGAGATTTAAGAATATTTGGTCCTTATTTTAAGTGATGATTTAATTAAGCAATGACCTTACACCAATTTTCTTAGATGCCTTGATATAGAAGAGATCCACTAAAATTAAATTGTCCTGACCAATAATGCCTATTTCTGGCAGCTTCTTTAAACAACTAGCCAAGTTGTTTAGCCAAACAACTAAATGTCAAATCAAGCAATGATACCACCTGTTATATCTAGAAAACAAGTAAATCCATCTTGTGCTTCAGTGCATTTCAGTGCTGTTCATTGAAGCGTCTTCTGTCCTCTGGTAGAAGGCAGTAGTTTTAAAAAAAGAAACTGTTTTCCTCCAGAACACCCTAGAAAAAGTCTTTAATTTAAAAAGGACAGGAAAGAAAGGTTTCCAGAACTTAGAATCATAGAAGGGACCTCAGAGGTCTTCTAGTCCAACCCCTTCCAAGGCAGGAGAACTTATTCCATCCTGGACAAATGGCGTTCCAATCTTAAAGTTGTCCAATGATGGAGCACCCAAGTTTCTTAGAGGTAAGATTGTTTATAAGCGGCCCAGAGTCACCTCTAAGTGAAGAGTACCATGCAAGTATAACAAACAAACAAAGTTTGTTGGTTAATTGGTTAATTGTTCTTATTATCAGGAAATGTCAACTTAATTCCAGATTGGATCTCTCTTTGATAAGCTTCCATCCTTTACTTCTTGTCCTGCCCTCAGGAGCTTTGGCAAATAAGTTGATCTCCTCTTCCCTGTGACAGGCCCTCAAGTTCTGGAAGATGGCGGTCATGTCACCCCTAAAGTTTCTCTTTTTTAGGCTAACCAATTTTAGTCCCCTCAACTGTTCACCATTATGGTTTAGCTTACAGTCCCTTTATCATCTTTGTTGCTCTTCTCTGCACTCTTTCTAGGGCCTATTTTGTATCTTGGTGACCAAAATTGGACGCAGTATTCCGAGGGTGGCCTTAAGCTTCCAGATAATTCTATGCCAAGTTGATGGGATAACAAGCCTGTTGGGATTACTCACCAGAAGCAGTTAAAACACACTTAGTGTCATTAAGAAGACATTTCTCAGGTTGTTTATAGAATCTGACTTTATTGGATTGCATAGGCCTGGATCTTTTCTTCGGATTAAAACTTTGGTCAAAATCCAGAAGTACAGAAGTGATATTTTGAGGTCCCAAACTCAGATTACCACCATTGTACTTAGCCTGGTGTAACTAATTATGTTTCTCCTAAACTGCACAGATTGCTTAATGATTGCATGTAATTTTTCAGATGTCTGGTCCCTAAAAAAATGATGGCATGATATTGCTCCATTTTACTGACTCTCCAGCAATTAAGAAAATTTCCAGAGCTGCTAGACTATACGGCAGGGTCGTCTATGGAGGAGAGAATCTACTCTACAGGAGGTTATTATCTGACCCTTATTAAAAGGTCAAAAGGAGCTTAACAGTCTTCCTAGAAACATTTAGCACCATAAAGATGCACAGGGAATGGCACTGGTTGGCCTCTTTGTATGTTGAACTGGAGACTTAATGCTGAAACCATCCACTCAAAGGGAGAACCGGCTGAAGAACAACAAGGAGGCAAAGGAAATGATGCTCATGGCACAAAACACCCTGAATAAGTATTTTTAGAGGGCACATCCTCATGATGCAGGCTTCATCTCATCCCCAGCCCACTCAAAGGTAGACTGCACCCAACTTGAGCTGTCCTGGTTTAAAAGCTAATGTCTTCCCTGTTCTTCTCTCAGCACAAGTCTTGCCGCATGAACATTGATGATGACTCAATCACAATGATAGCGACGGTACAACCAGGGGTTGGGATCTGGAGCCCCTACTGGCCACCTTCCGTCCAGTTGCAAAGTGCCACCCTGACCGTACGTGAACTCCTTATATGAATGGGTCCGGTGGAAGAACACTGGGATGTTTTTAAACATGTGTTTAGTGGCCTTTTGGAAGAGCAGTGGGCTTTGAGTTAAAAAACAAAACAAAACAAAAACCAGACTCGCACTCTCTGCGTAGAAAAAGGGATTTCAATCGGGAAAGAGAACTGGGTCCTGCCTCCTGTGTTTTGCTGGTTGTGTCCCAAATGAGGGCACTGCAGGTTTTCTGCTGCTTCTGCAACTTTTGTCTGGCTGCGCTTTGTGCTGTTTTTTTATCATTGGAGGGGGCAGTGGTGCCAATTTACCTACTCAATCATCATTATTTTGTGTGCTCTATAGGAGACTTCTGGGTGCTGCTGGCCACACTCCCTCCCTCCCAGCCTTATTATTCTATTGCAACATTTACTGATTTGCAGAATTTGGAAGCTGGCATGAAACTGATCACAGAGTTCTGCCAATTTCCAGATCAGAGGTACAGTTGGAGGCATAAAGGGAAGGGAACACCCCGATGCTCCTTACCAAACCTCCACCACCCCAGAAGCCCTCTCCTACTCCACCTTCCCTGACCTGGATGATTGTTGGACACGGGCTTATAGAGGTCTTTCAGAAGACCAGCAGACCCCATGTTCAGAAATAGCCTGCGAGAGTGACCATGCATGAAGCACCTCCATGCCAGCAACCTGTCACCTGGGCAGCTTGAAAGTTCAGGTAGTCCTTGACTTACGACCACTCAGTTACAGCAGATCTTACCAAAATTGGGTATTTATGACCCAATTCTGAAGTCCCAATGGCCACCCTCCCCACACAGTCACATGACCACACTTTGGACATTCAGCAACCGGTCTACATTGGCCATTTGCAACATCCCATCGTCACCTGACTGCAATTTACAACGTTTTTGCTGGAAATGACATTTATGTCTAGTTTCTGGTTAAAAAACAAAACAGCCCATAGCAAATAATGGGTTTGCTTAACAAATCTGACGTTCACTTAATGACAGCTGCATTCGTTTAACGACCACTGCAAAAAACGTGATAAAATCGGGTCAGTTACATGATGCCCTGCTTTATGACCGTCGCTGACTTAGGACTCTAAGTAAGTCTTTCTCCCAGGCCCCCCACTCAGCCATGCAGACTTGCCCCACCCATTGCCTGCTCAAGAAAGCAATTGGTAGCATTTTTCCCCCCACCAGCCGGATGAGACAGAAAACAAAACAGGGGAGTCATTGACAACTGTCCTTAAACTGTCCCCTGGTAAAGCTGTAAGGACAGAACCAACCTGATCGCTGGGATATATCAGAACTCAGTTTTAGGGCAATGCAAATTAGGCTGGCATAATTTTCTGTCCGATCAAGAACTAGAGGAAAACACACTCAAGCAGCTGGGAAGAAGTGCTCTCAGGAGCAAAATGGATCACTCGGGGTGGTGGATGAATCAGCCAACATGGCCTACCTTTTTCAAAAAGTCCTCTGAAGATGCTTCAATGCTGCCTTCATCACAAATTATAGCCTCGGACCAGACCATTAAGGCTACGGAGTCCGCCCCTTGACTCAATGCAGAAATCCACATTTGCGCAACCCTGACATGTACTGGTTCAGCCTGTGCTTCAACACGACTAGAGAAGAGAAGCCGTAATCACGTTGCTCCTAGCATTAGAAATAGTCAGCTGGAATCCACCCTCCTCTAATTTAAATCGATTATTCCATGTCCTGCAGTCTAAAGTGACAAAACAGCTCATGACCACACTGTGACCACTGAGAACAATCCTCCTCAAGCGTTTCCATCCGGATCAGTCAATCAATCGTTTCCCCCCCAAAAGTGTTGCTAAACCAAAGAGGATAACAATGAAGTTGCATGAAAATTGCAGTCATTAAAAAAAAAGAATGCATAATAAAGCAAAGGCCAACTTTCAAGCAACAGGCCACCCCTGATGACTTCCATGACACATCCACAACATTCCCTCCTTTGAGGATTTTTTTTTAAAAATCTCTGGGCTACTGCCCTGGGATTTTCTGGTATCTCCTATGAATCCCATCCAAGCATTTAATTAGGAGCCAGCAGAGTGATGCATCTGCTAAAAAGGAGAATACTATCTAAGAGGAACAAAGAATCAAGATTATGAGCTGTATTGGTTCTGTCCTGGTCAGAACCATTTTGAATACTGTATTTAGTTATGGGCACTAGATTTCAGAAAGGATAGGTGTTAGTAAGTTAGTTAGTTAGTTAGTTAGTTAGATAGATAGATAGATAGATAGATAGATAGATAGATAGATAGATAGATACATGTGTGTGTGTGTGTGTGTGTGTGTGTGAGAGAGAGAGAGAGAGAGAGAGAGAGAGAGAGATCACTGCCCTTTCTGTAATCTAGTGTCCATATCTAAATGCAGCACTTAAAATGGATCTCCAATACATCCCATAATATATACTGTATATTTTATAAGTTATAACATATTTAATAATATATAGTAAATTAGAAGTTTTAACATATTAAGAATAATAAGAACAAATATGAATTGAAATTGGAATAGAAATCGAATAAATAAATAAAATAGAACAGAGAAAATGAGAGTAAATAAAACGGAAAAAACAAAAGGGAGAAATAACGTTGATATATTTATGTTAGGAATATAAGTCACCTAACAGCTATTTGGGTTGGACAATACATAAACCAGGATAGACATTTTAATACTGTTTCTTTAAGAGAATCATAAAAGTGTAATTGGGTGTGGTTTCTCAAACGGCCATAAGATGGAGCCAGAAACCTGGGTTGTTTAGTCTTAGTCTCAGAAGAGAGTGTGAGTCAGTCTCTGTTTCCTTCTGTTAGAGAGTTTTGCCGTTCCTCCATTTTTCCTAATTGACTGATATTCATGGATTTGATGTAAGTCTGATACTGAACTGTTTTTGACACTGGACTTCGTTATTGGATTATCCCTGGATTGAAAACTGACTGATTTAACCTGTGAATGACTTTGGACTGCTTGTTTTTGAACTTTGCTTAAACCTTTCTGGAAGCAAAAACCTACATTTACTGTACAGTGTATCTGTGTGCTATGTGTGTATTATTCAAACACTTCTCTCAAATATGTCTCCCTGTATGCACTCATTCTCCTAACGGGGAATTACCTCAACAATTTATTTTTACGTATTTCTTTTTCTCTTTTTTAACTTTTTTCTACTTTTTTTTTCTTATTGCACTTCTAACGGGTTCACACATATTTCTATGCTTTTCCAAATGGAATTTTAATTTAATTAGGGTGGATGGAAACTCGGGGCCCTTTTCCTCCCAGGGAAGACAGGCTGCTATTCTTTACAGGACACACATTTGTTCTTATTTTCGAAAGGGAAATCGAACATGAAGTAAATCAGGAAATGCGCTGAGCCGGAACAGGGCTTGAATCTCTCTCCCCAAGGCAAACAATAAGGGATTGTTATGAAGGGCTTGATTTTCTCGCTGAAGGACCATACACATTATAAGCAGTGCAAGAAAATAACCTTTTGCAATTTATATAGCGAGTGCTTGATGCACATTGGCATCTTCTGTTGCCCAGCTAAATAAATCTCATGGGAGGATCAGGACATTAAATCTTTTATTATTAGGAAATGGTTGCCACTTTTCAATTTTCATCTGACTGCTATTATTTCTGAATTGCTGTTTGAATAGAAGATAATGTATTTAGCTCAGGGTTGACTTGCGGAGTCCTTGATGTTCTCTGAGTTTGGTTGTTTGCATGCAGACGTTTCATTACCTGACTAGGTAACAACATTAATGCAAGTGACTGGGAGACTCCACAATGCTTTAGTGAAGGGTCAGTTCAGCCATTCATTAAATGCCAAGCAACAAAAGTATGGATACAGATGTGTGAATGAGCCCTTGACCAATGTATCAATGGCTTCCACCGAAAACTACACCATTGGATTATAGGAAGCCCACCTCCCGTTATTCAGGATACTGCTTATAAGTGCTATTGCTTAGAGTTCAGAGCATTGTTAGAGACCCCACACACCCACTTCACGGGCTGTTTCTTTTGCTCCCTTCTGGGAGGAGGTTTCGAAGTATTTCTAGCGGGACTACCACATTCTGTAGGGCTTTGTTCTTTATGCCATTCATCTTGTGAATTTGCTGGATTCTTCTATATTTATTTATATTTATACATTTGAAGTAGACTATGATGTTTCTGGGTGTCATATATGTATGTGGGTATATGCATAATGGTTATTCTTTGAGAGCTGATTGCAATGAAATTTCATTTTAATGTATGCTGATTAGTGTATATTTAAAGTGGCAATAAAGTTTCTAATTCTATTCTATTCTATTCTATTCTATTCTATTCTATTCTATTCTATTCTATTCTATGTAGATGCTGAGTGATTCTGTCAGTGCCAGCTAAACTACAATATTTCTCCCAGAAATTTTTATTTATTAAATGTATTAAAATGGTTCATGGTCCAAACATACAGTTATATTTACATAAACGACTTCTGATAACAGTGTAGGTGCATTCACATAATGTATTAACTTTGACTGGTGTTAGTTGCAACACATCAAAGAATTACCAGGGAGAAAACCATACCTCCACCAACACTGGCTGGGAAGCTACTGTATACTGGTACTCCTCAATTAATGACCACAATTAAGCCAAAAATTTCTGTTGTTAAGCCAGGCAGTTGTTAAATGAGTTGTGCCTCATTTTGCGATCTTTTTTTCCCCCTACAGTTGTTAAATGGATCACTGCAGCTATTAAGTGAATCATGTGGTCATTAAGCAAACATGGTTTCCTCAATTGATTTGTTGGAAGCCAGCTGGTAAGGTTACAAATGGTGATCATATGACAATGCAGGACAATGCAGCTGTCATAAATAGCTGTCAGTTGCCAAGCACCCAAATTTTGATCACATGGTTACGGGGATGCTGCAATGGTCAATTATGAAAATGATCCTAAGTCAATTTTGCAGTGCTGTTGTAATGGTCAACCGGTCACTAAACAAATAGTTGACAGTTGAGGACTACCTGTATAAGGAAGGAACAAACCAGAGATGGTATTCAGCAGGTTCTGACCAGTTCTGGAGAACCGGTAGTGGAAATTTTGCGTAGTTCTGAGAACCGGCAAATTCCACCTCTGACTGGAGACTTTACGAGGGTTTTCCCCCCTCGACCCCCCTTTAAGCTTGTGGCTTCCTCCCAGGTTCCTCAGCCGCAAAGCTGGCTGAGGACTCGGAGTTAGTCCCATTAAAGTATCCTTACGTATCCTTCCTGCCACGCCCATCAAGCCACGCCCACAGAACCGGTAGTAAAAAAAAAAATGAATCCTACCACTGGAACAAACCCAACACTCACTAGCACCAATGATGTTACTTAGTTGGATAATGAAAGGTCTAAAACAAACAACCAAGCTCTGAGATGACCAAGGACTCCATTGTTGTTGTCTGTTTATCATTGAAGCATACTTATTGGCCCTGAGGTACTCCGCTAAATCATGTTGCAACAACCGCAAAATGCCTCTGATGGCTGTTCCATTCAAAACATATGGGATGCAAGGAGGGTTTTTGGCAATATTCTTGGCAGTGCCGCTGGGCAGCTAGAAATATAATCCCAAGAGGGTAAATTTATATCCAGCAAATGTAGGTTGTAAGGCCCAGAGAATAGGGCTGGCTTTCAATGCCACTTTACATGGCTTGGGAATGGCTAGGGAGGCCAGAAGGTGGACTTAGCTGGTTAAAAAATCAAAAACACAAACCCAGAGGTAAGTTGATGGAAAAGAGTAGAATATAGTAGTTATAAGAGTCTTATTTTCCCTGTCAGGCAATATAGAAGTCAGAGGGAATGGCCTTGGAAAACCGGGTACTAAGCCAAAAGTCAGATAAGTGAGGCCTGAGCCTGGACCAAGAAAGTAATGTGAGTAAACATCTGAGATCTCTTGTAGAAAGGAAGCCAAAAGGAGGGAGAGGGAAGGTGTGTTGAGACTTGCAAGATTAATTGTCAGCCCTTCAAGATACACTAGACCGGGAAATCAAGGCCCTATTGATCAAGGTTAACTTTTATTGAAAAGCTACAGTAATAGAATCTTAAAAATCTGAATGCACTTCCCTCTTCCCTCAGTATATGTGAATTAAGGAGGAGCTTGTCTGAGATGCTTCCTCACATTGTTTTCTTGGCCAGGGTTCAAGCTCCCTCCCCACCCCCAATCTCTCTCTCTCTCTCTCTCTCTCACACACACACACACACAGAGAGACTCACTGGCAAAGATCACTTCTGTCTACCATGCACTTCTCCAGATTTCAAAGGAGGTCCTTGCGCTTCATTTGCTTCCTCCTGAGATTGGAAGGGAGCCGATGCTCTTTTGTCCAAGCTGTTTCACCCTGTCCTTAGCCCTGTTTTGCTCCTTCCCAGGATTGCGTTAAAACAATCTCCTCCTTTGTGCTGGGGGGCCCCTGCATCAAGTGAGGAACAGTGGCTGGGCGCTGGCAACCAGCAGGGAGGAGGCTTCAAAGCGCAGGCCCTCTGCCAAGACATACGGCGGGGGCTGGAGCAACGGGGACCCCATTTTAAAGCCAGATCAACCTGTTGGCTACAGCGACAAGACAGGTAAGGACGGGTCAAAAACCAACTTTGCAGGAGCATGAAATAAAAATTTGCCTAGCAATTCTCAAGCGCGTACATACGACAGGCACTCCTTGACTTTACAGCCATTCATTTAGCAACGGTTTGAAATTACAACGGCGCTGCAAAAAGTGATTTGCAATCGTTCCTCGCCCTTACAACTGTTACAGCAGCCCCGGGGTTACACAATCAAAATCCCTTACTTAGCTGTGGATATTCTGATTCCACTTGTGGTGGTAACTCCCCAAGAACACAGCACCCCTCTGGGACTTGCTAATGGTTTGCCCAACAATGAGATTCGCTTAACAACTGCAATGATTCACTTAACCACCATGGCAAAAAAAAAAAGGTCATAAAATTGGGTGAGACTCATTTAACAACCATCTTGCTTAGCTGCGGATATTCTGCTTCCAATTGTGGTTATAAGTCAAAGATCACCTGCAACACCCCAAAAACACAGCACCTGTCATGCCCTTGTTAGAGTCGGACTCTGAGGGAAAGGAGGAACAGCCAACAGGGAGTGGAAGTGTGGCTCCGGAGGTTGTGGAGGAGGCTGGGGAAGGGCAGAGGCCGGCTGGGCAGTCAGAGGAAGAACCAGGCCCATTCCCTCTTCATCCTAGGACACACAGGGAGGAATGGAGAAGGAAACAACTTGGCTTATGAGAGAGGAAGCGGCCATGATCTCCCTCATTGGTTGCAGCTGGGGAGAATAGTATATAAGAGAAACGGTTAATACACAGCATTGCCAGAAACAAAGTGTATGTTATTTTGGGCTGAAGTTATCTTGGTTGGCATCCTTCCAACAGACTGTGCCTTGTTATCTCCTTGAAGTTGGTAATTACTTATCATGGTCCGTTGTGGAAATTCCTGCATTGTAGTTTGTTTTGGTTTTTTATTTCACCTTCATCTGCTCATTGAGTTCAGACTGTATTGCTTTCTTCTGAAGACTATTTTTGAATAAGTTTAATCTCCAACTGAGAATTATTGAACAGTGGGGCCAAGTTGGAGGCATTAAAGGACATTTATTTACGTTTCGGATTTTATTACATTTGTGTTACACTCCGGGTCATCACAGCACCCCTCTGTGACTTCCAAATGGTACATGTGGTTCTCGATTTAAAACAGTTCATTTAGTGACCGTTCAAGGTTACAATGACACTGAAAAAAGTGACTTATGACCATTTTCACACTTGTCCGTTGAACATCCTCATGGTCCCATGATCCAAATTCAGATGCTTGGCAACTGACTCATATCTATGATGGTTGCAGTGTCCCAGGGTCCCGTGATCCCCTTTTGCGACCTTCTAGCAAGCGAAGGGAAGGCTGCAAATGGTGATCAGGTGTTGCTGCAAACTTTGTACATACATGCTAGTTGCCAAGCACCCAAATTTAATCCCATGGCCGTAGGGATGTTACAATGGTTGTAAGTGCAAGGACCGATCATAAGTCCCTTTTTTTCACCGTTGAAACTTTGATGGTCGGTGAACAAATGGTTGTGAATTGAGGACTAGATGTATCTATGTTTTTTATTTATTTATTTATTTGATTTGTCAATCACTTACAAGATAATAGGCATACGTATAAACATGAGTAAGAAATTAGGAAATAGGTACGAATAAATGGGGACAATAGGACAGGGACGGTTGGCACGATTGTACACTTATGCATGCCCCTTACAGACCTCTTAGGAATGGGGTGAGGTCAATAGTGATTAGTTTGAGGTTAAAGGAGTGGGGGTTAAAGGATGTAACAATAGAGTCAGGTAGTGCATTCCAGGCATTGACCACTCTGTTGCTGAAGTCGTACTTTCTGCAATCAAGTTTGGAGCGTTTTACATTGAGTTTGTATCTGTTGTGCGCTCTTGTATTGTTGTGGTTGAAGCCGAAGTAGTCATTGACTGGTAGGACATTGTAGTAGACAATTTTGTGTACTAAGCTTAGGTCAGACCGTAGGCAGCGGTAGTTCTAGGTTGCCCAAGCCCAAAATTTCAAGCCTGGTGGTGTATGGTATTCTGTTGCAAGCAGAGGAGTGTAGTACTCTTCTCGTGAAATACTTCTGGACTTGCTCAATTGTATTAATATCCGAGAGACAGTTCAGTGTAGTACATTGGTGTCAAACTCGCCGTGTCATGTTGCCATCGCGTGACATTTCAGGACATTTTCCCCCTTCACGGAGCTGGGGTGGGCGTGGCCTGTGTGTGATGCATCCGGTCCATGGGCTGCCAGTTTGACATCCCTGGTGTAGAACTTACAGGTGCTAGACTAGAAGCCAGGAGACCATGAGTTCCAGTCCTGCCCTAGGGAACAAAACCAGCGGGGTGACTTAGAGCCAGTCGCCCTCTCTCAAGTCCTAGGAAGAAGAATCGAAAGGTAAACTATTTCTGAAAATGTTGCCAAGAAAACTTAATGGACTTGTCCAGGCAGTCACTAGGAGACAATGTTATCAGCTGTAATGCTTTTATAAAGCACAATACAGATTTAAGATAAAAAGTATGTCTGTTTATGTAATGGTTGCTGCTGGGCTGGAAGATGGGAGTTTCTGCATGTAGAACAGGGGATGAGTAACTGCCAGAAGAAAGATACGATCAGCAGCAACACAATATCCGTAGAATACAGCTTTTCATAGGCTCATAACATTGGAAAAGTCCAACTCACTGCAGAAGAGGGCAGAAATCTTCATATTGTCCAACTGAAAACCTCCAGTGGTAGGGTCCTCATGGCTCCAAGAGGTAGGTTGATCCACTGCCTAATAGCCAGGAGATTTCACCTTAGTTTGAATTTGGATCTTCTTCTGTAGAGCTTCCACCCACTGGTTCTTGCCCTACTTTCAGGAGCTATGGAGATTAAATCCTCACCTTCTTTTCTGGTCAGCCCTTCGAGTCCTGAAAGACTGCTGCCATGTCTCCCCTTAACCTTCTTTTCATAATTGTCAATTCCAGTTCCTACCCAATAGTCAATTCCAATTCCAATCTAACAGTCACTGTCAGTTCCAACTCAACCCAATATCAATTCCTTTCCAGTAGTCAATTCCAACTCCTATCCAATAGTCAACTTAATTCCAGTTCTTACCCAATAGTCAACTTAATTCCAATTCTTACCCAACAGTCAATTCCAAATCCTACTCAATCATCAATTCCAATTCCTTCCCATAGTCAATTCCAGTTCCCACCCAATAGTCAATTCCAGTTCCTACCCAATCAATTCCAATTTCTACCTATTGATCAATTCCAATTTCTACCTGATAGTCAATTCCAGTTCCCATCCAATAGCAAATTTCAGTTCCTACCCAATCATCAATTCCAATTTCTACCTAATGATCAATTCCAATTCTTATCCAATCATCAATTCCAATTCCTACCCAATCGTCAATTCCAATTCCAACCAATTCCTGTAGCCATCCTTAATGGGGTTGAAAACACTTGTGCATTGAAGGCATTCTGAAGCCCATAATTACAACTACTCTCCCTGCAGAGAGAAGACTGAGACAGAAGTTCACTTTTAAGTCATTCATAATTTATCCTTAGAGGAAGACTGTCATATTTCTCTTCTCCTCCCCTCCCTGCCCAAATCATCTGTCCTTTGAGCCAAAATAACACCCTCTTTGTTTTGGAAATCTGTGTAAGCCAGGCGCTTTCAGGGGAAAGGGACACAGCATCCAGTGAGCAAGGAGGAAGACTCTTCGGTCACAGAAGCACAATGCCAAAAGGAAGAGGGTGATCTAAAACAGAACAGTGATTTATCCAGATCTCAGAACACTGATGCCACTGAGGCACATGGCCTCAACCCTGCTCCTTCCCTAAGCTATTCCTATTATCATTGTCAGACTGCAGCTTTGGGGGCAAAAATATTGTTAAATAAACCCCCTTCAGAGCAGTGTTTCTCAGCCTTGACATCTTTGAGATGTGGAGACTTCAGCTCCCAGAATTTTCCAGCCAGCAGGCTAGGGAATTCTGGGAGTTGAAGTTCCCCCACATCTCAAAGTTGCCAAAGTTGAGAAACAGTGCTCCAGAGTGTCTTTTCCAGTGGGACCAGTCTATCAGGGCAACCTGGTCTACCCAATTGTGGGACAGAGCTTGCTCAGGGATGGGCTGCTACTGGTTCTCCCCAGTTTGGGCGAACCAGTAGCTAATTTTTCATTACCGGTTCAGCAAATTGGCAAATCCCACCCCTGGCTGGCCCCTCCTGCCCCCAAAGTTTCCATGTGGCCCGTTTTGGATGCTGGTAAGTGCAGGGCCCGCACAGAGGCTCGGGGAGGGCAAAAAATGGGCCTCCCAGAGGCTCTGGAAGGCTGGAAACGGGCCCGTTTCTTGGCCTCCAAAGGGCCTCTGGAACTCAGGGAGGTCGTTTTCCCCCTCCCGGAGGCTCAAGGAAAGCCTCCAGAACCCAGGGAGGGCAAAAATGCCCCCCCCCACAATGGTGCAGGAGGCCAACTAGTCCAGGGGTCTCCAACCTTGGCCACTTTAAGACTTGTGGACTTCAACTCCCAGAATTCCTCAGTGGCCAAGGTTGGAGACCCCTGGACTAGGCCATGCCCACCATGGCCACACCCACCCAGCAACCAGGCAGAGAACCGGTTGCTGAAATTTTTGAAGCCCACCCCTGAGCGTACTGCTTTCACTTTCGCCTTTCAGCCCCAATCCGGGAATCTTCGCAGGCAGTAGCTTTCGTGACAAACTATTTTTGTGTTGAATTTATGTTTACCGACAAAGTTGACTGGCTAGCTGATGAGAGCTAAATAGCTTGAAATTGATCTATACTAGTCTCCCTTTATGTCTTTGTCGGTAAACATAAATTCAGCACTGCTCCAGAGGTTCACCCTGTATCTTTGGGCCAGTGGTGGGATTCAATGTTTTTTTACTACCAGTTCTGTGGGCATGGCTTGAGGGGCATGGCAGGGGAATGTTACTGCAAAATCCACATTCCCTCCCCACCCCACTAACCTGCTTTCCAGCTCCATTCTCCTGCGCAAGGCAACAAAAGAAGACCCAGCCGATCAGCTGGGACTCGGGAGGCAGAGAATAGATGGGGACGGGGCCCGTCAGAGGTGGGATTTCCGCTACCAGTTTTCCAGAACCTGTCAGAACTTGCTGAATACCACCTCTGCTTTGGGCCCATTCATGTCCCTGCCCATGGAGGGAAATCAAAGCAAACTATAGCTCTCTCTCTTCCTCTTGGCTGTTGTCATTAAGCACTCATTCTGAGAAAGTGGCAATCCAAAATTTGGAGGAATAACCACAACAGAGGCTTTGGAAGTTGGTGGTAAGCCCCCTGCTGGGGTGTGGGTTTGGGCCCTCCCCCTCTTCCTGTTATTAATTGTATTGTTATATTTGATCCACATGATTTAATCAAACTTGGTTGCTTAAATGGTGGAATGGTTGCAAAACAAATCAACCTCTCTGGGGAAGTACATTCAGAGTCTTTGCATTCATGAAAAAGAATGATTCCTATGATTTCCACACTAGGATACAGGCAGTCCTTGACTTACAACCATTTGTTTAGCAACCAAGGATACAACGGCACTTTAAAAAGTGAGTTACAACTACTCCTCACACTTATGTCCCCATGTCATGTGATTGTTATTTGGGCACTTGGCAACTGGCATGTATTTATTTACAACGGTTGCAGTATCACATGATTGCCATTCATGAGTTTCCCAGTCAGCTTTTGATAAGCAAAGTCAATGGGCAACCATGTGATTTGCTTAATGAACATATGATTTGCTTAATGACCATGGCAAAAAAAAAGCTAATACCTTTGGATACAGTCACCTTACACCTTGCCATGGTCATTAAGCAAATCATATGGTCGTTAAGCAAATCACATGGTTGCCCATTGACTTTGCTTATCAAAAGCACTGCTTAAGATAATGTTCTGGTTCTTATTATAGACATAAGTTGAAAACTATCTGTACATATTCCATTTATTTGGCACTTGAGTCATTCCAGCTCAGTTCTAGAGATGGGAAGTGTTGCCACAAGTATCTCTCTGCTTACTTTGTATGTCTGCAGATCCATCCATGTATCTATGATTAGTTTCTTCTGTCCTTCCTTCCTTCCTTCCTTCCTTCCATCCATGTATCTATGATTAGTTTCTTCTGTCCTTCCTTCCTTCCTTCCATCCTTCCATCCATGTATCTATGATTCGTTTCTTCTGTCCTTCCTTTCCTTCCTTCCTTCCTTCCTTCCTTCCATCCATGTATCTATGATTCATTTCTTCCTTCCTTCCTTCCTTCCTTCCTTCCTTCCTTCCTTCCTTCCATCCATCCATGTATCTATGATTCATTTCTTCTGTCCTTCCTTCCTTCCTTCCTTCCTTCCTTCCTTCCTTCCTTCCTTCCTTCCTTCCTTCCTTCCTTTCATGTATCTATGATTCATTTCTTCTGTCCTTCCTTCCTTCCTTCCTTCCTTCCTTCCTTCCTTCCTTCCTTCCTTCCTTCCTTCCATCCATGTATCTATGATTCGTTTCTTCTGTCCTTCCTTTCCTTCCTTCCTTCCTTCCTTCCTTCCTTCCTTCCTTCCTTCCTTCCTTCCTTCCTTCCATCCATCCATCCATCCATCCATCCATCCATCCATCCATCCACACACTCCATTGCTGTATACTTCAGCTTTCTAGGCATTTCAGAGAAGATCATTACCCTGAAAGCATTATTGTATAAACACAAACAAAATAAGGATGGAGCTGACCTCCTCCCCCCCCCCCCTACTTCTCCACTTGAACAAGAACTCTCTACACAATAACACCCTTTTCTGGTCCCTGACATAGACCCTTTTCTTCTCTGCCTTTAGAAGTCAGCAAAGTTACAACATCAGCCGGATGCTGTGGCTCACTCACAAGGGCCCCCTGGTAACAGCCTCTATTGATCTCCAAAGCACTAAGACGACTGAGGTTGGAGGTGGCTGGGGAGCCCATGCCAGCCTTTGCTTCATCTCCTTGGCACAACCATTTTTGGAATTGTCCTATTCAAAGTGAACTGCATCAGTAGCTCTTCAGGTTATAAAATGTACATTTGGTACCATTTAGGAAAGTCAAGTTAAATACTCACCCAACTCAAAAAAAATAGGGAGAACTTTGATTCCAAAAATTCTTCTTTTCAAAATTTATCTGGAGTTGGGACATCAAAGTCATCTGACTGTTTTTCCTGATGAAATCAACACATTTTTCCTGTATTTGTTGCCAAACCTACAGATGTACTTCCATTTCTTAACTAAAGTTGTGTTTTTCCCATTAATGATGTACATTCTGAATGTGCTCCAATAAAACATAGCATACAGTCCTGAGGCAGATATATTACACTGTTCTTTGTCCAGTTACGCTGTTCTACTAACATGCACCAGCAAAATGCTATATAGGAACAATCCAAATGTAATCACACAAATGACCATGCTGAAGTCTGTTGTTTTGTTGCGTTACATAAATGCTTACGTAACAGTAATATGGATGCAAGAATGGTGAGATGAAATGAACTGGAGGAATGCAAAAGTTGGAGATCTATACTGTCCACTTGCCAGAATTATTCATTATTTGTGGGTCCTTAATGCTGTCTGAACTTGGCTGTTTTCTTGCAGGCATCTCTTCCAGATGTTATACAGTGGTTTGTATATAGACAGAGAGCCACTCTCATCTAACACTGATGATATTACCTAATGAAGTATCTATAAGAAAACAACCAAACTCAGAGAGCAACAAGGATCCCACACTTCAACCCTGAGCTACATATATTCTCTTCTATTTGTTATTTACTTAACAATATTTCACATAACTCTTCAGGAACTACCATAGCATAGTAGATATATGAGATCACTGGTATAATAGCTTGCAAAGTTATATGACCTTATGCACTCTGAGAAAGTGGATAGGATTCTTAGCAGCACAAGTTTGGCCACTTGTGGACTGATCCTTATCCCTCTCGGTTTCTTCGGGCAACTAAAAATGGTTGGATTCAGGAGGTGTCCCAAAGGTACTTTTTCAAGAGGCAACTGGGCTGTCTTTGTTTTTCCTTGGAGATGTTTCGCTTCTCATCAAAGAAGCTTCTTCAGTTCTTGGATGAGAAGTTGAACGTCTTCAAGGAAAAACCAAAGACACAGTTGCCTCTTGAAAAAGCACCTTTGGGACAACTATGACCTGGATGAGACTGAGAATCTCCAGTTTCAGGAGGAACTTAACACCCCTCTGAGAGAGGAGACTGTCCTAACACAGGTGTCCCCTCCTCTGGGGTGAAACAAGTTGAAATTGAATCCCACCCAGCAAGAGAGAAGCTGTTTGCTCTGAATGCATCTGCTGCTTTTGGGGTCTCCCACACTGGCTCTCAATGGGGTTGCATCTCTGAAAGAAGGAGACCTGCATCTTGGCCTTATCCTAACTTGGCTAGTCCTAACCTTGTCTTTGAGCATCCATTCTCTGTCACCACAGGAGTTTATTCAAGTCTTCTATGGTGTCTTGATCCTACCAGGTAAGTGAAGTCTGTTTCTGTGGCTTGTCCAGAGAGATTTCCTTTTAGGGCATCTGCCTGGTCTTCAGGGATTTATACCATATACCAATTAGAACAATTAATCAGTAGAATAACTTGCCTCCAGAAGTAGTAAATGCTCCAACACTGGAAGTTTTTAAGAAGAGATTGGACCACCATTTGTCTGAAATGGTATACGATTGCCTGCCTAAGCAGGCGGTTGGACTAGAAGACCTCCAAGGTCCCTTCCAACTCTGTTATTCTATTCTGTTCTACCATCCACAGTAGCATCTTAGTTGGTGCCATCTAGCCTTTCATTTCTGGGTTCCAATCTTTAAGGAGAAATCCAGATAATCTGCCCAGCTTTCCCTCTCTTAATATGTATGCTTGATTCTATTCACTGGGCCCTGAGGCCAGCTTTGCCAGGTGCATTCCTCTGTTTTTATTTATTTCTTATTTATTTATATCCTGGTTTTATTATTTTTACCAATAACTCAAGGCAGTTTTGTGAGAGTGGTATTCTTTATTTCTGCCTTCTTGTTCTAGCAGCTTTTCGCCTAAGTTCAACCTCCTTTTACAAGCTTTTCCATTTTATTCTGTTTGTGATGCCAAGTTGTAAATGAAGTACATTTTATTTGCAAGAAAAGTCATTGCAGTCATTTTATTTTTGTTCTGAGACAAATTAAACAGAGGGGACTTTTCCTACCTTGTAAGTCTCATATTATCTTCCTTTGCTTCAAGAAAACATTTTTCTCCCTCTTTTTTCATGATAGTCTCCTTTCTTGCCTTCTTTCTCTTTTTCAGTGGCTCAAGATAAACAATCCCATTTGGTTATGAAAGATCCTGCAATCACTAAAAACCTTCTTTTGTCCAGGGCCCTCTCTGCAGAACTTTCCCCACAGGGAAACTCTACTCCCTCACTCAAAGTCACTTTTTTTTCAAAAGACTATGTTTTTTTCCTTTGAAGAAGAAGAGATTGAATCTTCGCTTTGTTGGTTACAACCCTGTTTGTTTTTCCAAACAGCAGCATCTATTGATCCCAGGAAAGGCAGGCAACGGATCTGCAGCTTTGGAATTAAGCCTGAAGGACTGTAATAATCATTCCCTTCATAATTTGATCTCTCTCTCCCCGTCCCTCCTCCCTCTCTCCCTCTCTCCCTATCCTCACTCTCTGTCTCTCCCCCCCCCCTCTCTGTCTCCCCCATCTCTGTCTCACACACAACACCAGGACTCTAAGCTGCTTTCCAATAATAACCAGCAGGCGTGGAAGCCATTTTGATCAAATACCATTTTCATGTAACTATTGGAGGAGTCCTATAATGGGGGGTGGGTGGGTTTGGCCATCTTGCTAGATTTTCCCAGATAGCAGTTTTGGAGTTCAAAACTCTTCAGACCTAAGCCACTATTCTGGAAAAGGGTACTGGGAAACATACACTATAGGACCTGAGGTGAGTCTTTTAGAAGCCTAATATCAAATGCAAAGAATCAAGATCATTTATAACAAAGGTGGGGAACTATGGCCCTTTTATGACTTGTGGACTTCAACTCCCAGAGTCCATGCTGGCTCAGGAATTCTGGGAGTTGAAGTCCACAAGTCATAAAAGGGCCATAGTTCCCCCACCCCTGACTTATAAGGTTGAAACATAGAAGATTTATTCAAGCCTATACACAAGACTCGTCAAGTACCGGCCAGCACTAAATGGGCACTGGATAAAGCTGAACAGAATTCAAAGAGGGGCTGGACTTGGATCTCTTGTGGCAACACAAAGATGCTAAACTGATGATGCATTTAACTTTACCTCCCAGCTCTGCCTGCTCTTCTCCTGCACTGACCTCACGATTAATGCCCAACATCCAACACCAAAGTATCTTGCAACAAAACCCAACAAGGTATGGAAAATGATATTCCAGAGACAGGGAGCCACCATGGAGAAGGCCCTTCTTCTGGGTCCCACCAGGTGTATCTCCCTCAGAGATGGGACCTGCAACATTCCCTGCCTCCTCACTCTAATGGGTCGGGTAGATGTGACCGGTAAGAGACGGTCCCTCAGATAAGCTGGATCCAAGCCATGAAGGCCTTTAAAGGTGACAACCAGCACCTTGAATTGCACCCGGAAGCAAACCGGCAACCAATGCGCCTCCTGCAGGAGAGGTGACACATGTGCACACCGGGGTCTGCATAAAACCATGCAGGCCGCTGCATTTTGCACCAACTGGAGCTTCTGGATGCTCTTCAAAGGCAGCCCCATGTAGAGCACGTTGCAATAATCAAGACGGGAAATGACCAGGGCATGCGTGACCGTGAGTAGGGACCGCTGGTCCAAGAAAGGGCGCAACTGGTGCACAACCCGCAGCTGCTCAAAGGCCCTCCTGGCCACAACCGCCACCTGTCGTGAGTCCAGGAAAACTCCTAGATTACGCACAGGGTCTGTTTGGGGTAGTGCCATCCCATCCAAGACTAAAGGTGGTAATTCTCCCTGAGTCAACGAACCCCAAACCCAGAGCCACTCGCTCTTGCAAGGGTTTAGTTTTAGTTTAGTTTAGTTTAGTTTTTTATTTTTATTGGTAGTTCACTCCCTTCTATCCAGGACAGGGCACCTAAGTGATGCCTGAGCAGAGTCTGCAGTATTGTCGGGGACACTACACTTCCTCTTCACAACCTTGTTACCTTTTGTGGGGGTATCTAAAGCAGAACATCCAGATTCAGTCACGTTTGTTCCATATAGCATCAACCTTGTGAACTCCCAAGTTTCCTTTTTTCACTATGTATTCAAAATGGACAGTGATGAATGGGTGTGTGTGTACATACATACAGAATATGTGTGTGTGTTTATATGTATATAGCATGTATATATATATGTGTGTTATGTATGTGTATGGGTAGATATATGTTTTCTTTTGAGAGCAGGCAACAGAATTTCATTTTTAATCTGCATCAGTGCACTCATTGTAAAAAATGATAATAAAGGTTGTATTATCTTATCTAAGTTTATCCTGTCATTCAACCAAAATTGAGTCATCAGGATGCTAATACTTACCTAATAGAGCTGCTTAGAGCTCTGGTGTAATACTTTACTTGTTTCAAAAACATGAAAGTTCTGAAAGCACTTAGCACTGAGTATTAAGCAAATGTGGAGGATATAAGTACAAGCCAGTGCAAACATGATTCAATGAAAGAGCAACTTACTGCAATAGCCTGGAGCCTCTCCTGCTGAATCGTGCTTGTTTCGATGATCCTGAAAGAAAAACAGAAACAGATGAAGAATTCACCTACAGAGTGACTCCCAATTCTTCCCACCCCCACATGTCTTCCGAAGTTCTATCTGGCTACACTTCAAGGTGGGCTTTCTTCCAACTTTCTGTGATGAATGCTTAACTCCTGCTCTTTGCATGAAGACAGAGTCAAAAACTGGGCATGCGCAGTGGAAAGGGCTAAAGGACTAAACTTTGATTGACTCCGCCTTTAAGCAAGGAAGCAGGAGATAGCCCACGCTTTGGATTCTCCGACCCGTACAACTGAGAACTATGTGATCGGGCTTAGTTTTGGGGGAGGAAAATAAGGGGAAAAAATTTCTGCCTCTGCCTACCAGCATCCATCGGTATTCATCTGGCTAGCGTCCTGTCAGTGTGTGAGAAAGTTGAGGACTGTTTGGAAACTGAAACAGTATTTGCTGTGCGAGCAAGAAGGAGACAGCAAGGAGCTCAGCTCAACTGTTCTGCACTAAAGCTGCTTGGTACTGTGAAACTAAAACTGAAACTGAAACTCCTCTCCTCTGCTTGTGGTTTTATTTATTTATTTGTTTGTTTGTTTGATTTATATTGCTGCCTATTCACCCATGGCATTTTTATTATTATTTTTTTTGCATTTGGAACAGATTTCTTTTCAGGTGGGGAGGGGGAGTAGAACTCCTAAGCATCAGAGCATGTTAATAATGATATACAAATACTAATGCTCTGATGGTCATTTCAAAAAATCCTTTCTTAGTGAGCACCAAGAAGCCAAGAGGAACATACGTGCCAATTTTCAAGTTTGTAGGCTTTACGGTTCTGGAGATTTTGTGATGATGCGTGAGTGATATTTCACTTTGATATATACAGATTGTAATAGCAGGTGAAAAAGATCTGAGCGATGGGGAAAGAAATAGGAAACAGGGAACAGCCAGATAAGAGGGCATAGCCCACAGCAACATAATGGGTGGAAAAAGAGGTTCAGAAGGGACCCTCCCTAGCTTCTCAGGCTGAAAGGAGACAATAGGAAATTTGCACTTTCAGACTTGCAATATTAATGTCAGTCTTCCCAGGTAGACCAGACAGGAAGCATGACCAGACGAACTAATTCTATTTTATTGTAGGTCTTCATTAACAAAAATCTTACAAGCCTGAAAGCACAGATCTCCTGCTGTCTTCTTTGCAGCCTGAGAAGCCAGGAGGGTTCCCACAGAACCTCTTTCTCTGCCCATTCTTTTAATAATAATGAAACAATTAAATAGGAAGTTAGCATGCTGAAAAGGTATCATTAGTCTCTCAAGCGTAATCCGTCTTCCTGAGAAAGCAAGCTTCTGGATGCAGGATATAACCTGGAACATCTTCTTCAAAAATAAAGAGGCTCTTCATTTGAGGTGTGTCCACCAAATAAATAGGTAGTTGTGATTGGCTAATGATCAATGTCATAAAATTAAAGGATAAGGAGGGATCTTGCAGGTCCTCTAATCCAGGGTCTCACCTTAGCAACTTTAAGACTAGCGACTTCAACTCCCAGAATTCCTCAGCCAGCAAAGCTGGCTGAGGAACTCTGGGAGTTGAAGTCCACTAGTCTTAAAGTTGCCAAGGTGAGACCCCTGCTCTAATCCAAATCCCTGCTGATTCTGTAATGCTCATAGGTCTCATGTTTTCAAAGATGCCCCAATTGTGAATTGTCGGGACTGTCCGCTGCACAAATTTCTAGTTCTTGCCTATGGCCCAGGACAGAGGCCTCTGAACTTGGCAACTTTAAGACTTGTGGACTTCAACTCCCAGAATTCCTCAGCCAGCTATGGGAGTTGAAGTCCACAAGTCTTAAAGTTGCCAAGTTTGAGAACCCCTGGCCTTAGCTTACAAGGATTTCCAATATAAATATAGGGTAGCACAAAGTAAGCATGTACCCCAATGCAGCTTCATAAGTCCAATTACGGTAAGATGAATGTCTTTGTAAATCTACCCATGCCATGCAGATTACACATTAACAGAGTTGGAGGGGACCTTGTAGGTCATCTAGTCCAACACCCCGACCTCAGTTCCTGTAACCCAGGGGTGTCAAACTCGCGGCCCGTGGGCTAGATGTCCTGGCCCTGCCCCCACCCAGTTTAGTGAAAGGGGGAAAAGTCCTGATACATCACGTGACGACGCTGTGACAATGCAGGTTTGACACCAGTGGTGGGATACAATTTTTTTCTGGGGAACGTGGCTTGGCGGGCATGGCTTGGCGGGCATGGCAGGGGAAGGAGGATACTGCAAAATCCCCATTCCCTCCCCACCCCACTAACCAGCTTTCCAGCTCTGTTCTCCTATGCAGGGCAACAAAAGAAGACCCAGCCGATCAGCTGGAACTCGGGAGGCAGAGAATAGATGGGGGAGGGGCCAGTCAGAGATGGTATTTGCCGGTTCTCCAAACTACTCAAAATTTCTGCTACCGGTTCTCCAGAACCTGTCAGAACCTGCTGAATACCACCTCTGTTTGACACCCCTGTTTAGGTCTCCAGTCCCCTAATCATCCTGGTTGCTCTTCTCTTCACTTTTTCTAGAGTTTATATGCAGATAATACTTATATATACAGATAATACTTATATGACAATTATAAGGCCTTGTTTTGGTCCAAGGATCCTCCTTCACCTTTCTTTCACCGTTGACCTAACACTTTTATCCTTATGATTGATGCACCCACACAAATATCTGCTAACTAGCTTCTTGGGGCTAATAGTCACATTCTGAGCCTTAAACCAAGCACAGAGATGGCAGAGTAATTACAAGCATCTGCAGAACTTCTAAGAGACTAGAGATAAAGAGACAGCTAGAGCCAAGATCTCTATGAAAATCAATGGTTTTGAAAAAGGCTTCAGGTGGTACTAACTAATCTTTATTTTTAATTGATCCCCAATTATCCCAACTAATTGGATTTATTTTGTTTTTCATCTACTCAACAGTCACAATAGTCTGGGTGGACAGCTTCTTCACAATGTTTTAAGATTTTTAAGACAAAGGAAAGAAAAATGTAAAACAGCGAATGGCAATTAACAATTAAATAGCACAGGAAAGACATAACATTTATAAAATGCACTATGACAATCCCAACATAAAGGTGCACAATTTGATCAAACTGTTGCCTTTCCCATTTCCTTTTTATCTATGAGATTACAAAAATGTGAACTAAATTATAGGAAGTCAAAAAAGTAAAAAAGATCAAAGATAGAGGCAGAACTGTAAAAATCAATGCCGTTTTCCTTTTCAACCTATGTGTAATCGACATAAACATGGTTCTATCCTGCAGTAATGGCCACGTAGTTTTTGATTAAAAATGGACTTTTAGAACAGAACTGTAGTTGCCTGCATTTATCTGTTAAAAGGGAAGAGGGAGGAAGGAAGAAAGGATGGGGAGAAGGGTGGGGGGAGGAAGGGAGAGAGAAATCACAAACATGATTGATTATGTGGGGATTTAACCCCAGGTTTTTACAAATCAAGAATTTCAAAGCTTGGACAGACAGTTTTGTCAATTTTACCTACTAATCCCAATTCACACTGGCCTAATTCAAGCTCTTTTCATCCTATTTATAATGAAGTTTATGACATTTTGGAAGTTGCAGAGGGAAAATCATCCACCTGACAGTAATGAACACGTGGAAACAGACACCACCTCTAAACAGGAACTTGGATGCCTCCAGATAAAACTTTCATTAGCATTCAGCATTCTGTACAACTTTATCAGTATTTATTTTTAAAGATCCAGAATCTGTCATCTTCTATTTGTATACCTTCCTGCCACTTCCCCACCTTCTCCAGTTACTATATCTGTCAATGATCATTCTAGAAAAAAATTGAACAAAGACAGACAACTTTAATAGACAGGGTGGGGATAAATAATTTAGTTCTCATCTTAGCGGGTGGACACAACTGAATTTCTGCTCAACTTAGGACCACAATTGAGCCCAAAAATTCTGTTGCTAAGCACAATAGTTGTTAAGTGAATTTTACCCCATTTTACGACCTTTCTTGCCACAGTTGTTAAGTGAGTCATTGCAGTTGTTAAATTAGTAGCACAGTTGTTCAGTGAATCTGGCTTCCCCATTGACTTGGCTTGTCAGAAGGTCATAAAAGGTGATCAGATGACCCCAGGACACTGCAACAGTCATGAGTCAGTTGCGAAGAAGGCGGAGCCTCCTCGCTGATGGACCGTAGATTGCGACTCTCTGTAGCTATGGTCTGTGCTCTTTCGTTGGAGAGCCCCGATCATTACGATTAGGGGCTGAAGCTGCCTTGGAGGGGCGGCGGAGTAAGGGGAAGCCGCAAGCCAGGTTGAAGGGAGCCGCATCTCCCCCCCTGGGCTTGGTCTTTTTCCCCCCGAAGACGACTGCAGCGGTGGTTTAAAATGGCCACCCCAAAGAGGAGGACTCAGCTGGATTAAGATTTGTGCAGGAGGGAAGAAAGAGGTGGATAACATCTGAACTGGGACAACTGAGCAATACAACTAAAGTACCCCGGGATTAAGGTAACATGGAATTTTTAAGAAAAGAAAAGTGAGCAGCGAAATTACAAAGGGACAGGAAAAAAAAGAAAGAAAATATTTTTGACAGCTAAGTGGGGCTTCGAACCGGGAAAGGAAGAAGCCGGAACTAAAGATTTAACTAAATTAGACTAAAATATTTTGGCAATAAACAGGCATAAAATAAAGCTGGACTTAAGATTGTCAAAAAATAATAATAATAAAGTTTACAAATTGGAGACTGGACTGTGCTGGAATATTGAGGTTTGAAAAACCGTAAATAAAAAAATAGGGGAAAAAGGTGAAGACTTTGTATAATGGAGAGTGCCACCTTTTGACAAAAACTTGAGCTCAAACAAAAGGGAAAGCATCCTGTTTCTGAATGAACTTGTGTGGATATAACATTAAAGAAATATTGAAACAAAGTAAGAATCTTAGAAAGTGAAAGCAGAACCAGAATAAAGAAAAAAGCAAGAAAAGACTGACTGTGGGATTGATTGATGTTTTTGGTATAGACCCTGGGCTGGAATAACTGAGAACTTTAGAAAATTGAAAGAAGAAAGAAGGAAAGTAAAAGTTTTTTTTTTTTTTGTGGACTTTAACGATCATAAAATATAAGAGTGTGTAATGATGATATCTCTTCAGGAATTAAAAATGGAACTTAAAAATATGAGAGAATTACTACAGGAAAGAGGCGAATCACTTTGCTCTGTGTTAGAAAAAATGGAAATGGCGATTAGCTTCTGAATTTTGATCACGTGACCAAGGGGATGCTAGAGTGGGCTGTAAGTGTGAAAAAGTCACTTTTTTCAGTGCCTTTGTAACTTTGAAAGGGCACTAAATGAACTGTTGTAAGCCAAGGACTACTTGTAAAGGGGAAGAATTGTTTGCAAGAATGTTGTACATTGGGAAGCCTTTCAAGCAAGAAGGGTGGAATCAAAAATTCTCAGTGTCAACAAAGCAAAGTTGAAAGGTTCTCATAAAGGACGTATCTAGCCCTGATCTATTGATCAGTTATGCATCACTTTGCTGCCATCCTCTTAAAGTATTTGAAAGGTATTGCTTTAGTATACAATAAACTGTCTGCCTACAGTTAAGCAGCCTCTACAGATATGCACCCAAGTACTGCAGAGATATGTGTGGGGGTGTGGGGGTGTTTCTTTGAGGGGGCACAGATGGTGTATCAAATCTCACTGGATGCAGCAGACAGACACTTAATGGCCATTTCCTTCCTCGCCTTCTGACCCCGTCTTCCCTCCTTTCTGCATGTTTTTTAAAAACAGGCACTTCCTTCTTGGTGCTCTTGGGGGTTTGGGCCTTTGTATTGTTCTGGAGGGTGGGGAAGCCTCCCCTCGTGCCAAAACGATAGCCGAAAAAACCCTGTCCTGCTCCTCCACTTTAAAACAAGCACAGATGTGTGGGGAAATGAGCAAGGATGAAGAATTTTGCATGCTGGGGTGAATGGGGTCATCTATTCCTAGTTCCTTCCATTGTTTGTCTAAGTTAGGGCTACTTGAGCTGGGCTGCCAAAATCCAAATGAACAATAGACGGGAGTTATGAGTCTCTTTGTTTCTCTTTGCTGCCATCTAATGCTTCTCTGGGTTCAGTTTCCATCCATTATTCCTCGTCTGGCCTTCAGGTGCTTTAGAAAATAGCTTGACCCCTTCCTCCCCGTGGCAGCCCCTCAAATGTTGGAAGACCACTATCCTGTCTCCCCTGGTCCTTCTCTTTACTGGACTAGCCAAGCCCAGTTCCTGCAATATGTTTTAGTCTCTAGTCTGTTTGCTAATCATCCTGGTTGCTCTTCTCTGCACTTTTTCTAGAGTCTCAACATCTTTTTTATAGTGTGGTGACCAAAACTGGATGTAGTACTCTAGGTGTAAGACTTCTCAATAGAATGTCTGTGCTCATTAGTTTTTGTCAATGCCAGAACTACCCTTAAAAAAAATTGAGATATAGATCTCTAAACATATTTCAGCAAGATGACACACCCCATTATTTATCAGATTCTTCTGAAAGGGATCTCTCCAGCCTCTTCTTTATCATCCATCACAATTCTGAAATTTCATAAGGCCTTAGCCAGGCTGAATGCATTGTCCTTAGCAGTCCTTTTTAGATGTTTAATGAGTATCCCTACATCTCTCCTTTTGTGTCCATATGTGGTGATAACTCAATAGAAATTCTAACCCATTTGCTTCTATGTTATTTCCTACATAAGGACTCTAGACTTTCATTTATCCAATCTTGAAGAAACTCCAGGCAAAGAATTCTTTTGGACAAGAACTCAAAATATCTTGCCCAATTTTGTGCTATGGTTTGTACAACATATCACACCATTAATTAAGTTTGGATAGTCATTTTTTATTTTTTATATTCTTTTTATTTTATTATATTATATATTCTTATTTATTTTTAGATCTTATTAGTGTACTTCTCTCTCTCTCTCTCTCTCTCTCTCTCTCTCTCTCTCTCTCACACACACACACACACACACACAAGTTAGTTTCCTGGTAGTCTTCAAGGGTAGCCCCAAGTAAATTGAATTGTAGTAATCCAGACACAAGGAAAAAAAGGCATCTTCAGAAAAACCTGAAGCTTTAGTGATTGGAAATTCTAGGAGTTTAATATACCCTAAGGCAGGGGTGAGCAACTAGGTCAACTTTGCAACTTGTGGATTTCAACTCCTAGAATGACTCACTTAGGAATTCGGGAAGTTGAGGTCCACAGTTCTAAAGTTGCCATAGTTGCCCACTCCTAACCTAAGGGCACCATTTTGGAGAAGGCAGATTTAAAATATTTAAAATATTTCTAGGCTATAGTAAAACAAAGTAAGTTCTTAAGGAGGGGGAAAGGCCATACTTCAAGCTCATGGGATCCATTTTCTTTTTTAACTACACAGGTAGTCCTCGACTTATGACCACAATTGAGCCCAAATTTTCTGTTGTTAAATGGAACATTTGTTAAGTGATAACTTAACAACTGTTAATTTGCTAACAATTGTTAATTTGCCCCATTTTGTGACCTTTCTTGCCCATTGTTAAGTGAATCATTGCAGTTGATAAGTTAACACCCCGGTTGTTAAGTGAATCTGGCTTCCACATTGACTTTGCTTGTCAGACGGTCACAAAAGGTGTTCACTGTCAACTAAAAAGATACTCCTTTGGCCTTTTTAGCTGCCAGAATAAGGGAGTGGGGGGAAATAAGACATTCCTTAAATGCCTAGATAATCACCCCAGCAGCCCAAAGTTGTCGAAGCGTAAGGTTATTGGAGAGCATGATGGATGACTCTTGGAGATGGATGTGTCCCATTGGAGAAGTCACATCCGGGGGTGGGGGGAAGACCAAGGTCAAGGGGGAAATGTATGATGTAATTTAGTATCGGCTGCACCCAACCACGCGCCAACATGGAAACTTCTAATAAACCAATTTACTTTTCTCTGAGATGCGGCTAGAGACTTTTGATTTGAATGAGGGTGGATTTGTTGGAGCCCTGACATTCACATCACCTTAGGACACTGCAACAGTCATAAGTATAAACCAATTGCCAAGCATTTGAGTTGTGATCATAGGGATGCTGCCCAGGTGGTAACTGTGAAAAACGGTCGTAAGTCACTTTTTCAATGCCGTTGTAACTTCGAACGGTCACTAAATGAACTGTTGTAAGTCAAGGATAACCTTTATAGCTCTGGGATCCATCTGATGCATACATATAGGGACATCCGCAAGATCACGATAAAAGTCACAATAGTGACTGTGACTGCCACTTCGACCGTTCTGATTTCTCTTCCCACGGATGCCCCATATGCTTCTCTCTTCCTCTCTGCTTTTTTTCCTCCAGCAATGCATATGCACATACAAAGCAAAGAAACACAGGCGTGTGTGGTGTGTGTGTGCGCCCCCCACGCACACAAACACAGACACAGACGCACTGGAAGGATTCTAAGGCCAGGCATTTTATATTCAACAGTAGAGCCAAATGGATCTTAAGAGCCTTTCCACAGAAGACTGCTTTGCCAATTCTTCACTCTAGCCCTGTAATTTATAGCAGCTTGAGGGAGGGGGGGGGGAGCATTCGGTTATTGTCCTCTGTTGGGGAAAATAGTATCAGGAAGACAAGGCAAGGGATGGATGCCCAGGGTGGTTCATGAAGTATGCGGAAGGCCACCCTGACAGAATTAAATGCTTCTATGGATTTTCTTCTCACTGCTGAGGTCATCTAAGTAGAAACCTCAAGTTAATGCCTGTATGCAAAACAGGCTCCTGGGACTGAATTCAATGCTTTTTGCTTATGGTGGGGTGAAGAAACTATGGCCCTTTTATGAGTTGTGGACTTCAACTCCCAGAATTCCTGAGCCAGCTGGCTCAGGAATTCTGGGAGTTGAAGTCCACAACTCATGAAAGGCCTATAGGTCCCCCCACTTCTGCTTTAGAGTGAATGTATCTCATGGCTGCCAATGTTTTAAAAAGAGAAATAAGGAAATTGCAATTTCCACACCCCTTGCACAGCCCCCAATCCATATCTTCTGCTCCTGTCCCCAAAGACAGTGTTCGGCCTCTTAGTGGGATGGCCTTTGTCTAAGATGCAACCAAGCGAAATAGCCGCATCATTATTATTTTATCGTTTCTTTGTAATGTTTATGTCCAGAAGGCAGCAATAGGAAAGGAATCAAAGAGCCACATCCCAATTTTGATGGGACCAAGTTGGTAGTGATGGTGGTGACGAAGGAGGAAGAAATACAGGCAGTCCTTGATTTACAACGATTTGTTTGAAGTTACAACAGTGCTGAAAAAAAGGACTTGTGACCTGTTTTGACGTTTACATCTCAATGCCTTATTTTACTGCACCAAAGGAGTCAGAAGTCAATATTTTTTTTTCTGTTTTCTCCTTGCTTTCCCCCACTATCCCCTTCCTTTTTCCTTTTCCTAACTTCCCTACAACTTCCCTAATGTATTTACATTTGTATTTTCTTTGTATGCTATATTATAATATAAACTAATAAAAAAATCACTTAAAAATACTGTTGCAGCATCTCCATGGTCAAGTGATTAAAATCCAGGCACTTGGCAACTGGCTCATATTCATGACAGTGGTGGGATTCACATTTTTTTTTTTACTACCAGTTCTTTGGGCATGTCTTGGTGGGCGTGGCAAGGGAAGGTTACTGCAAAATCCCCATTCCCTCCTCACCTCACTAACCTGCTTTCCAGCTCCATTCTCCTGTGCAGGGCAACAAAAGAAGACCCAGCCGATCAGCTGGAACTCGGGAGGCAGAGAATAGATGGGGGCGGGGCCAGTCACAGGTGATATTTGCCGGTTCTCTGAACTACTCAAAATTTCCGCTACCGGTTCTCCAGAACTGGTCAGAACCTGCTGAATATCACCTCTGATTTATGACACATGCAGTGTCCTTTGTTCATGTGATCAGCTTTTGGGACCTTCTGACAAGCAAAGTGAATGAGGAAACCAGATTTACTTAACAACCCTGTTACTAACTTAACAGGTAATTCGCTTAACAACTGAAGCAAGATAGGTTGTAAAATGGAGCAAAACTCACTTAACACTTGTCTTGCTTAGCAACAGAAAACTTGGGCTCGGTTGTGGTCGTAAGTCAAGGACTGCCAGCACATTCCCCTTTTCTTGCATGCTTCAGGCATGGGTTGCACACACAATGCTTGACATGCTCTGAATCATAGTATCGCTTGTGTTGTGGTTCACTGGCAGCTGGTGCAGACGGCAATGGAATCGGACAGTGTGAAAGAACGGGGACCAGTCAGGGAGTCTGGAGAGGACTCGGATGAGGGTCCTGCATCCGATGTAGAGATGGGGCCAGGACTATCTATCTGGGAGTGGGGTGCTGCCTCCGGAGCCTTCGGAGTCTGGCAGCAGCGAGGTACAGGACCCAGGGGAGCCTGTTCCCATGCACAGAGCTGCTAGAAGGTGAGAGCAGCTGAAACAAAAGGGGCGACTCGGGAGTAAGGCAAGGGGGGGTGATTGCTCCTCCCATAAGGTATAAAAGTCAGGCCAAGATGCTGAAACCTTTGCAGGAAGCAAAGTAGTTTGATTGGTTCAGTCATCCTTGAAGCTTTTTGTAGTTTGGTTGGGTTTTTTTGTACTTCGGTTGGTTTCTTTTCTAGTTCATTTGATACTTCTGTTTTTGGCAGCACTTCACAGAACTGAAAGGTGTGTGCTTATCTCGGGGGAATGCTTGAGATTAATTCTGGCTGAAAATGAAAACAATTCTCAAGCGTTGCAATAAAATAAGTCTTGTTTTTACAATACGTTTGTGCGTGATTATGGTTTATGAAGCCTGAGTCAGAACAGCTTGGAATGACTTAGGGGGATGGGGATGATATTATGGTGGTTCTTTTCCCCAAAGAGGAAAAAGACAGTTCCATTTGGTGTTATTATGTGGAGCGATAAAGCTCTGAGGTTCTCTTTTGCTGGATTCCTCTATCCACTCCCTCTCCCTGTTCACCATTTTACATGAAATCTCTGGGCGTGGTCCTCTGTCACCATGGGATGAAGTTATCATCAACACATTAATGACAGTTGCTTATTATCTTCTTCCTGTGGTATCTGGATGGAACTCAACTCTAGCAAGACTGAGTGGCTGTGGATTATAGGACTAAACCTATCCAGGTAGTCTTTAACTTACAACAGTTCACTTAGTGACCATTTGAAGTTACAACCGGCACAGAAAAAAGTGACTTATGGCCATTTTTCACATTTACGACCATTGCAGCATTCCCCATGGTCATGTGATTAGATGCTTGACAACTGATTCACATTTATGATGGTTGCAGGGTTCCTGGGTCATGTGATCCCCTTTTGCAACCTTCTGACAAGCCAAGTCCATGGAGAAATCAGATTCACTTAAACAACCGAGTTACTAAGTTAACAACTACAGTGATTCAAATAACAGATAACAGATAATCAGAGTTGGAAAGGACTTTGTAGGTCATCTAGTCCAATCCCCCGCCCAAGCGGGAGACCCTACAGCATTTCTGACAAATGGCAGTCCAATCTCTTCTTGAAAGTCTCAAGTGATGGCACTCCCACAACTTTTGAAGGCAAAGCTGTTCCACTGGTTGATTGTTTTCGCTGTCAGAAAGTTTCCCCTTATTTCCAGGTTGAATCTCTCCTTGTTCAGTTTCCATCCATTATTCCTTGTCTGGCCTTCGGATGCTTTAGAACAGGGTCCCCAACCACGGTCCGCGGACGGTACGTCCGTGGAACAAGTCCTACCGGGCCTCTGGCTTGCTGGCGCCGCCATCTTTTTCATGAAAAAGTGCTTCCGGTGAGCTTTTCCGGGTGAAAGCTCACCGGAAGCACATTTCATCAAAAAAGAGGCGGCGCGCTCGGTGAGCTTTTCGGGTAGAAAGCTCACCGGAAGCACGTTTTCATCAAAAAGATGGCGGCGCCAGCCGATGCAGACGGCGGCGCCCAGCTGATGCGGTACTGGGCCGTGGCGTAAAAGGTTGGGGATCACTGCTTTAGAAAATAGATTGACCCCTTCCTCTCTGTGGCAGCCCTTCCAATATTGGAGCACTGCTATCATGCCTCATAATTCACATAACAAATCTGGCAAGGAACGTCTAAAATAGGGCAAAACTCACTTAACGAATTTCTGACTTATCCACATAAATTCACAATTGGGTTCAATTGTGGTCATGAGTTGAGGACTGCCTAGACTGGAGACTTTTCATCTTTGAATAGAGGAATAGACTCTGGCAGGCAAAACTGGCACGTAGGTTGAGGGGTCCCCTTGGATTCTTGCTGCTGCTTTAGGAGCAGGTGCCCTTTGCACACTCGTTGTGTTGGTTCCTGGATCAGAAGTCTCCCCCTCTCTCTAGTTAAGCTCACTCATGCCTTCATCACTTCCCATTTGAATTGTGGCAAAGCGTTCTACTTGGGGCTGCCCTTAAAGATCATGTGGAAGTTGTAATTGGTCCAGAATGAGTGCCATGCCCCTGATGGAGACTGACTCTGAGGGAGAGGAGGAACAGCCCACAGGGAGTGGAAGTGTGGCTCCAGAGGTTGTGGAGGAGGCTGGGGAAGGGCAGAGGCTGGCTGAGCAGTCAGAGGAGGACCCAGGCCCATCCCCTATACATCCTAGAGCACGCAGGGAGGAGGGGATAAGGGAGAGAGATGGTCTCCTCGGGAGGAGAGGGCCTTGATCCTCTTCATGGGCTGCAGGTGTGACAACTGAATAAGAGTTTGGACCTGCGTACTGGCAAACGCTGGAAACAAATCATGTAAATATCTCTAGTTTATAGTTCCTCTCTGAGTTTGGCATCCTTCCCAGTGTGTGTTATCTGTGGACATCCTCCAGCCCTTATCTTGCCTGGTTTGTGTTGCTTTTTTCCTTCTTCCTGTAACTTTGTGTGGGAATGTTTTTGTCTTCCGTCAAAGATATTGGGAGCTTGGAAGCAAAGTGAAGGAATAAAAGAGGCTTCACCTGTTTTCTGTGACTGTGTTTGTTTTGTATCCCACCCTGGGTCATCACAATGGGGTAGCGTTGGAGTGATGGGCATGTCTCAGTATGCCAAGGCTGCAGCCCTAATCTATGAGTTGCGTAGGTATTCCTCATTTAGCAACCGCCTCGTTTAGTGGCCATTTGCAGTTACGATGGCAATAAAATATAACTTTGCCACAATCCTCACGCCTATGACCTTCGCAGGTCTGTAAAGCAAAGAAAGGCTGAAATAAGATGTAAGCATAGTCGCAGTTTTACTTAGTGACAGAATAACGGAGTTGGAAGGGACCTTGGTGGTCCTCTAGCCCAACCCCCTGTTCAAGCAGCAACCCTATACCATTTCATACAAATGTTTGTCTTAAAAACTAAGGAGATGCTTGAGTGTTGGAACACCACAGCTTTGCTTAATGACTGAATTTCACCTTGAACTGTGGCCACTAAACCAGGACTACCCGTACTGACTTCCAGTGGGTTTCTGGATACATTTTGAGGTATTGGTTATCACCCATAAAGCCCTTAATGGAATAGGACTGGGTTACTCATGGGAGCCCAGTCCCCTATTAATTCTTTGCTTCCCACTAAATGGGAGAATTGGTATGTTCCTGGCATCTTCTATCAAGCAATGCCATTTGATAGACTCCACAAGCATGACTATTCCATCACAGTTCCTGTCCTATGAAACAGTCACCTGGCCACACACACCTATACAAATTCAGATGGCCCCACCCCTCGATCTTTCAAAAAGTGCTAAAGACCTGGCTATTCTTGAGGGCATTGGGCCAGAGTTTTAACTGGGAGATGTTTTATGGACATATTTCATAGCTGATTTTTTTATCTTGGTTTTTAAATTTGTCTCAAGTTGCCCAGAGTCCTTTTAAACTGGGTAACCATATACATTGAAGAAAAAAAAAAAACAAATCAGCTATTATTAAAAAACAAACAAACCCTGCAGGCTTTTTCAGACTCATTCTGTTCAGTGCTGTTTATTCCTAGGTAAGCTATCAGCCTCCTTACATTTACTACAAATGTACTCTTCATTGCATTCACAATACAGTTATCACACAACAACAGTTGTTTTCCCCCCCAACACTCCCTATTTTCCCTAATGGGCACAGAATCATTTACAGAATCCCCTTTTTTCCTTACAAAATACCTTGGAAAAATTGTGAATTGCACACTGCTTTATTAATAATGTCTATTCAGATATAAGTCCAATATAATTCAGTGAGTTGTAAGAGGACAGTAGGATTGCAACCTTTTAAAATGCAACTAAACAACAAGCAGAATCAAACAGATGTAGACTGAATTTGCCATTTTTTTTTTGCAGCTTCCTCTCCCTTCCCTGTTATTCCCACAACTTTGACTGTTTGTTTCTACTATATAAATATAAAATCATCATCAGGAAAAGGAAAATTGTAATTAGTACCTTATCCAGTATCTGCCAGACTTATACCAAAAATAACAACACTCAACCACACATTTCTCTGCTCAGTTTCTAGCTATTTGTCAAGCAAACAAACTCCTGAGATCTTTCTACGTAAAGTGATATGGCAGGACAAGCCCTAAACTGCAGATAAGAGGCAATTTCCTAAGGCCATAACTGGTTGCAAAAGGACTATGCCTCCAGCAACAAGAATGAAATAAATCCTTCATTAATCAAATACCTATCAATGCATGCCCAGAAGCTTATTAATTTATCTTATTTTATTTATTTATTTGATTTGTCAATCGCTTACAAGATAATGGGTATAAGTATAAACATGAGTAAGAATACAGGAAATAGATACAAATAAATGGGGACAATAGGACAGGGACAGTAGGCACGATTGTGCACTATAAGAAAAAAAAAGCGAACAAAAAATCATTGGAATTTGGGGAGGAACATGATACAGGTAGTCCTTGAATTACAATCATTTGTTTAGTGACCATTCAAAGTTGCAACAGCACTGAAAAAAGGACTTATGACTTTCACACTGCAGCATTCCCAAACCCCCAATTTGGTCACATGGTTCAAATTCAGCTGCTTGGCAGCAGGCATGTATTTCTGATGGTTGCAGTGTCCCAGGGTTATTTGATCATCTTTTGTGACCTTCTGACAAGCAAAGTCAATGAGAAAGTCAGGTTCGCTTAACAACTGGGTTATTAACTTAACAACTGTAATGATTCACTTGACAACCGTGACAAGAAAGGCCTAAAATGGGACAAAGCTCACTTAACAACTGTTTTGCTTAACAACAGAAATTTTTGACTCAGCTGCGGTTCTAAATCAAGGGCGAACTTTAAAGCAATTCAAGAAAGCTGATAGATCTCAGCTTTGGAGTCTTCTCTGAAACTCAACAAGGTCGGGTCTCACAATAACGATTTAAGATAAGGAACAATGAATTTAATGTACACAAAAAAAAACAGATTTTGGCTGAACATCAGGAAATAACAGTAAGAACTGTTCAACAATAGAACTGCCTGCTCTGGCTGGTGGATGCACATGGGTAGTGTGGAAACAGAGATTGGATGGTCATTTTTTAAGGGTTTTTACAGATTACAAATTAACAAGGTTGGAAAGGACCTTGTAGGTCATCTAGTCCAACCCCCTGCCCAAGCAGGAGACCCTACATCACAGGTTGCAGTAATAGCATTGGATTCCTGCCCTAGACAGGGAGATGGACTAGATCAGGGGTCTCCAACCTTGGCAACTTTAAGACTTGTGGACTTCAACTCCCAGAGTCCCTCAGCCAGCAAAGCTGGCTGAGGAACTCTGGGAGTTGAAGTCCACAATCACACATGCAAATCTGGCTGAGGAACTCTGGGAGTTGAAGTCCACAAGTCTTAAAGTTGCCAAGATTGAAGACCCCTGGACTAGATCACTGCTCCCCTGACCTGAGTACATTATCCAAAATTGGATGAAAGTGTTTTTTCTTTGGGTAACAACACCTGAACCTAGAACTCATCACAATAAGAACATTTAAGTTGACTTGAAGTTGACTTAAGTTGACTATGTGAACTAACATATATTTGAAAATCTCCCCAAATATTCCTACTAAGTCAAAAATGGATGAAATTATCCATGGCAATTTGTTGAAATGACATAAATTAAATGCCTCACCGAGGAATTCTGGGAGTTGAAGTCCACAAGTCTTAAAATTGCCAAGTTTGGATACCTCCCCAAACTAGATGATTTCCAAGACCCTTTCCAAGCTTTCTATTATGTGATTCCAGATGTGCAGGGAGGGAAAACATAGCACCTGTCTACAATTATTTTAAACAATCACACACACACACCCCAAGGACATGAAAGTAGCATCATTCAATCCCTGGAGAAAATAATATAGCTATTTTAAAGGGATGCATCCTGTTGTACATGTAGGCACACAATGCTCCAAAACATTTTCTCTGATTAATTTCTGAAGCTCAGCTCCAGTTAGTACCGGGGTGAGATTTCTGCAGGAAATTCCAGGACTCTAGGCCAGACATGAAGGTGGAAAACCTTCCAGAATAGGACAACGCCAAAGTACTTCTGCGTTGAGATCTGGAAAACATCATGGATGTGTCCAGTCCATGTAGCAACCAGGAAGCTCTTGGCTTTATTTCCAGAGTTTTTGCTGCAGGACTGTGCTTTGGAACAAGTAGTGGTCATAGGAAAAAATTAGCCGTTTCAGTTTTAAATTTGGGGCTAGCCTACTGCTGTGCCAGAATGGTTTTTTCTTCATCCTGATTGGTTGGGAGTCTTGGTCTGTGTTTATTGGTCTTGGAGTTTGCTGTGTTCTGCTTGATTGGTGTTTCTAATATCTTCTGTCTGCTTTGTGGCTTCTTTTTGTCTTGATTGGCTGGCAACATTGTGTTCATGTATTGGAGGCTTTTAGTGCAGCTTGGCTCCGAGTAAACGGACGGCTATCATTTATTAGGAAGCTAGGTTTCATCTGGGTGCCTGGTTGGGGTGTGTTTGAGCTGGAGGTATCAGGGGGGATCTGTTTGTGCCCAGGTGTTTGCCTGGCTTGTGGTGTAGAGATTTTTTTGTTTGTGTGCCTACCAAGCCTGACACACAAGATTAAAAAGAACCCAATACACAAGCCTGAGGATGGCAGATGAGATTCTGCTGAAACGTCGCTATAATAAAAGCACAAATATTAAGACGTGGGAAAATACCTGAAGAAACCTAAATAACATACATACATACATACATACATACATACATACATACATACATACATACGGAAAGAGAGTGAGATAATTAGAACCTTGCTATTGAGAAACGGCTCAGAGAAAGCTGGATCCTACTTTTGGGCCTCTAGTTATGATAAATGGGCTTGGCTCAGTTCTCTAGCTGGATTCTTCTGAAGATGTTTTGTTCTGCCCAAGTTTCTGTGGAGTTTGGCAATAACATTTAGAAATGAGTAGAACTACTCCTGGCTGGTCTTTTGAAAATCATCATCATCATCATCTCTTCCTCATCCTCATCAACACCATCATCTATCAACACCATCATCTATTAAATTTATATGCTGCCTGACTCCCAGCAACTCCAGCCAGTTTTATTGCCAAGTGGCTTCATTTTATTCGTCTCCCTGGAAGGCAGCAGCAACAGCAACACTTGGGAGTCATGTGAAATGAACAATCACACACACGCACCCATCTCGCATCCTGTTAAGTCACTCTTGGCACCTTATGTTACTGTTCCAGAGTTACTGCGTGACACCAAACAAAATCCGTCAGCAGTTTAGAATGCACACACCAAGCATCTCCGTGAAGGTTTTTTGTTCCAACGCTGTGATTGTTTTTCCACTGAACTTTGCCTGGTTGAGATCATGGAAGGCCCATCATTGCCAGGCTTCTGGCATTCTCAGGGAGGTTCACATTCACTGACCACCACCGTTTTTTAGCAGATGGGGGTTTTTTTTCTTGTAAAATATAAACTATCCTGGCGAGGTAGAAAACCTTCTCCCCATCTCCACTTCCTCCACCCACTTTACGCTCCACACGTCAACATCTTTCACAGAAGGGGGTTGTAAAAATTTATTTCGAGCCAGCCCAAGCAGGGGAAAGAAAACAAAGCAAGAAATGGCTTTTGCTGTCTGAAGAAAGACAGTGGTGAGCCAGAAAAGAAGGTTGAAGAATCATTTCTGCTTAGGGGAGATAGCGAGAGAGAGCCTAATTCAAGTGTCGGCTGCATAAACTTTGTCTTGCTTAATTTCGGACTTCTTGAGACCAGAGTTTTGCTATCCTGTGCCCAAGGTCCAGGTTTTCAAGACAAAACCAAATTTCCAGTCTCCAGTTCTCTGTCTTTTGTGAGATGTGTATATCCAATACAGAAAGAACAGCTGAACTTAAACAGCCTTTTGAAATACTTTCCATCGAGTTGGAACAAAGAAATTGGGTGGACAATTTCACTAAAAGTCCCTGGGGAGAGGAAAAGATTTGCCCAACAGTTTTTTAAGGACAGACATCACTTTACTGAAAATTCCCCATAGGAAGAGACCCCCTTCTATGTCAATGAGTACTGCATCCAGTTTTGGTCACCACACTATACTGTAGAAAAAGTACAGAGAAGAGCAACCAGGATGATTAAGGGATTGGAGGCTAAAACATATGAAGAACGGTTACAAGAACTGGGCCTGGCTAGTCTAGTGAAGAGAAGGACCAGGGGAGACATGATAGCAGTCTTCCAGTATCTGAGGGGCTGCCACAGAGAAGAAGGGCTCAAGCTATTTTCCAAGGCACCCGAAGGCCAGACAAGTAATAATGGATGGAAACTGAACAAGGAGAGATTTAACCTAGAAATAAGGAGAAACTTTCTGACAGTGAGAACAATTAACCAATGGAACAGCTTTGCCCTTGGAAGTTGTGGGAGCGCCATCACTTGAAACTTTCAAGAAGAGATTGGACTCCCATCTGTCAGAAATGGTGTAGGGTCTCCTGCTTGGGCAGGGGATTGGACTAGATGACCTACAAGGTCCCTTCCAACTCTGATTATCTGTTATCTGTTTTTTTCTTGGAATTAGAAACTTGGGAAGTCAGGAGTCTGCAGACTGCTGGAGAGAGAAGTTACAGGTAGTCCTTGACTTACACCCATTCGTTTAGTGACCATTCAAAATTACAATGGCACTGAAAAAAATGACACTTACGACCATTGCAGCATCCCCATGTGGTCATATGATTAAAATTTGGGTCTTGGCAACTGGCATGTATTTATAATATTTGCACGTGGCCCAGGGTCATGGGATCATTATTTGTGATCTTCCCAGCTGTCTTTTGACAAGCAACGTGAAACGATATAGCCAGATTTGCTTTAACAACTGCATGATTCACTTAACAACTATAGTGGTTCACCACAACTGCAGCTAAAAAGGTCAACATTTGGAGATTTTGGGCTCAATTGTGGTCTTAAGTCAATAAAGGGCAGAACATTCACATATAATCCTTGGCTATCTCATAACTAAAAAATATGGCTATGCACTTCTTTGGATTCAAAGGTGAAGCATGTCAGAAGGGTGCAGGGACATGCACTAAGTCACCTTCTCTGCCTTCTTAAATCAGGCTTAAAAGTTTGGAAAAAGTCTTTGTCCAGCACTTATGAAAAGCCAAAGAAGTCACGTTAATGATGCGGTTGGGATGATGGTGTAAGGAGAACCCACACTACAACCATAGTGGGCAATGCTTTTATAAGGCCAATGTAAAAGCTACAGAGAACACGTGCACACTTTGGAGATTTCCAAAACTGTTTTTCAAGCAAACCAGCAGATGGTGGGAAAGAAAGAAGGAAGGCAAGGTTGATCCACTCTTGAAGTCAGGTCACAAGAATTGCAAGGCTAAGACTTTCATATCAGAAGAGAGAAATTTGCCTCCATTCTGAGGGTGTCCTTAGAGTTGCATGGATGAAGCCACCACAATAAAAAAAATGTCCATTTGTAAAAAAATCTAAATTGCAGCTGCACTAGAAGCTCTTTCTCTAGGCTTTCCTAAAACTTCATTTTCCCCAACATTTCTCAATAAACTGAAAAACAGGCAGAGAATAGAATAGAATAGAATAGAATAGAATAGAATAGAATAGAATAGAATAGAATAGAATAGAATAGAATAGAATAGAATAGAATAGAATAGAATAGAATAACAGAGTCGGAAGGGGCCTTGAAGGTCTTCTTGTCCAAATGGTTGTCCAATCTCTTCTTAAAAACTTCCAGTGTTAGAGAATTTACAACTTCTGGAGGAAAGTTGTTCCACTGATTAATTGTTCTAACTGTCAGGAAATGTCTCCTTAGTTCTAAGTTGCTTCTCTCCTTGATTAGTTTCCACCCATTGCTTCTTGTCCTGCCCTCGGGTGCTTTGGAGAATAGCTTGACTCCCTCTTCTCTGGGGCAGCCACTGAGATATCAAAACACTGCTATCAGGTCACCCCTAGGGCCCTAGTCCTTCTTTTCATAAGACTAGATAGACATACCCAATTCCAGTAATCGTTCTTCATATGTTTAAGCCTCCAGTCCCCTAATCATCTTTGTTGCTCTTCTCTGCACTCTTTCTGGAGTCTGAACATCTTTTTTACATCATGGCAACCAAAACTGGATGCAGTATCCCAAGTGTGATTCTAGCCCAGTGCTTCTCAACCTCTACCATTGCTCCCAGTTCCCATGATGGTTCCCCTTGGCACAGCTCTTGCAGGATAAGACAGGTGTCGTTCGGAGTCCCACCAGTTGCCCAGTAGATAAACCCAGCTTAGCCACAGGCCTTACAAATCTAAACGACAGCAAGAGAATCTGACCAGGAGGGCAAGCATTAACCAGACCACCATTCCCAGCCTTCTTCCTTCTTTCTCCTTTGTTTTGTAACCCTGGGGTATATTTATTTCTGAAACTCATCTTAGCCTCTCCTTTGCCGTTGCACTCTCCCAGAGCATCCTGTTGCCTGGCTAATATTGGTTGCCATGGCAACATCATCCCAAGCACCCACCTCCCAGCTCTCCAGCATAAGAAATGATAACTAAGTGGTTTCTTTCCACTTAGGAGATGGAAGTGACCGGTTTCTATCAGGGGTGCATGGAGCTAACCCATAAACATATCCCATCATCCACATCTGACTTACTATGAGATATTACCACGCAACCCGCTACAATTTTTTTTTGTTTTGCATAAGTGAGTGTTGTGCTTTCCATTTCAGATGGAAATAATTATCCGTATTATAAGAAAGGAGAAGAAGTCACTGTACCAGCATGAACAGTCAGATATTTAAAAGTTATACATTAGAAACCCTTTATTGGGTCATCAGATAGTGAATTCTGAGTTTTGCAAAAGGTTTCAAAACAAAAAGGGAAAACCTGGGGAGATGGAAAATATGATTGAATTTAAAAGCGTTCATGTTGGTTTATTCAGTAAACCATGTGATTCCACAAATCATAACTTAGTGTAGCATGGCAAATCAGTCATAAATGTTCACGAAACAAAACAAGAGTTTATATAGCAGGAACATGTAGAAAGTCATAACGACATTCAGATAATCGTTCCATTTGGCATTGCAAAGAGGGTTCAGCAGCCAATCTGAAAAATCTACTATGGCATAAGGAAGAGGAAACTGTTTATGCAGGAAGCAGTATAAAAGTAAAATAAAATCTACAAATGAAATATTTTTGAAATTAAATTCTAACAGTTGGCTGCTCCAGGGAATGGTTTCAGAAAACTGGACGATTGAAAGTTAGAATTGCTGGATTGCTATAAAAATAACGGAGAGAAAGAACATTGGAGAATTCTCCCTCTGTCCTTTAAGGAAATTGCTTCTTCTCTGGAACTCTTTACTCTGAACATATCAAGAAAGCACTTGAGCAAACTAACCCAGAGGTCTCCAAACTTGGCAACTTTAAGACTTGTGGACTTCAACTCCCAGAATTCTCCAGCCAGCATAGCTGTCTGGGGAGTTCTGGGAGCTGAAGTCCACAAGTCTTAAAGTTGCCAAGTTTGGAGGCCCCTGCTCTACCTGATGGCCCTCAGAGGCAGAATTCAGAGCAGAAACTTAACAGAGGCAGTTCCTTTTTGGATCCTGGCTGTGAGAGAGGTTAAGGCCAGCAAACGGAGCTCTTCAGGCCTTTCTCTGAGGAGTTCTAGGCCAGCATCAAAATGGCGGCTCCTGGAGAAATAGGGGTCTCCAGATTGTTTAAGAAGAGGTGAATCAACTCAGGTTGGAGACAGAATAAAGCTGAAGCTCTCAGGCTCAGAAGTAATGGGATAAATAGATGGATGGATGGATGGATGGATGGATGGATGGATGGATGGATGGATGGATGGAAGGAGGAGAAAGGGAAGGGAGGAAAAGGGGAAGGGGAGGAGGAAGGAGAAGCAAAGCAAAGCAAAGCAAAGCCTGAATCAGTTGTTTTTCTCCTTTGCTCTCTCCTTCTTTCTCAAGTAGAGAGTGTTACTCAGCTGACAAGAGCAATATTTTCCCCAGTGCTGATGTGGGACATTCCTTTTTTCCTTGCATGTTGTAAAGGAAAGGCCAAATGACCCTTTGCCTGCACATCCATGATACAGAACAATAATGTTTGTCTGGCCTGCTGTGGCCGCAAACAGTTTTGTTTTTCAGTGCTCTTGCTGACTTCCAAAGTAGGCAGCTGGCCCTTTTCTGCCTTTTTTCTCCCCACCCCCTCTGGGAACAACAGCCCATCCCACCCTGTTATAGCAGAACCCTGGCTGGAGAAATGTTGCATCTTAGCCCACTTAGTCTTGGCAAAGAACCGTAGCTAAAGTTATGGGACAAGTTCAGGCACCTACCCTTTGTGACTGGAAAACATTCAGTCTTTGGTGAAAAGGAACTTAATGCTCTTCCTTGCCACAGATGAAAACAGCACATCTCTGCTTTTCTGCATCCACCCACATCCCTCGGCCACTTCCAACCGAATATCTAAACTGCAGTGTTTGGGAGCAATGGACCAAATAATTATTTGCAAGCTCATTGTGCTAAATTAGACACAATGTTGCAATCTATAAGCTCTTCCAGAATCACAGCATTTTTAAAAAAAATATATGAACCCCTGTAATGATAAAGGAGCAGCCCCACCAATTCTACTTAAATTGCTAATGAGAACTCTCAAACATCAGGAAAAAAAGGAAAGAAAGACCCCATCCCAAATTGTCTATCTTCTCGCTAGATGTTTTATTTCCGTTTTTTACATACTTGCTGGAGATAGATCTATCAACAGCTCTCAGCTACTAATGAAAATAGGGTGGAACCTCCGGCTGTAATAGCATCGTACCTCCCCAAAAACAGGGTCAGGAGGAGAATGTTACCTTCATACCCACTTCTGGACTTATCATCACCGGATCTGCCTTCAGGACTTTTAAAATAGGAATGAGCTCTCTTTCTGGAGAAGAAACCACTACATTCCCCTGTCTGTCTGTTAAGATATCTAAGTGAAGGGTCTGTGTTCGATGTCAATCTATTCCTGATTATGTCTGGGAGACAGCAACAGAGAAAGACTGATTAAAGGGATCTTTAATCCAGTTTAGCAGGCTCCGTTTTTATACTTTTAAAACTCGACAAGAGTTTTATCTGGCTCCTCAGTGAGAAGTACCTGTAAGAAGGATCTGGTCATTTTGGTACTATACTACACTTCCATGTCGGAAGCTCTGAAGTGCTTCCTGGGTGAAAGGATCAACCGGTGGTATCACTGATGCCAGGGGGACACCTAGTAAGGGGCTCCTTTTGTGTCCCTGTTAAGTTGCCCACTAAAGTGGTCCCCATCTATCTACTCACAGTTGCATACTTTCAAACTATTGGGAAGCTGGAACAAGTGACAGGAGCTCACCCCGCCACATGTTAAACTCGCAGCCCACGGGCCAGATGTGTCGTGCTTAGGCCATTCCCACCCCAACTCCGTGAAAGGAAAAAAAACATTGTGATATGTCACGTGACAGCAATGTGACGCCGCAAGTTTGACATCTGTGGCTTAGGCCAACATTTCTCAACCGTAGCAACGTTAAGATGTGTGGACCAACTCCCAGAATTCCCTGGCCAGAGTGCTGGGAGTTGGAAGTCCACCCATCTTGAATTGCTAAGGCTGAGAAATACTGACTTGGGCATGGACTTCCTCCTGTTGAAGAATCCCTGCCCAGAGCTGGTTATGCAAGGATTGTTAGAGGACGCCTCATTCATTCATAAATATCGTCATTGCTTTTATCAGTGGGGCAGGTGGGAAAGACTCCTAAGCAGAGATTGCTCAGCCACAAAAGGATGTGATGTTACTAAAAGTCTGAGAGAGAGATTGGAAGAGGGGCAGGAACCCTGCCTTCCTTTCTGTAAATATTTTCATGAAATATTCATGCCTTCCATTTTTCCCTGGGCCTTGTCATTGCTCTTCTCAACCTGCCCTTCCTTTTAATGCACATCCTTAGCACTGTATAAATGCCAGTTGCTTGCTTGCTCTCCTCCTCCTCCTCCTCCTCCTCCTCTTTGTTCTTTATTTTTCTTTCCACTGGACCTTCCAGCATCCTGAAGGAGAAAAATAAAAATCACCCCGTGGCTAGAAAACGGCTGTGTTAAATACAGGCTTTGTTTCAGAGCTGAAGCCATGAAAGCAAGGGGTGATTGATGGGGAGGTGATAACAAGGCTTTCATGAGCAGAGAGGAACTTGAAAATACAGGTAGTCCTCACTTAGCAAACACATTTGGAAGCAGAAACCTGGGCACTAAGTGAAGCAGTTGCTAAGTGAAACCAGAACTGTGCTTACAATCTTACTTCAGCTTTCCTTTGCTTTACAGATCAACAAAGGATTGGTTTTATATACAGTATATAACTATATATAACTATATATATAGTTATAGTTATATATATTTGTCACCACTGTAACTGCAAACATTCACTGAACCGGGCAGTCACTAAAGGAGGATTACCTGTAATGACAGAGGCTGAATGTCTTCCCATTTTTCTTCAATAATATGCCTACTGCTCCTAACATTTTAGAGCTTGTACCCAAAGGGTTAGTTCATAGCATAAAGCAAGGAAAATGTATATGTCCACCTATGTGTAGACACTTCAATCCTCTTATATTATTTTTCATTGTCTGCAACCAGTGAGAAGATTCCCAAAATTCCGCAGTTAGCATTATGGTGGACTGGGAATTTTGCAGTTCAACCATATGTGGAAGGCTTCGGACAAAGTTATAAACAGAAGATAACAGCCAAGTGTTGGAATTCAGCTCTGGAATTCTCTGTCACAAGAGGAAATTATGGCCAGAGGTCTGCTTGGTTTACAGAATCTACAATAAAAGAGAAAACAGGTCCGTGGAGGATACAGGCTGTTTCAGTCACAGTGTTTTCCTACCTCAACAACTTTTAAAGATATGTGGACTTCAACTCCCAGAATTCTGGGATGGTGACTAGGGAATTCTGGGAATTTTTATGCTGGCTGGGGAATTCTGGGAGTTGAAGCCCACACACCTTAACTTTGCTGAGGTTGAGAAACACTGTCCTAGAGAGTACGTGCTACTCTCGCTCTGTTTTTTCATATAATGTATTTCTGTAAATTTTTGTTTCAGTCAAAAGTTCCACCAACTAATACAGTAGCTTCCTTTATGCAAAACTGCTGGAGGCCCCTAGCTGGTTGCCACTGGAATCATGACGTTAAATATATATTTACTTGGTCCCCAAAAAAGGTTCCATTTTGTTAAAGTTATCAAGTCACTGTCCAAAATGGCTCGTGTAGGACAGGATTCTGTCTTTAAATAACTGTTGCTGAGCACATGAGCCATTTATATCCATTTTTTTTTTCTTGGGGAGTAGAAAAAAAGCCGTAAGCCACCCAGGATCACTGAGAGTGAGTTAGGTAGCCCGATAAAATTTCATAAATAAATACCCTGCCAATTCACAATCTGTATTGATGACTCACCAACCAACTGATCGCCATGGGATTGGGGCCATGAGAGGATGTGTGAGATAACCCAAAGGGAATCTGTGTTGCTCTCCATCTGCCTTCAACACAAATACCTCTCTAAAACATTCACCAGGTATATTCACTTGTTTTTGATTCTGAGCAGAGGCAAATTACCTCTTTACAAGGGTACCTATACTCTCAGCCAATAGAGGTAGTCTTCCACTTACAACAGTTCATTTAGTGACCGTTCAAAGTTACAACGGCACTAAAATAGTGACTTATGATCATTTTTCACACTTATGACCATTGTAGCATCCCCATGGTCACATAATTTACATTCAGGTGTTTGACAATTGATTCATATTTATGACAGTTGCAGTGCTCAAGTCATTTTGCGACCTTCTGACAAGCAAAATCAATAAAGAACCCAGATTCATTTAACAACCATGTTACTAATTTAACTGCAGTGATTCACTTAACAAATTTGGCAAGAAAATTTGTAAAATGGGACAAATTCACTTAACAAATTTTTCACTTAACAACTGAAATTTTGGGTTCAATTGTGGTTGTAAGTCGAGAACTAAGTGTATAGGTAGTTCTCAATTTATAACTGTAGATGTGACCAACACAATTTTACAACATTTCTTGCAAGCAGTCCTTAAGCAAGTATGGCAGTTGTAAAGCAGCCTTCACAGTTGTTAAATGAACAGCATGTTCATTAAACAAAACAATCTTTCGTTAAGCGCATGGCTTTGATGAAAACCACAGGTAAATGCCAATTTTAGCAAAACCATCATAAAACTCAGTCATGTGACCACGTAAACAGCCATAAATGCAGCCAGTTTCTGAGCACTTGAAGTTGAATCACATGACTGGGAGTGGGGGAACCATTGGAACTTTGAATCCTGGCCATAAGTATCCCCTAGATCAGGGGTATCAAGCTCAATTTCATTGAGGGCCGCATCAGGGCTGTGGTTGATCTTGGGGGGAGCTGAGGACCATGGCCGACTGGGTGGGCACGGTCAGCTTGACGGCACTCACTGGGCTTTGCTGACTGGGTGGGCATGGCCAACTGGGCGGGTGTGGCTGACTGGGAGAGCATAGCCAACTGGGTGGATATAGCCAACTGGGTGGATATGGTCAACTGGGTGGGTGTGGTCAACTAGTAGGCATGGCCAGCTTGACGCCATTCCCCAAACTGCTGGCATGTTTCCTCTTCGCACTGGGTAGACCTGGTTGAAGCCATGCTGGCCTGATGCTTCCTCTTCACATTGGGTAGACTGGGCCGGCCCTTTACATTTTCCAAGATGGCCCCACAGGCCGTATCCGACCATATCCCGGGCCAGATCCAGCCCTCAGGCCTTGTCTTTGACACCCCTGCCCTAGATAGTTCCACTGCAACTTCGAATGGTCAATTAGTGACAGCTTGTAAGTCAAGAACTACCTGTATAATGGCTCAGTATGGTACAAGTTTTACCTTTTAACAGAGCAAGGGTGTCCAACCTTGGCAACTTTAAGACTTGTGGACTTCAACTCCCAGAATTCCCCACCTGCCTGCCAAGGTTGGACACCCCTGTAATAGAGCATCTGATTTTCCTGTTCTGGCCAATCTGAAGCTTCCAGAAGCAAGCAAGTGAGCAAGCATGCAAAAATCTGCATGTGATTAAACACCCAGGCGAAAGAATGTCCAAATTTCCACTCAGCATGAAGCTTGTTGGTTTATCTCAGGTTAGTCGATAACCAATCCAGCAGAATGCTTGATGAGATAAAATGGGTGGGACCCATGTGCTATTTTCAGCTGCCTAGAAAAAAAAGGTCACAAATCTAATAGCTTATCTCTGTTGTTTATCTCCAGGAAGCAGATATTGCCAGGTGTAGACTGCCTTTGGACACAAGAGTTGAGTCTAGGTCTCACCACCAGCTAATTATGAATAATGCTACCTGGATTTGTTTCTGGATCACTCCATATGCCTGTTTCATTTGGAAGTATATATGCAGAGAACATGTAAGTGCCAGCAAAAAGCCCAGTTAAGCATAATAGATAGAACTTTGCTTACTCCCAAGTAAATAATCATGAAATTGTGCTGTGAACACCTCTTGCCATGACTTATTCATTCAGCCTAAACGATAGGTTCAAGATCCAGATGGATTTTGACAGACTTGAACACTGGGCCCTAACTCACAAAATGAAATTTAGTGTAGAGAAGTGCAGTCTTAGGCAAGAAAAACCAAAAATACACACATAGATAGGGAGAAACCAGGCTTAATAGCAGTAACTGTGAAAGGGATCTTGAAGTGTTAGTGGACAGCCAACTGAATATGAGCCAACAGTGTGCAGCAACAGCCAAAAAAGCCAATGCAATCCTAAGTAGCATTAACAGAAGGATTCAATCAAGGTCACGCGAGGTACTAATACCACTCTATAAAGCCTTAGTAAGACCACACCTAGAGTACTGCATCCAGTTTTGGTCACCACACTATAGTTGAGACTTTAGAAAGAGTGTAGAGAAGAACAATTAAGATGATTAAGGGACTGGAAGCTAAAATATATGAAGAAACGTTATAGGAACTGGACATGGCTATTCTAGTGAAGGACCACGGGAGACATAATAGCAGTGTTCCAATATTTGAAGGGCTATCACAGAGAGGAGGGGGTCTGTCTATTTTTCAAAGCACCCAAAGGCCAGACAAGGAATAATGGGTGGAAACTGATCAAGAAGAAATTCACCCTAGAAATAAGGAAAATTTTCTGACAGTGATAGCAATCAACCAATGGAACAGAAGTTGCCCTCGGAAGTTGTGGGAGCTTCATCACTGGAAGCTTTTCAGAAGAAACTGGGCTGGCATCTGTCAGAAATGGTGTAGGGTCTCCTGCTTGGGAGGAGGGTTGGACTAGATGATCTACAAGGTCCCGTCCATCTCTGTTATTCTGTTATAGCCTAACTCAGTGTTTTTCAACCTTAGCAACTTTAAGACGAGCGGCTGGGGAACTCTGGGAGCTGAAGTCCACACACCTTAAAGTTGCCAAGATTGAAATACCCTCCTTACACTCTGTGGTCCAGGAGTAAGTTCTTGATCACCTAAACCAGAAGTGTCAAACTCAGTTTCATTGAGGGCCACATCAGGGTTGTGTTTGATCTCGGGGGGGCTGAGGTGGGCATGGTCAGGGTGGGCACGGTCAGCTTGATGTCATTCATGCTGGGTGCCCCTGTGGCGGTCCAAGCACTCTGCCAGTTAAAATGGGCTCCCAAGCTCCATTTTCGGCTGTGACGGCTTCCTGCAACCCTCTGCCAGTGAAAACAGAGCTCGGGAGGGCCGCCTGCAGCCCTCATGAACTCCATTTTGGCAGAGGCACCACAGGCCAGCCCTTCACTGTTTCCAGAGCGGTCCTGCAGGCCAAATCTAAGCATCCTATGGTCTGGATCCGGCCTACAGGCCTTAAGTTTGACACCCATGACCTAAACTGACTTGCTAGAGCAAATTTACTGCTTCAGCAACTTCAGGGGAGTCACACAGTTGAAATGGGACAGTCACAGCCTGCTGGCTGGCTGGCTGGCTAGCTAATCAGTAGTTCTCTTTTTTCAACCTTCTGGATTCTAGAAATCATGTGGTTAAAGGGGAATAGGAAGGTCGCTTACCCCCACCTTTAAGAGACATAAGACTGCTAGAAAAAAAAATCTACAAAAGTTTTTTTTCATTGAAGACTAGAGTCTGTTTATGGATTATATTACAAAAGCGGAGAAAATAGTTCCATGACAAAGAGTTATAGGGGAGATAATAGAACATTCATATATTGGCTACAACGGTATGAAGGAATAAGAAATGGTTGGTAGACTTATAAGAAAAATACAGTACTTCAACTCCCAGAATTCCCCAGCCAGCCAAAATTATTATTTTAAAAAAAAAAATCACTGCAGACTCATGAGATGGCCAAATCAAAACAAGATGTTGATGTTCTCCCAAGAAATGTCATAAAATTATATTTATTTAGCTTGATTGGTATGCTCCTTCATTGGTATGCTCCTATGATTGTATTTCAAGTTGAGAATGCCAAAATCTTGCAACTTGGGGTGCATTAATCCCTTTTTTAAAAAAGTGTATTTATATAATGGCATCAAGCCAAACAGCCTAAAAGAAACAAAAAAAGGTGATAAGTACTATCTTTAATTGTTTGTTTTGTCATTAGAGCCAGGCGGCTAATATTATGCCCCTCGGAGAGAATGGCAGCATTAATGCTTCCATTTCCATGTTTTTCTCCAGCTTGCTTTTTTCCCCCCCAATGCTTTTGACGGCTTCCTGCTCCCCAGACATTCAAAAGAGCTGATAATGCTGCTCTGATTGATGAGCTGCAGGTAAGGCAGATTTCCCCATTATGATGTCTTCCAGATGTGTTAGGCAACAGCTCAATTAATGGATTACTGGTTCTGAAGTCCAACACATTTGGGAGGCACCCAACTGAAGAGTTGTGCTGTGATCTGAGGTACAGAAGCACTTCTGGGGTTGAAATCTGATTCCCTGTTTACCTTACAGCTGCTCTCCTGCTCTCAAAACAGATTGGAGTATCCCATGGGATTGGGAGGAGAAGCAGAGATTCCGGACCTTGCCCCCCATTCTTTCCCTGCATCCAACAAGCCAACTCCCCTATGTAAAAACATTATTGCATACAAATAACAAGTCCATGATTATAATATGGGACATATGACTGTTTTAAAAAGCGATAGGTACTTTTTATTTATTTATTTATTTCATTTGTCAGTCGCTTACAAGAAAATAGGTATAAGTATAAACATGAGTAAGAATACAGGAAATAGGTACAAATAAATGGGGGCAATAGGATAGGGACAGTAGGCACAATTGTGCACTTATGCACGCCCCTTATAGGCCTCTTAGGAATGGGGTGAGGTCAATAGTGGATAGTCTGAGGTTAAAGGAGAAGGGGTTAGAGGATGTAACAACAGAGTCAGGTAGTGCATTCCAGGCATTGACCACTCTGTTGCTGAAGTCGTACTTTCTGCAATCAAGTTTGGAGCGGTTTACCTTGAGTTTTTATCTGTTGTGTGCTCTTGTATTGTTCCTTAGGTGCGGTTAATTCCTTGATGAAGACAAGGCAAGGCAAGATGTGAGAAGTCCTCCTTGGCTGTCATCCTGCTTTATCTCTAATTCTCCAAACCAGACAATGGGAAAATGTAGAGGCTGTGTTTGGGATCAGACTACCATCAATTTTAAACTGTGTCTTTCTGGTTCCAACGAGAATGGATAAACCTGTCTGTTTTAGTTACTCTCTGTTTTTGATTTTGATTAATTTGTCCAATTTTTTTTGTGGGTTTCATTTTATTGACTCTGTCAAATTTGATTTGATATTTTTAAAAAGAAGTTGGCACTAAAATTGGTTAAATATTTTGGTGCACTATTTCCAGTACTACACAACACAGCATTGTTTCCGTTTGCCTAATATACAGAAATTGGGTCTTTTTGAGGGTGTGCATGGTTTGGGGGAGAAATCTACAAATGCATTTTTTCTAAATGCATTTAAATGTTTAAAATAAGCATTTTTGAACAAGCTGTTCCCTAAATATACATTCTTTATTATTATTTGTGGATAATACTTCAAAATTCAGGGAATTGAACATTTCAGGTGATAACTAAGTTTTGAGACATGATAGCAGAATTCCAATATTTGAGGGGCTGCCACAGAGAAGAAGGGGTAAGCTATTTTCCAAGGCACTCAAAGGCCAGATAAGGAATAATGGATGGAAATTGAACAAGGAGAGATTCAACCTGGAAATAAAGAGAAAATTTCTGACAGTGAGAACAATCAACCAATGGAATAGCTTGCCTTCGACAATAGTGGGAGCTTCATCATTTGAGACTTTTAAGAAGAGATTGGACTGCCATTTGTCAGAAATGGTGTAGGGTCTCCTGCTTGGGTGGGTGGGTGGTTTGGACTAGATGGCCTACAAGATCCCTTCCAACTCTGTTAATCTAATCTGATCTAAATCTTCGTGAACTAAATTAAACTCTTCCCTATCCCCAATCCATCCAATGACCAACCAGAAATTAGAGTGGAGATGCTACCGGTATATGAAAACTCATTGTACAACCTATAACAAATGCTATTCTGAAGTAGATTGCTCAGGACTTCTAATTCAAAGTTCCATTCAGATAACCTGATTAATAATACTTGTTATGACAGAAGACAGATCTCAGAAGACCAAAGATTGTGGGTGCGTCGACTTCACTGAATCTGACTATCTTTTTCCCCACAGTGGCCAATTAGATGCTTCTAATTAGTTCCAACCATACCTTTTCCCCACTGCTTGTGGTATTCAGAGCTAAATTGCTCCTGAATACGGAGGCTCTGTTTAGCACTCATGGGCATTGAACACTAATAAATCTCCCTATGAAGGTAAACATTTTGCTAACAACTGAACCAGATGAAAGATCTGCATAAGTCAGCTTTCTGTTTTTGGCCAAGATCTCTTAGAACAGGTAGTCCTTGACTTACAACCCTTTGTTTAGTGACTGTCCAAAATTACAACGGCGCTAAAAAAAAGTGGCCTGCAACTCACACTTATGACTGTTGAAGCATCCCCATGGTTACATAATCAAAATTCAAGCACTTGGCAACTGGTATGCATTTCTGATAGTTGCAATTTCCCAGGGATATGTGATCGCCATTTGCAACTTTCCCAACTGGTTTCCAATAAGCAAAGTCGACAAGGGAAACCAGATTCACTTAACAACCGTGTGATTTGCTTAATGACCACAGCAAAAAAGGTCATAACATTGGACGTGCCTCTCTTAATAACTGCCTTGCTTAAAGACAGAAGTTCCAGTCACAATTGTGGTCATAAGTCAGGGACTACCTGTATGTATCTCAATTGAATACTTCTTGTTCTAGAATTCCTACGCCAGCTATGCCGAGAATTGAAGTCCACATATCTTAAAGTTGCCAAAGTTGAGAAACATTCTTAGAGCTACTCTTTAATAACTGCTTTGCAGATTAGAGACATTGTAGGCTGTGTTAAGTCTGTGGTAATAAAAAAATCCGTCCTATAGAATCTTCTCTGACAAACAATTTTTATTAGAAGTCATAAGCTTCGGTGGCAGCCCACAAATGTTTATGCCTTTTAATAAACTGTATTAGTTTCACAAGATGCCACCCGACCCGTACTTATATAACCATTCAGAGCATTCTGCTCCTTCATTTTAAAATTAATTGGATCACATCATGGCCACTTCTCGTGTTACCTAATGGTATCAAAATTATTCTGAAATCTGCTCTGCAAAAGTTTGGGAAACCGAGATGTGGGAAGGGTTGTTGCCAGAAGGAATAATCTTCTGCAAAGCTTTTCTAGCTAGAAGAAGTGCTCTAGCATTTCTGTGCATCATAGAAAAGAGTCATTAATTATCATTCTCTAATCTGTTTTTGGAATTTTAACTGTCAATAACAGTTGTAATAGCTGTACTAACAGCAGGGACAGTGCTATTATTGTTTGTATTGTTATGACAACATTATCATTATTATTTAATCTTTCAATCTTGGGCGCCAACTCCAGAGATGTTTTCTAGTTGTTGTTTTTTTAAAGTTCTGCTTAAATTATTTTAGATTATCAGTTTTGGCTACTGCTCAAAAAGGACTGTGATATGGCAAAATTTGCTTAGTTTCAGACTAAATTTTGAGATAATGAAAGATTAGGAAGGTCACATGCTTATTTGCAAAACAGATTGTGTCGTGGAAGGAACTCAGTGAACCCAACAATATCCTGTACACAACTTTTCATCTTGTAGGATTGAATTCTAGAATATGTTCAAACTAAGTTGTGGTGGATGCTAGTATGCCTCTGACCAGAAGCTTAATGGTCGCAGTTCTATCCACCCAAAGATAATTGAAGAAATTAGCTCTTAAGCATACTAGTATAGCCTTACACACAGAAGCACAAACTCTTTCACAATCTGTAGAAGGAGCTTAACTGGAATTTAACCTGTGGCATTGATTCTTCACACCTGCATACATACTAGTGCTAATGACTAGATGCCTACAAAGAATATAAATGCATACAAATATAAACCCACCATTCAGAGTTGAAGAAGCTTCTCAGATAAGAAGTGAAATATTTTCAAGGGGAAAAACCCCCAAGAAAGTCCAGTTGCCTTTCCAAAAACCATCTCTGGGACAGCATGTGATTTACTTTCTTAGGGCTGTGGGAAAATTAAAAATTGGGACTCACTTTGAACTGGGGGGGGGGAGGCGTCTGTAGTCCCATTACTCTTAAATTGGGCGTTGTCTCAGAGCTCTGTAGCATTTACATGAAAGCCAGTTGGAAGTAATGCAGTGTTTCTGAATCTCAGTAAATTTAAGACCTAGCTGGCTGGGAATTCTGGGAGTTGAAGTCCACACGTCTTAAACTCGCTGAGATCGATATACTGGTGTTATTGCTAAGGTGGCTAGATTAGAAGCAGATGGCTTTATGTCTAAGGTAGGACTAGTCCAGCTTCTTGAACCATCAAACTGGCTCTTCCATAAACACTACAGTGGTCTGGAGCAACACCCATTGAAAAAGCAGTGGGATCCCAGACACCACCTTGAACGCTGAGGCTCGATCATGCCAAAGGAAGAAATAAAAGGATGGGTGCTCAGATGCTGCCTCAAGTTTTTTGGGAAACAAGTGGGCAGTGCGTGCTCTTAAAAAAAAGATAACCATGCAAGGAAAAGTTAAGAATTGCACTTCTTAGATCTGCAGCTGACAAGCAGGGACAAGTGTGTGAAAAACAAGAGCCAACAATTAAGGTTGCAGGGCCCTTCTTGAAAGAATCTCAATTCAGACCGCCTAGTTAGAAGCAAAGGAACCAAATTCAGAATTTGCTTCGCCTGTCAAAGACAGCCTAAGGAGAAAATCCTTAATTTGTTGGACCTCCAAAATAAGGGTAGCAAAGCTAAGATCAAAAGAGTCACTCTGTGAGTGAGATGGGCAATCTCCAAATTTGATATATATATTAAAAAATGGGGGGGTCTGTTTTTTTTCTACGGTCTTACGTTTCTTCCTGGAAAAATGCACATTCTTTATTTATTCATTTATTTATTTAACTTATATGCCACTCGTATCATAAAAGGCAACTCTTTCTGGCTAGGGGGTCTATATTTTAATATGTATACAACCACGAATTATTACTATTAAGCCCTCCCTGGCTACCCCCTTGTTGTAGGAAGAGGGTTGGGATACTCTATGAGGTTGAGAGCTATACAGGCTAAAGTATCTTATGATTAGTGAAGATGGTTAGTTTTATGTAGCTACTGGAAAAATAAAAACCAATTAGCTGGATGCTTACAGTAGTTGCCAAAAGACAAATGAAATATTTAAATGAAAGCAGAGGGAAGTCCCATCTTGCCTCATCTGCTCTCCCAGAAGTCAAATAAACTCCACAGAAGATTGAAAACATTCAGCCTAAAACCAGGCTCCAGGGAAGTATTTAAACCTTTCAAAGCCAGGTTACCACAGAAAGTCTTTCTGTTAGTGAAGAAAAAGGAGAGCTTTCCTTAAAATGGCTATTGCACTGTTTTGTCCTTATCTTTTTGGGGGAATACATTAAAGTCAATCCTTTTTTATCCCCATAAAACACACGTTTCCATTATGAATCTCAAGATGCCTTCTGGTTATACCACAGAACATTCTGTGGCATACACCCAAACATTCAAACAGCAGAAGGGAAGGGTCCAAAACAGAAACTTGAAATTTCAATTCACTGCAGCAATTTTTCTAGCAATCTAGAAGAAATCCCTGGCTAAAGTCTAATTCTGTTAATTGGCACACGTGGATACCAAGACAGTTCGGCTGGGAAGCCTCCCAAGAGATTGTGCCCGGCGCCAGCAATTCCTACTGGAGGCTACTGGGGACAAAAAGCACATTTTCAGTTCCTCGTCAGAAAGCGGGCAACGATATGTCAAAATCCTTCCCTTTTTCCTCCTTTTCAGCAAAGATTTCAGGCAAGATTGCAAGACCGACAAAAGGAATGTACCCATCTTCACACACACACACACACAGAGCCAACTTTGTGGACCTGTGTGCCCATTGAAAAAAAAGAACCAATTGGAAGCAGGCTGGCGAAACCTAGGGGCAGTTTTTATTAATAAGGAAATAAAAACAAAGGTACGGTTAGGCATGCATCCAATGCCCTTTACTTAGTACAGCTGTTACAGGAAGGCCTTGAATCTGAACCCTTCCCTTAAATCCATTCCTTTGTTTTCTGTCAATCCGGGGCTTTGGAGGCATCTTCCTTGTCAAAGGGTGCTTTCGCTCAAGTGCATCCGAAGAAATTAAAATGTCAAATAATAATAAAAAAAGAAGGCTTGTTATTTTTTGCTTCAGGCAAGCCCATGAAAGCCAGGCCGTTTGGAAGGCCCCTCTCTCTCAGGGAAGGAGGGTGAATTGATGGGCCTACCTTACCCCACCCTGAAAGGCAGCCTCCACCTGGGTCGGGTTGGAGGACAGCAAAAGAAAGGAAGGAAAACAACCAACCCAACCCAATTTGGAGTAGAAGGAACAGGAGGGACAGTGGGAAGCCACCAACGAAGTGCATCTTCTCAGAATCGCCTGAGTCATTGCTTGGATGGGGTGGGGAGGGAGGGTGGCTGGGTGGCGGCAGTCACGCACTACCACGCAAACACACATACACAGCAGATGAAAGCTTGCAAACAACAGGTAAAAAAAAAGAGGAGGGAGAGGCTGCGAGAAAGAGATGGAGCGTCACCCCCTGAGAAAAAGGACCAGCCTTTCTTTCAGCTTCCCTTCCCATTCGGGGTGTGCAGCCGGCTAGCCTTTTTTTTTTTTTTTTAACAAGAGTTGGCGGGCAAAACCAGCAAGGCTGGAAACCTGAAGTCCGAGGAGCCCAATGCAGCAGCATCGCCCATTGGGAGGGGGGGGGGGAGACAAGAGGCGAGATCTGCCACGGCCAAAGCCTTTTGCAACGTCTCCTCCCCGCCCCATCAGCCACAGCCAAGGGGTCCCCAGCATATTGTAAAGGGAGCCGCTCCAGCACCGGAGGCGGAACGAAGACGGGGAAAGACTCCCGACACCAAAAGGGCACCCTCCAGGCGCGGACCGGGAGCGAAGGAAAGAGAGGGAAAAAAGAGAAAGAAAGAAAGAAAGAAAGAAAGAAAGAGAAGAAACGCTTACTCCATTTTTCAGGACTCCGCGGTGCTCCCCTCGGCTACTCCCGGCAGTCTGGCGGTCTTGCAAGGTGCAAGAAAAGGGAGGGGGGAAAGAGCCGGTTTAGCGGGATTAATCTTCCTCTCCTCCTCCTCCTCCTCGTCAAGAGCTCTGATTTCCAGAGGCCGTCAGAGAAGGTGGCGGTGACGGCTGCACCTGACGACTCCACATCCCATCCGGCGTTGGTTACCGTCCCGAGCGGATGGGCTGTGCGAGCCGAGGATGCGAAGCCTTGGGTATTATGGGCGAGTGTGGGATGGATGTGTGTGTGAGTGAACGTGTGTGCGCGGGTGCAGTTGAGCCGCCCCCCACCCTCCCAAGCCGGCCTTCCTCCAGCATTGCAATAGCGCCCCTTGCTGGTCGCCTCCCGCCACGGCGGGTGTTTTCTCCCCAAAGCAGAGAGGCATCCGGCGAGCTGAAAGCCGACGAGGCTTCGGAGGGAGCCGAGCGGCGGCCGGGGGTGGGTGGCGGAGCGGCGGGGTGCGACGGCTGGTGGGAGCCGCCCGGTTGCTCCAGCGCCTCTCCCCTCGCCCCGCTCGCTGCGGCGGTCTGCGCTGCTTTCTACGCTCCGGGTGGGAAATAAGATGCGGCTTGGTTTGTTCATCGCGCTCGATATTTTTTTTTTTAAAAGCGGCTTTGGTTTGGGCTCAGCGCAACGGGCACTTTCTGGTCTTGAGAAAGGGCGCGAAATGTAGGGCTTCGCTTTATCAGGGCTCCCTGGCTGGTTCGGCAAGCCACGGTTAGAATGAACTGTGTGGCTGAGCGTGAGCCCTGAATGCAACCATTATGAGCCTCGGTCGGGGCACAAACAGCCCGAGAAATCCGCGAACGAGGATGGGTTTCGGGGGAAAACAGCCCGAGAAATTCGCCTTCGGGGCGAAAGGAACCCTTCTGAATGGAAGAAAAAGAAAGAACAATTCGACAAGACTCGTTCCTAGCCAGAGGAAATCCCTAAGCAAATTTACTGGCTTGCTTGGTTGCATTTATGTGATAGGTTGCATCATTGTGGGGCAAAGGCACTCTGGGCATATGCAGAGTGTTTTCCCCTCTGGAACAAAAGACAAAATAGCGAGATCGTGGCAACAGATACAGACTAGTATTTCCGGAGAAACACAATGAACATAGTTTCTCACCCTCAGCTGTTTTAAAAAGTGGGATAATTCCCAGACTCTGCAGCCATTCTGGGAGATGAAATCCGCACATCTAAAAGTCGCTGAGGTTGGGAAACACTAGTTCAGACCAAAATGAACTGAAAACTGAGGAGGCAGAGGGAGAAACAACTGAGCAGGTTGGCTAAGTGATCCGCTCAAATCCTTGCAGAATATGCTCTCCAGTGAGCAAATGAAGTTGCCTTATAATCACAGATTCTCACAAAATACTGAATCCAACTCTGGTTGATGAACGCCAACTGTGTTCCCATAATCTTCTGGGCCCAGGCAGATAAATTACCTTACTGTATTCGGAGATGGCCTGGTTTGCTTCTGTCACCTAAGACAATATACGGAAGTAGAGGGGCCCTCAGAGATCATCTGTTCAGCCAATACCCAAATTCAACACTATGACTATTCTGATTGGGGACTATCCGGTGCCTCTTCAGGGTGAGGCACACACAACCCTTTGTCCCAGTGGTGCTTTTTCCACAAGGCAACTGGACTTGGTGTTTTTTTTTTCTTTGAAAATGTTTTGTTTCTCATCCAAAATGTTTCTTCAGTTCTTTCTGGGTGAGATATGAAATGTTTTCAAAAGAAAAAGAAAAAAAGTTCAGATGCCTTTTGGAATAAAGAGTCTTTGGGACAACCATGAACCTAGATAATTGACTCTCCATAGATATACAACCCTTGTCAAAGACTTATCCAGTTGCCTGTGTTCACCCCTCTGGTTTAACTCGAAGGAGGTGAAAAAATACATCACACCAACCACACGAGCTGCATTTGTACAACATGCTAAGCTAAAACCAAAGCGATGAGCAGCGCCCTCCCATCCAAGAAGAATATTAACTGAGCTTAGTATGTTGTGTGAATGCATCAGGTAGATTTATAGCTGGCTTAGAGTGCTGTGTAGATGTGATCCATTTCTCACAATTCCTTTTCGGTAATAAACTCACCTGCCTCTTTTAACCTTTTCTTGTGAAATTAGACTGTGCAATTACAGGTAGTCCTTGACTTATGACTGGTCACTTAGTGACTGTTAATATTACAACTCAAATCCGAAAAAGCTGCTTACAGTCTATTTTGAATTACCTCAGAGGTGGTTTTTCAAAAGACATCTGGATTGGTTTTTTTTTTCCCTGAGGAAGAAGAAGAAGGTGTTTCATTTCTTATCCAAGACACCTCTTCTTCTTCCTCCTCCTCAGGGGAAAAAAACAGTCTAGTTGCCCTTTGAAAAACCATCTTTGAGACAACTATGACCTGAAAGACTGAGAATCTCCACAGACATTTTTGGAGTTCTGACATGCTCCCCACAGAGTCATTATTTTGAGTGCTCAGCCACCTGCACAAATCTATAACCGTTTGCGGCACCCCTCAGTCACATGATTGATTTATGATGCTTTTTCCAAAAATTGACTTTTACTCCCAGTTTCCTGCAAAAAAAAATACCCCATAGCAAACAATACCCTCGCTTAACAACCATTGCAGTCACTCTATGACCATGGCATTTGCTTAATGACCACAAAAAAAAATCATAAAATCGGGCATGGTCACATGGTGACCCACTTAATGACCATTACAACTCAGCCAAAATTGCAGACTCAGGGTTGTAAATCAAGGACTATCTGTTACTGAAGTCTCCTTCAAGATGATTTTTTTTCTGCTGGCTATAGTGACATGGCAATAATGAATAAAGTTGTTTGTCAAGGCTTCCTCGTCTGGTCCTCTTTAATTTTTTTCTAATCTGCCAAAATCAGCCAGGTGCTGCCACCAGTTGGCGTTATTTAGAAATCCATTCAATATATTTCAGGTATGATATGGCTAACTTGTTTGTGTCAGAACCATCAGAATTAAAATAAGGCATACTATACAGCATAGCTGTTCTGTATTTGCATTCTTGTAAACCTGCGTTCGGATTGGCTGAGACGCACAGCAACCTGATTGGTCGAGTGTGCGGCACTGATTGGCCGTTACGAAGCAACCGCGATTGGCCGAGCCGATCGCGGGAGATTCGAACGGCTGCCATTGGCCGCAGCACCCTGTGCGAGACCAATATAAGCCGCTGCCGATCCGAGCCTAGCAAGCAGATCTACCTAACTAATAAAGAGCTTTTAAAAGTCACTCGCCTCGCGTCTCTTCTTGGGACCGATCTACCAACACAACACTGGCGACGAGGATGGGATGCTGAACAAAGACCCACCCTGCACATGGCACCGTGGCCTGGCGACCGGCACCATGGCCAGCAGCACCGCGCCACCCGCACCTTTCAACCAGGCTGCAGAGGACTGGGAATCTTACATCGATAGATTCCTCATGTTCCTAGAAAGCAGCAACCTAAAGGACGCAAATGGACAGAAAAAAAGAGCCGTGTTCCTGACTCACTGCGGGCCCGCAGTGTTTAAGATGGCGAAAGCCCTCGCCAAGCCCCTCGATGTGAAAGCGATGGACTGGGCCGACCTCGAGCCACTGTTGCGAAGCCACTATGCGCCTGCTGTGCCCACCCTCATCCGCTGGCACGACTTCTACCGGAGGGATCAGAAGGAGGGTGAGAGTATCAGCGACTTCGTGGCTGATCTACGAGACCTCGGGGGCATGTGCGGGTTCACCGACATGGATGAAGCCCTGCGAGACTGTGTCGTCCTAGGACTCAAAGACCCTATCCTGCAAAGCCGACTAATGGCGAGGGGCGACATATCCCTCACTGATGCCCTCGCCGAGGCAACTGCAGCGGAGGCGACCAGGAAATCGGCGGCCCGGATGCGGCAAGCAAGCACAATGGACCGGCCCGCAACAACCGAAGCAGCCCCAGCCCCCGAGAAGCACGCCGAAGCCAGTCACCGAGCAACCCCCACCACACATCATGGCAACCTCGACTCCCTCACCGACACCGAGGACGACGAGGAGGACATCCACCGGCTCCAGGCGGAACGGGACCGGCGCGAGCGACGAGGTCGTAAGTCGGGTTTCCAGTGCGCCGGGTGCGGGGGTGACCATCCATGGGCGGAATGCCGGTTCCTCGACGCAATCTGCTGGCACTGCGACAAGCGGGGTCACATCGCCAGAGTGTGCTGGTTCAAGCGGAACCAGAGTCCCCGGCGTCAAGACAGCAGCCCCCGGAGACGAGACGGCACCCCCCCCAGAAACAAAGACCGGCACATCAAGAGCCGATGGAGCCGGGAAGGAAGAAACAGGCGGCTCAATGAGGCTCGACAACGAGAAGAGACCCACCAAACGGTTGTTATCGGCCACTCTTCAAACTGGGACGCCCGAAAGGTACACGTGGAGGTGGGCATCGAAGACCGACCATGCAAAATGGAGGTGGATTCCGGATCCTACCTCTCCATGGTCGCTTGGCGGGAAATCAAGCGCCTGGTGCCCACCATCCACAGACACGAACTGGAAAGCCAGAAGCTCATCCTCAAGGACAACCAAGGGAACCGCATCCCCGTAGTCGGAATTGGACACTTTAAAATTACATTCAAGGGGCGCACCAAAATACATTCAAGGGGCGCACCTCACCATCGTGGACAAGGACCGCCCTAGCCTTTTGGGACTACAATGGTTTGCACCATTAGGAATAGAGGTGACGGGCACCAACCACATCGCCGAGGCGGACTGGGAGGAGCAGCTCGCAAGAAATTTCCAAGAGGTCTTCGACGGCAGCCTAGGCAAGTAACGAGGGGCCCCGATATCCTTCAACCTAGACCCTAACATTGCCCCAATCCGCCTTAAACCCCGGTGAGTACCCTTCGCGCTCAAACCTAAGATCGACGAGCAGTTAAACAAGCTCATCGAACAAGGGAAACTCGAACCAACAGACCATGCCAGGTGGGAGACCCCCATAGTCACCCCGGTAAAGCCAGAAGGTTCGGTGAGAATTTGTGGTGACTACAAGGCCACCCTCAACCGCGCCCTGCAACAGAGCGCCTATCCCGTCCCAGTAGTACAGCACCTTCTGCACTCACTGGGGGAAGGCAAGGTTTTCGTGAAACTCGACCTGGCTCAAGCCTACCAACAACTGCCGGTCGACGCGGAAACCGCAGAGGCACAAACCATAGTCACCCACCGGGGAGCCTTCCGCTGCAAGAGGCTCCAATTCGGAGTCAGCGTAGCCCCAGGAGTCTTCCAGAGCCTGATGGAGAGGCTGCTCCAAGGCATCAAGGGGGTAGTGCCCTATTGTGACGACGTGCTGGTGTCAGCGGCCAACCAAAAACAATTGGAGAGCCGTTTGAGGGAGGTGCTTCAAAAATTCAAAGACTCGGGGTTAAAAGTCAAGAAAGAGAAATGCCAGCTGTGCACCGAGAGAGTCGAATTCCTAGGGTACCTCCTAGACCAGCACAAAATCCACCCAACGGGAAAAAAAATCAGGGCCATCAAGGAAGCCCCCAGACCGAGAAATAAAACCGAACTACAGGCGTTTCTGGGACTGATTAATTTCTATAATGTTTTCCTGCCCCAAAAGGCGACCGCGGCGGAACCGTTGCATAGGCTGTTGGACAAGACAGCCACCTGGAACTGGGGAAGGCGAGAGGAAAACGCATTCAACCGGACTAAAGACCTACTCACATCGGGCGCTGTTCTCATCCAATACAGCGAGACCCTACCACTAGCAGTCACTTGTGACGCATCCCCCTTTGGCGTCGGGGCCATCCTCAGCCACACGCTCCCTGACGGAAAAGAGGCGCCCATCGCCTTCTTCTCAAGAACCCTCTCAAAACCGGAAAGGAATTACAGCCAGCTGGATAAGGAGGCCCTGGCAATCGTCGCCGCCGTAAAGAAGTTCCACGAGTACCTTTACGGCAGAACCTTCACCGTCATCACTGATCACAAGCCGCTGCTCGGGATTCTGGCAGGGGACAGGGCCACCCCGAACATTCTATCCCCGAGAATGACAAGGTGGTCCGAATTCCTTGCCACCTACAATTACAGGCTCACCCATCGGCCCGGTAAGACAATTTCACACGCAGACGTTTTGAGCCGCACTCCATTGCCCGACATGGACGCTGACCCAGCACCCACCACGTCCACCCTGAGCATAGAGACATTACCCAATCTCCCCCTAACCGCGTCAGACATTGCCCGGGAAACCAATAAAGACAAACGTCTGGCGCGGGTTTTAAACTGGGTGGAGAAAGGGTGGCCGGAAAAAGACGACGATGAACAAGTCAAGACCTTCCGAAGCCGGCAAACAGAACTCTTTACACAAAAAGGTTGCTTACTTTGGGGGGACAGGGTGGTTATCCCAGAAAAACTACGGAAAAGGGTCTTGGACATGTTACACGAAGGGCACCCAGGCATCGTTAGAACAAAAGCCCTGGCCAGAAGTTACGCTTGGTGGCCAGGGATGGACAAGGAAATCGAAGCCTGGGTGGCATCTTGCAGGCAATGCCAAGAATCCAGGCCAAGCCCTCCCGCTGCCCCAATCCTGGAATGGGAAACCCCCAGAGGGCCATGGTCCAGGATTCACATAGACTTCGCCGGGCCCACAAAGGGACACACGTTCCTGATAACAGTAGACGCTTACTCCAATTGGTTGGAGGTAAGCAACATGAAAACGACTACCACAGAGGCCGTTATCAGAGAACTCAACAAACTATTCTCAACCCACGGCCTCCCAGATGTAATTGTATCTGACAACGGGCCCCAATTTACTGCGCTACTGTTCGAAAAATTCCTAGCGGAACAGGGAATACAGCATGCGCTGACAGCACCAGCACATCCGGCAGCGAATGGGAGGGCGGAACGAATAGTACAATTTACCAAAAAAACAATCCAAAAAATCGAAACCGGGGAAATACAAGAAAAGATTAATAAAATGCTATTTATACAACATATAACTCCAAACACGACAACCAACAAAAGCCCGGCAGAACTATTAATGGGGAGGAAATTAAGGTCCCCACTAGACAGGCTGCACCCCACATACAACCCCGAGAAACCACCCGACTCATCTAGCAAGCACCGAACATTCGCACCGGGCGACACAGTATACGCCAAGAACTTCACAGGGGACCCACTCTGGGTACCAGCAACCATAACCCAGGTAACAGGTCCCCGCTCGTACCGGCTGCAAACAACCGACGGACGAGCATGGAAAAGACACATCGATCAGCTAAGATCGAGAACCAACACGGGAAATACAACCGACACGGAAACCAGAGGGGGAAGGGGAAACCCAAACAGCACCCAGGAAAGAGAAGAAAACCCCGCAACGCAAAACAAACAAACCCAACAAGAAAGAAACCAGCAATACTCACCAGAGACAGACGACCAGCCCGAAGCCTCACCTGGAAGGAACAGCCAAGCCAGTTCCACCAGCCCGGAAAGACCAGGCGGGAACAACGAAGCCAGCAGCTCAACCAGCCCGGGTAGACCGGGAGGGAGCTGCGGCGAAAGGCCCGACTCACCCTTCCAGGCGGTTCCATCGATGAGGCGGAGAGCAACAGAGAACCTGACCGAACCGGCCGGAGACCAAGGAACAACTAACCTGCGCAGGTCCAGTAGACAAGTACGGAGCCCCGCCTACTTACGGGACTACGTTACGTAGGACTGAACCAAGAGGGGAGGGGTGTTCTGTATTTGCATTCTTGTAAACCTGTGTTCGGATTGGCTGAGACTCACAGCAACCTGATTGGTCGAGTGTGCGGCACTGGCCATTATGAAGCAACCGCGATTGGCCGAGCCGATTGCGGGAGATTCGAACGGCTGCCATTGGCCGCAGCACCCTGTGCGAGACCAATATAAGCCGCTGCCGATCCGAGCCTAGCAAGCAGATCTACCTAACTAATAAAGAGCTTTTAAAAGTCACTCGCCTCGCGTCTCTTTTTGGGACCGATCTACCAACACAACAATAGCCTTTAAAATATAAAAGACAAGATTAAAATATGTACAAGAATTTGCCCAGAAACTAGCAACATTTATTGTGCTCTGTTGTGCTGCCATGTTATCCGCAAGTATACACTGATCAAGACATAAAGGGCAGGTATACATATGTGTTGTTGTCTGAATGTCACCACAATCGCAAAGAGCAGAAGCCACCAGATAGTCCCATTTGTTCAGAGTGTCTCTGGACCTTGTACCTGTGTGCAGTCTATTCAATGATTTCATCAGATCCAGGTGCCAAATCCTTTGTTGGTTCCACCCAGTGTTGGTTCATTGTATAGTCAGTCCTCAACTTACAACAGTTCATTTAGCGACCGTTTGAAGTAAAAATGGCACCGAAAGAAGTGACTTATGGTCATTTTTCACACGGCCACTACGGCATCCCCATGGTCATGTGATCAAAATTCAGATGCTTGGCAACTGGTTCATACTTATGGCTGCTGCTGTGTCCCCTGGGGGTCACGTGATCCCTTTTATGACCTTCTGACAAAGTCAGTGGGGAAGCCAGATTCACTTAACAACCACATTACTAACTTAAAACTGCAGTGATTCAACTAACAACTGCAGTAAGAAAGGTTATAAACGGGGCAAAACTCAAAAACTGTCTCAGCATCAGAAATTTTGGGCTCAACTTTGGTCGTAAGTCGAGGATTATCCATAGATCCACTCTGCTGACAAATTCTTCAAAATCTTCTGTCAACCTAAAGGAACTTTTCCTGGATTTTAATCTGTGATGAGCTGGTTGTAGGCCATAGAGAGGGTATCGTTTAGATATTGAGCCTCTCTCTGTATGCTGCTGCTTTTCCACAAACAGCAGGTGGGGCAATGCTGGCTAGATGGTAGATCTTATCTAGAGGGGTCTGTTTAAGGCAGAGGTGTCCAACCTTGGCAACTTTAAGACTTGTGGACTTCAACTCCCAGAATTCCTCAGCCAGCAATGCTGGCTGAGGAATTCTGGGAGTTGAAGTCCACAAGTCTTAAAGTTGCCAAGGTTGGACACCCCTGGTAAGGCATCCGGTAAATAACTGTTTAGACCTCAAACCAGCCTCTTTCCTCCAGCCCCTTTTGCAGTGATCACAGCCCACCTCCCAAATTTTACTGCTGAAATCCTGTTTTCTTTAAATAGTAATAAGAAGCAAAAAAAAAGTGATTTAGGCCTCTGCTAGGTGTAGCTGTTTGATTTAACCCCCACAAGCCCTTCAAAATATAATATTATGAAAGAAAAATAATCATAAAGAAAAAAAGAAAGATTGATCCAGCCAGCCCCTTCTGAAAAGGCCAGTGTTCCTTTCATTTTGCCAGCAACCATGAACTTCACATTTCTTTTTTAAAAATTAGGGGAGGGGGCAGGGCATGACTGGAAAAGCAAATCCACTCCTAAGAAAATAAATCCATCTTTAGATGGCAATATAATAGGTCACATTTTCCTGAAAATATTGGTGATTCAAGGACTGTTTCTGCATACCACAGGATTGATATGGTATTGAGCAGAATTTTCATTGACAACAATGTACTGGAGCCTCATCAGTTACTAACCAAACACCTCCAGCAAGCCCACAAATCAAATCAAAAGTAATATTTTAAACATTTATTTTTTAATAAATAATTCAAAGCTGTGAACATACTTCATGCTCCTTCCTCCTGCTATTTGCCCCACAACAACAACCCTGTAAGGTGGGTTGGACAGAAAGAGAGTGATTGACCTAAAGCCAGCCAGCCAGCTTTCATGCCTAAGGTGGGGCTAGAATTCACAGTCTCCTAGTGATTGGCCCAAAGTCACCAAACTGGATTTCATGACTAAGGTGGGACTGGAACTCACAGTCTCCTAGTTTCTAACCTGGTGCATTAACCATTAGACCAAACTGTCTCACCATAATAGTTTTCATAGTGTTTATTTATTCAAAAGGAGAAAACTTGTAAGGATGAAAGACTCATTGGCTCTTAGAAATATAGTATTTGCCTTGTGGCCAAAGTGGACCGACTAGTTCATGTCCAGCTGTGGTGTTTTTAGCAAATCTTTGTGGAATTATTTTACAGTATTTCTGTTTTAAAAAAACTTAATTACACATACTGGCTCAGTCTACCTAGCTGTCTTTAATAACCCACAGCCAATTTGAATTCAAGAACTTCACATATTTTATTTTGATTTACAGATCATTCACCTTTAATATTTTTGTATTATTCTGAATTTTATATTAAAATGCTCTGAGAAGATGAAAGTTGTTCATATAATTAAATTAACCTATTACATCATTAGTTAATTAATAGGTACAAATAAAGGTCAAGGGGATTTTTGTTTCATTTCCTGGAGCATTTTTTTAAATTCAGAGTTTTAAAAAATGTTTCTGTAGCTTCTCAAATTGAACTCTGTTGAATTCAGGACTGGGTGGAGATTTAACCCCAAATTTCTACAATCAAGGCAAGCAGAATGCAAATTGGGGTGAGTATTTTTTTTAATTGAAGAGAATATTAGAGGATTGGTATAACGGGTGATTAGTTCTAGCAAAATAGATGTGCTAAATATAGTGGAGACATTCATAATCCCCATTAATCCTAATTTATCATAAAAAACGTACAGAATTGGTAGTTTGTCTGATTTTCTTGAACAGTCTTGGGCTCTGCAGTGATGGTCAGCAGAAAATCATAGGACTGGAAGAGACCTTGTTCTGACCCAAACCTTGTTCCAAGAAAACAAACATGAAACAGAGGTAACAGCAAAACCTTTTAATGATTCTTTACTAATTCCGTTCCTTCACGGTTAAAAGACTGTATCAAATTAATTGTCTCTGATAAGAACGAGTGTTGCCAAGGTTGTGCAAGGCTGCCAAAAGTATTAGATAAAGTTACTAAGAAATATTTCAAACACAAAGAGTCTCCAAGCACCAACCAAGATATTCCGAATGTCCACAAGGCTTGAGTGCAAAAATTTCTTTGCTTCCTGCAAAGAACTCCGGTTTCTCAGCTGGCTTTTATCCCTTAAGGGAGAGGCCATTACCTTGCAACCTTAATCCCGAGTCACCCGTGCTGCTGCAGCTGCTTTTTCCTTCAAGCAGCCCTGCACGCATGCGCACTGGGCACAGGCTCCTCGGAGACCTCTTCATCACTGCTGCCAGCCTCCACAATCTCCGAAGTCAGCACTCCACTCCCTGATGGTCCTGGCCACATCCCTTCATCACACGCAGGCCCCTACTCTGAGTCCTCCCTCTCCGAGACCTCAGCTGTCTGCACCTGCTGCCAGCGAACTACAACAGATCTGGTCTTCTAGTCCAACCCCTTGTTCAAGACATAAGACCTTATAACATCCCAATTAAATGGTTGTCTAGTCTATTTTTGAAAACTTCCAGTGGTGGAACACCCACAACTCCAGGAGGCAAGCTATTCCACTGATGAATTGTCAGAACATTTCTTCTTACTTAGATTGGATCTTTCTTTAACAAACATCCACCCATTACTTCTTGTCCTGCCCTCTGGTGCTTTGAAGAATAAGTCAATTCCCTCTTCTTTCTGACAGCCCCTCAAGTACTGGAAGACAACTATTCATCGTATGATTTAGCCTCCAGATCCTTTATCATCTCTGTTGTTCTTCTCGGCACACTTTCTGGGATCTCAGCATCATGCAGAAGAAAACAGAAGCAGATCTGTAAGCAGTCTGAGTTTTTCACCCCTTCCTGTTCAACACATAAGCTAAGCACTTAGAAAGGACCTTCCTCAATTCTCAGTCTGCCATCCTGTGCTACTTGGGGCTTAAGTACTGGGAGAGAGATAGGCATGTAGGGACTATGCACGGGCACACAAACAACACTGCAGCTGCTTCTCCCAAATGTCCTTTGTGAAGAACAGCTGGGAAAAGCAGAAGGATCCGTTTATCTTGGAACTTCCATAACCTGAAGCACTCCATCTTCAAATACCAGTTATTCTTTGTACGATATGGGAGGGATATAGTAATTGTTCTATGCTCCAAGTTCCTAATTGGCCTCGGTTGGAAATAGGATCTGATGTTTATCTGATTTTGAACTAAGATTTTGAAAAAGGATTTTAAACAAAGGTGCATCAAAGGCAGCAGGTAAGGAAAAATGAATAGGTGTAAAGGTAATTTACCTTGAGAATCACCTCAAACAATGGGACAAAGTTGCTAACACGGAGGTTTGGGAAAGTCCATTGTGGTGCTTGTTCAAAGGAGACATACAGGTTTTGGGGCAGAGAGAGAAATGGGGATGGCGGTAGTCCATGCTGCTCGTGATTTTTTTCATCTGGCTTAGAAGGGAACAGGGTGAGGAATGTGTCCTAGCTGAAATCATTTGTCCATCTAACTCAATATTATATATCTACTCCAGCTTTTTTAGATCAACAGTTTCCTGATAAAGGAAGTTTCAGTTCTTCAGCTTAGTGATGTTTTTTCCTCTTGAACCTAGAACCTCTAGCAGAATAACAGAATTGGAAGGGACCTGGGAGGTCTTCTAATCCAACCCCTGAAGCAGGAGATTTGGTATCATTATGGACAAATGGCTGTCCAATCTCTTTTTAAAAAGCTATGGTTGTTCTGTCCCCACTACACGTTAGTCTGTGTGTAGCTTGACAGATCTGTGCGTAGATCTGAATGCTTTATTGAAAGAACAGGATATGGTGAAACTAGGGAAAATAGGGATACATACAATGAGAACCAAAGATAAGACAGACAGTATTGAGTTACTGCTGAACATAACAATTAATAAATACAAGCAATTTAAATCTCATCAGCAATGCTCTGTATGGGATGGGTTTGTCCTTGGATGACCATGTGCCACAGATTAAGACGGATTCTTCTTTGTGCTTCTGCCTTCTCTAAATGCTAAAGTAAATGGAATCTGGCTTCCCAGCATACACTCGTTTTGAGAGTGCAGGCTGATGGGTAATGAAGTGAGGTCAGCTTCAAACAATATACTTGGTATTTGTTTCTTTGGCCACTAGATGGTATTTATTTCTCTGGCTAGAGAGCAACAATGGTATATAAAAGTTATATGCTGGGGCATGACACCGGTGATGGAGCACCCACAATTTTTGAAGGCAAACCATTCCAGTGGTTTATTGTTCTCTTATCAATGTTCTGCCATTGGCAAGCATGCCAAAGAAGTGGGATGAAAATCTACTGTACCATCCTCACCAAACAAAGGCTACAACAACAAAGGTTATCAGGATGGGCCTCAGTTTAAGCACCTCTCTTGCTCTTCCTCTTGAAACAGTTGCAGAAAAGAGGGGCCACACCAGTTCTTTGTCTCAGGGAAAGATTTATTGCACAAGGTTCAGCAGCATTAGCAAGCTTGAGGTCTGAACCCCGAAGGGTAGTTACACACAAGTTTTCATACCTTGCAAACTAGGATATTGATTGTTGTGTACATTAACCCCTGGTGATAATAGAACAGGATACATTAGCCATGCCTGACTACCATATAAGGATATAAGTTTGCCAATTTCCTGGTCACTTTGTTTTTGCCTATTAAGGTAGATAGGGTAATTTATCTCCTTGTCGCATGGTCAATGGAGTCTGGCCGTTATTGTACAGTCCAATCTTATCTGGATGCCAACTTTCTACTTTAATCTCCTGGTATGACCAAATGTGATAGAAGAGATTAGAAAGATTCTCTTTGGGGAGCACTTCAAAGCAAGCTTAAATGGGATACTGCCATGAACTTTAGAATTTTTTTGTTACAGCTGTAACAGTGAATCACACAGTCGTTAAGCAATTTGGCTTCTCCCATTGGATTTACTTGTCAGAAGCTGGCTAGAACGATCACAAATGGGATCACATGATCCCAAGGCACTGCAACTTCCTAAATCAGGATGAATTCCTGAAGAATTCTGGGAGTTGAAGTTCACAGATCGTAAAAGGGCCATAGTTCCCCATCCCTGGTCTAAAAACATACCAAGAGCCCAAATTTTGATCACATGAATGTGGCAACTCTTAAAAGTTGCTGAGGTTGAGAAATATTTATTTGAAATAATTTAATCCCCAGGACAGAATTGGGGAGGTGCCTATCCTGCTACAAAACTGGCTATCTAGAACAAACAGCACTGTGATGATAAGTCAGAGTTTCTCAACACTAACAGAGGAATTTTGGCAGTTGAAATCCACACATCTTAAAAGTTGCAGAGGTTGAGAATCACTGAGAGGTTTTGTTAAACAAATCTGAGTCTTCTCTTATCTTGTTCCTTGTTTCCAGCAGTAACTTAGCCAAGGCCAGTAAGATATCCGGTTTTATTTATTTTTCCCCCTTCCTACTGTACTGTAGAATTAAAATTGCAATGCCACAGCTATTTTTGCTTGTTTCAGGAAATGAATTTGCAGCTTTGCTTGATCCAATGTTCACAGTGTGTCAAAGTCAGTAGGGCAAGAAATATTCCTGGTCGAACCTGAAGTGAGCCACAAAATATTCCTGTTCAGTAAACTGCTTTGCCACTTTCAAGGCTATATGAATTTACTGATTGCATATGTTGACTTTGAAGGCTATATAAAATCTGTTGAATGCTGGGAGTTGAAGCCCTCACATCTTACTGACTTTAAAGAGTATATGCAATCTGTTGACTGCATACATTCTTTAAAGAAGTCACAATGCATCTCTTTCTTCAACCCCTCAAATAAACCCTTTCTTCGCTTGCCACTTGAATTTTGAGAGTGACAATCTGTTTTCTTCCACATCATTGTATTATTCTCTTCTGGGGAGGATTCAAGGCAGCTAATAAAATATAAACAAACCAAAACAAACAATAGAACTGGAAGGTTAATAATGTAAAACACAATTCATAGTGAAATGATGTCCTGCTCAAGAGTGAAGAAGGTTGAAGTTGACTGGTCATTTTCAACAAAAGAAACTTCTTTGTGCCTGTTATTTTAGGTGGCATCGTTGGATTGGTTGCTATTGTAAGAAGTGTTAAAATTAAAGTCTCCATTTTTTATGACTCAAAACTCATGTTGAAAGAAATGCCTTTGAAGTAAGGAAGTGCCAGGCACCAATTAAAATGTTGACCGATCTTGGAATGTCTTTGAAATGTCAAGGAAGATACCGGTTATGTTGATGTATGTTATCATGTCAAGGAAGTGCCTGTTGTATAAGGTAATAAACTGTAACCTGAGTTCTGAAAGGTAGATTGTAAAATCAAACCATTTGCATAATGGTGGGGGGTAATTTAGAGTATAAAAGTAGAGTAGATGCTATGTTTTGTGTTCCTCCCAGCTGCCAAGGGTGGAACCCATCTGCAGATGTGTATTCAATAAAGCCTTTTTCCTTGGATGAACATTGAATCCTGGTGGTCTTTTCAGCCACCGCCTCACACTATTCCTCACTCAAAAGTGAGAGACAATACCCTGTTCCTTCCCTTTTGAGAGAGAGAGAGAGAGAGAGATCAAAAGGGAACAGGGGACTCTCACTGTTGAAAATATATATATAAAAAGTGAAACACCACTCATGCATCATCACAAAATCTCCAGAACCGTAAAGCCTACAATCTTGAAATTTGGCACGTATGTGCCTCTTGGCTTCTAGGCTCACTAAGAAAGGATTTTTTGAAATGACTATCAGAGCATTAGTATTTCGTATATTATTATTAACACACTCTGACGTTAAGGAGTTCAACTCCCCCTCCCCACCTGAAAAGAAATCTGTTCCAAATGCAAAACACAAGCAGAGGAGAGGATTTTCAGTTGCAGTTTTAGTTTCACAACAGCAACCAGCTCTAGTACAGAACAGTTGAGCTAAGCCACGCTCAAGCTCCTTGCTGTCTCCTTGCTCACACAGCAAATATTGTTTCAGTTTCCAAACAGCCCTCAACTCTCTCACACACTGACTAGCCAGGCTAGCCAGATGAATACCGATGGATGCTGGTAGGCAGAGGCACATTTCCCACCCCCCTTATTTTCCTCCCCCAAAACTAAACCCAATCACATAGTTTTGTAGCGAAGTATGGGTATGGAGCTAGTTTTCATTATAATTAAAATACTGTCATTTTAAAATAAAAATACAGAAAAAGCAAAAGTTAGAAAACTAGGAAAAAAGTAAAAAGAGTGGGAAAAATGGTGACATCTGACTTTTTTCATTGCAACAAAAAAGAAAATACAACCTCAATCTTTTTTTTTAAGCAAATTTTATTAATTTTCAAAGACAATAAAAACAAACAAAACATAAAGCATAAGAACATAAAACGTCTTTTCTAAAAAACTGCTTATTAAGTTTTAACAAAACAAATAAAACATCTTGTTTAAGTACAGCATAGTTCCAAATTATCACATTTCCATACAAACACAATTTAATATGCATCTTATGTATTCAACTTTGTATCTTATTACTCTTTTCCCAACCTCTCACTATTTTTAGAATGTACTAAGCAGAATCAGAATGGAAATTATGTATTATTTTAAGTGTTAAATTTGGGGGAAAGATAGAAAGGCGTCATACTTCAACCACTGATTACAGGAAAATTTTTGTATTAAAGAGAAAAGATAGATAATTGAAAAAGAACGGACAAAAGATACAAGTATAATGATTTAAATTGAGATGAAGTAAATAAAATAGAATTAAGAGAGTGAAAAGAGGGGAGAAGACATATAGAAAATATAGAATGTTAAATAAGATATGAAATAGTATATAAGGTGAGCATGAATTTGATTTATGTCTGTACAAAAAGATGTAACCCGGGGTTAAGCCGCTTTCTAAAAAGAAGTTTTATGTTTTCATGTTACGTGTTTTGTTTGTTTATGTTTGTTTATTGAGAATTAAGAATGTTGGATGAGAACATATGAAATTGTAAATAAGACAGATGAAAGTATAAGTTTAATGAATAAAATTGAATAGAAGTACAACCTCAACCTTTTTGAGAGCATTTACACCAAGACAAATTCCTTGTGTGTCCAATCACACTTGGCCAATAAAGTATTCTATCTATCTATTTACATTTCACAACATTTCAAGGCATTTCTATAATAACAAAATCAGTCTAATGCACAAAACCTAAAATCAAATGTTCTTTTTTTGTTTTCAGTTTTGAGGAAAAAAAGTCCAGAAATGGTTTCCAAGTAGAAATAAAATGAGATAACTTCTTCTCTTTAATTAAAAAACAGTCTCCACTAACTCTAAATCCTTCTTCCTTCCTAACTTCGCATTGTCTGTGGAATCATACAATTGGAGGAAGCCAATTAAATTCAAACCCTATTCAGTACAAGAATTCTAATTAAAGCATCTGTCCAGCTTCTGCTCAAACAGATCAGTAAAAGATCAGTACTTATATGAATAATTGCTTCAACTATCTCAGTCTCTTCCTGTACTGTTACCAGGTTTTTCTTAGCAGACAGAACTCCCAGACTGAGCAACCAAAAGAACTTTGCAAGCTGAAATCAAACTTGAAAGACTGGGGAGATTGATGTGTTTCCTTTCAGGCTCAATTCAAAGTGCTGGATCTTATCTAAGGCTCAAAGGTGCAAAGTCATGGTCTTCCAATTGGTGAAATGGTGTAGAGTCTCCCGCTTGGGGGGGGGGGGGTTGGACTAGATGACCTATAAAGTCCCTTCCAACTCTGATTATCTGTTATCTGTTATTCAGACAGCACAACAGTGTGAATTGTTGCTGAATGATCTTGTGGTAAGCTGCTCCTGAACATAGGGGTTCTATTTTGTTTTTATGGGAGAAGCATCAATTTGAAAGTCCCTTTATCGATGCAGAAAATGAATGATCATACAGCATTCTTGATAGATAATTATTTAGCTTTCGAATGTCTAATCCAAGAAGGACATGATAGGAATGCCAATTCTCTGCTATTTTATTGCATTAATACATTATACTGCTCTCAAAATTCCCACAGTTTTATTCTATCCATGTTAAGATAGTTAGAGCACAAAGTTATGGTTGGAGAGTGTTGACTGGTGCATGAGGCAGTCTGCGCACTGATTGGTAGCTCTAAGTATAAAGGGGGAGTTCCTCTTTTCCTCCGCCTTTTTTTCTTTTGTGAACTCTGTATACAGTTTGATTTATTTACCTCATGATTTCTTGTATTCCTGATTGTCTCATATACATATAGATACATCCCAGAGGTGGTATTCAGCAGGTTCTGACCAGTTCTGGGGAACCGGTAGCGGAAAGTTTGAGTAGTTCAGAGAACCGGCAAATACCACCTCTGACTGGAGATTTTACAGTATCCTTCCCCTGCCACGCCCACCAAGCCACACCCACAGAACCGGTAGTAAAAAAATTTGAATCCCACTACTGATACACACACACACACACACACACACACACACACACACACGTGTGTATCTATATGAGACAGTCAGGAACACAGGAATATGAGGTAAATCAATATATCAATATACATACATACATACATACATACATACATACATACATACATACATAATATATATATATATACACTGACACAAGTTTGTGTCAGTGTCTCTGACTTCATTTGGACAAATGGATGAAAATCAAATATATATACAGAAAATGGCTCTCTCACATGCACTGAGAGACAGCATAGAATCACACTGAACCTTTGAGTTAAATGCATGCATCTTGACATAAAGGCAAGGATATAACCTGGAGCAAATCCTGAACTCAATTCAGTCTCTATTTGTGCTAGTTCCCACAATGAGTTCTCATTTTATCCCAGCTCATATATTTCCTTTTTAAAGTATTCAGTTCTTTTATCCAAGAACTAGAAGAACTAAGTGTCCTTGCTTTATTAGCATAAAGGATAATAAAAGTATTTTCTTCCTGTCCAAAAGTCTCACCGTTGTCCCAGAAAGCTCGGGTCCTTTTATCTGGCGTGCAAGCTCAATGAACTATTATTTGCAAATAAAAGGATTGCCCAAAAGCAAATTCCAAATGGGTACACCCTATTTGGAATGAGGGCACCTTTTTATTTTTTTTATTTTTGTTTATTAGACTTGTATGCTGTCCATCTCTTGTAGAGGTGATTCTAGGTCAGAGTTCCTCAACCTTTCTGGCAGCTGACAGACATGAGAGCAAGTGCAGCTCCATTTTCACAAGGAGCGTGCACCCACGCCTGCCACCCATGCAAATGGAGCATGTGCGCAAGCTGTTGCTTGTGCACGTGGGGATGCATATACTCGCCCACTGTTTCTGAGGCCCAGTTGCAAACAGCTCATGGCTCAGAGATGCGGTACTCCTGCTCTAGGCGGCTTACCAATATTCAAAGCCAGTAAAACATTACACCATAAATAACAATTAACAACAGTTTACAATTAAAAGGTGGGGAGGAGGAAGGGAGCAAGATGGACACCGGGAGAGATGGAATAAATCGATAGCCACCTCCAGAGTGATGAACTACAGTTGTGGGCTTGGCCAGCTGGCGGACTCAGGTCTTCAGGCCTTTAAGGAAGATCAGCAGGGTGGGTGGGAATCTTTTTTTATTTTTTATTTTATTTATTTATTTGTCAAGCAATTATAAGATAACAGGTATTAGTATAAACATAGTTATGAATATATGAAATGGATACATATAAGAAAAATAAAAAGAAACAATAGGACAGGGACAGTAGGCACATTGGTGCGCTTATGCACGCCCCCTAATCTCACCTCACCTAATCTCACCTCAGGGGGGGCGCAATGTTCCAAAGGACAGAAGCTATGGCAGAATTCTTTGGCGGATGGGGTCCACAGCATGCCCCTCCTGCCAGCGGCAGGTGGGGCGAGGCAATCCCATTGGGTTGAGACATGTGGGAAATAGTAAAGTATTGTTTTTGCACCAAGCATGTCTGACAGTCTTTAGGAACATGTACATGACCAAGAGCAGTGAAAAGAGCAAAGGTTAAGTAACAGGAAACATCTGCAGCTCTAAGACCGGTTGGTTTAACCACATTAGCTTGTAGAAAAGCTTCACTTTATGACTCTGTCTACTCTCAGAGTGGTGAGTGCGTTTCTCACAGATGGCTCCCCAGATAGTCTGGAGTTTTATATAAGGTTGAGAAACCTACATTGCCATGAGCCAATCATGGAGACACACCACATTATTAATCAATCATTAAGAACAGAATCATTAAGGTATGTCTAGAATCATAAGAACAGAAGGTATGAATCTGTTCATAAGATTCCACAGAACAATGATTCAACAGAATCATAAGGATCATTAAGGAATGTCTAGTTTAATGAAAAGAAGGACTAGGGGTGATATGATAGCAGTGCTCCAATAGCTAACGGGCTGCCAAAAAGAAGAGAGCATCAACCTATTTTCCGAAGCACCTGAAGGTAGGATAAGAAGCAATGGATTGAAAACTAATCAAGGAGAGAAATTATGGGTGCTCCAGCACTAGACATTTTTGAGAAGAGATTGGACAACAATTTGTCTGAAACGGTACAGGGTTGGATTAGTAACAGAGTTCATCTAAAGGTTACAAGGTAGAGGGTAGAGGGTAGGTAGAGGGTAGGTCAAGGCCTCTGTCCTTTCAATCTTATCAGTAAAAACCTTCCTAACCAACTTGGTGCCAGGGCCTCATCAATCACCCTAGGAACCAGGTATTCCTGAGTAGGAAGACAGATGTTTTATCTCCAAGTGTTGTTATCTCTGCCTAACAAAACAGATTTAAGTCCATGCAAGTTGATGCTGACTTATTTCTTCTTTATTTCTATGTGCCAAATAATGTGCTAAATAATAATACCTTAATACCTGAACTAACAAGCAGTTTATTAATACATAAATGCAATTGGACTAAGGATAAATAAATGGATAGATAAATTGGTCCATCTTAGCAACAAAAGATACATACCCCCTTCACTAACTGCAATAAAAAGAAACTTGCTCCAAAACAAATATTTTCCACTTTGATTAAAAATCTTTCCATCCTTATCAAATCAAGACAAAAGCTTCCTTATCTGTCTTTGAATGGATCAATGTAACTCTTATTAACACATTCTTTCTGGTGCTGTTTGCTAAAAAAAAAAAGTGTTAAACTAACAATGAAAAGTATTCCCTGTAATCCTTTTGAAATTAATTACTTCACTAGCAAAACTTTTCCTTAACTTGCTGCACACAACCATTTCCTAGAAAAGGGTGGGCCTTTTTAGGCAAAATACAGTAAAAACCTATCAATGTGAAACTCGTGGAATTAACAACCAATTGTGTTATTCCTACTGTGAATGCAATTTGCTAAGAATTTAATCTTTTTTTATTATAGCATGTTCTACTTTCCCACAATTTGGAGCCTGAAAATCCTTCATACAGTATATATACCAGTAGTCCTCAACTTACAACCACAATTAAGCCCAGAATTTATGTTGCTAAGTGAGAAATTGGTTAAGTGAGTTTTGCCCCATTTTATAACTTTTCTTGCCAAGTTGTTAAGTAATCTGTTGTTAAATAAGTAACATGGTTGTTAAGTGAATCTGGCTTCCTCATTGCCTTTGCTTGTCAGAAGGTTGCAAAAGACGATCACATAACCCCAGGACACTGCAACCGTCATAAATATGAACCAGTTGTCAAGCATTCACATGCAAATCACCTGACCATGGGGATGATGCAATGGTCTTAAGTGTGAAAAATGTTTATAAGTTACTTTTTTCAGTGCCATTGTAACTTCAAAGGGTCACTAAATGAATTGTTGTAAGTCGGGGACTATCTGTACATTGTTAGCTTTCCTTCTCAGTTTTGTATTCTGTCCTTCTTCCCCAGCAATGCAATCAAGCTAATTCAACAGAGAGGCTAGAAAGAGGGCAAAAAATCTATATATTACATAGAGAATATAACACAGTATATTTCAGTATTACTATAGTGGTGGTAATAGTGGTTATCCAAGTTTCCTTCCTGTGAGAATGCACTCTGAAATAAGTTCTGAATGCATTCTTGGGTTAAACTCACAAAGCAGATATACAACGCTACATTTTTATTTATTTTATTATTTCACAACCAAAACTTGCTTTTTTTCAAGAATCTTTACCACCTTTTTCAAGAATCTTTACCACCTTTACAAATAGTTTCATTTTATTTTTTGCTCCATCCAAAATATTTCATGCCCTCTTGAGATGATATCATTTTGTTAGGTCCTGGTTTCCCAAGAAAACTGTCCAACTTTTTTTTAAACTTACTTTTGCAGCCTGCTGTGGAAATTGTGACTGACCTAAATTAATTGTTCATGATCTACAAGGCTGCAAAAGCTTATCTTTAAGTCTAAAGAGGAACCAGAAGCAATTGTTGGTTTAGCTCTAATCTGCTTTGTCCACAGGAGCCTTCAACCAGTTCACTCTCCCACGCCTTCTTTTCTCCACTTCTTCAGTCATCTGCAATTTCCTGCCACTTTTTTTTAACCAGCTTTAACTCTTTCTGGCCTGCTGGAAGCCAGGCAGCCTTTCCCCAGTGTAGGATCTAAGAGCTTAATGACTGTGGAGATTCTCAGTCATCCAGGTTATTTATTTATTTATTTGATTTGCCAATTGTTTACAAGATAATAAGTAAGTGTATACATAGTTGTGAATACATGAAATGGGTACATATAAGAAAAATAAAAGAAGAATAAGAAAACAATAGGACAGGGGACGGTAGGCACGTTGGTGCGCTTTATGCACGCCCCACAGACCTCTTAGGAAAGGGGTGAGGTCAATAGTAGACAGTCTAAGGTTAAAGTTTTTGGGTTTGGGAAGAAACTAGAGTCCTTGAGGAAGAAGAGCTTAAATGTTTTCTTCTTCTTCTTCTTCCTCAAGGAAAATCAATCCAGTTGCCTTTTGAAAAAGCACCTTTAAGAAATCTAAAAGCTTACTTCTTTAGCCCCATGTTTAGCATTAGAAATCAACAAGATTAGCTCCTGCTCATAATGATGGCCGACTTCTTAATATATCACTTGGATTACTAACTCAGCTTTGCTTAACTGACAGATTTTTATTTATTTTTTTAAAGTTTTATTTAATTTCTATACAGTTCTGCCCATCCCACTTGCGTGTTAAAACAGTAAAAAGATATAAAAGTTATAATTAAAAACAAGTTTAAAAAACCAGATGAAAACAAAATGGAAAGGAACAATTGCAACATTCAATACCGTGCTGTGCATTTACTCTTTTTATATTAAAGTTGATGATGTAGCAGTTAAACATGGCATTAGCCTGGTTTAGTTACAGGCAGTCCTCATTTAGTGACCAAAGTTGGGGCCAACATTTCAGTCACTAAGTGCAACCATGACTGTATCTACAATCTTCCTTCAGCTTTGCTTTGCTGACCTGCAATGGTAATACATTCAAGATGTTGCATTCTGATCAGCTCTTTATCACCCATCTTGCATTGGATTATTATTACAATATATTAGCAATAGCACTTAGACTTATATACCGCTCCATAGCCCTCTCTAAGCGGTTTACAGAATCGGCATATTGCCCCCAGCAACCTTGAGCCGGTTAGCATCGAACTGCTGGCAGTTGGCAGAATTAGCCTGCAATACTGCATTCTAACCACTGAGCCACCACAACTCTATATATAAAACACAGTTTGGAGAGGACCCTAGCTATCTTTCACTTTTCATGCCCTGACTCTTGGTACATTTGTTTGCTGGTTTGTTTTATTAAATTTCTAGGCTGTTCATCTCACCAAGGCAACTCTTTCTATCTATCAGTCTTACTTTGATCTTCTCCTGGTCTTCGGCACCTCATTATTTCAATCTACCCAAGCATGCTGTTATTCCTCGCCCTCTACACCTGTGCATTCAGATAGATGATATGGCCTTTATTAGACCAAGCATTCATCATACACTTCATTAAACTCATTTTCCATCATGATCACAAAAAAGGCCATTTGCAGGGCAAGGCAGGAAACAGATTATATTCATTCAAAACTGGATTCTGTCTGGTTAAGCTAGCTTTTGGTTCCTGTATGTCTAACGTACCTTGTGCTAAAAAAAACAAAAAAAAACCCCACAGTAGTTAAATTAAGAAAAAATATTTTATCTTGCCAACATTCCAAATGGACAATCCAAAGGCTGGGCAATTATGGCCCCTTTACAAACTATGGACTTCAATTCCCAGAATTGCTGAGCCTTGGTGTAAATTGTAAATATATGCCGATTGCTGTCATAAATACAAGCACCCAAATTTGAATTATGTGACCATGGGGATGCTGCAACAGTCATAATTTCACCAACCAGTTGCAACCCTTCTTTTCAGTGGCATTATAAGTTCAAACAGTCACCAAACAAATGGTTGTAAGTCAATTGTGAGTTTGAACAGTGGCCAAAAAAAAAAATGGTTTGTTAAGTCAAGGACTACCTGTAATAAATTTCTCTCAGGAAAATTGGTGTTTGATGGGAGATTTGCGGGGATGGGCTTCAAAAATGTTAGCAAATGTTCTCTGCCTGGTTGCTGGGTGGGCGTGGCCATGGTGGGTGTGGCCTAGTCAGCCTCTGCACCATGGGTGGGGGGACATTTTTGCCCTCCCCGGGCTCCAAAAGCTTTCTTCGAGCCTCTGGGAGGGCGAAAAAGGCCTCCCTGGGCTCTGGAGACTCTCTGGAAGCCGGAAACGGGCCCATTTCCAGCCTCCCCGAACTTCCGGGAGGGCCGTTTTTCACCTTCTCTGAACCTCCAGGCACGCCCTGCACTTACCTGCATCCAAAACAGGCTGCATGGGGACTCCTGGGAGGGGCGGGGCAGGGTGGGCGGGGTCAGACAGGAGTGGGATTTGGGGGTCCTCCGAACTGCACAGAATCTTAACTAGGGGCTCTCCTGAACCCCTGCAAACCCCCAGTAGCCCTACCCTGGAGATTGGAATGCACTGATATTCTCACAAGTGGATAAAATTTGGGAGAAAAATATTTAAATCACTCAAAGCAAATCACCAATGGTTTGATGGACAGTTTAGGGCTGGTTCAGGGGTGGTATTCAGCAGGTTCTGACTAGTTCTGGAGAACCGGTAGCGGAAATTTTGAGTAGTTTGGAGAACCAGCCAATACCACCTCTGACTGGCCCCACCAACATCTATTCTCTGCCTTCCGAGTCCCAGCTGATTGGCTGAGTCTTCTTTAGTTGCCCTGCACAGGAGAATGGAGCTGGAAAGCAGGTTAGTGGTGTGGGGAGGGAATGGGGATTTTGCAGTAACCTTCCCCTGCCATGCCCACCAAGCCACGCCCACAGAACCAGTAGTAAAAAATTTTGCAACCCACCACTGGGCTGGTTGATATATGGAAACCGAAAAATGTCAGTTCAAGAGAATGCACCTATTTTTCTGAAAGACTGTTGTCATTGGGATGAATGGGGTGAATCCCCCCAACCCAGTAATACCATACACTCGTGAAAAGAACACATTTAGATGACAGCAAATACCTTCCCCCTACCATATCTGATGCAGCTTTAGATGGTGAGGCACAAGAAAATAATACATTTAAGCACTTTTTTTCTTGGATGACTGAAACATGTTTGCAAAGTCTACAGCTGGGTTCAACCTTTCGGACCAGTGTGGAGAAAGGGAGGGGATGGTTCTGCAGGAGTGGCCGGCAAGCAGGGGTAGGATTCTACCAGTTCGCACCTATTCGCTAGAACCGGTTGTTAACATTCTAAGCAGTTCGGAGAACCGGTTGTTAGAAGAAATTCCTGGCCTAATCCTGTAAGGAAGGCAGGAAGGAAACATTCTGGTGTTGCTTACAGAAACTGCCTTTCCGTGAACCCTTATTACATTCTTGGCAGGACTAGACTTCCTGTCTCTGGAACTTCTCTGGAGTTTTTTTTCCCCTCCTTTGCTAGTACTTTGCTTGTGTGGAGTGACCATTCAAAGTTACAATGGCACTGAAAAAAGTGACTTATGACCATTTTTTACACTTACGACTGTTGCAGCATCCCCACAGTCATGAGAGGCCAGGCGAGGAGATGCGTGTCTCAATGTGAGTGATATTGAGTTGGCCACGCCCAGCCAGTCACATGACCACCAAGCCATCCAGTCACATGACCACAAAGCCATGCCCACCACCTAAGCCAAGCCCACAGAACCAGTTGTTAAAATTTTTGAATCCCACCCCTGCCGACAAACACACCCACAGCTCTATTTGTGTGAGCGGTGGGCACACGCACGCTCTCCCACCACTTCTATGACCTGGTTCCAAACAGAACCAACCAAGAACTAAGGCGAAATTTAACAATTAATCAGTGGAATGGCTTGCTACCAGAAGTTGTGGGTGCTCCACCCCTGGAGGCTTTTAAGTAGACATTGGGCAACCATTTGAAATGGCATAGAGTTTCCTACTTCAGGTTGGACTAGAAGACCTCCAAGGTCCCTTCCAACTTTGTTATTCTGTTAAAGCTCAGGGCCCAGTAGTGGGCTGTAGCCCAGGGGACCCTTGGTTTACAGTATAAGCATGTGACTCATAAGAAATAGGCAATGCATGTTATTAGCATAAGAATGCATCAAGATGCAGATAGAAGAGTCCGATGTATTTAGGATCAGACAAGGCTTCAGCCTGGTCGGGAAAAGGTCACAGCAGGAAAAAATTTAAAAAAAGCAAGAAAACACGAGAAAAAAAATCCATTAGAAAGGTCAAGACATCAATCAGGAGCTGGAGGATAAAACTCTCTCTGTCAGACTGTCCTTTTAAATCCTCAAAAACCTCTCATGGTATTTAAAGGCCTTTGGTGCTGATTGATTCCAATTCATCCTCTCCTTGGTTGTTTAGCTATTCTGGATTGAATTCAGTCCCGTTTAGGACTGGATGCTTCGGGATGTGTCCCAATTTTGGGGACCCCATGACTGGAGCAGAAGAGTGACAGTTCTTGGTCATCCATGGTCTCATGCCTTCTTAACATTAGACAGACCTCCGTCTTTCTTATCACTTCATACTTAGAACATAGAATAACAGAGTTGGAAAGGTCTTTGTAGTCCCTTTGTAGGTCTTCTAGTCAACATCCCTGCACAAGCAGGAGACCCTATACCAGTGGCGGGATACAAAATTGTTTACTAGTGGTTCTGTGGGCATGGCTTGGTGGGCGTGGTGTGGCATGGTGGGTGTGGCAGGGGAAGGATACTGCAAAGTCTCCATTTCCTCCCCACCCCACTAACCTGCTTTCCAGCTCCGTTCTCCTGTGCAGGGCAACCAAAGAAGACCCAGCCAATCAGCTGGGACTCGGGAGGCCGAGAATAGATGGGGACGGGGCCAGTCAGAGGTGGCATTTGCCGGTTCTCCTAACTGCTCAAAATTTCCGCTACTGGTTCTCCAGAACTGGTCAGAACCTGCTGAATACTACCTCTGCCCTATACCATTTTGGACAAATGGCTGTCTCGTCTCTTCTTGAACACTTTCTGTAATGGAACACCCAAAATTTCCAGAAGCCATTCCACTGATTCATTGTTCTTTCTGTCAGGAAATTTATCCTTAGTTCTAGGTTGGATCTCTCTTTAATGATCTATGTACATTCTCTAGGTCGAACCCAGCATGGACAAAAACACATACTCCAATCCTTCCTAAGCATACATTTATTCAGATGTGAGTAAAGGTAGGTCCTCCCATAAGGCTGGGAAAGAACCCTGTACAATATTCCAGCAAGCAATTATACTTTATTTGGTTACATAAGTAAGGAATGTTGATGCAATCTGGGGCTGCATTAGCCTTTTCAGCAGCTGCTCATATTTTCTGAGAAGGATACAGAGTCATAAACAGAACCCATTCACTCCACAGTTGGTTTCTGTTTCATAAAACCACAATAACAGCAATGATACTGGCAGAAGTAGTAATAGTAGCGATAATGATAATACTACTAGTCGCACTATTATTAGTATCAAGAATCAATATTCATCAGAGATAACATAAAGCTAATCATTTTACTCCCAAGCTGGTGCAGGAAAAGAGTTGGGAAAGATTTTCAAATGCTATGATGTGTCTTAGACAAAGAACAGAATTGTGCAAGTCACGGTATTCCCTATAACACTCTATGGAAGTGAAAATTGGACTTTGAAAAATGCAGGGCGATGTTAAGGGAGCTCTCATGTATGACTGATGGTCACACAACCACAGCCTGTTGAGGCACACATGTCTTGTATGTCCTTCTTGTTTTCTACCTGGGCTCTCCGGACAGGTGTGGCTACAGCAGATAAGATACAGATAGTTCTCAACTTACGAGCACAAGTGGGGCCAGAATTTTTATTGCTAAGCAAAGTGGTTATTAAGTAAGTCATGGCCCATTTTTGCGACAGTTGTTAAGCAAATCACTGTATTTGTTCAATGAATCACGCAGTCATTAAGTGAATCCAGCTTTACCCATTAACTTTGCTTTTCAGAAGCCACTGGGAAGATTGCAAATGGAAACATGCCCCCAGGAAGCTGCAGCCGTCATAAATACAGGAAAAGCCCCCGAATTCCAATTATACGATCATGGGGCTGCTGCGACAGTTGTAACTGCGAGTACCAGTCATAATTCTTTTCTGTTTCAATACCGTTCTAACTTTGAATAGTTGAGGACTACCTGTACACAGTCCTCCTAATTGACAGCCAGAAAATAGTTAAGGACACACACAAATCACTTCCAACCAAATGAAGTATTTTGGAATACACAGAGACCCAGTGAATTTAAAGTATCAGCAAAACTTTATTAGTTACAATGTACATATGTACCTTGTAATTACAAGGTATGACATAAATGAACCCTAGTGGCACAATGGTTAGAAGGCAGCATTGCAGGTAAGTTCTGCCCACAGCCTGGAGTTCGATCCTGAGCAGTTCAAAGGTTGACTCAGCCTTCCATCCTTCCAAGGTCAGTAAAATGAGGACCCTGATTATTGGGGGCAATATGAAAATAATGCTTACATTGTAACCCGCCCAGGGAGTACTGTAAACCAAAGCCCTATGGGGCAATATACAAGTGTAAATGTTATTGCTATTTGTTCTCTCTCTCTTCATCTCTATTTCTGTCTCTCTGTCTCTCTCTCTCACACACACACTTACCCTTGACCTTCTCAAACTATATGCATGTATATGTATGTATGTATGATGCATGTCTCAGATATAGTTTAGATTGGGTGTCAGCAACCCACAGCTCTGGACCCGCATTCGGCTCTTTGGGCTCTCTGCTGTGGCTCCCTATTGGGTGATCCCACCACTGACTGGCCCCGCCCCTCATCCTCCCCTCCCAGTCACTCCTTGCCTGGCCTGAGAAGGTAAAACACAAAAAAAACAGAAATGAGAGGGAGGGAGGGAGGGAGAGGGACCCATTTCCCACAGAACATACAGGGAGCCAGAAAACCTGAGTAGGTGTGGGAGGGGGTATCATGTGACTGGGTGGGAGTGACGTTGAGTTGGCCATGCCCAACCAGGTTTTGTGGCTCCCGGTGTTTTCTTTTCTGTGGGAAACGGGTCCAAATGGCTCTTCAAGTGTTTAAGGTTGCAGACCCCTGGTTTAGATATAAGCAGTGCTATAAGTATAATCTCCATGCTAGCAAAGCCAAACATACCAAATTCAGCCTTTCCTTAATTTGGTTATCTATGGATGTACAATATAAGTAAGACAGCACCTTTCACCTGGTCTCCCTACTTTTGCAGAAGGATTGACAATATGCCAACATATCTTATGCTGGCATACTTTTCTGCAAAAGGGTCAGGGGATGGAAATTTAATGTGGCCAAAGGCTAGACAGGTTATCAAGGCCAACTGTCTTCTGTGTTTGCATAATATTAATTCCCTCTTTCATTAACATGGGAGGGAAAAAAGGGAAGTTTCATTTTCTTGCAAATGTGACATCACCTACCAGAAAGTCCCTTTCTGAGAAAAATTTTTAAGCAGGCCTATCTTTTGTACCTCAGGGAACTCTTTTTATTTGAATGGCCATGCCCAACCAGGTTTCTTCTTAAACCAGCCACAACAAAAACAAAAAGGAAAATTATCCTTTATAAAAGCCAAACATTATAGATGTTAAAATGCACTGTTGCTTTCAATTTATGCATCTTTTTTTTTTAAAAAAGAGCATTCTGCAAATTGGTAGACTACAGTCAAGAAAGAAAGAGGGAAAATATAACCTTCAACATTGCTGGGTTCCTGAAAAAAATCCCTATAAGGGGAAGTCCCTGTCCAGGAGCTGTGGTTGACTTAAACATTGAGGTCTAAGGTACCTGGTGAGTCCCTTAAAACCACCTGAAATGGAAAAAAATAGTCTACTTTTGTCAGGGTCAGGGGTTAATCCTAATGTCCAGTCCAGTGTCTAAGGTGGGTGGGCTTTATGCTGGCTGAGGAATTATAAGAATTCAAGTTCACCTGTTTTAAGTCCACTTATCTTAAAGAAGTCCAGGCTGAGGAACATGGGTCTAAACCCTTAATTAATCAGATAACAGATAATCAGAGTTGGAAGGGACCTTGTAGGTCATCTAGTCCAACCCCCTGCCCAAGCGGGAGACCCTACACCATTTCTGACAAATGGTAGTCCAATCTCTTCTTGAAAGTTTCAAGTGATGATGCTTCCACAACTTTTGAGGGCAAGCTGTTCCATTGGTTGATTGTTCTCACTGTCAGAAAGTTTCTCCTTATTTCCAGGTTAAATCTCTCCTTGTTCAGTTTCCATCCATTGTTCCTTGACTAGCTTTTGGGTGCTTTAAAAAATAGCTTGACCTTTCTGTGGCAGCCCCTCAGATATTCGAAGACTACTATCATGTCTCCCCTGGTCCTTCTCTTTACTAGACTAGCCATGCCCAGTTCCTGTAACCGTTCTTCGTATGTTTTAGTCTCCTGTCCCCTAATCATCCTGGTTGCTCTTCTCTGTACTTTTTCTAGAGTCTCAACATCTTTTTTATAGTGTGGTGACCAAAACTGGATGCAGTACTCTAGATGTGGTCTTACTAAGGCTTTATAGAGTAGTATTAGTACCTCATTTGATCTTGATTGTATCCCTCTTTAATGCAATTTAAGATTGCATTAGCTTTTTTGGCTGCTGCTGCACACTGCTGGCTCATATTTATCTGGTTGTCCACTAAGACTCCAATCAATGGCCTAATAAATTCTGAGGTTTATTAGGTTGCAGTTGAAAATACAGTTTGTCACCCACCAAAATGTCTAGGACAGTGTTTTTCAAACTGAGCAACTTTAAGATGTATGGACTTCAACTCCCAGAATTCTCCAGCCAGCCAGCTGAACTCCACATGTCTTAAAGTTGCTCAGGTTGAGAAACACTGATGTAGGAAAATGATGATGATCTTTATTCCTTAGATATAATAGAAACACACGCATGCATGCATGGAAGGCACACTCCTTGTTGTCTATGTGGCTTATAGTATTTTGTTTGGTAGCTACATGTTTATGTGCTGCATGGTTTTTTAAAGGTTACAGGTCTATCAAAATGTCTGATTAGCCTCCTCCTGCCTATCACAGAAAATGCAAAAACGTTTATTGCGCTGGTGCAATCAAACCACTGGTTGTTTGGTGTGGGTGGGTGTGTTTTATGTGTGTGATCTGCTCTGGCACAAGTTCTGCATTCAGGCTTTGAAAATCTTTAATCAAGTATCCCTTTTGTGGCTAAATGGTGAACAAAAATAATACTGGGGACTGTAACACCGGAAGTGTTCATTCTTTGATGAAACAGCAATCAGGAAATCTTAAAATAATTTCAGAGCACTAAAGCAGGTGACAAGTACATTGCTGATCAAAGTGTCTCCTCTACCAGAGTGTACATTATCTTCTACCAGAGTGTACATTATCTTCTCGTACATTATCTTCTCGAATTAAGGAATGGATTCAAAATAATTGACTGTTGTTGATTTTTTTTTAAAAAAAGTCTTTATATTCTAAAAGTGAGAAGATAGAAAACAGTTGTTTATGTGCTTTATATTTAATCATACCTGAGCTATGCAGGAAATACTAATGGGGGACCCTGACATCAAATGGGAAACAAATTCTGCAGGAAGATTATTGACATTCCTAGCTGATAACTTTGTCATATAAAAGGTGGAGGAAGGGACTGTGCAGGGCCAGCTGTACGGGACTTCCTACCAACAGGCACAAAATAGTTGAAGGAGTAGGAGTTACAGGAATTTGGGGGGAGAGGGACCATGAGGTACTCGAATTCACCATAATGCAATTACAGGTATCTAAACCAAGTCAGTTGAATGTTTTAGATTTCAAGAGAGCTGACTTCAGCAAACTCAGAAACAGGCAAAGAAAGAAAGAAACAGAGAAAGTAAGTTTGGGAATCCCTGAAAAATGAGATAATGAAAGCCTAATCACAAACAATACCATAAAGGAAGAAAAGCTAAATGAGACAAGACCAGCATGGCTGTACAAAGAGCTCTCTGACAAATTGAGGGACAAAAAGATCAAATTAAAAAATGGATACTTAACTAAAGCAGAATACCAACAAACAGCCTGAATCTGCAAGGAGGGAATCATGAAAACTAAGGCCCAGAATGAGATAAAACTAGCAACCGATGTCAAAAATAATTTAAGACATTTCTTGCAATATGAACAAGAAAAAAAGTCAAGGTCCACTAATGGGAGCAGATGACCAGAAGATGACAGGTGACAGGCAGCTGGGAGAAAGCAGAACTGCTCAATTCCTTCTTTACATCTGTTTTTATGTAAAAAGGAAAAAGCAGCCCAACCTATCCAAAGTAGAATAGAGGAAGATAGTAGAAGTATATTTGATCTACTTACTGCTTAATATAATTAAGTATACTTAATTAATCAGATAACAGATAACAGATAATCAGAGTTGGAAGGGATCTTGTAGGTCATCTAGTCCAGTGATCCCCAACCTTTTTACGCCGCGCCAGTACCGGCATTAGCTGGCGCCACCATCTTTTTGATGAAAAAGTGCTTCCGGTGACCTCACCAGAAGCACTTTTTCATCAAAAAAAGATGGCGGCGCAGCGCTCGGTGAGCTTTTCCGGGTAGAAATGGCTTTCACCCGGAAAGCTCAGCGAAGCGCCGCCATCTTTTGATGAAAACGTGCTTCCGGTGAACTTTCTACCCGGAAAAGCTCACCGGAAGCACTTTTTCATCAAAAAAAGATGGCGGCGCCCAGCAAGCCAGCGGCCCGGTAGGACTTGTTCCACGGACTGGGACCGGTCCGCGGACCGGTGGTTGGGGACCCCTGATCTAGTCCAACCCCTTGCCCAAGCGGGAGACCCTACACCATTTCTGACAAATGGTAGTTCAATCACTTCTTGAAAGTTTCAAGTGCTGATGTGTGGATATTCTGTATTTTTCCATAAGAAAAATCCTGCTAAGCACGTATACCTCTCAGAGCAAAGTTCACTAAACTGACAGGAAGAAGCTAAATTGATAAGATTAACACAGAGGTCTGTGTCAGATAAAGTAAAGACATATTTCACAAAAGCCTGTGAAAGGATGTATATTCAAAAGTCTGTCAGATAAGATGTGTATTCTGTAAAGACAACTTCCGAGGGCAAGCTGTTCCATTGGTTGATTGTTCTCACCGTCAGAAAGTTTCTCCTTATTTCTAGGTTGAATCTCTCCTTGTTCAGTTTCCATCCATTATTCCTTGTCTGGCCTTCAGGTGCTTTAGAAAATAGCTTGACCCCTTTCTCTCTGTAGCAGCCCCTCAAATATTGGAACACTGCTATCATGTCTTCCCTGGTCCTTCTCTTCACTAGACTAGCCATGCCCAATGGGTGGCACAATGGGAACCCACAGAACCTGGGGAGGCAGTAAATTCAAGAGGCACAAACTAAAAGTCCTTCCCTTGGTATGTTATAGTAAGGATCAATAAACCAAATGAACTACTTTTATTTTTGGAGACTTGTCAGCATCTATTAGCCACGGTAGCTAAAACAAATCCTGGAAAAGATAATCAAGTGAGGATTTGTAGGCACCTAGAAATAAAGAAGCTTGAGTTTGTTAAAAACAGATCATGCCAGACAAACATTATTGCCTTTTTTTTGTCAAAGTAATTAAATTAAGAGGATAGGGAAACACTATGGACATAGTATGCTTAGATCTCAATAAGGCATTTGACAAAGTAGACTACAACCTACTTCTTGATTAGAACAATGTGGGATCCACCACCAGAGGGATTCGCAATTGACTGGCCAACTGCTCTCAGCGGGTGGTCCTCAATGGAGCTACATCTACATGGAAGGAAGCAAGCAGTGGGGTACCTCAATTATTGGTCTTGAGCCCAGTACTCTTCAACATCTTCATAAATAATCTGGATGAGAGGATAGAAGGGGAACTCATCAAATTTGCAGATGACACTAAGCTGGGAGAATAGCTAACACTTTGGAAGATAGATTCAAGATTTAGAAGGATTTTGATAGACTTGAGCACTGGGCCTTATCCAACTAGATGCAGTTCAGTGGTGAGAAGTGACATCCTGCACTTTAGGCAGGAAAAACCAAATGCATAGGCATAGAATAGATGGCACCTGGCTCAACAGTAGTAACTGTGATGGATCTAGTTGTCCTAGTGGACCACCACTTAAGTATGTGCTGCAGCTGCCAAAAGAACCCAATTCTGTCCTGGACTGTATCAACAGAAGGATAGTGTCAAGACAATGAGGAGAAGTGATAGTATCTCTTTTACACCATACTTGGTGTAAAACCACACTTGGAATACTGAGTCTAGTACTGGTCACTATGATAGAAGAAAGATGTTGAGACCCTGGAAAGTGTACAGAGAAGAGCAACAAAGATGATAAAATTGTATGAAACCCCAAAAACTTTAACCTTAGACTGTCTACTATTGACCTCACCCCTTTCCTAAGAGGTCTGTAGGGAGCATGCATAAGCGCACCAATGTGCCTACCATCCCTGTCCTGTTGTTGTTGTTGTTGTTGTTGTTGTTATTATTATTATTATTTTGTTTTATTTGTTTTATTTTTCTTATATGTATCCATTTCATGTATTCATAACCAGCGATGGGATTCTACCAGTTCGCACCTATTTGCTAGAACCAGTTGTTAGAAGAAATTACTGGCCTAATCCTGTAAGGAAGGCAGGAAGGAAACATTCTGGTGTTGCTTAAAGAAACTGCCTCTCCGTTAACCCTTATTACATTCTTGGCAGGACTAGACTTCCTGTCTCTGGAACATCTCTGGATTTTTTAACCCTCCTTTGCTGGTACTTTGCTTATGTGGAGTGACCACTCAAAGTTACAATGGCTCTGAAAAAAGTGACTTATGACCATTTTTCACACTTACGACTGTTACAGCATCCCCACAGTCATGAGAGGCCAGGCAAGGAGATACATGCCTCGATGTGAGTGATATTGAGTTGGCCACACCCAGCCAATAACATGACCACCAAGGCATGTCCACCCAGTCACATGACCACCAAGCCATGCCTACCACCTAAGCCACGCCCACAGAACCGGTTGTTAAAAATTTGAATCCCACCCCTGTTCATAACTATGTTTATACTTATACCTGTTATCTTATACTCGCTTGACAAAATAAATAAATAAATAAAAATAAATAAAATTGTATGACAGATGGCTGAGGGAGTTAGGTAGGTCTAGCCCAGTGATGGCTAACTTTTTTCAAGCTGTGTGCCAAAAGTGTGCGCCTGCGCTCGCTCGCATACCTGCACCCATGATGCAATGCACGTGCAACTCCCCTGCCCCTGTGCATGCACACGCAACTCCCTGCATGTGCACCGTGTGCCTCTGTGCATGCGCATGTGACCCCCCTGCACTGCATGCCTCTGCACATGTACACGCAACCCCCTCATGCTGCATACCTCTGCGCATGTGCATGTGTCAATCAGCTGGCTGGTGGGAAGCGCGCATTCATGCGCAGTGGCGCTTTTCCAGGCAACCTCTCGCATGCCGGCAGAAGTGGCTCTGTGTGCCACTTCTGGCACGCGTGCCATAGGTTCACCATCACGGGTCTAGTCTATCAAAGAGAAGGATTAGCTGGACATGATAACTGTCTTCCATAGTTGAAGGCCTGTCACAGAGAAGAGGGGATTCATTTTATTTATTTTAATTTTATTTTATTTGGTTTGTCAATTGCTTACAAGATAATAGGTATAAGTAAAAACATAGTTATGGATACATATAAGAAAAAAAAAGAAACAATAGGACAGGGATGGTTGGCATATTGGTGAGCTTATGCACGCCCCCTACAGACCTCTTAGGAAAGGGGTGAGGTCAATAGTAGAAAGTCTAAGGTTAAAGTTTTTGGGGTTTGGGGAAGAAATCACAGAGTCAGGTAGAGTATTCTAGCCATTGACCACTCTGTTGCTGAAGTTGTATTTCCTGCAATAAAGTTTGGTGCGATTAACCTTGAGTTTGTATCTATTGTTTGCTCTTGTGTTGTTATGGTTGAAGCTGAAATATTCATTGACTGGTAGGACATTGCATTGTATGATTTTATATACCATACTTAGATCGGACTGAAGGCGGCGTAGTTCTAGGTTTTCTAGGTCTAGAATTTCAAGTCTGGTGGCATAAGGTATTCTGCAACGAGTAAAGTAGTGGAGAACTCCTCTTGTGAAATATTTCTGGACTTTCTCAACTGTGTTAATATCAGATATGTAATGTGGGTTCCAGACTGATGAGCTGTATTCAAGTATTGGTCTAGCAAATGTTTTGTATGCTCTAGTTAGTAGTGTAATTCACTTATTCTATAATGCACTAGAAGGAAGAGCAAGAAGTAATGGGTGGAAGCTTGTTAAGGAGAGATTCAACTTAGAAGTAAGAAGAAATTTTCTTTTTTCTTTTTAAAGATTTTATTGGTTTTTAAGACAAACATAGACAAACAAAACATAAAAACATCAAGCCATCTTCCATATATATACATACAGTGTGTCAATTGGTTTACAAATTGTTTTGTGCTTCCATTTCGTAGTCTTCAATTACAATTACATTGTATACATTCTCATATTTTCAATCAAATATTAAATACATTAATATCATAGTTAATCATTTGTCTATACTTTTATTCATTCATGTTTTACGAAATAATCCATATTTTACTGAATTTGTTTTATGACAGTTCATATTATCATCTCAAATCTATCCTATAATCATTTTGTAGATATAATAAGAAAAGAATACATCTTTATATATTTATTATTTTCTAAGAATCTACATATTTCATTACCATGTTTTATTGTCTAACCATTGATAGAATAGATCCCAAATTTTATAAAATTGTTCAACATCTTGTTCTCTGATTTCAAATATCAATCTACTCATTTCAGCACATTCCAATATTTTCTTAATGATTTCCTCCTGTAATTTTCTCATTTTTCCAGTTTTTGGCAAATACAATCCTAGCTGCTGTTAATACATTTACAATCAGGTATTTCAATTCTTTACTATATATTTCAGGTAAAATTCCCTATAAAAATATCTCTGGTTTCAAGTCTATATGTTTTTTTGTCATTTTTACCAACCACGTGTGGATTTTAGTCCAATATTTTTTGGCATCTGCACAAGTCCACCACATATGGTAATATGAGCCAGGTATCTGATGACATTTCCAACATTTTTCAGATTTGTTCTTGAACATTCTTGCTATTCTTGTCAGGAGAAAATGCCACCTGTAAAACATCTTATACAAATTTTCTTTATATGCTATTGACATTGTCATTTTATAATTTTGAGACCACAATTTTTGCCATTTCTCTAAATCAATCCCATATCCGAAATTCTTCCCCCAAGCAATCATAGTTTCTTTAACTTGTTCTTCTTCTAGTTTAATTTCTAATAAATATCCATACAATTTTTTAATCACCTTTTCATCAGTCCCTGTCAAAATCTTATCTAAGTCAGTTAGTTTATCATACAAACCTTCTGTTTTAGAATCTTTGTCATACCTTGAACGTATTTGCGCATATGAAAACCAATTCAACTTTATACCTTGTTCCTCTAATTTTTGCATAGATTTAAGTTCACCCTTTTCATTCAATATTTCACCATATCTAACTAGTAAGAAGAAATTTTCTGACAGTGTGAGACCAATTAATCAATGGAATAGCTTGCCTCCTGGGGTTGTGGTTGCTCTATCACTGTGGAATGAAACAAATTGCCACAGTCAACTTGCTGTGGCCAAATCACCGCTGCCAACTCGCTGTGGGACAGTTCAACAATTTTAATTATTTACAATCATTTAAAAATTATTTTTAATCTTTGTCATTTCATTTTGTCCGTCTTTAATGATTCTATTCAACAATTTCTTCAATATTAGTGTAACTTTTGCTCTGTGGCAAGTTGTCCTGCAGCAAATTGGCTGTGACGAATTGTCCTGTGGTGAGTTGGCTGCAGCAAGTTGGCTGTGTCGAGTTGGCCACAGTGAGTTGTCCTAGACCCCTATTACTGTAGGTTGTTTTTTTTTTTAAAAAAAAAGACTGGCCAAAATTTGACTGGGATGGTAGAAGTGTCCTGCATTGAGCAGGGGGGGTTGGGCTAGAAGCCCTCTCCCTTTCAGCCCTATGAATCCATAGAATTCCATGGAATTAATTTTATATTAACATATAAAATTTCCTTTTCTTTCCTTTTCTTTTAAGTTTAGTTTATTTTAAACTGAATTAAAACTTTAATTTTTAAAATTTGACTGATTCATTTTGTTACTATTGCTTGTTATAGTTCACTACTAATTTTTTTAAAAAGTAAATTAAAAAAGACCAGAGGTAGTCAGAAAAAAAAAACAAGATGTAGGCTCAAGCTATAATCTCCTTTTTTGGTAAAATGATTCTTTAACTGCTGGTGTTGGACTTCTTTTATCAAGTTGATGAGATGGCCCATTTTAATCCATTTTAATTCATATTTTTATGAATTAATAAATGACTACTTGATAATTTATGTATCCATGTATGTATTGATAAACAATTTCAATTCACGTGTTGCTTATTATTTAGCACACAGCTATAGCTATGGCATTGGTAGTCCCTTAACTCAGTGATGGGATTCAAATTTGTTTACTACTGGTTCTGTGGGCGTGGCTTGGTGGGCGTGGCGTGGCGTGGTAGGCGTAGCAGGGGAAGGATACTGTAAAATCCCCATTCTCTCCCTACCCCACTAATTTGCTTTCCAGCTCTGTTCTCCTGTGCAGGGCAACAAAAGAAGACCCAGCCGATCAGCTGGGACTCCGATCAGCTGGGAGGCAGAGAATAGATGGGGGTGGGGCCAACCAGAGGTGGTATTTACCAGTTTTCCAAACTATTCAAAATTTCTGCTACCGGTTCTCCAGAACCTGTCAGAACTGGCTGAATACCACCTCTGCCTTAACTGCTGATTAACCTATTAGGCAGATGCAATAGCAAGAGAGGGAAATTAGACCACCTGATGGGCTGGCTACTAAAACAGAGCAAATTTGTGGCATATACTTGAAAAGAGTATTGTGGAAAAAGAGTATTCTAATTGTGGAATCTGTGTGGCAAAAACAAAGAATGCTTATTCACAGAGAATTATGCACATGTAGCACTTGTAGCAATTCTAGGGGGCTAAAGGACTGATAACAGTAACAAAAGAGTTAAGACACCCTGCATAGTTCAGTTAAAAGTTAGGATTAGAGGTGGCCTGGAGCAAACAATGTGTATTAGATCAGGGATCCCCAACCTTTTCGACGCCGCGGCCCGGTTCCGGCGCGTCAGCTGGCGCCGCGCCCGGTTCCAAGCGTCAGCTGGCGCCGCCATTTTTTTTACGAAAAATCACTTCCGGTGATGTCACCGGAAGCGATTTTCGTCAAAAAATGGTGGCGCCAGCGCTCGGTGAGCTTTTGGGTAGAAATGGCTTTCTACCCGGAAAGCTCGCTGGAACGCTAGCGCCACCATCTTTTTGACGAAAAATTGCTTTTTTACCAAAAAGATGGCGGCGCCCAGCAACCAGCGGCCCGGTAAGGCTTGTTCCGCTGCCTGGTACCGGTCCGCGGACGGCGGTTGGAGGACCCCTGTATTAGATAACTCCTGGAGCATTCATAAGCCAAGGCTTAGGAATAGGGATGACAAGAGACCAATAGAACAAATTGTTAGATCATTACTAAAATATTTATTAGATGATATTTCTTATTATCCCGCCTTGTCCCGCCTTCTGTTTAGTGAAAATATATAAAGCTTTCTTAATCATTTGTTCTTGGTCCTTGGCATTTTAGCCACGGCTCCTTTTCCTTGGAGCACTCCAATTAAAAGGAAATTGGAACCTGCACCTCATGTCTGGCATCCTTCATCGGCCTCAGCAACAGGCTCAGACCTAAACTGGGGATAACAATCTGTCATTTTATTTAGGAATGCTTGCTTGTTAAGATGATAGGTAACACCCTGGTACTGAGATGCCAAGGAATGTTCGTTATTGATAACGTAAAAGATTTATTATACCTCCTAACCTTTAGCTGAACTATGTTACTATGGCTACTGAGAATGCATGCATGACATCATTTTTTTTTCATGAATGGTTTATAGTGAAATGTACACGTTCAAAATTGTATAAATGTGGTTCGTTCCAAAAGAGGTGGAATCTACTCTGGGCAATTTTTTATTTGCAAATAAAAGTCTTAAACCTTTCCACCATTTTAGAAAGGTCTATTCTATTGGGCCCAGAGGCCAGGTAAAGGATCTGATCTTTCTGAGATTACAAAATCTCCCATGAGCTTTGGCCTCTCTCTTTTGGCTCCGACAGTTGGCTTGGAGACCCTATGGAAGCGCTCCATGTTGGGAATGGCTGGTGGAGTGATAGAAAAGCCAACAGGTCCTAGGCTGTATCACCAAAGGGCTAGAATCAAAATCACATGAAGTACCACTTTATAATGCCTTGGTAAGGCCATACTTGAAATATTGCATCCAGTTTTGGACACCACGATATAAAAAAGATGTTGAGACTCTAGAAAGAGTGCAGAGAAGAGCAACAAAAATAATTAGGGGACTGAAGGCTAAAACATATAAAGAACGGTTGCTACAACTGGGTATGTTTAGTTTGTTGAAAAGAAGGACTAGGGGTGACATAATAGCAATGTTTCAGTATCTTGGGGATTGCCACAAAGAAGAGGGAGTCAAGCTATTCTCCAAAGCACCTGAGGGCAGGACAAGAAGCAATGGGTGGAAACTAATCAAGGAGAGAAGCAACTTAGAACTAAGGAGACATTTCCTGACAGTTAGAACAATAAATCAGTGGAACAACTTGCGTCCAGAAGTTGTGAATGCTCCAACACTGGAAGTTTTTAAGAATTTGTCTGAAATGTTATAGGGTCTCCTGATTGAGGAGAGGGTTAGACTAGAAGACCTCCAAGACTCCATTATTCTGTTATTCCACTGCCATACTATTTGTACTTTTGGTGTACAGTTTTTGAGTCCTGTTATTTTAATTTTTCTATATTTATGAGCCTCCCAGAGTTGCTTTGGAAAGGGAGATCAATGTAACAAATAAGTATATAAACAAACCATGACCAGGATTACATTATGGATATAGTGCTGGTTGGATTCTTATACCCCATGAGCTTATGTTAATGGCTCCATTTTAAATCAGAAGGAAATACCACTGGACTCTCCTCCAGGTTGTTTGACATATTTACAAGTATAAACGAGTGAATGAGAGCTAGAAACAGATTTAGCAAATTTGAAGAGGACATTATCATGATTCAAGAGGACCATGATGGTCATGACCCCATCCCTTCATCACACGCAGGCCCCTCATCTGAGTCCTCGCTCTCCGAGACCTCAGCTGTCCTCACCTGCTGCCGGCGAACCACAAGAGTTATTATCTTTCCAGCATCTCCATGATCATGTGATCAAAATTCAGATGCTTGGCAACTGGTTCTTATTTATGACCATTGCTGTGTCCCAAGGTCATGTGATCTCCTTTTGCTACCTTCTAACAAGTAAAATCAATGGGGAAGCCAATATTTAATTAACAACCCTCTTACTAGTTGATTATCAACTGCAGTGATTCACTTAACAACTGTGGCAAGAAAGGTTGCAAAATGGGGCAACATTCAGTTAACAAATGTCTCTTCTAGCCACAGAAATTTTGGGCTCAATTATGTTATAAGTTGAGGACTACCCATAGAGGCTCAGGATCAAAAGAAATCATTGTTTCTCTCCAGTCTACATTGGTCTGACTGTATCTTGAATACTGTGTCTCCTGGTACTTTCTGATAGTGATTTTGACTTTTAGGAAAATCATTTGCTTCAAGACCTTTGGAGTAAGTTTGGCCCAGACCATTCTGGCTAAAAAGCCACTTCAACTTGCCCTTCCCTCTTTCCATCCTAAGTTATAGGCCTGCTCAATACCTCTGGGTTGGCCCCCTGGAAATCGGATTTAGCTCTGAGGTGCCCCTGAAACTTTTTGGACTATGCTGTCTGTCAGTCCACCTGACAAGGTTGGGAGATGTGGGCATTGCGCGGTGCCAAAATCTCAGCAGAAGAAGAGATTGGACTACCATCTCCCGCTTGGGCGGGGGTGGGGGGTTGGACTAGATGACCTACAAGGTCCCTTCCAACTCTGATTATCTGTTATCTGTTACCAGCAGCACCAGGTGGCCCATCTCCAAAGAGGAACGAACAATCGTCCTCTCGCCAACGCACCCCCTCCCCCACTTTCCCTGACGCGACATCCAATCGCTTTCCCCGCCACGGAATGTGGTTTTCGCTCACTTTCGTTTCTCCCTCGACTTTGCTTTGGTGCGTCTCCTCTGGCTCCAGAGCCGGGAAGAGAGAGAGAGAGAGAGAGAGAAGGGCGGGCGAAGCGTTTCTGCTGGGGTTTTCCGCCGATTTCTCCCGGATGGGTAAACAGATCCCCGACGTCTGCGGGCCCCTGTCCCCAAAGGCGAAACTGCAGGCTGACCCAAAGGACGCGACTTGTTACACAGGCATGAGACTTAGGATTGGCTGCGCGGTCCTCTTCGCCCTCCCTTGCGTCTTATCCATCGTTTTCCTGAGTTTATACCTGGCGAACCTGTATTCGGATCCGGCTCACCAGTTGAAGGAATGCAAAGTGGAGTTGCACGACCAAACTTCCCAGATGCGGGCCAGCCTCGGCTCCCTGGAGAAGCGCGTGGAAGAGACGGGGAGCGACCTGGAGAAGGCGAGGGTCGAAAGAGATGGACTGCGAGCCGAACTGACGGCCGCTAACCGGAGCCTGGAGAAGACCAGGAAGGACTGGGGCTCCTGTCAGGAACAGCTGGTAAAGCAATCTAATCGCCTTATTATCTTATTACGATTCTTCTTCTTCTTCACCGCACAGTCAGCCAGTTGTTTCAGACTGGGTTAGGCATTTTTGTCTACCTATCGAGTCCTTACCAAGGACCTGGGATAGGCAAATCAGGATGTTTGGTGGTGTTACAGATATCTCAAACGCAGGATGGAAGCTGTTCCAAGTAAAGCTGTCTTCTGCAATTGATTGATGGCAAATTTGTCAATGCCTATGGTGTTCAAGTGGTGCTCTAGTTGTTTTGGGACTGCACCCGGAGCGCCTATAACTATTGATACTACCCTTGCTTGCCTTTGCCATAGTCGTTCTATTTCTATTTGTAGGTCTTTGTATTTTGTTATCTTTTCCAGTTCTTTCTCTTCTATACTGCTGTCTATTATTATTATTATTATTATTATTATTATTATTATTATTATTATTATTATTATTATTATTATTATTATTATTGGAAAATTCTAACACGATCCTATTAACAAACTTGGGATGTTGTACTTACTCTCTCCCCCTAATCCGCAGTTTAGTTTATTAAGTTTACCTTGGTTGGTTTGATTAATTTAAGAGCCTTTCCCAGGCATGACTTGACTTGATTAATTTAGGAGTCCCTCCCAGGGAGTCCAGACATTGCTGGGTGAGTCACAATACAACAAACAATAAAATAAAAGACGAATAATTGAAAAAAATATGAGATATATCATTTCATTATTTTTGTTGTCTTTTTAAAATTCCTGCCAACAGACTAATTGCCTGAAATGATTCCAAACTATGGGTGGGTTATTCTACAACAACAGAAAAAACAAGAACAAGATGGCAGTCCAACCAACAATACACAAAAGTCCTATCTCCCTGTATTTGACACACACATAAACACCCCACACACATATATACACACATACTCAATTAGGGCAGGCTAATAATGTGCATCTGCTGCCCCCCCCCCCAAAAAAAAAAATATCCAAGAAAATTAAGTGTATGCAGGCTCACCAAATTTCAGTTGTTCTCTCTGGTTGTTTTTAATAGCAATGGCTAGATTTCGCCTGCTGGCTGGGGCTTGTAGTTGAAAACATTGGGAGGGTTCCAGATTATCTAATTCTTGCTTAACTTCTAGGCTCCTGTCTTATGAGTTGATAAGCAGGCATAATCAGGCCAAGGATCCATGCAAGGAAAACTGCAAAAGTCAAAACAGGAAAATTTGATGCATGTCTAGAACTGATTTATATCCTCCCGTCCCTCCTTGATTTCCTATAGTATTTGCATTTTTCCCCATGATGTTTTAATTCTGTAGGGTAGTGTGAATCTTTCGGCATGATGGTATAATTAATTGAATAAACTTATTGTTATTTTTTATTATTACAGTACTTGATTTTTAAAAAATGGCTGGCTTACCTTTTGGATTCGAATCATTTCGGGCAATTAGTCTGTTGGCAGGAATTAAAAAGTCAACAAAAATAATGAAATGATATATCTCAGATTTTACTTAATAAAATTTCTGGCAAATAAGTTTCCAATATTTACCCCCAGTCTCTCTCTTTTTCCAGTATATTTTAAGCACTTTTAATGGCTGCATTAATTTGCAAAAAAACATAAAACAAATTGTAAGAACCAAATAAAAAGTGGAAATGGTTTCATTCGGCAAAAACAATAACATTTATTTATCTAACTGCTGAACCTAATCAATGATTAACAATAAACAATGCTTATCTCCAGCTATCAGTTGCAAATTGTTGACTGTAGACTTAAGCTGTAGGCTAACTTAATAAAATCCAAGAAGCAACAGAAAGAAAACTCTTGAGCATAAAACAGATCCCTCCAATCTGAGGTTCTTTCAGTCTATTAGATGATAGCTTATTTTTCTGACATGAAGTGATTGGGGAACCCTGCCAGATTGGGCATTCTGACCACAGAGGAGGTTCTCTGCTAGACAACTTTAAAGGGTAAAATGGATTGACAAAAATCCATTCAAGGTAACAACAAAATCAACTTTATTTGTCCTAAGTGATTGTTTTTATAATGGTTTTATTCCCCCCCACCTTTCTCTTTCACTCTTGGTTTCCTGGTACACCATCAAGATTCAGATAGGCTAGAAATATTAGAAAATAAATGAGATAGATAGATGATAGATAGATAGATAGATAGATAGATAGATAGATAGATAGATAGATAGATAGATAGATAGATAGATAGATAGATAGATAGATAGATAGATAGATAGATAGACAGATGATAGGCAGATAGGCAAGCAGACAGACAGACATACAGATTTCAAGCATAATTCCAAGAATGCAGCAGAGCAATTTTAAGTTTCTCAAAATGTTCTTGGTACAAACTTCAGTAGGTTTAAAACAATGATGAAATTAATTATAGTGAGTCATGACAGGGAGAATAGGCATATGTGGAAGGGAAGGTCAAGTAAACAATCTCTGGGCCCCTTGGTATGTGAAAAAATTCCCTTTTGTCTCCCCCCCCTCCCCCACCACACACACACACACACACACACACACACACACAGAGTTTTCCTGAACAAATATTTCAAAAAAGTCAATCTTCAGTTGTCCTTTATAGACACCAGAAACACATGTAACTTCCTGAGAAGCCTCTCAGGCCATTTTCTCATTCAGAATTCCAAGAACCAAAATACTTAGACCAGGGGTGTCAAACTCAAGGCCCGTGGGCCGGATGTGGGGTGCTTAGATCTGGCCTGTGGGGCCACCCTGGAAACAGGAAAGGACCGGCCCACGTTGCCTCTGCAAGTGAAAAAGGAGTTTGGGAGGACCAGATGTGGCCCTCCTGAGCTCAGTTTTCACTGGCAGAGTGCTTGGGCCTCCACAGGTACCCCCAACACATGACATCGAGCTGGCCACACACACCCTGGCCACGCCCCGCAACCCCTCAAGGTTAAATACAACCCTGATGCGGCCCTCAATAAAATCGAGTTTGACATCCTGACTTAAACTATCTCAAAGGTGTTTTTCCAAAGGCAACTGGGCTTTCTTTGTTTTTTTCCTTGAAGATGTCTTCAAGGAAAAACAAAAGCAAAGAAAGTGAGTTGCCTTTGGAAAAAGCACCATCGAGACAACCACGACCTGGATGAATGAGAATTTCCACAGACATCCAAAATACAGTACTTAAAAGTATTACCATTGTGCTATAAATGCTACTGAGCAGAAGGAGACACTATGCAACTGGTTTCCATTGGTTGCATGGCTCTTGGTCAGTAAGATTTATAGCATCTATAAATCATAGAAGCCCCTCTTTGAGAGGGAAGATCTTGAAGCTTCTAGTATGAATTCAAAAGTGTCAATACTCTTTCTCTCTTGTTTCTTCAACTCCCAAATTTGTTCCTGTGGCTTGCGCAATTCTGACCTTCTGCTCTGACACATCAGAGCACTATTAGACTTTAGGATACTAGTCATGTCTTAAAGAGAAGGTGCCACACAACAATGTTGGAATTGACAGATACCTTTCCTTTTGGTCTCCATCTAGAAAAGCGTGGAAAAAAATGCCACATCCCAAGTGAAGGAAGCTGTTCAGCAAGAAAGGGAGAAAAACAAAGTTGCTGAAGGTGAGGTGGACCAATGGGGACCAGGGTGGGTGATAATAGATTGAATTTTGGAAGAGAACTCATAGATAGTGTAGATTAAGACAATGGGGAAAAGCTTTGTCCCTGCTTAGAACACGATTTGCTCCCAAGTGACATTTTCATCAGTACCTTGAGTCATACAAGGTATTAGATTAGAGCCATGGTGGTGCAGTGGCTAGAATGTAGTATTACAGGCTAACTCTGCCCACTGTCAGGAATTCAATTCTCACTGGCTCAAGGTTGACACAGCCTTCCATCCTTTGTGAGGACCCAGATTTTCGGGGACAATATGCTAACTCTGTAAACTGCTTAGAGAGGGCTGTAAAGCACTGTGAAGCGGTATATTTGTTTAAGTGCTATTGCTATTGCTACTCTGGCATTCATGTTACTTCCTGAATCAGCACCGTTGTTGGGATCTTTATGAAGACAAAATTCATCAATTTTTTTAGTCCATGAAGATATATAGCTGCAAGGTACCTTCCCTTCACCTCATTAAAACCTGGTTTTAATTTTAACATTCTGCAGGATTGTATACAGTAATGTGGGAAGTATTAGAAGTAAAGAATTGGATAATGAGGGCTGCCATTATGCAGTTTCTGAGCCCCGTTGCAAAAGGGAAGGTGTTTAGATTTTAAAAAGACTTAAGAACCATATTGATGAAGCTGATTTAGTGACAGACTCCCAATAAAAATAATGATAGTGGGTCACCCTCTAGGCTCCCCAACTGGAGAGTTCTTTGCCTTTTTAAATTTTGGAAACTTTAATTCGTGCCAAAGAAAAAGAAGAGGTAACTATATAACCCCTGGGCATGTAGGGAAACTTTTCATGAGAAATTATCTTACAAAATCAATGAAAACATATCCAGATCTTTTTTTTTAAGTGTTTATTGGAGAAAGGAAAATACAGGGGAAATGAGGGGGTTGCAACTAGTCAGACAGGGCGATATCCTAAATTATGGAAACTAGAGGCTCTATTTGGCGAATGCTAATAGAGAATAAAGCTGTGGAACAACCCTGTTTGGCAAGAATACCCACCAAGATGCACAACAAACCCATAACGGGGTATAGAACAGTGGTGGCTAACTTTTTGGGCTCCTGTGCCCCCCACGCCCCTTGCTCATGTGCACGCAATTCCGCCCTCTCACCGCCCCCTTACCTGCACTGCACCTCCCAGCTGATTTTTGGCCTGTTTGAGGCCTTTTTCAGTCTGCCAGAGGCTTGAGGGAAGCCTTTGCAGGCCAAAAAATGGGCCCGTTTCGTCATTTCCGGTATTTCTAAAAATACAGGAAGTGACAAAATGAGCCTATTCTTCATCCTGAAAAGCCTGCAGAGGCTTCCCTCAAGCCTCTGGCAGGCTGAAAAAGGCCCGAAAATTATCTGGGAGACACGTGCATGTACAGTGAGGTAAGTTTGTCTGGGACTCGTGTTACCCACACAAATGGCTTTGCGTGCCACCACACCATCACAGGTATAGAACAATCCTCTTTGAAGAAATGGTGGGAATGCATGCAGAAGCAAAGCAGATTTTAATCAATTAGTGAGAGTCATAAGAGCCTCATCAGACTGGATTTTCATAGATGAAATTATAATAAAACTATGACAAATGGAAAAAAAAAGAATTTTTGAGAGGTCCCTTTGAACTGCAAGGCTGTGTAGCTTGCTTAGCTTATGCCTACAAAAACACTTAGAAAACAGGAACAATTAACAAGGAAGGGTCAATGGACATCTATGCCCAGAGTTCAAAACATATCTCTCTCTCCTATGATCTCTCAGTGTGAAGCAGTTGAAAATATACACATAAAGCACTTTTATATTTAGCAAAAGTCCCCAATTCCCCTAAGCTTTGCTTAACATAATATTGTCTAAAACCATGGATTGCTGAATTAAGAAACTAACCACGTTACTGTAAACAAAGGTGGGCATGGAAAATAACAGATGGTGTAAGATAACTGAGTAATCAAAAATTGTACTTCTCATTTCCACTTTATTTCCTTTATAGACATTATTCTCCTTTTTTGGTAAAAGGGAACGCCCTGGTCTAACCTGAGGTCATACTATGTATAAAAGTGAAGCCTCAGGAAGAAGTGGGGGGTGTTTCAGAATTTGCCATGCTAATGCTCCGAACCTTGTGCACAAATAAAACCTGTACTCTCCAACCTTTTGTGGTCTTGTGTCCTGATTTGGAAGCAAGCTTTTCTGCAACAAGTGAAACATAAGAGCTTACTCAGGGAGGTATTGTAGTTAACTAGTTTCAACAGAAGTGAATATTTGTAATTCAGGGTTGATCTGTGGGGTCCTTGGTGCTCTCTGAGCTTGGCTGTTGTTGTTTTTTTTTTGAAGATGCTTAATTACCCAGCTAGGTAGCATCATTAGCATTGATGATGTTACATAGTTGGGTAATGAAACGTCTGCAAGAAAATAGCCAAGCTTAGAAGTCACCAAGGTCGCCACAGTAACTAGTTTAGCTTAGATGATGGTGTCCACTGTAAGAGGAATTTTGTGTATGTGTGCAATTGCAACCTTCTCTTGTTTTCCCTTTATTTCCCTTTCTCCAATAAACTCCTTTTTTTGATCCCCAGTCTTATAGCATCTGTTTAAGGAGAAAGACTTTTCTTGGACAATCAAAGTCAGAGCCCTACTTTGGTTGCCCTTTTGATATATTTGAAAAATCAGAAATGATCGATCTAAGGAATGAACCCGTCTTTTTTATGGAATTGTAGTCTGATTTTTACCTGCTCTACCTTGATATTAATAACTTGGAGAGGCTCCGGTATCATTTGACTTTGGGGGCACCAAAACTGAATTGTATCTCTTCAGATCTCTAATCCCTGGGTCAATTTATCAGATGCTTAAGGGGCATTATGGTAACTTAGATGTGCTGTGTGAAAGTTTGGAGGAAAAGCGTTTAAGCCCAACCTTTCAATAATGTCAAGAAAACTCTAAGTCATGCTTGAATATAAAGGAAAGAAATTGCAGAGAGTGGGGAAAGATACTGCAATATTATCTTAGTTTAAGAAGCAGAAGATAATTTGTGACTCTTGTTTCCTTTCTTTAGAGGAGATTCAACAGCTTAAGCAGCAACTCTCCAAATTACAAGAGATGAAGGAGCAACAACAGTAAGAACACAAAATTATAATTCTATATATTCACCTTTAAGTTTTGAATAATTTCCCTGCTGGGAATTCTCAAGTAGACCCTCTTGGAGGGTCCACAAATTCAAAATTATTTGCCAGACACTGAAAATATTTGCAAAATTGTAAAATGGTGTCACTTTCTCATTATTATTTTGCATTATTAAAAATACATTTTTCTCATGAAAAAATATTTTATTTATGTATTAGCTAATGGACTTTACATTGTTCTTTATACATGATTCAGTAAGTAAATAGTGTAGAAATACAGGCATTTAAACTTAATTCAGAAAATATGGATAACGGTAACCCATACAAATCAAAGCTCTTTTGGAGTCATCCATAATTTTTAAGGGCAAGAAGGGGTGCTGAGTGCAAATGTTTAAAAAATATTCTTCTAATCAGTGATGGGATTCATTTTTTTTTTCAATCAGTTCTGTGGGTGTGGCTTGGTGGGTGTGGCAGGGAAAGAATACTGTAAAATTTCCATTCCCACCCCAGTCCAGGGGAAGGATACTGTAAAATCCCCATTCCCTCCCCACCCCACTAACCTGCTTTCCAGCTCTGTTCTCCTCTGCAGGACAACAAAAGAAGACCCAGCCGATCAGCTGGGACTCGGGAGACAGAGAATAGATGGGGGCGGGGCCAGTCAGAGGTGGTATTTGCCGGTTCTCCGAACTACTCAAAATTTATGCTACGGGTTCTCCAGAATTGATCAGAACCTGCTGAATACCACCTCTGCTTCTAATGTGACCATGTCCTCTTTCCACAGAATGGAGATTCAGCATCTGAACGATCAGCTTATGAAACATAAACCTGTTGACCGCTCCAAGGGAGGCCTACTCCTCGGGCCTTCTTTGGTCCTTCTCCCACTTCTCCTTGCTAGTCTCCTCCTCTAGTCCATTTGGACACTGCCAAGTTTGGGTGGAGGCAAGTGTCAACTCGCACCTTACTTCATCTGCATAACCTCACTCCTTCTGCATGTGGTTTTGGAGACTTCTGAGCTGCACCCTGTTGGGACAGGAACCTGATTCAGATGCCGGTCTTGGACATTTATCTACTGTGACGATAACTGAAATTTTGGCCACAGCAGTGGATTTGTTAGAGCCTGTATTACATTGCACTGTTACACAGAACTTGGCAAATAAAGTTCAATTTTGATTAACCTGTACCTGGTGAATGTCAAATTGGGACGACTGTCTTTGCTTTCTGATGGTTTGGTGGCTTCTCATGTTAATGTTCAGAAGGCCAAGATGCTTTGATCATGCGGAAGGTCTCAGTTTCAACCTCTGCTAAAGCTAGTCACGGCGGGAAGGAAAGCAACACACATATAAATACATATAACACACATGCCTGAAAATGTGGAAGGTTGATACAAAGCTGGAGCCAATAGTATCCTTTTCCCCAAGATGGAGATTTAATTCCTTTTTAAGAGGTTACTAGCTTCACTCCCTGTGGTCTCCTTCAGTTACCTTCCTTAGAATTCCGAAGTAAAATATATTAAATAATTAGCTATCCAGGAGCTTAATTGGAAATGATATTCTTTCCCCCCCCCTCTCTTAAGGTGGGAAAACAGATTAAGATCTTTTAAGATGTTTGAATGGTGAAAGAAATATACCAAGTACAGGTTGTTCTAGACTTACAACTATCCGTTTAGTGACCGTTCAAAGTTACAACAGCACTGAAAAAAGTGACTTGTGACTTTTTCACACCTAGCACTGTTACAGGATCCCCATGGTCATGTGATCAAAATTCAGGTGCTTGGCTCATAATTTATGACGCTTACTGTGTCCTGAGGTCATATGATCCTGTCAACTCAAAAATATTCCTCTGGTCTTTTAGAGTTGTCAGCAGAAAGGGAGTAGGGGGAGTAATGCATACCTTAGATAATTGCTAGGCTGCCGAAGCTTCTGGCACGCAAGATTATTACTGGAGGGCATGATTGATTGCTCTTGGCTATGGATGTGTCCCATTGGAGAATATACATCCAGGGGGTGGAGGAAGACCAGGGTCAAGGGTGAGATGAATGATGTGTCTCAGTGTCAGCTTCACCCAGGAAACGCCAACATGTTCACTCCTAATAAATGGTTTTTTAAAACTCTGAGAGATGCGGCTAGAGCAGGGGTGGGCAAACTTTTTGGCTCGGGGGCCGCATTGACTTTTAAAATTTGACAGACGGGCCGGGTCAGCACAAACTTTTTGGGAATCGCCCCCCTTCCCCCTCTTCTCCTCCTTCCTCCCCTCGGAGGCCCCTGAGTCAGGAGTTGCTACCACCGGCGCGGCTCGCGCGGCTCCAGTCCCGCATTGCCTCGGGAAGGGAAAGGCAAAAAGGAAGAGCCGCGGCGGTGCTTTGCAACGGAGCAGCAGCACCGGAGGCTCAGGCTCAGCGCTCCTGGTTTTGCCTTTTCCTTCCCAAGGCAACGCGGGACTGGAGCTGCGCCGGCGGTAGCAACTCCTGACAGCCCCAGCCGGACACCTGAGCGGAGCCCAGGTGAAACTGCCTGTTGCTGCTGCCGGAGCACCGCCGGGTCGCCTCCTCCAAGCAGCCCGCCCGCCCGCCAGGCTTCCCTCTGCCGTGCGGCTCGGGGCCAGGCGCGCGCCCAGCGTGTTAAAAGGAAGCCGAAAGTTGCTGGGAAGTTGCTCGGGTGCTGGGAGCAGGCTTTTAAAGTGCCGCCCAAGCAAAGTTTAAGCCTGGAAGCCCGGAAATCCGAGCAACTTCCCAGCAACTTTCGGCTTCGTTTAACTCGCGGGTGCTCGCGCCTTGCCCCGAGCCGCACAGCAGCCCGCTCCAAGCAGCCCGCCCGCCCGCCAGGTGGAACCCTTCCCGCTCCTCGGCGGGAAGACGCTCCAGCCTGCAAACTTTGCCTTTGCAAAGCCCTGAAGCCCCGGAAAACCGAGCAACTTCCCAGCAACTTTCGGCTTCGTTTTAACTCGCGGGCGCTGCGCCTCGCCCGAGCCGCATGGCGGAGGGAAGCCCGGAGCTCCGCCGGGTTGCCTCCTCCAAGCAGCCCGCCTGCCCGCCCGCCCGCCGGGCTTCCCCTCCGCCCGCGCGGCTCGGGGCCAGGCGCGGCGCCGCGAGTTAAAACGAAGCCGAAAGTTGCTGGGAAGTTGCTCGGTGCTGGGAGCAGGCTTTTAAAGTGCCGCCCGAGCAGGACCGCCGAGCCGGGAACGGGGCACCAAGGCAGGGCAAGGCTCCACCAGCAGTGGCCTAGCTTTAGGTGGCTCCAAGCAGCCTGCCCCACCCGCCGGGTGGAACCCTTCCCGCTCCTTGGCGGGAAGACGCCCAGCCTGCAAGCTTTGCCTTTGCAAAGTTTAAGCCTGGAAGCCCCGGAAAAAAAAGGGGATCGGCGGGGACTCACCTTCGGAGAGGTCGCACTCAAAGGTGATTTCGAACTCCCAGCCGAGGCCTTTGCAAATTTCTTTTCTTTCCTACCCCTAGATCGCTCCGAACTGTTTTGCAGCTTTGGGCACAGGGCAATACGCCACGCCCAGCTATTTTTTTTCAGGGGCGGGCCGGATTGGACAGACCAATGGCAGCGATTTTTTTTCAGGGGCAGGCCGCATTGGACAGACCAACGGGCCGGATGTGGCCCGCGGGCCGTAGTTTGCCCACCCCTGGGCTAGAGACTCATGATTCGAAAGGGGGTGGATTGTCAGAGCCCTGACAATCCCCTTTTGTGATCTGACAAGCAAAGTCAATGAAGAAGCCAGGTTCAATTAACAACCATGTTACGAATTTAATAACTACAGTGATTCACAACTGTGGCAAGAAAGGTCATAAAATGGGGCAAAACTCACTTAGCAACTGTTTCACTTAGCAACAGAAATTTTGGCAGAACTATATAAAGCAATAATGGAACTAGTAGGACCACTGATGCTGGAAGTGTTTAATGAGGTACTTCTGGCAGCCAAGATGCCGGACTCGTGGAGGGGGGCGCTGATTTCGCTAATCCCGAAGGAGGATGCAGATCATAGATACATTAACAACTATAGACCAATTTCACTTTTAAATGCCGATTATAAATTATTTACTTCTATTATAGCTAATAGAGTAAAACAAGCTTTAAATCCACATATCCACGAAGATCAAAATGGATTTCTTCCGTCCCGACAAATAAAGAACAATTTAAGAACCGTTATCGATGTCCTAGAATATTATGAAGCCCACCCGGAGAAACAATCAGCATTCATGTTTTTAGATGCTGAGAAAGCATTTGACAACTTAAATTGGCACTTTTTAATTCAAAAAATTTACAATATGAGTCTTGGCACCAAATTTGAAAACATTATAACAACAATTTACAATACACAACAAGCTAATATACTAATCAATGGCGAACAAACAGGTCCAATAAATATAGAAAAAGGTGTCAGACAGGGCTGCCCTCTCTCACCTCTTCTTTTCATTTTTGCCCTAGAATCACTCTTAACACGGGTTAGACAAAATTCTGAAATTAGAGGAGTGAGGGTCAAATCAGAAGAATATAAACTACAAGCATTTGCTGATGATATGGTTTTCTTTTTGGAGGAACCCATGGAAAAAGGATATAATCTAATAGAAGAATTAGAACGATTTGGCGCAGTGGCAGGATTAAAAATTAATAGAAAAAAGACGAAATTAATGACCAAAAACTTAACAGAAAACCAGAAGGAAGAATTAGAAGCAATGATGGGGATACAGGTAACAAAAAGGGTCAAATATCTAGGAATATGGTTAACACCACAAGGTAAATCACTCAAAGAGAACAATTATGATAAACTACTTCAACAAACAAAGAAAGATTTAGAATCCTGGAATAAGCTGCAGCTCTCCTTATTGGGCAGGATTGCCTCGATTAAAATGAACATATTACCAAAATTTCTTTATTTATTCCAGACAATTCCAATTAAGTTGCCAAAAATTTTTTTCGAAGAATTAAATAAGATTACACTTACATTTATTTGGCAGGGGAAAAACCCAGGATCAATGTAAAGGCCTTACAAGATGCGAAAAGTAGAGGGGTCTAGCTCTTCCAAATTGGGAATTATATTATTCGGCAGCTATCTTATTATGGATAAAAGACTGGGTGAACTTACTTAACAGAAGAATTTTAGCATTAGAAGGGCATGACCTCCAGAGAGGGTGGCATGCCTTCTTATGGGAAGTGGGGAAACCCAAGCAGTCTTACTTTCATAGACACCTCATTAGGGACTCATTATTAATTAATTGGAAAAAAATATGCAAAAAACACTATCTAAAAATTCCGATCTGGCTATCAACAATGGAGGCAATGGTACACCCCAATAATTTGGACATAACAAAAATGATTAAATATAAAGATTTATTAGATCCGCAAGGAAAATTAAAAACTCGACAAGAATTACAGGAACAGGGATTTAAAATTGATCAGTGATTATATATACAAATCCATAGCAGATACAAACAAGATATAAAAGACTTTGGAATTTATAACAAACTGCAGTATTTAGATAAAATTTTACTAGGATCAGACAAAAAGAACATATCCAAATTCTATAAATACTTACTGGAAGTAGAATTAGAACAAGAGATAGTCAAAGGGAACATGATAGCCTGGAGCAGGAATGTCGGAAGATGTATTACATTATCAGAATGGGAAAATATTTGGAACAGAAATATTAAGATTACAAAATCGGCAGCATATAAAGAAAATACATATAAAATGTTTTATAGATGGCACTTGCCCCCTTCGAGGTTGGCGAAAATGAACCCAAACACGAGTCCAAAATGCTGGAAATGTAAAAGCATAGAAGGAACCTACTTTCATATGTGGTGGTCTTGCAAAGAAACCCAGAAATATTGGCAAAAAATCAGAAAATGGTTGGAGGAGATAACCAAAGAACAAATCGAATACAAACCAGAGTTCTTCCTACTAGGGATCTCCGATAAACATTTACCCAAAAAGATGAAATATGTAACAATTCATATCCTAACTGCGGCCAGATTAGCGTTCGCCCAGTGTTGGAAATCACCCTATACACCTACAGAACAAATGGTCATCCAGAAAATATGTGATTGTGCAGAAATGGATAAATTAACTATAGCACTGAAAACAAAGAGCCTTCAACATTTTACGATAATTGGAACTCTTGGTATAACTGGTTACTCCAGAGATAAACTGCTTAATGGACAATGGGTAATTTAAGCATAGATATCGATAAGATGTGTGTACTCAAATTAAGGTAGGAGAATTGGATCTTGCAGAATGTCAAAAAGGATATTGTCTGTTTTTAAATGTATCCTTTTTTTTTTCTTTCTCTTTCTTTGTTTCTTTCTTTCTTTTATATCTCTTCTTCTCTTCTCTTTCCGGTTCGTAAGACCGAGTGTTTTTTGTTTTTGTTTTTTCCCTTTGTGTATGTAATGTCGATATGTTTTTAATTGTAAATTTAATAAAATTTATTTATAAAAAAAGAAAAGAAATTTTGGCCTCAGTTGTGGTCATAAGGCGAGAGCTATCTGTAAGAGATGTTTTGTTGTCTGGTTGGCTGAGGAATTCTGGGAGTTGAAGTCCATGCATCTTAAGAGTTGCCAAGGTTAGGAAAACCTGATTTAAATGATACAAAATCAATTATGTATGGATGTAAGTGGAATCAAGGATGAGTTTGCAAGGAGAGAAAAGAGAGTAGTTTTGATACAAAATAGTTATAAATTGGAGCCCCTTTTCCCCTCATATTTCATGCTATTAATCACTTACTATTTCTACGCCTTTTCTGTGCTCTGCAGGGGATATGGTGATGGTTACCTAGGTTTTTTTATTTCATTGTCAAACATGTACACTTTAAAAGAGATTAACAAAGATTTAGGAAAGCTGCAGAAATGCCTTTAAATCCAACTATCAGTTTGTTCTAAACATCACAAAAAGTGAAACCAACTTTATGTATGTATGTATGTATGTATGTATGTATGTATGGTATTCAGCTTTGTTGGTTATTTTCCCACGTCATTATAGTTGTGCTTTTAAAGTTGTGTAGTGACGTTTGGCAGAATCTCATCTGCCATCATCAGGCTTCTGTATTGTGTTCGTCTGATGATGGCAGATGAGATTCTGCCGAAATGTCTCTACAACTTTAAAAGCACAACTATAATGACGTGGGAAAATACCCAAACAAAGCTGAATACCATACATATAAATACCTGCGAAAACTTAAGACTATATATATACTGTAATATATACACATACACACACACACATATATATATAGACTATATATAGACTATATATAGACTATATATAAACTTAAGACTATATATATACTGTGTGTATGTATGTGTATATATATATATATATATATATATATATATATATATATATATATATATATATATATATATATATATATATATATATATATATATATATATATATGTTATGTCCCACCTTCTAAAATAAACAGTTAAGGCTGAAAGCAGCAGTCCTTGTAAAGAAAGGCAGCAAACAGGAAAATGTTATGTCCCACCTTTTAAAGTAAACAGATAAGGCTGAAAGCAACAGTCCTTGTAAAGAAAGGCAGCAAACAGGAATTTTCACAGATAGCTCCAATAAGTAAAAGTTCCAACGAACTAAATCCAAGACTCAACAAGATTCTTCAGATCAAAATCCTTCACAAAATAATTCCAATAAGTAGAAGTTCCAACGAATTAAATCCAAATCCCAACAAGATATTTCAGATCAAAATCCTCCAAACTGTGCTCTTCAGTTCTCCTTGCAAATAGACACTTTGTTCCGGACAAAGTGCAAAGTCATATCTCTCCCTTTATAGAGTAACTAATTAGTCTAATTGCTGGTCTGCTCTCCTACTGTATCCTCGTTGGTTCCTCCTTGTCAGGAGACGCCTTGTCCTGACATCTACCCAGCAATCATCCAAATTATCATCTTCTTCACCTGAAGATATCATTGGTTCCTCATTATCACCCGTTCCCGGCTGACCACCTAATTGAAGGGTGGAGGAGTTTGAAGGTTCAAGCCGATCTTGCAAATCAAATGCATTCATCTCCTCCTCATCGTTAGAACTTGCTGATTCATATAAGTCCTCCTCGCTGGAGCTGTCATTCAAAAAACCTGTAGCAGATGCCGGAATCACAACACTATCCTCACCGCAGGGCCCTTCCCCCGGGTCTGGCGATCCGGATGCGGTTTCAAGGGAAGCGTGCATGAAAGTCTCGAAGCAGATCCAAGCATGAAGTGTAGACGCATCCGTCCAGGAACAAACCTCCGAGTCATCTACCCTCCTCCTGACCAAATACTGGAAGCGACCTTTGAGCCAACGGGAATCAAGGACGCCGACCACCGTATCGTCAACAGCAGACTCCTCAGAAGGCAATGATAACGGACCCGGTTCAGCAGAATCACGTAATCGACAAACAGAAGAATCAGGAATCAAAAGAGATCGATGAAAGACGGGTGAATACGCATGGATCGTGGCAAAGTGAGGCGGTATGCCACGGATTAATAACTGCCTCAATCGGGAACGGACCAATAAACCGATGATCAAGTTTTCTAATAGGGCGATCGACCTTCAGATGTTTTGTAGATAGCCACACTTTATCACCCACAACTAACGGAGGTGTATCTCGACGGGACCGATCTGCAAACCGCTTATAATCTTCTTTTGCCTTGTTCAATTGTTGTATCAGTAGACGGCGAACTGCGTGTAGTTCTTCCAAAAACTCGGGTCTCAGGAACCGGGAATCCATCATAGTTAATGGGAAGAAACGCGGATGATAACCCATATTTGCAAAAATGGCGTGACACGGGTGGAGGTATGCTGCGAGTTGTTAAACGCGAATTCTGCTAACGGAGGTATTTCACCCAATCGTTTTGTCGCAAATTAACAAAACATCTCAAATATTGAGTAAGAATCCCAATCACCTTCTCCGTCCCGCCATCAGTTTCGGATGGTGCGCTGACGCTAAACATACTTTCACTTGCAAAGCCGCCATTAACTGTTTCCAAAATTCTGCCGTAAACTGACCCCACGATCAGAAACCACTCTATCAGGCAGTCCATGTAGACGGAAGATATGTTGCAAAAATAACTGAGCCATAGTGCGGGACGATGGTAATTTCCGACAGGGAATGAAATGGGCCATTTTAGTCAACATATCCACTACCACAAGCACTGTTGTGAACCCCGATGAAGACGGTAAATGTGTCAGAAAGTCCATAGAGATCGCTCCCCATGGTCTACTTGGAGTCGGCAAGGGTTGCAAAAGTCCAGGAGGTGCACCGGATGCTGCTTTCGCTTGCCTACATTGAACGCAAGAAGCGACGTAAGAAGACACATCATGACGAACTCGAGGCCACCAAAAAGTCCGAGTGACCAAATGCAAGGTCTTGTGTAATCCAAAATGACCAGCGGCTGGGTTATCATGACATTGTGTCATGATGAGAGCCCTCAACGGTCTGGTAGGCACATATAATAAACCCGATATCGAAGCAGATCGTCTTCAAAAGACCATGGAGAAGTTGGGCCAATGTCCTCCCGTCTCTGCTGTGTCCACGCATCCAAACGTTGCGCCTCGTAGTTGGGCCCGTAAATCTACCGGTTCCTGCAGTACGGCTAGAGATTCCGGTGGTAACACTGTCCGTAAAGGAAGAGGATCTTCGGCACAAGTATACTCCGGTTTCGAGATAATGCATCCACCCTCTGGTTCTGACCACTTGGAACGTAAGTAACCGAGAAATTAAATCTGGCAAAAATAACGACCAACTAATCTGCCTTTGATTCAATTTCCTAGCCGTGGTCAAATGTTCCAGGTTCCTATGATCTGTCCGAACCTCCACCTTGTGTCGAGCTCCCTCCAAATGATGTCTCCAAGTCTCAAAAGCAACCTTAATAGCTAACAACTCTTTTTCCCAAATGGTATAGTTGCGTTCGAAGCTGTAAGCTTCCTAGAATAATAAGCGCAAGGAAACAAAAAGAGCGCCATCCTCCGAAGCTTGTAACAGCACTGCTCCGATAGCGACATTAGAAGCATCTGTCTCGACCACAAATGGGCGATCCGGATCAGGATGCTTCAATATGGGTTCAGTTATAAATGCTTTTTCAAAGTGTCAAAAGCCTGTTGTTGTGGAGGCCCCACACAAATGGAACCTTCTTACAAAGAAGCTGGGTTATGGGATCCATTATCTTCGCAAAACCTGGAATGAAAGTCCGATAATAGTTGGCAAATCCTAAAAGTCGTTGCACATCTTTAACCCGACGAGGAGCTTCCCAACTACACAACGCCTCAACCTTTTTGGGGTCCATAGCAATGCCCACAGGAGAAATAATGTGTCCCAAGAATTCGATAGATGACTGAAAAAAGAAACATTTTTCTAATTTAGCATAAAGTTTATGTTCGAAGACTCTGAAGCACTTGACGCACCTGCTGAAGATGTTGCTCTTTAGATTTTGAATAAATCAAAATGTCGTCCAAATATATGACAACAAACTTATCCAACATGTCTCGAAAGATATCGTTCATTAAATGTTGAAATACAGCAGGAGCATTGGTCAAACCAAATGGCATAACGGTGTACTCGAAATGACCATAACGAGTGCCAAAAGCCGTCTTCCACTCGTCTCCCTTACGCATCCGAACCAAATTGTAAGCTCCACGTAAGTCAAGTTTCGTGAAAATTGTAGCTCCCGTAACCGCTCCAACAATTCGGAGATGAGCGGTAAAGGATAGCTATTTCTCACAGTGATAGCATTTAAGCGTCTATAGTCACAACAAAGACGAAGTTCTCCCGACTTCTTCTTGACAAAGAGAACGGGTGCTGAAAGAGGGGATGACGAAGGTCGAATAAATCCCCGAGCTAGATTTTTATTCAAAAATTCTCGAAGTGCAACTAGTTCAGGCTCAGACAAAGAATACAACCTCCCCTTTGGTAATGGAGCGTCCGGTATCAAATCCACGGGACAGTCGTAAACACGATGTGGTGGTAATTGATCTGCCTCCTGTTCACTGAAAACATCGGGAAATCCGACAGCTCTGAAGGAATCGAGGCAGCAGAAGCGACAATATGTTGGCCTGCGCAGACATGTCTCAGGTGGTCCACACATTGCAGGCTTGGAAAAGAAACAGCGTTCTGCGCCCAAGCCACCAATGGATCGTGTAGACGCAGCCAGGATACTCCGAGCACCAAAGGAAGATGGAGGTTCAAGTGATATAAAACTTATCGCCTCCTCGTGATCCCCAATACGCATACGCAGTGGTTGGGTGGCAAAGCGAATAGGTCCCGACTTGAGTTCGCGCCATCTACGGTTTCCACCTGCATGGGGGATTCACAGGCACTAAAGGAACTTTGAAATGTTTTACAAAATCATAATCCATAAAGCTAGTCGTAGCCCCTGAATCCACCAGTGCCACGGCAGGGATTCCCTCCTTCCGAGATTGCAAGAATATGCGAGTGTCCAAAAGTAAATGTCGAGGAGGGCCAGAATTAACTTCAGCAATTTGAGATGAAAGTGAATACTGTGCCCGACCTAGGGTTTCCCTGAGGTCGGGCCTACCCCGCTTCCCGACGGACCAGCAATGGGTTTTGATACAGGTCCACGAGTCCCCTTCCGAGTGCAGGAATTTGCAAAATGTCCCGAACCCCCGCAATAAAGGCACAAACCTTCCTGAAATCTCTCGATGCGTTCCTGAACTGTTAAACGAGGGCGGAGTGCGCCTATCTCCATCGGCTCCTCTGCTGGAATTCTGGATTGGAAAACCCTCATAGACGGGGTGCGTGAACGAGGAAACACAGGTGGCTCTGCAACGGTCCGTTTACACCCACGATGTTGTAGGCGAGCTTCAATACGTAAGCATTGAGTAATCAATGTGTCCAAAGTTGAAGCACGCTCTGCATGAATTAGTTCATCCTTGATAATGTCGGACAAACCCTCTTGGAATGCTGCCATGTGAGCTGGTTCATTCCAGGTGGAGTCCATACACAACAAGCGAAATTCTGCAACGTATTCTTGCAATGAGTGTTTACCTTGAATAATATCCCTCAATTTCCTGTCCACAATTTGAGATTTAATTGGATTCTCAAACATAACGTTCATCTGTTGAATAAACCCCTGGAAATCGTCCAGTAATGGACTATCTTGTACTAATAAGGAGTAGCCCATTTGGCAGCCTGCCCGGTTAACAAACTAATAATAAAGCCAATTTTAACTCGATCGGTTGGAAAATCCTCCGGCCTCACAGAAAAATACAATTGGCACTGACCCAAAAAATGTTGAAAACATGTCCGTTTGCCCAGAAAATTTATCTGGCATAGCTATCGGAATTTTTCTCACAGGGGGTGCAGGGGGAACTCCAGCTGCAGCTGAAACAGTTTGAGAATTGGCAACGAACGATAATAATTGTGTTACCTGATTTTGAAGGGATACGTTGCTCTGAAGTAATTGATTTATTTGCATCTGTTGCTGCTCCACCAATTGTTGCATTTGAGTTGAATCCATCGTTGCAAAGATGGTCTGTTGGGTCCGGAACAAAAATGTTATGTCCCACCTTCTAAAATAAACAGTTAAGGCTGAAAGCAGCAGTCCTTGTAAAGAAAGGCAGCAAACAGGAAAATGTTATGTCCCACCTTTTAAAGTAAACAGATAAGGCTGAAAGCAACAGTCCTTGTAAAGAAAGGCAGCAAACAGGAATTTTCACAGATAGCTCCAATAAGTAAAAGTTCCAACGAACTAAATCCAAGACTCAACAAGATTCTTCAGATCAAAATCCTTCACAAAATAATTCCAATAAGTAGAAGTTCCAACGAATTAAATCCAAATCCCAACAAGATATTTCAGATCAAAATCCTCCAAACTGTGCTCTTCAGTTCTCCTTGCAAATAGACACTTTGTTCCGGACAAAGTGCAAAGTCATATCTCTCCCTTTATAGAGTAACTAATTAGTCTAATTGCTGGTCTGCTCTCCTACTGTATCCTCGTTGGTTCCTCCTTGTCAGGAGACGTCTTGTCCTGACATCTACCCAGCAATCATCCAAATTATCATCTTCTTCACCTGAAGATATCATTGGTTCCTCATTATCACCCGTTCCCCGGCTGACCACCTAATTGAAGGGTGGAGGAGTTTGAAGGTTCAAGCCGATCTTGCAAATCAAATGCATTCATCTCCTCCTCATCGTTAGAACTTGCTGATTCATATAAGTCCTCCTCGCTGGAGCTGTCATTCAAAAAAACCTGTAGCAGATGCCGGAATCACAACATACATACATACATACATACATACATACATACATACATACATACATACATACATACATATATATATATATATATATATATATATATATATATATATATATTTGTTTTCTGAGGTTCTCATGGGTATTTGTATGTGGATCTTTGGTTATTCGGGTTTTCTCCCGCGTAAGATTGGAAGTATCTAGGCAACGTTTCGATGAAGTCTCATTCATCATCTTCAGGCTTCTGTCTTCAGCTCTGTGCTTCTCAGAGTGATGTGAGCTTGCAGCTGCTTCTTCCTTTTAACTGCTAGTGGGGTGTGACTTGATTGGGTGGGGGCTTGGCTGTGTTCTGATTGGGTGGGGGTGTGTTCTCATTGGTTGGGGGTTTGGCTGTGTTTTGATTGGTTGGGGGTTGGCCATGTTCTGATTGGCTGGAGGTGTGTTCTGTTCAGGTGGGGGCTTGGTTGTGCTCAGGTTGGTCTTAGTTACTGGGGATTTGAGCTGGTGAGCTGTGATCTTGCTGTTTGGTTTCGAGTTCGTGGTCGTGCTGCATCTTCATGGTGGGGGTCAGTTCGCTTCATGTATGGCTCAGGGGGTTTGAAGTGGGTAGTGATGCAGCTGCAGTGCGGCTTCTGGTCTGTGGTCGTGTCTCATCTTCTGTGTGGGTGTGAGTCTGCTTTTCACGTGGAAGTGTGGTGGTGGCATCTCGTGTGGCCCTCGTGGGTGTGGGTCTGGTGTCATTCATCATGTTAGGCACTCGTCTGTTCATGAGGGCGGGTTTCCAAATGGCTGGTAAGCGGGAGGTGTCATCTCATTCATGCTGTGTGGGCGTTTTTCTATCTCTATGGCTTCTCTGATGATTCTGTTGTTGAAGTGTTCGGTTTTGGCGATAGTTCTGGTATTTTTAAAGTCAATCTCATGTCCTGTGGCTTTGAGGTGTTGGACCAGGGAAGAGGTCGGTTCTTCTTTTTGATTGAGTTCTTATGTTCTTCAACGCGTGCACTTATTCTTCTGTTAGTTTGTCCAATGTATGTGGTGGGGCAGGCAGTGCAAGGGATTTCGTATACTCCTTGGCTTTCTAACTCGATTTTGTCTTTAGGGTTTCTTAGGATGGTGGATATTTTTCTGTTTGTGCAGAATGCTGTTTTAATGTTGTGTTTTTGGAGGATCTTGCTGATTTTGTCTGTAGTGCCTTTTATATATGGGAGGAGGGCTTTGCCGTTCTCTTGTTCTCTGTCTTGGATTTTGGTTGGGGTTTCTTTTTGGATTAGGTGGGTAATCTTCTTTCTTTGGAATCCATTGGCTGTTAGTACGTTGGTGAGAGTGTTTAGTTCGGTTTTTAGGTGTTGTTCATCAGCTAAGCATTTTATTCTGGAGATGAGTGTCTCAGCTACAGAATTGATCTGTGCTGGGTGGTGGTGTGAGAGTGCATGTAGATAGCGGTTTGTATGTGTTTTCTTCTGGTAGATGGTGTGTCCTAGGGAGCCATTGGGTTTTTTGTATACCAAGACATCTAGGAAGGGAAGTTGATTGTTAGCTTCTGTTTCCATGGTGAATTGTATTTTGGGGTGTAAGCTGTTGAGGTGTGTGAGGAAGTTGTTCAGTTTTTCTTTCCCGTGTGGCCAGATTATGAAGGTGTCATCTACGTATCTGAGCCAGAGTTTGGGTTTGTGATCATATTTTTCTAGAGCTTGTGTTTCAAAGTGTTCCATGTAGAGGTTTGCGATGACAGGTGAGAGGGGTGATCCCATGGGTGCTCCTTCTATTTGTTTGTATTTTTGTCCGTTGAAGGTGAAGTATGTATTGGATAGACAGTGGTTGGTCAGATCTAGGATGTGCTGGGGGGGTTGTATTTGTTTTGGATGGCTGTCAAGGCTTCTTTTATTGGCACTTGGGTGAGATGCCACACGAGATGCCACCACCACACTTCCACGTAAAAAGCAGACTCACACCCACACAGAAGATGAGACACGACCACAGACCAGAAGCCGCACTGCAGCTGCTTGGATGGCTGTCAAGGCTTCTTTTATTGGCACTTGGGTGAGATGCCACACGAGATGCCACCACCACACTTCCACGTAAAAAGCAGACTCACACCCACACAGAAGATGAGACACGACCACAGACCAGAAGCCGCACTGCAGCTGCATCACTACCCACTTCAAACCCCCCTGAGCCATACATGAAGCGAACTGACCCCACCATGAAGATGCAGCACGACCACGAACTCGAAACCAAACAGCAAGATCACAGCTCACCAGCTCAAATCCCCCAGTAACTAAGACCAACCTGAGCACAACCAAGCCTCCACCTGAACAGAACACACCTCCAGCCAATCAGAACATGGCCAACCCCCCAACCAATCAGAACACAGCCAAACCCCCAACCAATGAGAACACACCCCCACCCAATCAGAACACAGCCAAGCCCCCACCCAATCAAAGTCACACCCCCACTAGCAGTTAAAAGGAAGAAGCAGCTGCAAGCTCACATCACTCTGAGAAGCACAGAGCTGAAGACAGAAGCCTGAAGATGATGAATGAGACTTCATCGAAACATTGCCTAGATACTTCCAATCTTACGCGGGAGAAAACCCGAATAACCAAAGATCCACATACAAATACCGAGAACCTCAGAAAACAAATATTGCACCTCTACGGGAGGAAACCCACCATCTGACCAGGACTTATGAAAAACTTGAAGTCCAAAGAGCTTCCATTTTATGTGACCTCGCATTCCTATGCAACTGCCGAGATCAAAATTTAATTCCCACAAGCTTCCAATTGAAATTCCACACCAACACAGCAGCCACCAAACGCATCCTAAAAAGAACAGAATTGGCCCTAATTAGAAATGAACTTCACACAAAAAGATTTCTCCTAGACCAAATCAACAAAGATCTCCTCACACTTCACCTCAGACTCAGCAACAAGATTCACCCCTTACTTTGGGACAAACCAAACAACTCGCTGTCTGGAGAGCCGAAACACAGACCACCCTCAAGACAGACACACACACCAACAAACTCAGAAAACTACAACAACGCCAGAAACCAACTCCTCCCCTCACAGCCACACATGAAACAAACAGTGCACAACATCTCAGACAAGATCCTCACCGAAGCCGAAACCAAGGTCCTTTCAAAAGGATTCAACTTTGCTGTCGCTCCCAAACACATCCCCACAGAAACCATCATATGCGGAGTTGAAACCAGCCTGACCAAAACCAACCCTGATGATGCTAATAGAATCAGACTCGAAATCACCAACATCCTCTGCACTAGCAAACCACCCAAAAGCAACTTATCCAAAGAAGAACAAACTGCACTACGTAACCTGAAAGAAGACACCAGCATAATAATCCTACCAGCAGACAAGGGCAACACGACAGTGGTTATGAACACATCTGACTACCAAACCAAGTTAACCAACCTACTCCTAGACCCCACATACAAACCCCTAAAGACAGATCCCACCACCTACCTAGAAAAAACCACCAGATCCAAAATAAAAGCCTCCCCATCAGTGAAGAAATCCAGCAAAGAATCATACCCAGAGAGAAATCATCCAGATGCCCCAAGCTTTATGGTCTCCCCAAGATACACAAAGAAGGAACTCCACTTAGACCAATAGTCAGCTCCATAGGCTCACCTCTACAAAACCTAGCCAAATTTCTCGCCAAACAACTACAGACCTATGCAGAATCCATCAACTCACATGTAAGAAACTCATTCCAGTTCATCGAGATCATAAAGAAACAAAACTTACAACCCAGCGACCTACTAGTGAGCTTCGATGTCATATCCCTCTTCACCCAAGTGCCAATAAAAGAAGCCTTGACAGCCATCCAAAACAAATACAACCCCCCCCCAGCACATCCTAGATCTGACCAACCACTGTCTATCCAATACATACTTCACCTTCAACGGACAAAAATACAAACAAATAGAAGGAGCACCCATGGGATCACCCCTCTCACCTGTCATCGCAAACCTCTACATGGAACACTTTGAAACACAAGCTCTAGAAAATATGATCACAAACCCAAACTGGCTCAGATACGTAGATGACACCTTCATAATCTGGCCACACGGGAAAGAAAAACTGAACAACTTCCTCACACACCTCAACAGCCTACACCCCAAAATACAATTCACCATGGAAACAGAAGCTAACAATCAACTTCCCTTCCTAGATGTCTTGGTATACAAAAACCCAATGGCTCCCTAGGACACACCATCTACCAGAAGAAAACACATACAAACCGCTATCTACATGCACTCTCACACCACCACCCAGCACAGATCAATTCCGTAGCTGAGACACTCATCTCCAGAACAAAATGCTTAGCTGATGAACAACACCTAAAACCGAACTAAACACTCTCACCAACGTACTAACAGCCAATGGATTCCAAAGAAAGAAGATTACCCACCTAATCCAAAAAGAAACCCCAACCAAAATCCAAGACAGAGAACAAGAGAACGGCAAAGCCCTCCTCCCATATATAAAAGGCACTACAGACAAAATCAGCAAGATCCTCCAAAAACACAACATTAAAACAGCATTCTGCACAAACAGAAAAATATCCACCATCCTAAGAAACCCTAAAGACAAAATCGAAGTTAGAAAGCCAAGGAGTATACGAAATCCCTTGCACTGCCTGCCCCACCACATACATTGGACAAACTAACAGAAGAATAAGTGCACGCGTTGAAGAACATAAGAACTCAATCAAAAAGAAGAACCGACCTCTTCCCTGGTCCAACACCTCAAAGCCACAGGACATGTGATTGACTTTAAAAATACCAGAACTATCGCCAAAACCGAACACTTCAACAACAGAATCATCAGAGAAGCCATAGAGATAGAAAAACGCCCACACAGCATGAATAAAAGAGATGACACCTCCCGCTTACCAGCCATTTGGAAACCCGCCTTATGAACAGACGAGTGCCTAACATGATGAATGACACCAGACCCACACCCACGAGGGCCACACGAGATGCCACCACCACACTTCCACGTAAAAAGCAGACTCACACCCACACAGAAGATGAGACACGCCACAGACCAGAAGCCGCACTGCAGCTGCATCATTACCCACTTCAAACCCCCTGAGCCATACATGAAGCGAACTGACCCCCCACCATGAAGATGCAGCACAACCACAAACTCGAAACCAAACAGCAAGATCACAGCTCACCAGCTCAAATCCCCCAGTAACTAAGACCAACCTGAGCACAACCAAGCCCCCACCTGAACAGAACACACCTCCAGCCAATCAGAACATGGCCAACCCCCAACCAATCAGAACACAGCCAAACCCCAACCAATGAGAACACACCCCACCCAATCAGAACACAGCCAAGCCCCCACCCAATCAAGTCACACCCCCACTAGCAGTTAAAAGGAAGAAGCAGCTGCAAGCTCACATCACTCTGAGAAGCACAGAGCTGAAGACAGAAGCCTGAAGATGGCAAGTGGGACCTCGCCGAAACGTTGCCTAGATACTTTGAATCTTACGCGGAGAAAACCGAATAACCAAAGATCCACATATATATATATATATATATATATATATATATATATATATATATATATATATATATATATATATATATATATATATATATATATATATGGATCTTTGGTTATTCGGTTTTCTCCGCGTAAGATTCAAAGTATCTCAGGCAACGTTCGGCGAGGTCCCACTTGCCATCTTCAGGCTGGTGCTTTCGCTTAGTGCCAGTGCAAGCAGTGTGTGACCGAGCTACCATCTCTATATATACAAGTGGTGGGGGATGGTGTGCTGGGCTGGTTGGCTGTGCTGCAGCCTCTTGATTGGTTGATGGAGTTGATGTTGGTATAATGGGCTGTGGTATAATTGAGCCTTTTGTTGTAGAGATATCCTGGATCTTGTGCTGTCATCTCCTGGGTGGTTAGCCGCTTGTGTTTTAACGGCTTGGGTAATGGGTTGTGTGATGGGCTTGTGAGTTCTTTTGTTGTGGTATCCTGGGTCTTGCGTTGTAATCTCCTGGGTCGTTTGTGTTTTGATCTCTTTTCGATTAGCCTCCTGTGTAGTGCACTGGCACTAAGCCGAAAGCACCAGCCTGAAGATGGCGAGTGGGACCTCGCCGAAACGTTGCCTAGATACTTTGAATCTTACGCGGAGAAAACCCGAATAACCAAAGATCCACATACAAATACCCGAGAACCTCAGAAAAATATATATATATATATATATATATATATATATATATATATATATATATATATATATATATATATATATATATATACATACATACACACACACATATATACATTTATACATTTTTACATATATATAATACACACACACACACACACACTCTATGTAAAGATTGTATTTATTTGCAGTCATCTGGTCGTTATCACTCTCTTTGAGAGCTCTTGAGGCCACTTGAAGGTTTATCTGTGCCCTCAGGGTCACCTGAATCCAAGTGCAATTGATTGTGGCATTGCAGACTAAAAATAGATGGGGGTTTTACCCTCCCCGTCTGCTGAGAGAGGGCTGCTCAATTCTAACAAAGATGGATTCTTTTACCCCTCTTTCAAACCAGCGGTCCTCTCTATCCATAATGTGGCTCTCTTCAAAATGTTGGGGTGTTCATACCATCCAAGAGACCTAAGCATCAGCCCTTCAGGGACACCGAAGAGAAGGCTTAGAGGTGACATGATAGCTGTCTTCCAGTACTTGGAAGGGCTGTCACAGGGAAGGGGGTGTTGGTTCATTCTCCAAAGCAAGGGTTTTCAACCTTGGCAACTTTAAGCCTGGAGGACTTCAACACCCAGAATTTCCCAGCTAGCAAAGCTGGCCGGGGAATTCTGGGAATTGAAGTCCTCCAGGCTTAAAGTTGCCAAGGTTGGAGACCCCTGCTCCAAAGCACCAAAGAGCAAGACAATGGGTGGAAGCTCATTGGAGGGAGATTAGCACTGATGCTGTAGCTGCTGCTGTAACTTTATGTATAGTTCAATTCATGGGGAAACACTTTTCAGGACTCAGGAAGGAGCAAAGCAAAAAGAAACAGAAATCAGAACAAAAACAGAAATTGTTCTGATGGTTTTGTTGACTTGTAAGTAGCCGGGAAAATCCATTGCCGTATAACCACAGCAATCTCTCCTCCGGAGTAGTTTCTCCTCCTTTTCCATTTGGGGGCATCATTTTAAAAAACTGCTTTCTGCTGGCTCTTTATTTTATTTTATTTTATTTATTTTTGGAGATTCCAAGCTGAGAGATCACTTTCGTTTCTCCTGACTGCTGGATCTGCTTCTTCAAAATCACGAGGACGCACAGAAAGGGGAGGAGGGAAGAGGATGCGCTAAATTGGGCAACTTCAAAAACAATGCATAAGGGAGAACAGAATCTTTCTCTTAAAGGGGCAGCCAGAATTTCTGTGTCTCTCGGCTTTCAACCAACATGGGTGGATTGCTAACATGTCGTCAGTGTTCCAAACACATGGAGAGTCTAAAGGATCACACTTTCTGGGACTTCATTAGGACACGGGTGAGAAGCTACTGTTGGTTCATCCTTGTCACTGTCATCGTGCTTACTTTATTGATCATTCACTACACACGGGCCCCACCAGAGCTAGGCAGGAATTGCCCTAAAGACCAAGACAAGGGGCTTCACAACATCTCCCAACTGGAGGCAGAAAATGTGGCTCTGGGGAAGCAACTGACCAAGATGGAAAAGGGGATAGAGAAGCTCAAGAAGTCTATGAACGATCAAGAAAAGACTTTGCAACTTTTGGGAAAGAACCAGAAGTGGATAAAGGAATCCACGGGTTTCAACCAATCCCTGGCACTAACCAGACAGTTTCTGGAGAAGGAAAAAGAGAAAACCCAAAGCTTGCAGAGTCAACTGGTAAGTGTTCAGGAGGACCTCCGAAAGATTCAGCAGCAGAGAGATTCCTGGCAGAAACAGCTAGTAAATGTGGGAGTGGGGGGGAGAGATTCATTGTAAAGTAAGATTAGAATAAACAAACATAGGAAAAATAAGGAGGGGGAAAAGATATTCATTGTAAAGTAAGATTAGAATGAATAAGCATGGAGTATTTTTGGGACCAAGCACAGGGGTGTCAAACCCGATTTCATTGAGGGATGCATCAGGTTTGCAATTGACCTTGGAGGAGGGGGAGACATGGCCATGGCCAGCATGACGTCTCTTGTGTTGGGGGGCACCTGTGGTGGCCTGAGCACTCTGCTAGCAAAAATGGGCTCCCGAGCTCCACTTTCAGCTGCAACGGCCTCCTGCAACCCTCTGCCAGGGAAAACAGAGCTCAGGGGGCTACACACAGCTCTCGCAAGCTCCATTTTCGCTGGCAGACACACCACGGACTGGTCCGCTATTTCCAGGGTGACCTCACAAGCCAGATCTAAGCACTCCATGGATCAGATCTGGCTCCTGGGCCTTGAGTTTGACGCCCCTGAGTCCCAGCAGAATGGCTCAGTTTGCTCCAACCAGCTGGATTTAGCTGACTTTCTTCAGCTAACTAAACAGGCAGGTGTGTTGTTCCTGCTAAGATTACGCCATGGCTTTCATGTTCTCTTCCAGAATCACCTGGCAGGTTCTTGCTGGAGCTCATATTGATATGCCCTGGGCTGCCCTCCTCCATCGCTCTGTCCTGGCACTTTCTTGATGGTCTTGGGTGGTACTTCAAAATCCGCTTGTACAGTTAGTCTTCGACTCACACCCATTCGTTTAGTGACTGTTTAAGTTACGACGGCCCTGAAAAAGCGAGTGATGAGTGTTTTTCACACGACTATTGTAGCAACCCCACAGTCACATGATCAAACTTTGGACCAACTTGGCAACTGGCCTGGACTTGCGATGGTTGCCGTATCCCAGCGTCACCCGATCCCCTTTTGCGGCTTTCTGACAAGCAAGTCAGAAAGAAAGCCAAATTCACTTAACAGCCATGTTACTAACTGCAATATCTGCAGTGATCCAATTAACAATTGTGGCAAGAAAGGTCATAAAATGGGGCAAAACTCACTTAATAACTGTCTTGCTTAGTTAAAGAAATGTTGGACTCAATTGTGGTCATAAGTCAAGGACTAACTGTATACGAGTTCTGGACATTGTCATCCCAACACATCTACAAAGGGACAGCTTGGAGAATGCAGGTTCGACTAGAGATCCCCAAATTATTGCAGCCTGTGAAAAGGTAGTGGGATTCAATTATTGTTACTACTGGTTCTGTGGGCGTGTTTTGGTGGGTGTGATGTGGCTTGGTGAGTGTGGCAGGGGAAGGATACTGCAAAATCCCCATTCCCTCCCCACCCCACTAACCTGCTTTCCAGCTCCGTTCTCCTGTGCAGGGCAACAAAAGAAGAGCCAGCCGATCAGCTGGGTCTCAATGGGAGGCAGAGAATAGATGAGGGCGGAGCCAGTCAGAGGTGGTATTTGCTGGTTCTCCGAACTACTCAAAATTTCCGCTTTCGGTTCTCCAGAACTGGTCAGAACCTGCTGAATGCCACCTCTGCTGTGAACCCATCTGGAAGTGCAAGAAAGGGATTTGAACGCAGAAGACGAATGGCTGTCTGAAAAAGAAGGCATGCATAAATGGCATTGCCCCCCTCCTTTTCTCTCTTTAGAATCAGCCTACAAAACTCTCTCCGTGTATCTTTGCACATTTTTACATACGTACACACATCAATATTGTTGTCTGCCAATACAGCCTGCCAGAATTGTACGACTGGATTTGATACTTTTGACCAGTGGATTCTCCCAAAAGATATAGGGAAGTTAGAGATATTGTTGTAATACAGGTAGTTCTTGACTTACGACCTTACTGACTGAGCCCAACGTTTCTATTCTTAAGTGAGACATTTGTTAAGTGAGTTCCCCCCCCCATTTTATGACCTTCATTGCCACAGTTGCTAAGTGAATCACTGCAGTTGATAACTTAGCAACATGGTTGTTAAGTGAATCTGGCTCTTCCCCATTGATTTTGCTTGTCAGGTCGCAAAAGGGGATCAAATGATCTTGAGACCCAACAACAGTCATAAGTATGAACCCAGTTGCCAAGCTTCTGAATTTTGATCCCATGATCGTGGGGCTGCTACAAAAGCCATAAGTGTGAAAAGTAGTCTTAAGTCGCTTTTTTCAGTGCCGTCGTAACTTTGAACGGTCACTAAATGAACTGTGGTAAGTTGAGGACTACCTGTACTTGCACTGTTCCAAGTAATGCAAATTTTTGAAAGTGATGACTTGAGATTCTGTCCATTCCTATTGTGCCCAGGTACTTTTCCAGATCTTTTGGCATAGCAACAGAAGTTGCAGTTGTTTTTATTTCTTGAAGGGTAAATAATAATAAATATTTTGGCTATTGGTCTGAATCAAGTGTGATTCAGTCTCAGTAACTTTAAGAAGCGTGGGCCTCAACTCAAGGAATTCTGGGAGTTGAAGTCCATATGTCTTAGAGTTACTGAGGTTGAGAAACACTGTGTTGGAGATTACAGATTAACAGAGTTGGAAGGGACCTACGTCATCTAGTCCTACCCCCTGCCCACCATTTCTGACAAATGCCAGTCCAATCTCTTCTTGAAAGCCTCCAGTGATGAAGCTCCCACAACTTCTGAGGGCAAGCTGTTCCATTGGTTGATTGCTCTCCCTGTCAGAAAATTTCTCCTTATTTCCAGGTTGAATCTCTCCTGGATCAGTTTCCATCCGTTATTCCTTGTCTGGCCTTCGGGTGCTTTGGAAAATAGCTTCACCCCTTCCTCCTCTCTGTGGCATCCCCTCCGATATTGGAAGACTGCTGTCATGTCTCCCCTGGTCCTTCTCTTCACTAGACTAGCCATGCCCTGTTCCTGTAACCGTTCTTCGTATGTTTGTTTTAGTCTCCAGAAGATAAAGTCCTCTTCATTAAATATTATGGGTACAATCTACTGTACTTCGCTGGTTCAGTGTGGGCTGGTAGGTAGATTGATTTAAAATCATCCAATGAAAACTCAACCTATTCAGGGCAGTTTGTTCATTGGTGAACCCATCCAACCATCTGAGTGGGGATTTTCCCCATCTAAGTTTAGTTGTTAAGAGCAACATCATTAAAAGGGACAGTTACAATCACAACCAGGCACACAACACACCAGATCATCGTGGTGGTGTTGTTTGGTTCAGATTAGAGCAATTATTTCTAAAGTTACCTCTGACACATAAAGGTTAGTGGAGAGGTGGATGGTGCTACCCATAATTTCCAGATATTTTGATGCAACTCAGCTTGACTTTGACCCACCTGAATTTGACAGCGAACTGCTTTGCCAAATTTTGTGAGTAAATTGAAATTGGTCTCTGAATATCTGTTGAAGTTGAAGTTTATGAATGAATGAAAAACATGTTACTCTGATATATACAGAAGAATTTTCAGACTGCGTAAGATTTTTGGATGAACCTACATGAACTTCAGAAATCTTGGAACTGATCTGTTTGTTGTATCTCTTTTGTTATTTTACTTTTTTTAAATATAAATCATTCATTTGGAGCATTAGAAAGAAAAAAAAGCATTTGACAACTGTAGGAAACAATAAATGCATAAAAGAATGATAGAAATAAGCATTGGAATGAACCAGAGGTGGTATTCAGCAAGTTCTGACAAGTTCTAGAGAACTGGTAGCAGAAATTTTGAGTAGTTCAGAAGATCACTTCTAAATGGCCCCGTCTCCATCTATTCTCTGCCACCCAAGTCCCAGCTGATTGGCTGGGTCTTCTTTTGTTATCCTGCAGAGGAGAATGGAGCTGGAAAGCAGGTTAGTGGGATGGGGTGGGAATGGAGATTTTACAGTATCTTTCCCCTGCCACACCCACCAAACCACGCCCATAGAACCATTAGTAAAAAAATGTTTGAATCCCACCACTGGAATGAACTTAAAAATCTATCCAGGCAGCTCAATAGGTATATGCAATTCTGAGGTCCTGGGTGTCATGGCCTCTATTTCCTAATTCTAGACATCTAACTGATTATCATCTGATACATCTTATTTCTTCATGTTCTTTGGTAATGATACTCATTTTTGAATCACGTGATCATTCCATTTTGAGTTGGTTTTCTTTCCCCCATTAGAAAACATTGGAAGAACAACTCAAGTCTACAAATCATAAAACTGAAGAAAACAAAGGTAAGTAATGACCATGTGGCTGACCTAATACAGGAAATTCTCTACTTCCAGGTTAAACAACTTTCTACTCACCCTCGAGTTGGCAAAAAACTGAAAAGAATTACTATAAGTCAGGAGTGTTAAACTCAAGGCCTTAGATCTGGCCCATGGGGCTACCCTGGAAACAGCAAAGGACCGGCCCTCGGTGCCTTGGTCAGCGAAAACGGAGCTTGGGAGGGATGCGTGCGGCCCTCCCGGGCTCTGTTTTTGGCTGCAATGTCCTCCTGCAAGCCCTCTGTCAGTGAAAATGGAGCATGAGAGGGCTGCGCACAGCCCTCCCGGGCTCTGTTTTTGCTGGCAGAGGGCTGCAGGAGGCCCGCTCCGTTGGCTGTGGAAGAAACTGGGGAAGGGCAAAGTCCAGCTGGGCAGAGCAGAGAAGAGGTAGAGCAAGGCAGAGGGAATTCAGAGGAAGACCCAGGCCTGCCACCTCTTCATCCTAGGGCACGCAGGTAAGAATGGAGAAGGGAACAACGTGAGTTGCATGGCTTACAGTGGAAGAAAGGGCCCCGATTCCCTTCATTAGCTGCAGCTGGGAACATAGTATTTAAAAAGGGAAGTTACACACAGCAAGTTGTTGGAAGCAAATCATGAATTATCTGGTATCATGGAGGCTTATCTGTGTTCCTGGCGTCTTCCCAACTGTGTGGGTTTGGCTGTGCTTTCAAGGCTGCAATTCCTTCTCCTGCCCTGTCAAATTAATTACTGCGGTGTGGTTTATTTGAAATTTTAGGTACAGTTTGTATGTACTTTGTTTTCGGATTGATTTTTCTCCACTTAAAAGCTGTTCCTGAGAGAGCTTTTCTCAAGCCAAAGATAACCTGGACACTGGGGGAAAAGTTGGAGATAATTAAAGGGACTCTTCTGGCAACTCTGTTGCCTTTGTGCCACGTCCCAGGTCATCACACAGAGTCTGGGAGAGCCACACACAGGCTGCAGGATGTCAAGCTGGCCATGCCCACCCCAGCCATGCCCACCCTGCCCCCTGAGGTCAAACACAAGCCTGATGTGACCATCAGTGAAATCAAGTGTGACACCTCTGCTATAAGTAATAGTTAATGCAATATTTCTCAACCTTCACAACTTTAAAATGTGTGGACTTCCCCAGACAATGGGAGACCATCCACAGTTCACAACTGCAATGTGAGATGGCCATGGATTGCTGGTCAGTTTTGGCAAGTGGCTGAATTTGCTAATCCTGCTTTACTGCCCACAGCAAAGCAAGCAAATATAGGTTTGTTTTAACTGTTTTAACTGGTCATAAGTGTGTGTGCATGTGCGTGTTTGTGTGTGCATCGCTGTCAAAACACCAAAAACAGGTCAAGTAGCTCTGGGGAGGTCAGTCGTAAATTAGAACACTTGCTAAGCAACTGGCCATTAAGCGAGGACCACTTATATTTGGTTTGCCAGTCACATGGCCACCTGGCCACACCCATCCCACTCACATGACCACCTAGCCATGTCCATCCCAGTCACATGACCACCTAGCCACACCCAGTCAGCAAGCCACACCCACCCAGTCACATGACCATGAAGCCACACCCACAAATTAAGCCATGCCCACAGAACCAATTGTTAAGAAATTTGAATCCCACCCTGCACAAAAGCAACAAAGTCACAAAAATAGGTAAAATCCCTTTAATACCTCCAACTTGGCCCCCAATGTCCAATTATCATTGGCTGGAGAAAAATTCCACCAAGTACAGTTTGCCCTTTTAAACAGTCTTCCCAGCTGCAGCCAATGAAGGGGATCAGGCCCCTTTCCTCCCCCATAAACCACGCAACTCACATTGGCCCCTTATCCTCCCACACCCTGTCAGCTGTTCCACCTCTCCCTCGGAATCAGATTCCAACAGGGGCATGACTAGCTGATTTACCTCCAAAGTTTTGGGGAATTTGCTCATTTGCCCTGTTAAAAGTTTTTTGAAAGTTCCCCCATTTTTGTGGGGAATTAATAATTTAAAATTTGGTGACAGACTCCCAAGGGTGCCCCAATAAAAATGATGATAGTGGGTCACCCTCTAGCTCCCCAACTGGAGAGTTCTTTGCCTTTTTAAATTTTGGAAAGTTTAATTCATGTCAATCCTGAAACAGACGGAGTAACTATGTAACCTCTGTGCATGTAGAAATTTCCATGAGAAATTATCTTACAAGACCAATGAAAACATATCCAGATTTTTTTTTTAAAAGAGTTTATTGGAGAAAGGAAAATACAGGGAAAATGTGGTGGGGGGGTTGCAACTAGTTAGACAGGGCAATGTCCTAAATTATGGAAACTAGAGGCTCTATTTGGCGAATGCTAATAAAGAATAAAGCTGTGGAACAACCCTGTTGGGCAAGGATACCCACCAAGATGCACAACGAACCCGTAACAGGGTATAGAACAATCCTCTTTGAAGAGATGGTGGGAATGCATGCAGAAGCAAAGCAGATTTTAATCAATTAGTGAGGGTCATAAGAGCCTTGTCAGACTAGATTTTCATAGAAAAATGAAAAAAAAAAAGAATTTTTGAGAGGTCCCTTTGAACTGCAAGGCCTTTATTTCCCTTTCTCCAATAAACTCCTTTTTTGATCCCCAGTCTTATAGCATCTGTTTAAGGAGAAAGACTTTTCTTGGACAATCAAAGTCAGAGCCCTACTTCAGTTGCCCTTTTGATATATTTGACAAATCAGAAATGATCTAAGGAATGAACCCATCTTTTTTATGGAATTGTAGTCTGATTTTTACCTGCTCTACCTTGATATTAATAACTTGGAGAGGCTCCGGTATCATTTGACTTTGGGGGCACCAAAACTGAATTGTATCTCTTCAGATCTCTAATCCCTGGGTCAATTTATCAGATGCTTAAGGGGCATTATGGTAACAGATGTGCTGTGTGAAAGTTTGGAGGGAAAGCGTTTAAGCCCAACCTTTCAATAATGTCAAGAAAACTCTAAGTCATGCTTGAATATAAAGGAAAGAAATTGCAGAGAGTGGGGAAAGGTACTGCAATATTACCTTAGTTTAAGAAGCAGAAGATAATTTGTGACTCTTGGTTCCTTTCTTTAGAGGAGATTCAACAGCTTAAGCAGCAACTCTCCAAATTACAAGAGATGAAGGAGCAACAGTAAGAACACAAAATTATAATTCTATATATTCACCTTTAAGTTTTGAAGAAATTCCCTGCTGTGGATTTGTTAGAGCTTGTATTACATTGCACTGTTACACAGAACTTGGCAAATAAAGTTCCATTTTGATTAACCTGTACCTGGTGAATGTCAAATTGGGACAACTGTCTTTGCTTTCTGATGGTTTGGTGGCTTCTCATGTTAATGTTCAGAAGGCCAAGATGCTTTGATCATGCGGAAGGTCTCAGTTTCAACCTCTGCTAAAGCTAGTCACGGCGGGAAGGAAAGCAACAGACACATAAATACATATAATACGCATGCCTGAAAATGTGGAAGGTTGATACAAAGCTGGAGCCAATAGTATCCTTTTCCCCAAGATGGAGATTTAATTCCTTTTCAAGAGGTTACTAGCTTCACTCCCTGTGGTCTCCTTCAGTTACCTTCCTTAGAATTCTGAAGTAAAATATATTAAAAAATTAGCTATCCAGGAGTTTAATCAGAAATTATATTCTTTCCCCCTCTCTCTTAAGGTGGGAAAACAGATTAAGATCTTTTAAGATGTTTGAATGGTGAAAGAAATATACCAAGTACAAAGTACCAAGAAATAAATATACCAAGTACCAAGTTCTAGACTTACAACTATCCGTTTAGTGACCGTTCAAAGTTACAACAGCACTGAAAAAAGTGACTTGTGACTTTTTCACACCTAGCACTGTTACAGGATCCCCATGGTCATGTGATCAAAATTCAGGTGCTTGGCTCATAATTTATGACGCTTGCTGTGTCCTGAGGTCATATGATCCTGTCAACTCAAAAATATTCCTCTGGTCTTTTAGAGTTGTCAGCAGAAAGGGAGTAGGGGGAGTAATGCATACCTTAGATCAGTGGTCCCCAACCTTTTTGTACCAGGGACCGGTTTCAAGCAGAAACATTTTTTCAAGGACCAGGGGGGAGAATCCGAGTTTGGTAGTTTGCTTGCAGACGTTTCATTACCTGACTAGGTAACATCTGATGTTGTTACCTAGTCGGGTAATAAACGTCTGCCAGCAAACCACCAAGTTCAGGAGCGCCTCGGCCCTGCCTCCCTCAGCCCCATCCCTCAGGTGTCTCCCTCCCTCCCTCCCTCAGGTGTCTGCCTCGTTCCTCTCTCAGTCACTCTATCGCTCCTACAGCAGCCCAGGAAGAAACTGCTTCAAAGAAGCCGGGGTGAGGGGTGGGGTGGCTTTTCCTGTCGCCACAGCTTCCCGAAGCGCCCGTTTCACCCCACCCCGCCCGCCCGCCCGCCGCAGTTCAATCCACAGTGCTCCGCTCTACCTGCCTTCTTCGCTTCGGAGCAGCTTCGCTGATAAAAAGAGGCAAATAGTTATTATTCTCAGCCGAAGCTGCTCCCAAACAACCAGACAGGCAGGCAGGCAGAACGGAGCACTGGATTGAACCGCGAGCGAGCGAGCGGGCGGGCGGGTGGTGAAACGGGCGCTGGGAAGCTGCGGCGACAGGAAAGCCACCCCCACCCCACCCCGGCTTCTTTGAAGCAGTTTCTTCCTGGGCTGGTGGAGGAGCGAGAAAGCGACTGAGAGAGCTGAGCCAGAGAGCAGGACAGGCTTCGGTTGCTTCCTCCCTCCCCTTCTTTCATTTGTGTCCTTGATCCCGATCCCAGCAGCATTCACCGAAGGCGAAGAAAGCCGCCATTTTTTTTAAATTTTTTTCTTTGCGGCCCGGTAAAGAGTGCTCCACGGCCCGGCACGGTCCGGCCCGGTGGTTGGGGACCCCTGCCTTAGATAATTGCTAGGCTGCCGAAGCTTCCAGCATGCAAGATTATTACTGGAGAGCATGATTGATTGCTCTTGGCTATGGATGTTTCCCATTGGAGAATATACATCCAGGGGTGAAAGAAGATGAGGGTCAAGAGTGAGATCGAGGGAAATCATTTGTCAAAGAGTCCTGTATCACAGGCAACTATGTGCTCCAATCAGTAGACTTTAATGAACCCTTTGAGGAGTGCTTATGGCAAGTTCTTCAAACTTGTCAGCTTTAAGACTTGTGGACTTCAACTCCCAGAATTCCTCCTCCAGTCATCTTAGTTCAGGAATTCTGGGAGTTGAAGTCCACAAGTCTTAAAGCTGTCAAGTTTGAAGACCCTTGGTTTATGGGATTGGAACAAAAGAGTCAAGAGAGTCAGTTCAATGACATATTCATTGCCTTGTCTCTGAACCCTTCCTTTTTCTCCTAGAGAGATGCACGACCACAAAACCATGGAGTTACATGATCAAATTAGATGCCAGCAGAAAAAGTGTTCCATTGAAAATATCTTAGGTGATGGAACTATCGTGGCCTGGGCATTTAGGATTTTTGGGATTTTTCTCCTTTTCACCTGCTGTGTCAAATGTTGCAGGCAAGTGTGCATTGCCATTCAAGAAGCCCTCAGATAAACTGTGGACACGGCTGCAGCTTAAAAACAAAGTGCTGCTTGCAGGAAAGGAAACACTACTCCTTATTTACCCATTTGAAATATAAATGTCTTTGTCAAGCACTGGGTTTGTTTCCCAACAGAGATATGTGTTTATTTGTTTATTCATTTTTAATGTCCTAAATTGTTTAAAGCTGTACTTTAAATGTCTTATGGTTGGTAACAAAATCAGTCGGATTTGGCATTTTTATCCACCTATCAAGCCCTTCCCAAGACTTGGGAGAGGCAGATGTGGAGGTCTGACGGTGTTACGTCCTGATTGTCGCAGGATGTAAGCTGTTCTGAGAAAAGCTGCCTTTTGCAATTGACTGATGGTGATTTTCTCAATGCCGATGGTGTTCAAGGGATGCTCCAACCAAAAACAGAGAACACCAAGGAGCCCTCATTTCAACCCTGAGCTACAAATAATCTCCTTTAATGGTGCTCCAGTTGTTTTGGGATTGCCACCCAGATTCCTATTACAGGTAGTCCTCCACTTACAACAGTCCGTTTAGTAACCATTCAAAGTTCCGTCATTGAAAAATAATGACTTAAAACCACTTTTCACACTTACAACCATTGCAGCATCCCTGATCAACTGACTCGCATTTATGACATTTGCAGTGTCACGGGGTCATGCGATCACCTTATGCAACCTTCTGACAAGCAAAGTCAGTGGGGAAGCCAGATTCATTGAATATTGTGGCACTAACTTCACAACTGCAGTGATTCCCTTAACAACTGTGACAAGAAAGGCCGTAAAATGGGGCAACGTTCACTTAACAAATGTCTCACTTAACAAAAGAAATGTTGGGCTCCATTGCAGTTGTGAGTCAAAGATTACCTGTATTAATAGTACTATCTTTGCTTTCTTTTGCCACAGCTTCTCTATTTCTATTTGCTGGTCTTTGTATTTTGTCATCTTCTCTGTTCTTTCTCTTCTCTTCTGCTGTCTCCAGATCCACTATCCAAACTTTGTTTTTCTTATCAACAATTGTTAAGTCTGGCATGTTATGTGGCCGGTGCTTGTCTGTTTGAATTCTTCAGTCCCAGAGAAACTTTAGCTTCTTCATTTTCTGTTACTGTGATTATAAACACAACAATGTGAAATCACAGTTGCCAGTTCTTTAGCTGGCACATTGTGTTCTTCTCAGGAACCAAGGAAGTCATAATATATTGGCATAATATACATGTGGATCTAAACAGTGTGGCCTTTTGTAATTGACAGGGGAAATTTTTGTCAATGCATAGATGTTGCTATTATCATTATTTTCTATAATATACTAATATTTCAAGTAAACCACAACATGTGAAATAAAAACACAAAACATACTTATCTATATAACTGTGTTCTCATCTTGAAGGCAAATGTTTGTTGTCTGGGAACTATCCACAATAAGTCTATTTAACCCTTCCCAAATATTTGGCAATTTTGAATCATTTGTGTCTCTGTGGACTACAAAGTAGGATATACTAAAATTGGATTGGGTATCCAGCCATTGTCTAGTATGAGCTAAACTTCATGAACATGGTTTAATTTATTTGGACACAGTCATTCTCTTAGGGTTAAGGATGATATACCAACCCTTCCTTTGGTGAAAGTGATTTCTTCCCATTTCTCTTGTTGTATCTCTAAATTACAGTTATTATAATTAATGGCATACAGTGGGGTGTATTTTGGCAAGAAATTTTCCTAATCCAGTGGAGCGTTTGCATAATTCTTCCATGCTTCTATGCCCCTCCATGGAAGCTTCAGTCAAACTAACAATTTACAATTTCTTCATATGGCATTAGGTTTAAAACTTATAAAATGCAACAAAACTCTACATTGTCCCTCTCATTCCCATCACATGACACCAACTACTTCAGGAGCAACTATCATATCCACTCTGTAGGCCTTCCAGAAGACTTCCAAAATACAAACAAAGATAACAATAGCACTTAAACGTGTATATACTGCTCCATAGTGCTTTACAGCGCTCTCTTTAGTGCTTTACAAATATTAGCATATTGCCCCCAACAATCTGGGTCCTCATTTTACCAAGGAGATGGGGTCCAGAGTAAGGGCCCCATCACCAAGAGAGTTCAGTCCCAAATCCTAGGTGTGGTCATTTCCTTAAAGGAGGGGCTTCTGGTACATTTGCCTTCCTGAATCACACTGGACTGGCAGATTCCATAAAAGGAAACTAGGCCACCAAAGAACACAATGGCTGGATACCATGAAAGTTGACACCAGCCAAAGCATAGAAAAACTCAAAAAGTAGTGCAAGAATGGAAGATGTGGCGGGCCCTGGCCCATAGAGTCACCAAGAATCGGATATGACTGAATGGATAACATCATCATCAGGCAGATTCCTCAAGGAACAGACAGTCTTGAAGCTATCTAGATCATAAGCCATAGTGGGATTTAAAGGTAAAACTCAACATCTTGAATTGAATCTAGGAGCCTAACGGTATGGAAAGTAGGATAGTTCCCAAAGCACAGATGACAAAGTGGGTCAAGACCATTTCTACATATGCTTCTGTACTCCAGGTCAGTTTCAGCTTCTAAACAATCTTCAAGAGCAGCCCCATGCAGAACAAGTTGCAGTAAACCAAGCGTTAGACGAGAAGGTTCTGCGTGTCCATCAAAAATGCCTTCTGTTTCAGAAACATCTCCAACCAGTGCACACAATGGAGTTTATAAAGGTCATCTTGATCATAGCTGTCACTTGTTCTTCAAGATGGAGCTGGGAGTCAATAGGACTCATTGCAGACTAGTCCACATCCAGAACCATAATGAACCATTATTCCAGAATCTATTGGCTTCCAAATCCCCAGGTCATACATAACAGCAATCTGTGTGATCGTAATCACATACCCAGCCTTGAGACCCAACTGAGCAGGTTGCAGATAACCAACTTTAATCCAGAGATCTCTGCAACTGCTGTTCCATGTTATCTTATCTTGGAAACTCAGACACAGGCCAACAGTTGCCCAAACTCACCAGATTACGTGATAGCTTCTCAAGAAGGGGAACATCATCTCTTCTTTTGAGGCAGCTCTTCCAAATATCATTAATGCCTATACCCAACCTTCCTTTATTTTTCCAGGTAGCTCTCACCATTTAGATAGGACAGAGGTCTAATCCATTAGTGATAGAACTGACACTAATAGAGGATTATATACTGTTCTTCAGAATATATAGACTGTGGGGCCCAAAGAACCAAGAATGACACATGGAGTTATTTTTAAGTAATTTCTTTATTGTTGTTCACCTACAGACAGAATCTTGCCAAATTAAGGCAAATATCGGCATTACTGTTGTTATACTCTGTGAATTGCTGACGAGGAGCCGTCCTTGCCTTCTTCCTTCCTACCAGACATTCCAAGCTCTGCTGTTGCTTTGCCCACTAGGAAAAATCCCCATCCTGCAACTCTACACTGCATTCTACTACATTGATTCAAGTACCACAAATTGGAATTTCTGCCTCATCAACAGGATTTGTGCAGTTGGCTTCCAGGTGAATATATGTAATCTTATCTCCCAGCCGCCTCACAAACTCATCACAGTAGCCAATGAACTGCTTCCTGGTCCAACTTTCTATAATACTGTAAAGTCTAATTAACCTAAACTATGAATTCTGGAAAGCAATCAGGTCAGCTTGAACCTCATGTTCAATTTAGGTTTGCTTTTTATTGTTAATCAGCACTGCCCTGGCAGGCTGTTTGGTTGCCTAATCTTCCAGAACACTTCCGTACCCTAAGGAACACTCCCAGACTGGTCTGTAGGGAAAACTCATACAGGCATAATCTGTCACAAGCCACCATCAGCTCTGTACAGGTGATCCTTGTTGAACAACCACTCATTCAGCGACCTTCCGAACTTACAATGGTGCTGAATGAATGGTAGGTGTGACCTGTACATTGATTACCGTGCAGACTGTATCAAAAGAAAGTCACACAAACCACAACTCGGCATTCAAACCTTCTTCAACCAATCCACCATCACTCAAGACTAGGCACACATGCCCCCAACTACCTCAATTCAAACTACAACTGGCCTTAAATGCAAGCTACTCAATGCAAGAAGCCTTGTAAATAAAATACCTGAATTTCTCCTCTTACTAAATACGGCTAAGTTCAACATCGTATTTGTCTGTGAAACATGGCTCAATGCATCTCTCCCTGACTCCATTACCTCAGTAAGAGACTATCATGTTGACCGATCCGATCATGAAATCTGTAGAGGAGGTGGTGTTGCTAACTTCTATAAAAAGTCCTTACATCTAAAAACATCCAAGTTACCCAAGAGCTTGCTCTTCCTGAGACCATTATCTGTGAACTGACCTTAAATATTACATTTCGGTTCTTACTATGTTACAGAGCCCCTGATTATGACATCGAACATGTAAACAAGCTAAATACACTACTAACATGGGCAGCATCCTGCCCTCACGCTTTTATCTTTCTTGGTGACTTCAATCTACCTCATATTAACTGGACCCTAAACAAATGTACAACTGAACCCATACATGCAATCTTCTACAATGCTGTAACAAATCTGGGACTGGAACAACTAGTAACCAACAATACTAGGCTTAACAACTGCCTCAATCTCATCTTCTGCAATGGTTTGATTTCAATTTATGAAATACAAATTAAAGAACCCTTTTCCAACAGTGATCACAACATGATTGACTTTTGTCTCAACATATGTCCACACAAAAATCATCACAACGACAAAATCCCGAATTATAACTTCAAAAAAGGCAGCTATGATCTTATAATCAACGATCTCTTTTCCCTTGACTGGCAATTTCTATTTACTGGATGCAATACTGTTGAAGACCATTACAACATATTCTTACTAGAAATCAAAAGAGCCATCAAACTATATGTACCAATAACAACTCCCAAAACCAGGAAAAACAGATTACCCATAACAATAAGGAAGCTTCAATCCAAAAAGAGATCACTCTGGCGAAAAAACAAATCTGGTCACGTTGCCAACTTCAGAAGCCGATACAAAAATCTATGCCACCAGATAAAAACGGAATGCACTAATTATCACATGAAACAAGAGGAAAACCTTCTACGCACAAATTCCACCCGTGCTTTCTACTATTTTGTAAACAACAAACTAAAAGACTCAAGGTCCATCCCACCCCTGAAAGGACCTAATGGCAAAGACTGCAATGACAACACCATCATTTAACACAGTGGTCCCCAACCTTTTTGTGCCAGGGACCAGTTTCACTGAGAAACACTTTTTCAAGGACCGGGGGTCGAGTTTGGTGAGTTTGCTTGCAGACGTTTCATTATCTGACTAGGTAACATCTGATGTTGTTACCTAGTCGGGTAATAAAACGTCTGCCAGCAAACCACCAAGTTCAGGGAACGCCAATGCCTCCTCATTGCAACCCCGAGCGACAGATAGTCCCTGCAGGACGGCTGAGAAGCCTCGCCTCTCGGCCCTGCCTTCATCAGCCCCATCCCTCAGGTGTCTCCCTCCCTCCTCAGCCTCATCCCTCAGGTGTCTGCCTCGTTCCTCTCTCAGTCGCTCTCTCACTCCTCCACCAGCCCAGGAAGAAACTGCTTCAAAGAAGCCGGCAGGGTGGCTTTTCCTGTTGGCGCAGCTTCCCAAAGCGCCCGTTCACCCCCACCCCGCCGCCCACGGTTCAATCCTCCATTCTGCCTGCCTGCCTTCGTTTCTGGTGGTTTCGGAGCGCAGCTTCTCCGAAGCGCCCGTTCACCCCCCGCCCCGCCCGCCCGCCGCCCGCGGTTCAATCCAGTGCTCCGTTCTGCCTGCCTGCCTTCGTTTCTGGTGGTTTCGGATCCTCCGAAGCGCCCGTTCACCCCTGTCCCACCCTGCCCGCCGCCCAGCGGTTCAATCCAGTGCTCCGTTCTGCCTGCCTGCCTGCCTGCCTTGGTTTCTGGTAGTTTCAGAGCAGCTTCGGCTGAGAAAAAGAGGCGAATAGTTATTATTCTCAGCCGAAGCTGCTCCGAAACTACCAGAAACGAAGGCAGGCAGGCAGGCAGAACGGAGCACTGGATTGAACCTGGATTGATTGGCTGCGGGGTGGGGGTGAAACGGGCGCTTCGGAGGAGCTGCGCCGACAGGAAAAGCCACCCCCGGCTTCTTTGAAGCAGTTTCTTCCTGGGCTGGTGGAGGAGCGAGAGAGCGACTGAGAGAGGAATGAGGCGGGAGGAAGCCGAAGCCACTGAGCCAGAGAGCAGGACAGGCTTCGGTTGCTTCCTCCCTCCCCTTCTCTCATTTGTGTCCTTGATCCCTGATCCCAGCAGCATTCACCGAAGGCGAAGAAAGCCGCCATTTTTTTTATTTTTTTCCTTTGCGGCCGGTACAGAGTGCTCCACGGACCGGGACCGGTCCGCGGCCCGGTGGTTGGGGACCCCTGATTTAACACATTCTTAGGCTCAGTATTTGTAAACAGCAATGGATCAAGCCCAGTACTTCCTAGTCGAACCACAGACAACTACAATGATCAAATACATATCGATTTTACAGAAGACATTGTTGAAAAAGCACTACGCAATCTAAAACCATCCCTATCTATTGGACCGGATGGAATATGTGCCTACTTCTTTAAAAAGCTATCCACTGCCATAGCCAACCCTCCAAGCATAATTTTTGAAAAATCTTTCAGGACCAGCTCCTTGCCAAAACTATGGTCACAAGCCACGGTCATCCCCATCTTCAAAAAGGGAGACCCCAGCCTAGTTGAAAATTACAGACCAATCTCCTTATGCTGTGTCACGTGTAAAGTCATGGAATCAATTATTAACCAATCCATTATCCTCCACTGAGAGACAAACAACCTACTCTCTAATAAACAATTTGGTTTCAGAAAAAAAATCCTGTAAACTGCAACTCTTACACTGCAAAAACATATGAAATGAAAAGAATACATTTAAAAGCAGACAATATCCTTTTTGACATTCTGCAAGATCCAATTCTCCTAATTTAATTTGGATACGCACATCTTATCGATATCTATGCTTAAATTATCCATTGTCTTTTAAGCAGTTTATCTCTGGATTAACCAATTATACCAAGAGTTCCAATTATCGTAAAATGTTGAAGGCTCTTTATTTTTTATTTTTAAGTGCTATAGTTAATTTGTCCATTTCTGCACAATCACATATTTTCTGGATAACCATTTGTTCTGTAGGTGTATAAGGTGATTTCCAACACTGAGCGAACGCTAATCTGGCCGCAGTTAAAATATGAATTGTTACATATTTCATCTTTTTGGATAAATGTTTGTCAGAGATCCCTAGTAGGAAGAACTCTGGTTTGTATTCGATTTGTTCTTTGGTTATCTCCTCCAACCATTTTCTGATTTTTTGCCAATATTTCTGGGTTTCCTTGCAGGACAACCACATGTGAAAAAAGGTTCCTTCTATGCTTTTACATTTCCAGCATTTTGGACTCGTGTTAGGGTTTATTTTCGCCAACCTCGAAGGGGGCAAGTGCGATCTATAAAACATTTTGTATGTATTTTCTTTATACGCTGCCGATTTTGTAATCTTGATATTTCTGTTCCAAATATTTTCCCATTCTGATAATGTAATACTTCTTCTGACATTCCTGCTCCAGGCTATCATGTTCCCTTTGACTATCTCTTGTTCTAATTCTGCTTCCAGTAAATATTTATAGAATTTAGATATGTTCTTTTTGTTTGATCCTAATAAAATTTTATCTAAATACTGCAGTTCGTTATAAATTCCGAAGTCTTTAATGTCTTGTTTGTATCTGCTATGAATTTGAATATATAACCACTGATCAATTTTAAATCCCTGTTCCTGTAATTCTTGTCAAGTTTTTAATTTTCCTTGCGGATCTAATAAATCTTTGTATTTAATCATTTTTGTTATGTCCAAATTATTGGGATGTACCATTGCCTCCACCTCACCCCCTTCCTAAGAGGCCTGTAGGGGGCGTGCTTAAGCGCACCAATTGTGCCTACCGTCACTGTCCTATTGTTTTTTATTTTTCTTATAAGTATCTATCTCATGTATTCAAAACTATATTTATTCTTATACCTGTATCTTGTAAGCGATTGACAAATCAAATATGCAGAAACTTATAACCATCACAGCATCTCTCAGCCTTGTGATTTCTATTTGCAACCTTCTCTGCCAGCTTCTGCCAAGCAAAAGGAATAAGGAAGGTAACAGGAAGTCACAAATCATAGTCACATGAGCGTCTCACTTAACAATGGCGATCAGGACTGCTATAATTGCCATCGCTAAGCACCATGGTCACATGGTTTTTCAACTTCTGACCACATAGCTTAACAAGTTTCCAGCCTCAATTAGTATTGTTAAGCAAGGGCTACTTGTACTCTAGAGATCAACTAGATCCTCAGTAGAACTGCTGGCCAGAAACTTGACAAATTACTTAACTGCCCTCTGAAAACTAAGAGATCCATTGGAGGTCTGGGTTTTCTGAAGAGATCAGTAACACAAGCATGGGAAGTAAAGACAAGGACCTTGATAGAAAAATACAGAAACTGTTATCTAGGTCAGGGGTGTCCAAACTTGGAAACTTTAAGACTTGTGGACTTCAACTCCCAGAATTCCCCAGCCAGCATGAGTTGAAGTCAGGGGTGGGATTCAAAAATCCCAGCAATTGGTTTGCTGCCCAGTTGCTGGCTGGGCGTGACCATGGTGGACATGGCCTACCAGAACTTCCAGGAGGGCTATTTTTCACCTTCCCAAGGGTCCAGAGGTTTCCCTCAGGCCTCTGGGAGAGCAAAAATTGCCTCCCACAGGCTCTGGAGGCCCCCCGGAAGCTGGAAACAGGCCCATTTCTGGACTTCTGATAGGGCTGTTTTTTTGCCTTCCCAAGGGTCCGGAGGCTTCCCTCGGGCCTTTGGGATAGCGCAAAGGACCTCCTCCCCCGGGCTCTGGAGGCCCTCCAGAAGCCAGAAACAGGCCTGTTTCACAACTTCCATTACTTCTGGTTAGGGCCGTTTTTCCCCTTCCCAGAGCCTCCGCGCAGACCCTGCACTTACCTGCATTGAAAATGGGCCAAGTGGAGACTCCTGGAGGGGTGGGCGGGACCAGCCAGTCAGCCCAAATACCGGTTTGGCAAATCAGATACAAATTTAACATCCGGTTTGCTCGAACCAGTCCAAACCGATAGAACCCCACCCCGGGTTGAAGTCCACAAGTCTGAAAGTTTCCAAGTTTGGAGACCCCTGGCCTAGGTCAAAGGGGTTGAACAACATCACATTCTGAAATGGCTCAGGCAAATGCTTCCCTAATTCACAGAATTATAAAGACGAGGAGGAAGTACAGCAGAATCCGATTTGCACATTTAGAAAACAGACAGGGTAGCTTCAATTGAGTATTCACAGCCGTCATCTTAAATTTTTTTTTGTTCTCCCACTGGGTGATTGGGTGATCCCTCTTGCTTATCGGTGGCACTATCCCTCTGACTGTGGTGCTACTCCCTGTTCTGACCTAGGCTTCACAAAATCATGAAGCCGACTCCTTGTCCTGACAAAACTCCTTTTTATTCGGCTAATGTGAATTCCTATCATTCACATCCAGCAAAGTTCCGGCAAACAATCTTTCAAGGGTAAATTACAACCACAGATTTTATCAGGCTTGAAGAGTTGCCAGGCTGGTAGCTTCCAAGCTCAACACTGTATAAGAAAATACTTGTCAAGGAGTCTCTGAGAGTCACAAACAAATCTTTACACTAATTAAATGAACTAATGGTCTCCTGCAAACACCACTCCCCTTTCCCTCCTCTTTATTCCCTATGGGAGGGGGCATTCACTGTCCACCTGTGCCTTTACTCCCAAGTCGACCCATGTTCCTTAACTGTTCCCTTCTCCTGGCAGCTCTGTGCATGTGCACATCAGGAACAGGCTCCAGCTGTTCTTCTGCCCCACTGATGTCCGACTCCGAAGGCAGCTGATAACTGTTGGATGGCCCTGCCCCCATCTCTGCCTCCAATGCAGATCACTCATCAGAGCCTTCCCCAGAATCCAGGACTGGCCCATGTTCCTCCCCAACCTCCTCATTGTCTGATTCTGCCACCAGTTCCAATGGCCGCTGGTGGGCCACAACACTCCCCAACCATCCTTCAGTAAGCAGAAAACAATGCAATGCAAAAAATAGTGAGATGGATGGGATATAAATTCTATTTACTTATTTGATTTTTTTTATCCCACCCCTATTATTGTGCATAAATCACTCAAGGTGGAGAATATTCCTAATACAGGTAGTCCCCGACTTACTTAGTCGAGGACTACTTCATTTAGTAACCGTTCAAAATTATGGCCCTGAAAAAAATGACTCATGATCATTTTTCACACTTATGACCATTGCAGCATCCTCAAGGTCACATGATTTACATTCGGATGCTTGACAACTGATTCACATTTACAACAGTTGCAGTGTCCCCCAGGGTCATGTGATTTCTGGCAAGCAAAGTCAATGGGGAAACTGGATACCCTTAACCACCGTGTTACTAGTTTAAAAACTGCAGTGACCCACTTAACAAATGTTTCACTTAGCAACATAAATTTTGGGCTCCATTGTGGTCATAACAGGGGTGGGATTCTACCTGGTCAGACCAGTTCTATAGAACAGGGGTCCCCAACCACCGGTCCGCGGACCGGTACCGGGCCGTGGAACAGGTCCTACCGGGCTGCTGGCTTGCTGGGCGCCGCCATCTTTTTTTGATGAAAAAGTGCTTCCGGTGAGCTTTTCCGGTAGAAAGCTCACCGGAAGCACGTTTTCATCAAAAAAGATGGCGGCTAGTGCTTCCGGTGAGCTTTTCCGGTAGAAAGCTCACTGGAAGCACGTTTTCATCAAAAAGATGGCGGCGCCAGCGCTTCGGTGAGCTTTTCCGGGTAGAAAGCCATTTCTACCCGGAAAAGCTCACGAGCGGCGCCGCCATCTTGATGAAAGTGCTTCGGTGAGGTCACCGGAAGCACTTTTTCATCAAAAAGATGGCGGCGCCCAGCTGATGCCGGTACCGGGCCGCGGCGCCCAGCTGATGCCGGTACCGGGCGCGGCGTAAAAAGGTTGGGGATCACTGCTATAGAACCAGTTGTTACGATTGTGCGCAGTTTGGAGAACCATCAAATCACGCCACTGGCTGGCCCTGCCCCGCCAACTCACTCCTTACCCGGTATGCGCACCATCAAACTTGCCTGTATTTGGTAAGTTGCTATTTTTCCTTTTTTCCCCCCAACCATCAGCTGTTCTGAGATTTAGATTAGCTAGAAAGCAGGAAATTGTTGGATTTCTTGCTTTCTAGTTAATCTAAAAGCAGAGATGAACCTTCCTTAGGACCAAAGCTTCTATTTCTCAGTGCAGACTCAGATAGCAGATTGCAGAAAGATAGACCTCTGAGTGAATCTGTGATTCTGTGAGCAACTCAATCTGCCTACTTACTTTGCCTGATTTTGGGTCATTTTTAAAATAAAAAATTCAATAGTTACATAAATATTTATAATATTTACATACAAGCCATGCCCACCCAGGCACATGACCACCAAGCCATGCCCAATCAGCAAGCCACGCCCACCCAGTCACATGACCACCAAGCCACACCCACAAATTAGGCCACACCCACAGAACCGGTTGCTAAGAAATTTGAATCCCACTCCTGGGTCATAACTTGAGGGCTACCTGTACTCCTTCCTCCTTCTATTTTCCTCACAACAACCACTCTCTCTGTGAGCTGGGTTGGACTACTCCTAAAAATAAAATCCTATGGTATCTCTGGACAACTGAATAACTGGATAGAAGCATTCCTGTCAAACAGACAACAAATGGTCAAAATCGGGAGCGTCCTATCAAATCCAGTACCTGTCAATAGTGGTGTTCCCCAAGGCAGTGTTCTAGGACCAACTCTCTTCATACTCTACATAACGACCTCTGTGATCATATTAAGAGCAATTGCGTTCTCTTCGCTGATGATGTAAAGCTGTTCAATACCACAGACAATACTGCTACCCTTCAAAAAGATCTTGACTATGTATCCGAATGGTAACTTCAAATCTCAACAAATAAATGCTCTGTCTTACATATTGGCAAAAAAATCAGAAAATAAAATACAAGCTGAATAGTCAAGATCTTGTTGATGACCCAAGCTCTGTAAAGGACCTTGGAATACTCACCTCTAATGATCTAAGTGCTAGAGCACACTGCAACTACATAGCCAAAAAGGCATTAAGAGTTGTTAACCTAATCCTACGTAGCTTTTTCTCTGGTAATATCACACTACTAACCAGAGCATACAAAACATTTGCTAGACCAATACTCGAATACAGTTCATCAGTCTGGAATCCACACTACGTATCTGATATTAGCACAATTGAGAAAGTCCAGAAATATTTCACAAGAAGAGTTCTCCACTCCTCTACTCGCTGTAGAATACCTTATGCCACCAGACTTGAAATTCTAGAACTAGAAAACCTTGAATTACGCTGCGTCTTCGGTCTGACTTAAGCATGGTATACAAAATCATACATTGCAATGTCCTACCTGTCAATGAATACTTCAGCTTCAACCATAACAACACAAGAGCACACAATAGATACAAACTCAAAGTAAACCGCACCAAACTTGATTGCAGGAAATACGACTTCAGCAATAGAGTGGTCAATGTCTGGAATACTCTACCCGACTCTGTAGTTTCTTCCCCAAACCCCAAAAACTTTAACCTTAGACTGTCTACTATTGACCTCACCCCTTTCCTAAGAGGTCTGTAGGGGGCGTGCATAAAGCGCACCAACGTGCCTACCGTCCCTGTCCTATTGTTTCTCCTATTCTTTTATTTTTCTTGTATGTAACCATTTCATGTATTCACAACTATGTATACATTTATACTTATTATCTTGTAAACAATTGGCAAATCAAATAAATAAAATAAATAAATAAATAAAATAAAATAAATAAAAGAATGGAGACCCAGAAAAAAAAAAAAAAAAAAGTGACTGACCCAAAGTCATCCAGCCGGCTTTCAGGCCTAAGGCAGGACTAGAACTCACACTCTCCTGAACTTTAACCACTAGTCCAAACTGACATAAACAAACAAACAAACAATTAAATCAAAGCACCAGGTTCTCCGTGTGTGCTGCCAATCCTTGTCTGCCTCTCTCTTCCTCCTCTTCCCAGTCCCTGCAGTCCCTGACATTGTCCCCCACCCCACCCCGTGACAAAGCCCAACAGATCTTGCCCACTGGAGGATGCCTTTAGATGGCATCAGGGAGAACATTTCCTTGAACAACGGAGCAGCTAAATATGTTTTGGGCTCGTCCCTCCCCTGGACTGAAGACAGAGCTAGACTTGGGGGAGGGGAGGGCTCATTTATTGCAAGTGGGGACTCAACAAAAGTACAAGCAGGGAGGTTTCGATATAAAATACCGGATGCTCTGTGCTTCTGACCTTTCTGCCAAATCCCGAAACTCTTGGAAAGGAAGCCCCGATGAGGTAAGCACTTGAGAGAGGAGGGCCTTTCCAAAGCACACAATTGCAACAAACCTCCAGGGCCGTGGAGTGGCAAGGGCAGTGGCTTTGCTGGCTTCCAAGAATCTTCAGTTGCCATGGGCAGAAGAGATATCCCACTCCTATCTGGGAGAGGAAAGACTGGGAAAGCGTGCACCCTTTGCTTGGGAATCGCCACGCTCCTTTTCCTGTTTTGCTTTGTTGTCTTCCTGATTTTGTACACACAGGAGCGCCACGAAAAGATCATGGTCCACGAGGCTCTGGAAAGCAAAGCTCAGGAAAGGGATGCCATGTGGATACAACTGCTGTCTAGCAATCAGACCCTGATTGAAACAAAACGTCTTCTGGAGATGAAGAAGAAGGAAAACAAAGACCTCAAGTCTACCTTGGCCACCACTAACCAGACTTTAGGAGAGAAGATGCGGCTTTTGGAGGAGACACAACAGGAAAGGTCCTGGTTACAGGAGCAACTGGGAATTGTGAAGCACAACCTCACAACAATGGAAGGGCACTGGAACTCCTGCCAGGCTGAGCTGGTAAAATATTTTTAATAATATTTAAAGGCAAAGTACGTACCTTAACTGTTTTCCTAAAAGAATTCTAATCCTTCAGCCAGGATTGCCATCCAGATTCATGGGAATGGCAACTTCCATAATCACCCTGCAGGATAGCCATGGTGTAGTCTGGCTGGGAATTCTGGAAATTGTAGTCTCGGTGTATCAGGAAGGCATGACATTGGGGATGGTAGTTCTCATTGTGTATTTTAGGGCCTTTGCTCACTCTACCTGTCCTTGAATCAGAAAAAAAAAATCTACCAGCATGAAATTGTGGTTGATTCTTCTATTCCCAGCTTTTGTAATCTTCTGGTTTTCCTTCAAGATAACGGTGGACAAAACATAATAGTTCTTACACACATCTCAAGGCTATCCTCGCGGTGGGATAGGGTGTCAGAGAAAGAGAGAAAACATTGCTTTGCAATTTTGCATTGCCAAACATTGCAACCAGTATTGCTAAAGATAACTTAAGCCCACTTCACTCATGAGCCAAGGCAACATGAAGGCAATAATAGGGGAAAGCAGCAGAAAAAGATGTTTCTGGCCCGTATTACTTATGTGATTAGATGTAAATAAGAGAAGGCCTTCAGAACAGTAGTTCATCTCTCAGAAAAACAGATGAATGCAAATCTACAGAAAAGCCTGGAATGTCCTACTTTACTTATTCTACAGATACAGTATATCTCGCCCTTCTGAAGTTTTTCATCCTAATTCGTTTATCCTTTGCCATTTGGCTGGGGATGATGGAAATGTTTGTTCAAAACATCTGAACAGGGTCAATTTAGTTCCTGCCTTCCTTCCTTCCTTCCTTCCTTTCTTCCTTCCTTCTTTCCTTCCTTCCTTACTTATCTGAAACTTCAGGAACTTACACACAGAAATCCATCAGGAGACAATAGCTGTAAAGCAAAAGTAACAGTCTTGACAAGGTCACAACAAGGCCAGGAGACACAGAATTGCCTTTAATGCTGGATTCCAAGCATAGTTTTTCTCCAGCTCCAAGCCTGCAGCCCATAACACGTTAGGTTCGCTGCCAATTTTGGGCAGGGCAAGGAATGGTTTCTGGGAGCCCCCCCCCCCCCAAACTATAAAATGCTTCGCACTTTTATTTATTTATTTATTTATTTATTTGATTTGCCAATTGTTTACAAGATAATAAGTATAAGTGTATACATAGTTGTGAATACATGAAATGGGTACATATAAGAAAAATAAAAGAATAAGAGAAACAATAGGACAGGGACGGTAGGCACGTTGGTGCGCTTATGCACGCCCCCTACAGACCTCTTAGGAAAGGGGTGAGGTCAATAGTAGACAGTCTAAGGTTAAAGTTTTTGGGGTTTGGGGAAGAAACTACAGAGTCGGGTAGAGTATTCCAGACATTGACCACTCTATTGCTGAAGTCGTATTTCCTGCAATCAAGTTTGGTGCGGTTAACCTTTAACCTTCACCACGGGGATTTCAGGAAAGGGGCCAAAAATATTAATTTATTCCTGGTGACGCCAGTGCATCATTGATTACTCTCCCAATCAATCATCAAAGGTTGAGGGAGGGGGAGAAATTGGTGGAAATGTTTGGTGCTCTAGTAATTGAATTGACAGCTGAAAAAGGCATTTATTGTCCTGGTAGATAAAGACCTTAAGACCCTACCCCAAATTGTTTAGTCTACTTGGGTTAAATTTTAGGATGAATGGTTTAAGTGCTCTATTGTGGATTTCTAAATATATTGTGCTTGCTGACACATGACATAACCCCACTATATATCACAGGACAAGGCAAACACAGACATAAAAATGGAACTTAGATATGGGAAAGAGGAAAATGGTGGCTTGGATGCTGTTTTTAACAATGAATGTATATATGGCAAACGTCAAAGTTTTTATTCATAACAAAAGTTGGTAAAAGCAGCATAAATCACCCTTATAATATATTGGCACAGGAATGTGACCCATTGTTTCTGTGCAGACTGAAAGTTGTACTATCACTCTCCAGCCAATTTTTTCCCAACTGTGAAATGAGCATTTGTTTATTTGCTTATCAAATTTATATCGCTCAGAGCCACCCAGAGTTGCTTCTGAATGAGATAGGCATCACATAAATCTAATAAATGATAAATAACCATAGACCTTCCCAATTTCCAGCATTGTAAGTTGGTTAATCTTTATTTTCATTTCTAGTACATTGTTCAAGAAAACACTACATCTTTCATGGCAACAATCGCTCAACAAGCTGCAGAAGGACGGAAACTCAAAGGTGAGGCAAGAAAAAGAATGTGTAAGATGTTCCTTCCAGAACTAGATCAATGGAATGTGAAAACAATCCTGCAAACATGAACAAACCTTCATCCATCAAAATGAAGAATTTGGCTCTGGGTTTGCTGGCTCTCATTTCCCAAGTCCTTCAAGACATGAGAAAGTTCATTTTTGGTTCTATCTTCCTGGGCTGGAAATGAAAGTCTTGTGTTCTGATTTCACCTTTTATCAGTCATGTTTGCTCATAAATGCATGAGTTTTCATGAAGGTGATCATTAGACATAATTGAATAAAAATGGAACATGTTCACTTTCTTTTTTAAACTTGGGTGCACTGGAATTTAGTCAAGCTCTGGGTGTACTTATTTTATTTATTAGAGTTTTGTTATCCAATCTTTATTACTCATTCCCTCCTATTTTCTCCACAACAACAACCCTGTAGGTGAGTTGGCCTAAGAGAGAAGGACTAGCTCAAAGTCTCCTAGCTGGCTTTCATGCCTAAGACAGGACTAGAACTCACTATCTCCTGGTTTCCAGACCAGTATCATGCATTAAAGTTTTGTCTTTTCAACAATCCATGTACCCTCCCAATTACCTCTAAACACAGTTTCTAGAACTCAGCAACAAAGTTTTCCATCTTCAGTTGTGAGAAACAAATGTATTCCAGTTTTGGTTTCTTATAGTTTAAGGAAAATCAGAAAAACCTGAGGTCCCATTCCCAAAACATAGGAATCTCAGATGCTGCGAGGCTCTTCCCATTTCACCTCCTCTCCCATTCTGTAGTGATTCTCGCTTCTCAAATATGTTAGAACAGTGATCCCCAACCTTTTTGACGCCGCGGCCCGGTACCGGCATCAGCTGGGCGCCACGGCCCGGTACCGGCATCAACTGGGCGCCGCCATCTTTTTGATGTCACCGTGACAAGCACTTTTTCGTCAAAAAGATGGGTGTAGCGCTTCGGTGAGCTTTTTCGGGTAGAAATGGCTTTCTACCCGGAAAAGCTCACGAAGCGCTGGCGCCGCCATCTTTTTTCATGAAAAAGTGCTTCCGGTGAGCTTTCTACCCGGAAAAGCTCACCGGAAGCACTTTTTACCAAAAAGATGGCGGCGCCCAGCAACCAGCGGCCCGGTAAGACTTGTTCCGCGGACCGGTCCCGGTCCGCGGACCGGCGGTTGGGGACCCCTGTGTTAGAAGATTGTAATAGACTTATTTTAAAATAATTTTACCGACTTAACAGGACAGAAAAAAAGCCCTCTAAAGTTAGGGACCTTTCCATCTTGTTGGATTGGATACAGGTCCCAGACCAAAGCAATAGCCTCAATTTCTGGCACATGGCTGCTAACCAGGGGTGGGATTCTACCAGTTTACACCTATTCGCTAGAACCAGTTGTTAACATTCTAAGCAGTTCAGAGAACCGGTTGTTAGAAGAAATTACCGGCCTAATCCTGTAAGGAAGGCAGGAAGGAAACATTCTGGTGTTGCTTGCAGAAACTTCCTCTCCATTAACCCTTATTACATTCTTGGCAGGACTAGACTTCCTGTCTCAGGAACGTCTCTGGATTTCCCCCCCCCCTCCTTTGCTGGTACTTTGCTTGTGTGGAGTGACCATTCAAAGTTACAATGGCACTGAAAAAAGTGTCTTATGACCATTTTTCACACTTACGACTATGGCAGCATCCCCACAGTCACGAGAGGCCAGGAGAGGAGATGCGTGCTTCGATGTGAGTGATATTGAGTCGGCCACACCCAGCCAATAACATGACCACCAAGGCATGTCCACCCAGTCACATGACCACCAAGCCACGCCCACCACCTAAGCCACACCCACAGAACCAGTTGTTAACAAATTTGAATCCCACCCCTGCTGCTAACTTTTCAGGCAAGAATTTGGAAGTAAGTTGCCATTGCCTTGTTCTAGGGTTCTGCACATTCCCAGTGCACAGTATAATAGAGTTGGAAGGGACCTTGGAGGTCTTCTAATCTAACCCTCTGCTCAAGCAAGAGCCCCTATATCATTTCAGAAAAATCATTGTCCTCTTTAAAACCTCCAGTGTTGGAGCACCCACAACTTCTAGGGGCGAGTTGTTTTACCGGTTAATTGTTCTCATTGTCAGGAAATTCCTCCTTAGTTCTAGGTTGGATCTCTTCTTGATTAGTTTCCAAACATTGTTTCCTGCCTTTTCTTCAAGTGCTTTGGAGAATAGCTTGACTCCCTCTTCTTTGTGGCAGCCCCTTAGATACTGGAGCACTGTTATCATATCACCCTTAGTCCTTGTTTTCATTAGATTAAACATACCTAACAATGTAGTTTACATTGTTGTTGGTTCCCTTGCCAAGAAGTAAACCCCTTAGTCTTTTGGAATAGGCGAAGTTAATTAAGTACTTACAAGGTTGACTGCAAGATGTGATCAAAAAGTCAATATGGCGGCCACCACAGTGTGGTCAAACTTTCATTTTTTTAAAGTACTAGTCCAGTAAAAGAACTGATTTAGAAACCTGCACTTCAGGGAAGGGGAGGAGATAAGGAAGGGATACAAAGCAATTATCCATATGGAAATCTGATGGACACTTTCTTGCCTGCCTTAGATCTGACTGAACACCTTCTGGAGCAGATCAGCAGCAAAAAAGCGCAGTTGGCAGATGCAAAGCGTGAATTCCAAGAGGAACGGTAAGACCAGCTAGATAAAACGGGGTGTGTTTACCTTCATCTCCATAAAAATACAAAGATTTGCTTGCTGGGTTGGGTCAAAATGCCATCCACCTTACGATCAGATTTCCAGCAATGCTCGTCCAGATGTTTCTACAAAGTGTACAAGTGGATGACAGAACCACAGTCTTCTCCTACTGCTGGTCCCCACAATTGTCTGAAGGTAGATTGCTCCTGTTGTTAGGTTAGCTACCATCATCTTGACCTTAGACCACGGTGTCAAACTCGATCGTGTCACGTGACGTATCGTGAGGTATCATGTTTTTTGCCTTTGTGGAGCTGGGGTGGGTGTGGCCTGTGTGTGACACATCTGGCCCGTGGGCCGCCAGTTTGACACCCCTGCCTTAGGCCATAGGAATATTGTGAAAAAATTGACCACATGAAGGCAAGAACCCTTTGCAATTTGTATTCCCAGATGTTATTTTGAGTTTCACTGCCTTCAATGTGGCAATTCCATTTAGCCATTATATATACAGTAGAACCTCTGGTCACAAACACTTCTGACCACAACCAAATCGGGTTCTGACCAAAAAATTCACTTTTTTTTTTTTTGCAGCTGATTTTTTTTTCTGCACCATTTTTTTGGTAAGCGCCAAATTTCCAAAATTAGGTTCGGGTCATGGTTATGATCAAAGTTATGGGACGAATCATGGTTGTGACCAGAGGTTCTACTGTATATGTCTGTAGTATTAAGGGAGGGAGGGAGGAAGTCACTACTTCACCCTAATGCTATACAGTCTTCCTCAGGGCCTAACTGGTGTGTAGGACTACAACTCTCATAATTCCCAGCCTGTATGGCCAAAGTAATATGCTAGAAGGAGCCTTCATTCAGGGTGCCTCCTTCAGATGTCTCACATTGGGGTAAGAAATTCAACTCTACTGTATTTATAAAATTTAGCAATATGTATTAATTTCAAAGGAATAGAAAGTACAGGATCTGTCATTTTTTCAAGAGCTTGGATACTCAGAGAGATTTTGCCATACTGGCCATTCTGGCCGGGCGTTATGGAAGCTGTTGACTTTTCCTTCAAGTCTCCATTTCACAAAAGTTTTACCACTCCCTGTAGTTTTGTGTTTCATTTTCCACTGACTTCATTGTTTCTTCTTTCAGCCATCCTCCTATTGTGTGAATACGCAAATCAGCTCTAACAGGAAGGAGGTTGGCAGTTCTTAGAAATTTATTTTGGCAACTACCAGAACCTCTCAAATTCACATCTGAGAAAACTGTCCAACACATTGTACATTTTCAAATAGACCCTAAATGGTGGGTAATTTAGTGTAGTGTTTCTCAACCTTAGCAACTTTAAGAGGAGTGGACTTCAATCCCCAGAATTCCCAAGTTAGGAAAGCTGGCTGGGAAATTCTGGGAGTTGAAATACCCCATCTTAAAATTGCCAAGATTGAGAAACACTGGTTTAGTGGATTTTGGAACTGACCCAGGGGCTGGACTAGATGATCTCTAAGCTCACTTCTAGCTCATGCATTGGATGACTCTGCTTCTAGCCTCCTCTTCAATTCCTGAAGTGATAGGAACTTCCTTCATTTCTCTTCTCTGGTAGTTACTGCAAAAATAAATGCGGAATCTTGCTGACAGTCGCTTGGCGACTGTGTCTTTACCGTGTTCACTTTCACATCTAATTTGACTAATTATTTATTTCCTCAGAAACAATTTTGACAGATATCGGCAAGAGGTTGCAAAGCAGGCACAAGGAAATGATATTCCATGCGACAAAGGCATCCTTGGTGATTTCAACCTGGTTTTTCTGCCCTTCATCCTTGTTGAGCTTCTTCTCTTCCTATAGCTTGGTGGACAAGAGATGGACATTTCAGCCTCTTTTATCTGCACTTCTGTGGTGGACAATTGGTTTGGGGGTTTCTCCTCTGCTCTTCAAAGCTTTTCCAACTGTTGGAGGTGGGACTGTGGGTTCAAATGGCTCATCATCATTTTAACACTAAAATACTTTGTATTCACTTAAGGGCCAGCATTTACCTGTCTCTTTCGCATTCCTGGAAAACAAAAACTTTTCATGGTTTCTCATTTCTCCTAGTGGGTTTCCTATATTTTGGTTTTGATATATACTGGCGTCTCTTATTGGGTGCAAAAAGTTGGAAAAGTTGTCCATAAAGTACAAAAATGCAGAAAACTATTAAGCATCAAAGAAATCAGGAGTTTCAGGCAGTTCAAATAAGTATAAAGATTCACTACAAGCTGAAGCTCTCTACAAGGACCTGCCCAACTAACAGTCAAAGAAAATGGGCGGGAGATAAGAGAGGCATTCAAGCTGGGCAGGACTTAGATCTCTTGCAGGTGCACAAGGACTTGTGACTTATGATTCATTTGACGCCTCCCTCAGGCTAGCTGGATCATCTCCTACAGAAACATTGTTCATGGACCATTGGCAAACTGTTGCTGAATTTGTGTCTACAATGTGATGGGAAAGGAGAGAGTGAGAATGTGTGTGTTGGAGCTCGGGACATTTGCACATTGACTTCCAAGCAGGCAATAGGGGCATGGGGGCACTGTTCCATCTCCAAATGTCTTGTATCTGGTGCACTGATGATGTAACCTAGTTGGTAATGAAACACCTGCAAGAAAACCACCAAGCTCAGAGAGCACCAAGGACCTCTAAATTCAATCCTATTTGTAAAGCTTTGAAGGCACATTTTGCCACTTGAAGATCCAGCAGAATCTGCTCATAAAGAAAATATAAAGAAAACTTGTACAAGATGTTTTACAGATGGCGCTTAGCACCAGCAAAACTAGCTAAAATGTTTAAAAGTAAATCAAGCAAATGTTGGAAGTGCCATCAAACACCGGGAACATATTACCATCTGTGGTGGACTTGTATAGAAGCTAAAAGATATTGGACAAAAATACACACATAGTTGACTTCCGGTTTGCAAAGCTTCGGCGGTGGCAGAAATTCGTGATCGTGCGCGGTTTCTACTGCGCTCGCCGCTGGAGTGCCCCCAATCCAGCCAGATTTGGGAGCTAATAGTTACCCCGTAGAGGTAACTGAAATAGGGGAGATCCAGCAGGGGTCCGGGGGAATCGCAACCCCCCTCCTCAGCTGGCTTAACTCCCTTTTCTGAAAGCGGTGGAGTGGCGGTCAGCAATGGCCGCCACAAAGAACCTTTCATCCAGATAAGAATGTGCAGGAGGAAGCAGAGAAAGTGAAAGTTTTTGGCTGACCGGGATAATAAGTAACATTTAAAAACCCTGGAATTTTAATTTCATTAAAGATACATCATTCCCAAAGAAGATCGGAAAAAGCGGCGGATGAAAGTAAAAAGGGAAAGTTTTTTTTCTCACTCTCCTTCCTTACAGTGATAGCAGATGGAAATCGGAAAAACCCATTTTGGCACCAGCAGGTAATTAAACTTGAAAGTTAAAGCCAAGGGGACATTAAAGATTTCTGAACATTGGGAAAAAAATTTTTTTTTGCTATAAGTGGGAAGGGAGAGGAAAAGAATTAATATTAAGATTTTGCTGGAGGAGGCTGCTTGGAACTTATAAGACTAGAGTTAAATTGTAACAAGACTTCTAAAAGATATATTTTGGAACTTTGCAATTGAACTGTACCCCAGGAAGAGAAAGTATAAAAAGAAGAAAGTGCTAAATGGAACAGTTTGTGTATTAGATTGCTTGGTGACTTTGGGACCTTTGGAAATTATTATTTGAAAGACTAAAAACATTTGCATTGTTTAAAAAACTTTTTCACAATGGCATTACTTGTTGATGAGCTGAAAATGGAATTTAAAAAGCTAAAAGAAGAGGAATAAGAAGGGAAGGGCTCTTCTGGATCTGTTTTTCACTTTTTAGAAATGGCGATTTCTACCTATCAGAAATTACAAGAACAAGAAGGCTGGGATGAAGAAGAAGAAGCCATCTTTAATGAACAAACAACTTTAGCTGGGGAAGAAAAGGGAAAGAGGGGAAAGAGAATGGAGAATTTAAGACTTAAAAAAACAACCAAAAAAGGGAAGAATAAGGAGAAAAATCGATACAATGTCAGAAAGCAACAGAAAAGAGGAATACAGAAGGGTGTGGAGATTAAGAGGGTGGAGATCAAGAGACGGGGGGTGGGGGGTAAAAAGGCTAGATTGGAGAAGAAAGGAAGGGAAAAAGGGAAGATAAGTTACAAAGGTTTGAAACAAGATGTAAAGAAACAGGATTTATTCAGAGACAATGGGTAAAAATATAATTAAAAAAGAGATTCTGCAAAAGTACATAAGACTGTATTGTATTTGTATTTGAAATAATGTTAGAAAACTGGAACATTATATGATTATAAAATGGGATAAAATATTAAAAGGAATGTGTAAAATGCTTAAGACTTAATGATAGAGTTAAATTTGCTATGGCTTATTGTTTTAATTATATTATAAACTTATTATTTTCCTATTTTAAAATATAGTACGTAGCTTTAGAATGTACTAAGCAGAATCAGAATGAAAATTATATATTATTTTAAGTGTTAAATTTAGGGGAAAGCTATAAAGGCGTCATACTTCAATTAGTGATTACAGGAGAAATTTTGTGTTAATGAGAAAAGATAATAGATAATTGAAATAGAACAGACAAAAGATACAAGCATAATGATTTAAATTGAGATGAAATAAATAAAATAGAATTAAGAGAGTGAAAAGAGGGGAGAAGCTATACAGAAAATGTAGAATGGTAAATAAGATATGAAATGGTATATAAAGTGAGCATGAATTTGATTTATGTCTGTACAAAAAGATGTAACCTGGGACTAAGCTGCTTTCCAAACAGAAGTTTTATGTTTTCATGTTTTGTGTTTTGTTCGTGTATGTTTGTTTATTGAAAATTAATAAAAATTTTATTAAAAAAATACACACATAGTTGGAAAAAATGATTAAACAACATATAGATTTGAAACCTGAAATATTTTTATTAGAAATGGTACCTGAAGGTTACAGTAAAGAAAAAACATATTTAATCATACATGTATTAACAGCAGCTAGAATTGTATTTGCTCAGAATTGGAAAAGCGACAAGATACCGATAGAGGGAAAAGTAATTGAGAAAATATTTGAACGTGCAGAAATGAATAGATTAACATTGGTAATTAAAGAAAAAGAAGAATCTGAATATTACATGGTATGGGACTTATTTTATCAATGGTCAGAAAATAAACAAAAATGGATTAGATGAATACATGAAGCAATAAGAGAACATTGTTAAAAATAGATATATTGGATATGACATGTGAAAATGTGATTATTGTTATATTGATAAGGAAAGTATTAATCATAAACTGTATTATATGTATCTGGTTGACACACGGTTGAAATGGAATGGATTTATTGTATATAAAAAATAAAAAAAATTAATAAAAAAAAGAATCTGCTCAATGGCTGCATTAAATATAGCTGAATATTCTGTATTTTGGCTGCTGATTGCATTATATGGTTTTAATATATTTAATATGGCATTTATGTTTTATAATGCTCTTTCAATGTATTTTATTTATTGTTTGGGGTTGTGTTTTAGCAATTGTGAGCTGTCCAAAGTCATATACCGTATTTATCGGCGTATAACACGCACAGGCGTATAACACGCATCTTCATTTTAAGAGGGAAATTTCACCCCCACTCCCACCCCACGCACGCGCTTCAATCCACAGTGTCCCATTCTGCCTGCCTGCCTGCCTGCCTTAGTTTCTGGTTGTTTGGGAGCAGCTTCGGCTGAGAATAATAACTATTCGCCTCTTTTACTCAGCCGAAGCTGTTCCGATTCAACCATTAACGAAGGAGGCAGGCAGGCAGAACGGAGCACTGCGGGCGGGCGGGCAGGCGGGCGGGCGGGCGGGGTGGGGAGAAACGGGCGCTTCAGGGAAGCTGCGGCGACAGGAAAAGCCCCCACCGCTTCTTTGAAGCAGTTTCTTCCTGTGCTGGTGGAGGAGCGAGAGAGCGACTGAGAGAGCTGACCCAGAGAGAAGGACAGGCTTCGGTTGCTTCCTCCCTCCCCTTCTTTCATTTGTGTCCTTGATCCCCGATCCCAGCAGCATTCACCGAAGGCTTCTTAACATTATATCGGCGTATAACACGCATACATCATTTGCCCCTATTTTCAGGGGAAAAAAGTGCGTGTTATACGCCGATAAATACGGTAGTTGAGCTAGGCAGCTATACAAATTGATATAATATATCAATAAACCAGGACTACTTGAAATAGCCATACAATACCAATACTTCAGGAGCTACGCTGTTGATGGTTTGTTTGCTAGTACTGAGTTGTTGTGACTGATTGTTGTTCTTATTTGCCTTTTCCAATCTGTAAGGATGAAAGAAAGAAAAAAATCAGCAAGAAATAATTACAAAACAATCCAATCAAGGGAGCCCAGAATCCAGTAAACAAGTACTAACCCTGAAACAATTAGCAGCATTTAAAACAATGTACTTTTTAAGATGGAAAGATTATCATTTTTATAGCCTCCCTGCCTTATGGAACTTGGCTATTGGTCAATTGCTGCTCCAGCTTCAAGGTAGATCTATATGGTTACCAGAAGTGGTATCCAGCGGGTTTTGACCAGTTCTGGACAGCCGGTAGCGGAAATTTTGAGTAGTTTGGAACAGGGGTCACCAACCTTTTGGACCTCAGGGACCACCAAACTCATAATTTTAAATCCCACGGACCAGAGACCCTGGGAAAATCCCCCAAAAAGGCTGCAGGAAAATTCCCCACCCCGTTTTCCTACCAAGCGATCATTCTTTATTTGGGATCGCAGGATACCATCTCCACTTCTGTTCTTGGGGAGGGTTGGAGAGAGACTTTTGGCTTCATGTAAGGAAAGCAGCAGAAGCAGCAGAAGTCTTTCTCTCCCTCAAACTCTGCCAGAATGGCGCAGCCTCTTGGAGCAGGAGGCCTTGCAGGGTCCCAAAGACTCGTTTCTGGCGGAGGTTGGGGGAGAGAAAGAAAGACTTTTGCTGCTTTCCTTGCATGCAGCCAAAAGCAGAAGAAAGAAGCAGAAAGCAGCCCGGTGGCCACGCCAGGCACGTGGGGCAAGCGGGGCAAGTTCCCCCCCTCCTCCCTTTCCTGCCTCCCCTCACAACCTCATGTTGTTTGCAATGCAAGCGACACAAGCCTTGTGTTCCTGCGGGCCATGTGGGTGGTGCAGCCTTGTGTTCCCACGCAGCCTGGATTGGGGATGACATTTCTCTGTGGACCACCAAAATTTTCTCGCGGACCACCAGTGGTTCCCAGCCCACTGGTTGGCGACCACTGGTTTGGAGAACCGGCAAATCCCCACCTCTGACTGGAGATTTTACAAGTCTCCTTCCCCTGCCACGCCCACCAAGCCACGCCCACCCAACTGGTAGTAAAAAAAATTTGAATCCCACCACTGATGGTTACCAACTGAAAAGAGGACAGGTCCTCCTTTTTCTCTTCATATCCTCCGTCCGGTAGTCCTAGCCTTAAAATTGAATAGAGTCTGGCATTTAAGAACAGCCGTTCTCAATCTTTTGAGCCTAGAAGAACCCTTTCAAGACTTGGGGAATCTCTCTGCATATTCAGGCATAAGCCAGAAGTCACCAAATTTTCATGTTCATTGCATAGGAGGCATTAACAGCATTCTTAAACTAAAGATAAAGAAACTTTTTCCTTGCCTCTGCCTCCTTTTCCCTACTCCCAGACTCTCTGGATGGCTTCCTGGGCTGGGCCAGCCCAGCCCCAGTTCTCTTGCACCTGCCCTGAGATGGAGCCTTCCAGGCCACTGCACCAGCAGAAGGCTGGCATGCAAAGCTGGCAGGCAGGTTTGGAGGCTCTGGTGGCATTGGTGTCTCTCCCTTGCATGTGCAGTCTTACCGACTGTTGTTCCTCTCTCTTCTTCTCTCCTCTCCTCCTCCCTCACTCTTCAGCTCAGCTCCAATAACTCCTCACACCTCAGCCTGGATTTTGCTTACCTCCCTGCTTGCATGTGAACGGCCCCTGCCCCCACTCCCCATGTATGCACATTCTTGCACACTCTAATGGGGAAACCCAGAGTTGGAGGGTTTTTGTTTGGTCTCTGCTTTTTTTTTTTTTATAAATATAGTTTATTAATTTTTACAATTAAAACCAGTCACAATACATACACAAATAAGCAAAAGAAAGAAAAAGAAAGAAGAGAGAAGAGGAAGAGAGGGAAAGAATTTTGAGAAAAGAAAGAAAAAGAAAGGGGGGAAAAAGAAAGAAAGAGGTTACAAGATAAAAAGTATTCTTATTTTAACAGTTTGCAAGATCTTCTTTTGTTTTCATAACCTTAACTTGTGTCATATAACCACACCTGTTTTGAACTTATATCGCTACCTCGTTATTATGGGTTGATACTTTTCTTTTATGCCTTATGATATATAATTTATCTTTGGTCAATCCAATTATACCAATAATTCCAACTATCGTAGTATAGTGAAGTGTCTTTGTTTTTAGCGCCAAAGTCAATTTATCCATTTCTGCGCATTTTGAGATTTTTTCAATAATCATTTCTTCTGATGGAATTTGATGTTGTTTCCAGTGTTGAGCGAAAGCTAATCTGGCTGCTGTTAAAATGTGTATTGTTATGTATTTGGCTTTTTTGGAAATTTGCTTATCAAAAATCCCTAGTAGGAAGGACTCTGGTTTGTATTCGATCTGCTCTTTGGTGATTTCTTCCAACCAAGTTTTGATTTTCTTCCAATACTTTTGGGTTTCTGCACAAGACCACCACATATGGAAAAAGGTTCCTTCTTTTTTCCTACACTTCCAGCAATGCGGACTCATGTTGGGGTGCATCTTCGCTAACCTCGAAGGGGGGAGATGCCATCTATAAAACATTTTATAAAGATTTTCCTTGTATGCTGCCGATTTGGTAATCTTATTGTTTCTGCCCCAAACTTTCTCCCATTCCGCTAATGTGATGCTGCGCCCTACGTTCTTACTCCAAGCAATCATATTTCCTTTTACAATTTCTTCTTCTAGTTCTGTTTCTAATAAGTAGTTATAAAATTTTGTTGTTTTTTTTATTTGATCCTAATAAAATTTTATCTAACTGTTGCAGTTTGTTATTAATTCCGAATTCTTTTTTGTCTTGTTTATATCTGCTTTGAATCTGAAGGTAAACCCATTGATCAATTTTATGTCCTTGCTCCTGAAGATCCAGCCTCGGTTTCAAATTTCCTTGTGGGTCTAATAAGTCTTTGTATTTAATCATTTTGGTAAGCTCCAAATTGTTTGGGTGAATCATTGCCTCCATTGTTGAAATCCATACTGGTACTTTTGTATAATGTTTTTTCCTTATTTTCCTCCAAATTGTTAATAGTGCGTCTCTAATTAAATGTCTATGGAAATATTTTTGACTGGTTTTCCCTACGGCCCATAGAAAAGCGTGCCACCCCCTTTGTAAATCGTGGCCTTCTAGAAATAGTATTCTTTTATTGGTTAAATTCACCCAATCCTTCAACCAAACTAACGAGGTGGCCATATGGTATAACTCCCAGTTTGGAAATGCTAACCTCCCCTGCTCTTCATATCCTGCATTGCTTTTACATTTATTCTGGGTTTTTTCCCTTGCCAAATAAATTTCAGGGTTATTCTATTGAGTTCTTCAAAAAACTTTTTATGTAATTTAATTGGGATCATTTGGAATAGGTACAAGAATTTAGGGAGAATGTTCATTTTAATAGTAGCAATTCAGCCTAGTAGTGAAATTTGAAGTTTCCCCACGATTCTAAATCTTTCTTTACCTGGTGTATCAGTTTATCATAATTGTTTTCTTTAAGTGTCTTACAGTGTGGGGTTAGCCAAATTCCTAAGTATTTCACTTTCTTTGTCACTTGTATATGCATTATTTCTTCTAGTTCTATTTTCTGTTTTTCTGTTAGGTTTTTGGTCATTAATTTGGTGTTGTTGTTTTTTTGTTTATTTTAAGTCCAGCTACTGCTCCAAATTCTCTAATTCACTCATCAATTTTGGTCCCCTGTCTTTTGGTTCTTCAATGAAAGAAAATCATGTCGTCCGCAAATGCTTGCAATTTATATTCCTCTTTCTTAACTGTTAATCCCTTTATGTCTGAATTCCGCCTAATTCGTGTTAATAATGTCTCTAATGCTAATATGAAGAGCAGGGGAGAGAGTGGGCAACCCTGTCTCACTCCTTTTTCTATCTTTATTGGGCGGGTGCATTCCCCATTCACTATTATATTAGCTTGTTGTGTATCATATATAGTTGTTATGATATTTTCAAATTTGGTGCCCAAATTCAAATTATAAATTTTTTGAATTAAAAATTGCCAATTTAGATTGTCAAAAGCTTTCTCTGCGTCTAGGAACATAAGTGCTACTTGTTTCTCGGGGTGAGCTTCGTAAAATTCTAGTACGTCTAATACTATTCTTAAATTGTTCTTTATTTGCCTAGTTGGGAGAAATCCGTTTTGGTCTACATGTATATACAAATTTAAGATCCTTTTTAACCTGTTTGCTATAATAAGTGTGAATATTTTGTAATCAGTATTTAAAAGTGAAATCGGCCTGTAATTATTTTGGGATCTGTATCCTCCTTCGGGATCAGCGAGATCAACGCCCCCCTCCATGAGTCCGGCATCCTGGCTGCCAGTAAAACGTCATTAAAGACTTCCACCATAAGTGGTCCAATTTGATCTGCTATTGCTTTGTACAGCTCCCCTGGGATCCCGTCTGGGCCCGGGGTTTTATTATTTTTCTGGCTCTCTATTGCTGATTTCAATTCCGATTTAGTAATGTCTTTATTTAATAGTTCAGCCATTTCTTCCCCAATTGCCTTATCCTTTACTTCATCTAGATAATTCCTTATTCTATCTTCACTGACATCCTCTCTTTTGTATAAATCTTCAAAGTATTTATGAATGATTTCTTTTTTCTGTTCTATTTCCTGGTATGTATCTCCTTTGCTATCTATTAACTGGTATATCAATCTCTTCTCTTTCTTTTTTTTCCAATTTATAAGATAGCCATCTTCCTGGCTTGTTGGCATGTTCAAAATAGATTTGTCTGGTTAAGTTCAAATTCATAGTCATTTTCTCTTGATCAATTAAATTCAGTTTGTGTTTGGCTATACTTATCTGATTTTTGCAGTTTGGGTTCTTTTGGGTTATTTTGTAGAAGGGTTTCTAGCTCCTTAATTCTTTGTTGTAATTTGTTTTGTTGGGAATATTTTTCCTTGTTTCTCTTGGCGTTATAAAGAGATTGTTGTGCCTCTTATAACCGCCTTCATTGTATCCCAGACATTTTGTTTACGTGGTTTCTCCATTATCATTTTCTTTAATAAAAAAATTCAATTCCTCCTTTAATTTATTAATGTATTCTTTCTCTCTTATTAATTGAGTGTTTAAGGTCCATCTTTTCTTTGGTTTTACCCTGCCCTTCCATATTACCTGTATTGGATTATGGTCTGCCCATTCATTAGGCAAAATTTCCACTTCTTTTGTCTCGTTTGCTATTTCCCCACTCATCCATGCCATATCGATCCGTGTCCATGTTTGGTGGGGATTTGAATAAAATGTAAATTGTCTTTTTTCAGGATGTAATCTTCTCCATATATCTGTCAGATTTAGCTCTTTCATAATTTCCCTACAAATCTTGGGGAGCTCTCTCTTCCCCTTTTTATTCTTCCCGGCATTAATCTGGATTAATGATATTCCAATTCTTTTAGTAGTAATATATGCCCCAAATGGAGACCAAAAAGAGTTTTTTAAACACCTATATGGAAAATTGGTTGAATTGCAAAAAAGAAATATTTGCATAGTAGGGGACTTCAACTCCATTGCTGATTTCCAAAATGGTCTCTGCTTTTTTAAAATAAATCAAGATCTCCCAAGGAACTCGTAGTGACATCTCACAGAAACCGAGGGTACCTTGGAATCCAGGTTGAGAAACCCTGTTTTAATATCCAACTGAGCATCTTTTCCCAGGGTAAGTGTCAGATGGTGCTCCATTCAAAATCCAAGAAAGAAATACTTAAGACTCCATTAATTAGAGAAAAGGTATCTTTTACTGGAAGTCAAGTGGTAGCAACAAAAGAACCCTGAATCTGAGAAAATGAGCATGTAAATCACATATACAAAATGATGGCAACGTTCCCACCCCCAATAGTTCAATTGGCTCATCCAATTAAAAGTTGTGTACAGCATCATGTGGGCATCTCCAGGTGGTGATGAGGCCTCTGTCCGTTGACCTTGACATACAAGGGCTATCCACAAAATAGATTACGTTTTCGTCTGTAGCAAGAAGGGGCAGAGCTAGCGCAGCCATCTTTGGTCTGTGCATCTGCCGCTCAGTCTGCATCTAGTCGTGCTAGTGGGAGGTTCGTATCGTTGCCCGTTATTTCACAGCAAACGTTTGAAATGTGTGCTGCAATTGAAAATCCCGCGAGTTGTGAGGTGCGATCAGTGATAAGGTTTTTGTTGGCAAAAAACCATAAACCGATTGAAATTTTTCGGCAACTGTGTGAAGTGTACGGGGACAACATAATCACTGAAGGTGGAGTGCGCCAATGGTGCATTAAGTTTAAAAATGGCCGAACTAATGTTCATGATGAACAGCGGACTGCACCAAGCGACTACCACTTGTTTCCAAGGATGAAGACCTGGCTTGGAACACAGCGCTTTGACGACAACGCGGAACTGCGGGCGTGCGTGACTGACTGGCTCAAATCTCAGGCGGCTGAATTTTATGACAATGGAATTACAAAGCTTGTTCACCACTATGATAAGTGCCTCAATTTGTTTGGTGAATATGTTGAAAAGTAGTATTTAAGTGTCACTTTCAAGTGTATATAATAAATTTTGTTCCCTACACTTTGTTTTTTTTCTATCGCAAAACATAATCTATTTTGTGGATAGCCCTCGTATTTTGATAAAGAGTTGCGGCTGCACATACCATAGGATAGAAGCCTATGGCAAGAACCTTCTCCCCCAAACTTATAGTTCTGTTTTGTAACACTTCCAGCTCGCTCCCGTAACCATGTCCCCCTCCTCCCCCATTACTTATGACAGCCGAAAGATGCAAAGCAAAGGAAGAAAATCTTGAAGGCTGACATTAAGTTAATAAGCACCACCTGAAATTGACCTTAATTAATTGCACACTGAAGCCTTTACCTCCCAACCCACTCCAACACCTTAGGCCAGGGGTGTCAAATTCACATCGTCATGGCGGCGTCATGTGATGCTAAACCAGGTGTGGGCATGGCCAAGTGTGTGACACATCCAGCCCACGGGCCAGAAGTCTGACAGTCTTGCCCTAGGCCAACAGGTCCTGCTAGCAGGTTTTGTTCCCCAGTGTGTTCCCTATGGTGTGCTTGTTTACTCTCTTGTAATCCCTTCCTCTCCAGTGAATGTAAATACAAATAATGAATAGTGTGTCCTCCTTCCCCCTCCCCCATTTGTCCTCTTTTCCAATGAGCCACGTCGTGCTTTGCCTATTCAGATATCTGGTGGCCCTAGACAGATCTGCAGAGCATGTGCTCTGTCTCCAGAAAATAGGACAGGGAGGGACATTGCACCAGGCATTTTCAACATAGCCTCCCTGCCATGAGAACTTCCTAACCCTGGATCCAAGAATAGCATCTTTACTCCTGACATTTAGGAAATTGTTAAAACCTTTTGAAGAATATTTGGGCCATGAAAATAAGGGATGTACATGCTGGAGGTAAAGTATGGCATGGAATGGGTGTAATGCTGTTAACGATCATTTTGAGAGAGTTTGTACTGTATGTTATGAGCCATGGTGGCACAGTGGTTAGAATACAGTACTGCAGGCTACTTCTGCCTGACTGCTGGCTGCCTGCAATGTGGCAATTCAAATCTCACCAGGCTCCAGGTTGACTCAGCCTTCCATCCTTCCGAGGTGGGTAAAATGAGGACCCAGCTTGTTGGGGGCAATAGGTTGACTCTGTAAACCACTTAGAGTGGGCAGTAAAGGTCTGCAAAGTGTTATATAAGTCTAAGTGCTATTGCTATGTGCTATGTTATATAAGTCTAAGTGCTATGTCATTAGAATGAAATTTGAGATACATTATTGCATTTTAGAAAAAAAGAGTATCTATATTTATGGCTGACTAGATACCTCTTATAGACTTTTTTCATGAAGTAGAAAAAACGCACTTAAGATTTGTGGTTTTCAGGATTAGAGAAAAATGGGTAATAGAAAAAATAGCCTTTTCTGGAATCACAGAGTAAGACATACAGTAATATTGTAATTTTGTATTTGCTGCAAAGGAAATTGGGAGCTTTCATTCTATTCCTTTACCCCTTTTCTGCACTTTTTCTTTTAATTATTATGTGTTATTTTATATTCTTAGTAAGACTTTAAAATATTTTAAAAGGTGCACAATTGGGTGGAGGCTGCTTAGATTTGTACCAATTGAAATATCACACCAGCCTATGTAATATACAGAGTAAACTCTTGCCATTGTGAATCATTATTTATTTTATTTATTTATTGAATTTATATTGCCGCCTATTTGCCCATGGCGACTCGAGGTAGCTTACAGAATATAAAACCACATTTAAAACAATAAAAACTAAAAAAAAGAATGAAATAAATTAATATCACAGAAATAATCGCATGAGCCATTTAATAGACTGCATCCCATCCATTATGGTATCCTCTGCTGTGTGAATCCAATTGTGTTTTGTACAGTAAGCCATAGTTTTGTCACTATGCTTGAACTCGGTCTGCAAAAAAGAAATGTAGGAGAAAGAATCTGAGGGGAAATATAAACCATGGGAAATGGTTAATGTGAGAAATGAAGCTCACACTTGAATTGTTGGAAATAACAAAGTGTTTTATTAGAACTTCTGCAAAAACTGATGGATCTCCAAGCATGCAAGCGAGACCACACCGGTTACAGATGTCAGCATATTTTATACATTCCTAACCTATCTCTGGCCGCTTGTCCACCTTCTCAGGCGCAGTTGATAGGCCCAGGTCAGTCACATGCTAACAGTCCGCCTATCACACCTAAATGTTTAAAATAAACTTATTTGGCCTTTGCTGTCACCAAAACTTGCTAAGCCCTCAGCCCCTTCATTTCTTTGGTATTCCCTTATCACGTTTCTTGTTTATCTGTACAATGCAGTACCTGGTACATATCTCAAAGCCAGAAGCTTTGCGTGTCATTGCCTGGCAGAGTTCATGATTTGGACCGTGGTGGTGCAGTGGTTAAAATGCAGTACTGACTCGGTACTGTTGGAAGAAATACCCTTCTGGGTTCAGTTCCAAGTGAGGAAAAAGACACTGGATTCATGGAAGTTGCTTCGAAGGAAGGTTTAATGGTGGACAGGGCCACATGCCTTGAAACTCCTGGGTGAAAAGGGAAGAGATGCTGAAAATCCCTTGGCTTTATACCCTCTGTTGGGCCCCACCTTAGTGTTTCCTGTTCCTGTGTAAGAAATGTACCCCATTGGCTGTCAGACTCCCAAGGGTGGGGTGGGGGTCTTAGCTAACTTTGTAGACTTTGTCTGGATCACATGGCTTCACCTGAGTGCTGGCAGATGCAGTCTTCCCACGTGCCTTGTGTGGTGAGATGGGTAATCCTATCATTTCCTGAAGGCCATATCTTAATCCCATCACCATGGAGCTGAGGGGGGGGGGCAGGGAGCTGCAGGAAGCTGCTTTGTCTTTAAAACACGTTTCTCTTTTTCTCATCCAGGGAAATATAATATTCTGCCTTTTTAATATTTCCTAGAATATTTCATTCTTCTAGGGGAGGGGTGGGTGCTAATTTTCTACAGTACTCAGGTTGACTCAGACTTCCATCTTTCCGAAGTGGGTAAAATGAGGACCCAGATTGTTGGGGGCAATAGGTTGACACTGTAAACTGCTCAGAGAGGGCCCTAGAGCAGGGGTGTGTCCAACCTTGGCAACTTTAAGACTTGTGGACTTCAGTTTATACCTACAGTATATCTATTGTCTTGTAAGCAATTGACAAATCAAATCAAATCAATAAATAAAAATTCCCCAGCCAGCCAAGTTTGCTATTGGGCAAACATGGCAGTGCTTCAGATATTCAGCAGCGTGGCTTTAAAACACTAACTCTAGGTAGCTTGAACAAAGAATACACCTTATATAAATTGTAAAATATGTCATTCATAAGCTTTATGCTGGTCTATATTAAGGAAAATTACAACTTATTATATTGTAATTCACATTAGAAAGGGAAAAGAAAGGCTTTCCTTTGGCTGTGTATTCCCAGACTCACAAAATACACAACCTCACCTTACTATCTTTAATTGTACAGTATGAATTTAGCATACTGCCGGTTCACAAACCCCACCGTTCTGGAACAGCGTGGAATAAGCCAAGGACTGCAGCTTAGTCCAGCGTTTCCCTCACCTGGATAAATTATCCCAAATTGTCTAGAACAGGAGAACAGCTGGATGGGGAATTCTGGGAGTTGAAGTCCTCCAGGCTTAAAGTTGCTAAGGTTGGAGACCCCGTCTAGAAAGTGTTTTTTTTTTCCCCTTTAGGGAACAACACCCAGCCCATTACCCAATCACAACAGCGACTTCCCGAGAAGCGGTTCTGGATAACGAAGGAAAAACTTCCGAAAGTCCCACCCTAGCCAGATCTCAGCCGCTGAAAGGCAAGCCGGCTTGACAACCGGAGTACACCCGCACAGACCAATAGGAGGCGAGGAAGGGACGCGGGAGGCGGACCCCTGACCAAAGCTTCGGCAGAACTTCATTTCCCAGAAGCGATTGCGGGCGGCTCCAATCCATCTCAATCTCTCTGAGCTCAGGCTCAGGTACAAGGTGGGCGGGAGAGCCAGGAGTGGTTGCAGCTGCGGGCGCTTAAATTGGCAGGAGCGCCTCTCCGCTGCGCTAGGTTGGGCTTTTTGTGTGTCTCCGCCGAGGAGGAGGAGGAGAAGGTTCTGGGGGCGCGGAAACCCGGGGTTCTGGGAAGGGAACGGCAAGCAAGGTCCACTTCTACAGGCGCGCCCCGGGAAGCCTTTTGCGCCCACGAGCCGCCCTTCTCCTGCTCTTTGCGGACCATCTCAGAGGCTGAGAGCTGTTTTTTGGGGGGGGCGGGTCCTGTCGCCGCTTGCCACCCCTATAAAGCAGGATTTTCAATTGACCGTGCTTGGGGCTTTTTTTTTTTGGTCGTAATTCTACCAAACCTGCCAATATTGCAGAGGGGGGAGGGAGGGTTCCTGGGGTCAAGGTGTAACCTGCCTTATCTCTCTTGCCTCTCAGAAGACAGAAATAAAACCCAACCGGGATGGAAAGGCGGAATAGCCTCACGGTGCCCTTTTGAGCCCAAGCCTCAAGGTCTGCTGTTTGGATGACCTCCCCACCCCCTCAAAAAACAAACAAACCCTAGTGCTTTTTAATCTGGTTTTTTTCCCCCCCTCTTGACCGAAGGGTTCCGTTCCAGTCCCGCGGTGGGCGAAGGGGCACCCGCCGGGGATCGGCCACCCACACCAGCCATGGCCACGGAGGAAGGAGGAGGCCAGCCCGGATTCCGCTGGGATAATTGGAAGGCGTGGGCCGCTTTTGCCACAGCCGAGTTTGCGATCATCCTCATTTTAGCGGCCGGACTAGCTCACTTGGCATTTCAACAAGAAGGGGAGGACTGGCCGGATGGAGGCGTGTTGTCCCCCTTGCAGAGAGCGAACCAAACCATCCAAGTGACCGCAAAGCGCTGGGAATCTTGTCGAAACCACACGGTAGGAGCGGATTGCTATTGAACCGGGTGTGAGTCGGGGGAGGGAGCGGATCCCGGGCGTCTGCAGCCCAAAAGGAACATTGGATTTAAGAAAGCGAATTGCACTCCCATTATGTCTATTCTTTGTACCATAAGCCAGGATTCAGTTTCTTTTTCCAAAACTCCTCCTGAGGTCATGATACGCCCAGCTAATTAACTTGCACCTCTGAATGAATACAGCTGTCACCACTTATCCTCAAGGTCGGAAAGTTTGGTCTCTCGGTTTTAAAAGTGTTTTTCTTTACACGGTTACTCAGAAGTATTTCTTTACACAGTTACTCAGAAGTAAACCTTGTTAAGGTTACTGGGGGCTGGGGGGCTCTTACTCTCGACAAAGCATGCAAAGCAATCTAGTTTTTCGGCTGATAAGGACTTTTGTGGGAAAGTTAGAATGCGGCTTTCCTTGCTTGTTAGCTTTTTAAATGAGATGGGAAGCAACTGAAATGCATCTTTGATCAGGTGCCATCTAACCACGAATTATTTTGCCACTGGGAATGTTTCCCAAACATTTTAAAAATTGGAAATTGTGGAAACCCTGACAACTGTTGCCTACAGTTGCTACATGGCTACAGTGGTCGGTTTGGACAATAAACATGCTGAATCCTGATTCTCTACTTGAACTGGATCATTTTTATGTATCAAACACCAGAGGGAGGCAGAACAGCATCTCCAGGAATGGCTTCCTTTAGTTTCTATTTCCCAGGAAAACTCCAGAGTTGGAGGTGGGCAGAGGAATGAATGACGTGTGTTCCTTCCGACAACAATAAAGTATTAGGAAGTATTGGGAATCACTGAGAGGATGTTAGCTATTGCTTGCAATACTTTGAACTTTGAAATCCCAAACTCCAATTATCTTCGAAGACATTTTCATAGACACAAAACCAAGAGCAAAGTCCACAACTTTTCTTCCTATGATCTTATAATCCTGCAAAATTCTTTAAAACTGAGTTTTCGTGTACTTTGCCTCTATCAAATCCCTAAAACCAACATCCAAACCTCTAAATCCAAACAATTCAAAACTTTTTAAAAATCTTAACCAAAATAGTTGAAATTTGGACAGGGATTAGGGCACTAAGGCAAAACAGAAAAACTGTGACGTTTTGTTATCTTGATGATAATAGCTTATATTTCAGGAACACTGTTTTCCCGGCTTTGATTAACTCAGCTAAGCAAATTTGGGTGGGGGAGACAGAGGCAGAAGAGGGCCTTGCGATTTAGCAGTACAAAGTGGTGGTGGATAATGGAATATGTAGTTTCTATGAGGAAAAATGAAATAGAAATGTTTCATCTTGCGAAGACTGGAAAAGGGAGGTAAGTTAAAATAGTGTAACCGTGTAGTTTCCATTGGTTCTACAGAGAGCCCTGGATAAGAGTCAGGAGTACCAGCACATGGGGAGGAAATAGGAAACTTACAGGTCCATGTGTAGCTGGATTGTGAAGATGTAGAGACAATCATGATGGTTTTGCCTTTCACTGAACAGGGATATTTATATCCCATCTTTATTTTTCAATTCAAAATTGAAAATTCAATTCAAGTTGGCAAAAATACTCTCCTCTTTCTCCCCTTTTCCCCTTTTCAGCAACTCTGTGGGATAGTTGGGCTAAGAGAGTGACTGGGCCAAGGTCACCCAATTGGCTTTCATAGTTAAGGCGAGACCAGAACTCATAGTCTTCTGATGATTGGCCCAAAGTTACCCAGCTGGCTTTTATGTTTAAGGCAGGATTAGAACTCTCAGTCTCCTGGTTGCATTAATCACTAGCCAAACCTGGTTTCTTAGAGTTAGAAACTGACAATTTTGGTAGGAAGGAGATAAACTGAGAACAAGTTAATTGCAGGTTCCTATTTAACTTTTGCAGAGAGACAGTAAAACTTCTAACTTTACTATGATCAGAGACCTAATAATTTATGACTGTTTTCTTTTAATTTTGTTTCCCTACAAAACCCACCCTGAGAGGAGATGTGCTTTACAAGAAATGTATAAAAGGAACTCACATTGAAGGGTGGGGGAGGCGCCATGCTTATTTTGGACGCTTCCCAAGCATGCAGAATAACATTTTAAAATGATATCTACATCTGGTGTAACAAAACCCCAGTATTCCTGGAACAACTGTCTCATTCAGTAGCTCAGGTAAAGGCTGTGTTGCCTAGTGGGTAATTTGGAAAAAAGGGGCAGGGATGTCAATGGCTTATCCCCCTCCCCCACCCCAAATCAAACTGTCCACTTAGGTACCAACACTGACAATCAATTTCACATGCTGTTGTGCAAATGGAATAGACAACAGGTGGAAAGCATAGGCAGTTAGCAAGACATCCCCAATAAAGGAGTGGTTCTGTAGGTGGTGACCACAGACCACTTCTCAGTTCCTATGCTTTCTGGCTGATGGTTTGGTCACTTTTGAATGCTGGTGGTGCTTTCACTGCTTCCCATCGGTGGTAGCATGAGACGGAGTCTACAACCCACACAAGTGGCTCAGGTAGTGCAGCTCATCCAGGATGGCACATCAATGTGAGCTGTGGCAAGAAGGATTCCTGTGTCTGTCAGCGTAGTGTCCAGAGCATGGAGGTACTGCCAGGAGACAGGTCAGTACATCAGGAGATGAGGCCGTAGGAGGGCAACAACCCAGTATCAGGACCGCTACCTCTGCCTTTGTGCAAGGAGGGACAGGAGGAGCACTGCCAGAGCCCTGCAAAATGACCTCCAGCGGGCCACAAATGTGCATGTGGCTGCTCAAAACGGTCAGAAACAGACTCCATGAGGGTAGTATGAGGGCCCAATGTCCACGGTGGGGGTTGTGCTTATAGCCCAACACCATGCAGGACACTTGGCATTTGCCAGAGAACACCAAGATTGGCAAATTCGCCACTGGTGCCCTGTGCTCTTCACAGATGAAAGCAGGTTCACACTGAGCACATGTGACAGATGTGACAGGGTCTGGAGACGTCATGGAGAACGTTCTGCTGCCTGCAACATCCTCCAGCATGACCGGTTTGGCAGTGGGTCAGTAATGGTGTGGGGTGGCATTTCTTTAGGGGTCCGCACAGCCCTCCATGTGCTCGCCAGAGGTAGCCTGACTGCCATTAGGTACCGAGATGAGATCCTCAGACCCCTTGTGAGACCATATGCTGCTAGCCCTAGGTTCCTCCTAATGCACAACAATGCTAGACCTCATGTGGCTGGAGTGTGTCAGTAGTTCCTGCAAGATGAAGGCATTGATGCTATGGACTGGCCCACCCGTTCCCCAGACCTGAATCTAATTGAGCACATCTGGGACATCATGTCTCGCTCCATCCACCAATGCCACCTTGCACCACAGGCTGTCAAGGAGTTGGGGGATGCTTTAGTCCAGGTGTGGGAAGAGATCCCTCAGGAGACCATCCGCCACCTCATCAGGAGCATGCCCAGGCATTGTAGGGAGGTCATACAGGCATGTGGAGGCCACACACACTATTGAGCCTCATTTTGTCTTGTTTTAAGGACATTACAACAAAGTTGGATCAGCCTGTAGTGTTTTTTTCCACTTTAATTTTGAGTGTAACTCCAAATCCAGACCTCCATGGGTTGCTAAATTTGATATCCATTGATAATTTTTGTGTGATTTTGTTGTCAGCACATTCAACTATGTAATGAACAACGTATTTAATAAGAATATTTCATTCATTCAGATCTAGGTTGTGTTATTTTTGTGTTCCCTTTATTTTTTTGAGCAGTATATATATACTGATGTTGATCTTGGAGTGCTGGGTTTTGCTTTTGTTTTGTAATAGACTGTGAAGTTCAATAAAATTCTTTCAGTTTTTGTATAGAACCCAGCCCTGATCTGGGCATAAGGGCCACTAAAGTGGCATATAGAATTTGGTCAAAATCTCTGTGATTCATGGTTGCACTCAACACAGATGTAGAAAACATCCTCCTTAGTAGATCATCTTTGAAGCTTGCTTGTAAGAGGCAGGCTGGTCTCTGATTGTGTGTTTTTATTTCTTTTTCCTCCTCTGTCTGCTACAGAGAACGCTAGAAGCAAATGCATCCAACCTGACCTCCCAGGTGACTGAGCTAAACAATCGCTTGCGTCTGAAAGAATTAGAAAATAAAGTTCTAGAAGGTGAGAAGAGCTGGGTGGGGGGTTGTTTTCATACTTCCCAACTCAATGCAATGGTGGAATGAAATTACAAATAGGGAGTCCTTGACTTAGGACTGTAACTGTGCCCTGAATTACAGTTGTAAGTTTTGCTTGTCATTAAGCAGGTCATCATTTGACCTACCTGATTTTACCACATTTTTTGCAGAGGTCATTAAAAGAATGCCACCAGCATTAATCAGATGCCACAGTCATTAAGCAAATCCTTTGTCCTCAATAGGTGGGGTTTTTTTTTACTGCAAATTAGGAGTAAACCAGTTTCCAGCCAAAAAATAATAATAAATCTTAAATTACAGTCAGATAACTGCAGGGTGCTGCAAATGGCCATAAATGTGAGCCGGTTGCCAAGTATTCAAGTATGATCACAAGACAGCGGGGTGATATGAATCTGGGTCATAAGTTTCTTTTTTGGGGTCAGTCATAACTTCAAATGGTTGCTAAGAGACTGGTTGTACAGGTGATCAAGGTCTTTGCCCATCAATATGATTGCTCTGCCAAACTGAGTAGAACTGAACCAAATTTGGAAAGTAGGAAGGAACTGGCAGAAGAAAGTTTGTGTTAGAAAATAGGTTTGGATCCAGCCAGGGGCTTTTGAGTGGGTGGGATGCCCCAATACATCGCTATGAAAGTAGAAGGGAATGGTAGCTTAGGAGTCTCCAAACTTGTCAAATTGACAAGCATGGTTGACTGAGGAATTCTGGGAGTTAAAGTCCACAAGTCACAAGTCTTGAGAAGTTGGAGATATCCTGTGTACTATTCCAGTCTTAAATCTCTCTCTCTTCTGGTCACATGACCCAGAACAGAGCTATTGGAGAGAATTCCAAAAAGTTTCTGCATCTTTACTACTTCTTTTTTATAAGAAGAAAAAACTCCCTGTTGATAAGAATGGAGGTTTTTAAGAAGAGATTGGACAGCCATTTGTCTGGAATGATATAGGGCCGTGACAGCGAACCTATGACATGCGTGTCGGAAATGGCACGCAGAGCCATTTCTGCCAGCATGCGAGCTGTCACCCAGAACAGATCCACTACACGTTTGTGCACGCCTCCCACCAGCCAGCTGATTGTCGATATTATAGGCTCTCCTGCTTGAGTAGGCAGTTGGACTAGAACTGGGTATGTCTAGTCTAATGAAAAGGACTAGGGGAGACATGAGAGGAGTGTTCCAATATCTCAGGGGCTGCCACAAAGAAGAGGGAGTCAAGCTATTCTCCAAAGCTCCTGAGGGCAGGACAAGAAGCAATGGGTGGAAACTAATCAAGGAGAGAAGCAACTTAGAACTAAGGAGAAATTTCCTGACAGAACAATTAATCAGTGGAACAACTTGCCTCCAGAAGTTGTGAATGCTCCAACGCTGGAAGTTTTTAAAAAGATGTTGGATAACCATTTGTCTGAAGTGGTGTAGGGTTTCCTGCCTAATCGGGGTTGGACCAGAAGATCTCCAAGGTCCCTTCCAACTCTGGTATTCTATATTTTGTACTATGAGAAAAAAAATTGATTTCAGCTTCTGAATGCTATCCTGTTCCTTATGGTCCAGATGTTTGGACTGAAACATTGTGATTCCACTAGATTCCATTTTGTAAGACTGCAAATTTGAATTGGTCAATAGTTTAAGCATATGCTAACAAGATGCTCAAGATAATGGGGGAAATCTTTTTAATTGAAATATTGATATCACTTGCTCACTTAAAATGCAGGATAGTAGGTGTGCCGTGCAAACAGACATTTCCATTCTTCCCACAGAAAGCCTCTTTTTCAGGATGATGCATGCAATTGCTAAAACAAGGATTAGAAGATGGGGAGGGACAGATTTGATTGAATCTTTTCTGGGATGGTAGCGGGGAAAAAATTGATATGTGGTCAATTGATTTGGGGCTTCTTATCTAGCTTAGTTTCTGCCTGGAAACCACTTTTGGACATTTTGCTTGAAACCTTAAGAAATGAAACTTTTATTTGTTTATTAAATTTATACGAGACAACTCTGGACTGGTCTGATTTGGAGACTTGGCGATTAGAACTTTGTATGATTATAGAAATACTGCTTTATATTTGAATCTAATTAATCACTAATTAATAGTAGGAAATCAATAGAACTTCATAATAAAAATACTGTTTTATGTTTAAATCTGTCCTGAAGAAAGTTGGAAGTTATTTTTTTATTTCCTGATCTGTTTTCCCTCTTCTCAACTCCTAATTTTGTTATTTTTCTGATATTTTCTTTCTTTAATTCCCTTTTTGTTTCTTTATATTTTATCTTTTGTTGAAATTTTTTTTTAATTGCTTAGTAGGTTATGGTAGCTCTTCTTTTTTTACAGTAGCTCTTATTACAGTAACTATAATAGTATATAATAGCTCTTTATAGCAGCTTTTTTCTCCCTCTGTCTGGCAGATGAACTTGCACTCTTGAAAAGTTGGACTCAGAAGCTTCAGGATTTAATGTAAGTAAATTTTGCATCTACAGATAGTCCTCAACTTACAACCATTCACTTAGTGACTCTTTGGAGTTACAATGGCCCTGAACAAAGTGACCAGGTTTCATACTTACGACAAGCAACATCCCCATAGTCACATGATCAAAATTTGGACACTTGGCAATTGACTCATATTTATGACTGTTTCAGTGTCCCGTGATCTTAAGGTCAACAAAAAAAAAAAGCCCATGGGGAAAGGGAGAAAATAAAAAAAAAAACCCCCCAAAAAAACAAAAAAAAAAAAAAAAAAAAAAAAAACCACCCCCCCCCCCCCCACCCCCCCACCCCCCCCCCCCCCCCCCCCCCAAAAAACCAAAACCCCCCCAAAACCCCCCCCCACCCCCCCCCCCGAAAAAAACAAACCAACCCACAAAAAAAAAAAAAAAAAAAAAAACCACAAAAAAAAAAAAAAAAAAACCCCCCCCCCCCCCCCCCCCCCCCCCCCCCCCCCCCCCCCCCCCCCCCCCCCCCCCCCCAAAAAAAACCCCCCCCAAAAAAAAAAAACAAAACCCATTCCCCCCAAAAACAAAAAAAAAAAAAAAAAAAAAAAAAAAAAAAAAAAAAAAAAAAAAAAAAAAAAAAAAAAAAAAAAAAAAAAAACCACCAAAAAAAAAAAAAAAAAAAAAAAAAAAAAAAAAAAAACAAAAAAACCCAAAACTGTACAGAGGGTGATAAACACAGCTCAAAAGATCATTGGTTGCCCTCTGCCCTCCCTGGAAGACTTAGCCAGGTCCCGCTGCCAAAACAGAATCAGGGCCATCATAGAAGACCCCTCACACCCTGGCAATTATCTTTTTGACCTGCTGCCGTCTGGACAGCGCTTTAGGTCAATAAAATCCCACACCACTAGACTAACAAATAGTTTCTTTCCCTGGGCCATCCAAACCGCAAATAAATACAAAGTCACTACCTTATTATGTGAAAAGATGTGAAATCGCAATACCTCATTCAGAGGTATAATAACAATTTACAGTACAATCCATCTCTTGTGTATTACACTCAGCAAAGCGTCACGGTCAGTGTTGGATGTATATTTTGTGTATATTTGTAGATATTGTACTCTCAAATTGCAAATGGAGATGTGGGTACTCTATTTTTCTTATCTCCATTTTTAAGTGCTCTGGTTTTATTGTATTGCGAACAGTTGCTGGGGTGCATCTATAGTTTCATTGTACTTGTACAATGACAATAAAGTTCTTCTCTTCTCTCAAATTGTCTGTTAACAACTGTCTTGGTTAGCAAGTAGAAATTTTAGGCTCCATTGTGGTCATAAGTCTACCTATAATTTATGGATAATATGACGATTGGGGGTGGGGGTAGGATTCTGTTTTGAATGTAAAGATCCAACTTAAGATTTAATCAGCATTGTACTGTCTGAGTTATGTTCTGCAATTAAGGTGAGATGTGTGGCAAACAAATAAATTTATTAACTAATTCATTTAATTTAATGCATATACTGTAACTACTGAACTGAAAAATGGCCCTCACATATATTTATTATTAAATTAATTATTTATTAAATTTATATACCACACATTTCACTACCCAGAGCAGCTTTGGATACTTTACAAATATTTACCTAATCAATATCCAGATCAACAAAATAATAAAGGTGAGGAGGACTATTCTATAAATCAGGTTAGCTTTTCAGGAGCATCTGTGGGCAATGTCAAAGAAGTCCCTCTCCCCTTTTCCACACACTGTGGAGCTTCAGTTGTATGGATGCAATCTTAAACTTTTTTGAACCCTTTCCCCCATACAAGGATGCCCTGTATCCTTTCATTTACTCAGCCCAAACTCTTCTCCATAGACTTGCTTGACTGACTTTCTGTTTTTTTGTCTTTCTTATAGTAATCGCCAAAAGGAAGTGATTGCCCATTTGCAGGAGCAGCAATTGTTGATACCCGACTCTGTTGATTCCCGTCAACAAATCTATCTCCATATTGGCCTAGTCTCCATGTTGATCGCCACTATTGTCACTCTTCAGGTTTAAGAAGCACAGGTGGACGTTACATGGCACAATGTGAAAACAACCAATGCTTTTCATATCAGCGGCCTCCTTGGTGCAGTCTGATGCCATATCTATCATATCATCTGGGGGATAAGAGTGTTAACATTATTTAGAATAATGGTTCTCAACCTTGGCCACTTGAAGAGGTGTGGACTTCAACTCCCAGAATTCCCCAGCCAGCCATGTGATCATGCTGGCTGAGGAATTCTGGGAGTTAAAGTCCACACTTCTTCAAGTGGCCAAGATTGAGAAACACTGATCTAGAATACAGTGGTGTCTGCAGCATGTGGTTAAAAAAATAAGCATGGTGGCCAGAGTCACAAATCCACTTCATGTATTTGCAATACCATCTGGCCACCATTTTGATTTTTTTTTTTTAACCACACCTTGCAGACATCCCTGCTATATAATCAAAATTTGGAGCAAGTCCTTGATAAGAATTTTTAAGGACTATCCAGAAATGTACCTTTTTTAACCCAACAATGTGATTCCTCCCCTATAACCCTCCCCAAATCTTCAGCCATGCTTAAAGTATTATTTTATTTCTCCTGAAATTAAGGAAAGGCAATAAGTATTTTCATAATACTTTATTCATGTTAAAAGTGTCTGCCCAGAATTAGGAAAGAAAGGGATGAAACAGATGTGATTTCTGTCAGCTTTGAGATTTGAATTCCACTATATTCACTTTCTGCCTTACTTTTGATTTTTTAAAAAATATTAAAGTTTGTATGCAGCTTTATGTGCATGTCATTGTAACATGCATAATTTTGCCTGATCTGCAGAGCTTGCACCTTAATTGTACTTTTATGTTATTTTAACCCTCTTGTGCACTTTGACATTTACTTTGCCTTTTGGATTGTTTTGTATCAAGCGGGTAAGAAATTTAAATAAAACAAACAAATGTGTTCAGTGCCTTCTTGGAGAGAAGTGTATTGCAAGTTTAAGGTTTGTGCAAACATAAAAAGAGAATGGTGTTTTCAGATAGCTAAAAGCTTTGGAAAATGCAAAACTAAGATGGTTCCCTGAAAGTTGCAAGCCAAATGTGTGCCTTAAATTGTGGGACAGGCATTCTAGAAAATGCAGCTTTTCCCAAAATCAGGTAGTCCAAAAGAAAGAGAGTTTCCATGGGTCTATTTGCCATGGTCAGCTCACTATAGCCAACTCACCACGGCCAATTTGCCACAGGACAATTCACTGTGAGACAAGAGTTACACTAATATCAAAGAAATGGTGGAACAGAATTGTTAAAGAATGCAAAAGGAGGGATTGAATTAAATGTGAATGACAAAAATTAAAATATTTATTTATTTTGAATAATTAAATTTTATTGTTAAATTGTCCTGTGGCTGGTAAGCTGGGTGAGGAATTCTGGGAGTTGAAGTCTCTACAAGTTTAACGTTGCCAAGGTTGGAGGTACCCCTGTTCTAAATAATGATGCCCCAAACTGGTCCATCAGGTTTTCAGTGAGGTACATATCACTGCTATCATTGAGACCATCCATCTTGTTAGTCCTCCACTTCTCTTTCCTTCCACTTTTCCCAGCATCACGGATGTCTCCAGAAAACACAGTCATACTTCAGTTACAGCTGTCTTCAAGTTACAACCATTAGTTTAGTGACCATTCAAAGTTACAACAGCATTGAAAAAAGTAACTTATGACTGGCTTTTACACTTACAACAGCATAGCCATTGTCATGTGTCTGCATAGTTCAATTAACAACTGCAGTGTTATTTGCAAATAAAAGGTTACCCAGAAGCAGATTCCAAAATGGGCACACTACTGCTTAGAGTACACACCCTGCCTTTTATGCAATTTTGAAAAGCGTACATTGCCATGAACCAATCATGGAAGCATATACATTGATATAAGCTAATCGTAAGCAACATCATGCTTATATTTTCAGAATTTGACTTGCAACCGGCCACTTAACGAGTGTTGGATTACAACAGACCTGAAAAAAGGTACTAAAGACCCAGATTTGAAGTTACAAAGGCACTGAAAAAAGTTACTTATGACCGTTTTTCACATTCACGACCATCCCCATGGTCATACAATCAAAATCCATATGCTTGGAAACTGGTTCATATTTATGACCATTGCAGTGTCTTGAGGTCATGTCATCACGTTGTGACCTCCTGACAAGCAAGGGTCACTGCAAACGTCATAAACACATATGATCCAGTTGCCAAGACGCTGCTTTCGTGCCTAAGACGGTGCTAGAACTCACAGTCTCCTGGGAATTGGTCCAAAGTCACCCAGCCAGCTTTCATGCATAAGGTCAGACTAGAACTCTCAATCCAAGTATCCTGGTGTCTAAGCCAGTACTTTAACCACTGTACCAAACTGGCTGTCAAAAGGATGTTTACCATCACTTTTGCCAGTTAGGAAAGAGGTTGGCAACATTAGGGCTGGTACACAAGTTCAAAAGCATGACTCCTAGGTTTAGGGTCTAAAATTGGCCAAAACAAAACAAAGAAATTGTACTCTACGCTTTGGATAAAAAAAGGCGGAAAAAAAATGTGGGTTATCAATTAACAAAGAGGAGGTTACATTTGAGTTTCTCTGGACTCTTAAGATGATCTTTCTGACAGATGCTAGTCTGCTCATAGCTGAACATATTGCAACAAACACTACTGTGATCTGTTTATTGTGGTTTGTGGTAAGCCACAAATGACCGGTTTCTCTTACTTTGGGGAGGCCCACGCAGAGCAATTTTAGCAAACGAAAAGCAGGCAGAGCTCGTAGTACATCAACAAGAGAGTGATTGTAAGAAATCTCCTGAGCGAGCCATGGAGCCCTCGGCCACGCGAGCCACACTGAAAGTGCTGGGTTTGTGTGCCCTGTTGCTGCTCCTGGTGGCTGCGGTGACCATCTCGGTGGCTGTGATGGTGAGGCAGTCTGAAGCGGCTCGCCAGCTGAGAGGATGCCAGGAGCAGGCATCGAACGAGACGGCAGCCCTGACATTGCGGGTGGCTGATCTGGAGCAGGAAAGAACCAGGCGAGAGAAACAACTGGAGAAATTGGCACAGAGGGAGAAAGACCTGCAGAAGCAACTGAACCAGGCCAAAGAGGGCAAGAAGAGACTTAATGCCACTTTGATGGGCTGCTTAGATAACATGGTATGTGTAGGGGCAATGGGGAATGAATGATCCTTGGGGGCAGGTGGTATGCTGGAAAGCTGATTACTTTCAGGGTAGCTAAAGCCCTAGGAATGCGGAGCCCTGGTGCATCAGTTTAAAGCAGTGTCTCTCCACCGTGACAATTGTAAGGTGTAGACTTCAGCTCCGAGAATTCCCTAGCCAGCAGGCTCCCAGAATTCCCCAGCCATCCACTATGCTAGGAATTCTTAGAATTGTAATGCCAAAAGAAGGTAGGGGACATCCCATTTGATCCAGCAACCTTCAAATTGGGTTGGGAATAGCAATTTAATAGTTGTATTGAGATGGGTGGCATGTAACTTTAATAAATAAGTAAAAATAACATAAAATTTCTGCAAGATCCAATCTAACCTTGATCACTGGGACCAGAGGTTTATTCTTGCAAGCTTTCAGACTCATGTTGGAACAATTTTTCCATGCCATCTGTACCCATTGTGTTGGTACTTGCCAGTGTCTTAGAAAACTATGATAGACTGCCCCTGTATAGGAAGGTTCTGTTTTAGCTATCGTGGCTAATAGATGCTGACAAATCTCCAAAAATAAAAGTAGTTCATTTGGTTTATTGATCCTTACTATAACATACCAAGGGAAGGACTTTTTGTTTGTGCCTCTTGAATTTACTGCCTCCCCAGGTTCTGTGGGTTCCCATTGTGCCACCCATTGGGCATGGCTAGTCTAGTGAAGAGAAGGACCAGGGGAGACATGATAGCAGTGTTCCAATATTTGAGGGGCTGCCCCAGAGAGAAAGGGGTCAAGCTATTTTCTAAAGCACCTATAGGACAGACAAGGAATAATGAATGGAAACTGAACAAGGAGAGATTCAACCTAGAAATAAGGAGAAACTTTCTGACAGTGAGAACGATCAACCAATGGAACCGCTTGCCCTCGGAAGTTGTGGGAGCGTGATCACTTGAGACCTTCAAGAAGAGATTGGACTGCCATTTGTCAGAAATGGTATAGGGTCTCCCGCTTGGGCAGGGGTTGGACTAGATGACCTACAAGGTCACTTCCAACTCTGATTATCTGTTATCTGTCAAGCCAATTGGGGTGCTGGATGGGTGAATTAAAGAGCCAAGTACTCTGGATCCCAGACTCCAAAGTAGCCCTCTCTCAGCCCAACCAACCTGACAGGGTTGTTGTGAGGAACATATAATTAAATAATAGGTACGTTCATCGCCTTGAGTTACTTATAAGGAAATAAGGGTGGGATAAAAATATATAATAAATAAATCTCAAAATGTAAAATTATTTCTTGAATTCAAAAACATAGATGTCATTCTTTTTGAGGCCTTATTTTGTTTTAATGTGTCAGTGTGTTAAGTCAAACGGCTTTAAAAGTTGAAAGTCGCCCAGGCCAGCCTGGCTCTGAAAGGTTCCTAATGCTGAGTGAGATGTTTCCCTTTTAACGGCCTGTAATTTGCTTTTCTGCTTTTCTGGTCCTTTAAAGTCAAAATAACGTCACAATGGTGCAACCAAAGTTATGCCATTTTTATATGCTTCTATTGTGCCACTGTAGCTGCCATCTTGATTATTTTGACACAGCCTTGATTTCTACTGCACAGGTCTCCCAACCTTGGTAATTTTAAGATAGGTGAACTTCAACTCCCAGAATTCCCCAGCCAACATAGAAGTTGAAGTCCACCTAACTTAAAGTTGCTAAATTGGGACCTCTGTGCTACATTAAACTTTTCTCCTTAATATTATGCTCTAATCCTTTGGATTATCCCCTTTTCCAAGGCTGTGATTCCCATTTTAAGAAGGTCTTGTTAATGTATAGAAAAGCATTAACTGGTCCCCAAATGAAATAAGCTGGAGATTTTCCATCTGTTTTGGAACAGGGTCGTACAAGCCTTAGGAAATTATAAGCCTATAAGGCTGAGAACTCCAGACACCCAAGATGAGATTTTTCAATATCTTCTTGCCACCATGTACAGTAATTGGTACCTCAAATATAGTATAAATAAGCCCTCTTTCCAGGAGGTATCTCAATAGGGACTGGTTGGCCATCAATGAAGAATGCTTAAGATATCTCCTGCATTGCAGATCAGTTGGACTTGTTCGAACTTGTTTTCCAAACCTGGCAAATTTAAGATTCCATGTTGATTGGGGAATTCTGGAAGTTGAAGTCTACACATCTTTAAATTGCCAGGTGTGAAAAACACTGGACTAGATAATATTTATAGTATACTAGTTGCATTCTTTGAATTGTCCCAAAGAATCTTGCAAATAATCCTTTTTGCAAAGATGCATATATCCTTTGTTTAGGAAACCTAGTTTTAAAACAGTACTGTAGGTGAGAGAGAGCGAAGAGGTTATAAAATGGAGGCCACAACTGCTTATTCCTAGCCTGGCACAGAAACCCTCTGGAGACTTTTTCAGCTAAACCTATAATTTAGCAACGCCTCCAGGTGGATATTAAAAGGCCAGTCCCATTTTAAAAAGACTAAAAAAGAAAAACTCTGACCAGCCCTAGCTGGAAGAAAATGCAGTTGCCAGAAAGAGATTGTGGGCCTGCATCTGTTAAAAGAAGTATAAGCAGACACAATTATCAAGTTTGCTGAGAAAAACAAAGGACAAGCAAGACTGTAAAGATTGACCAGGAAAATCGATCTTCTCCCTTCATTGCTTTCCAAAGAGATAAAATAAGAAGAGGAAGGGACTTTCCAGATGTAAAAGGAGTTGATAGCAAATATATGCAATCATCAAAAGGATCTTTTTCTGTTTGCATTGATTTTCATTTGGGGGCAGTTTCCTAGCCAATGAGTCACTTAACATTAAAAAAGGAACCTTACTCTGTGTGGAATTTCCATCAGTATTGTTGTTCTGCAGCTCAGAAATCATCCATCCCTCTTTTCTGCTTGAGGTTGTCTTCCTTTGCCCACAGATTAAGCTAAATGTCAATTTACCATAGAATAGAATAGAATAGAATAGAATAGAATAGAATAGAATAGAATAGAATAGAATAGAATTCTTTATTGGCCAAGTGTGGTTGGACACACAAAGAATTTGTCTTGGTGCAAATGCTCTCAGTATACATAAAATAAAAGATACATTTGTCAAGAATCAAGAATCATAAGGTCCAACACTTAATAATAGTCATAGGGTACTATAAGCAATCAAATCATACTAGGAAACAGTCAATTTAAATCATAAGGCTACAAGTGACAAAGTTACCTTCCTTTATTCCAAATAGTGGGCTGACTTGCAACATTTCTTAAGCCTAGAGCAAACTTCTGGAGCATTACTGCACGCCTGTCATTCAGAGGCTGTTGCATTTATCCTTAAACCCTCCAGCTGCTCCATTTTGTAGTTTGAATGTACCTTGACTTCTGCCTGCCTGCCTCCCAAGAAGAAGTCAAAGAATCAATCTGCATTCAGGATGCACATCTCCATACAACAGATAGTTGTGATTTGGGAGGTGCATCAGTGGTGGTATTCAAATTTGTTTACTACCAGTTCTGTAGGCATGGCTTGGTGGGTGTGGCAGGGGAAGGATACTGCAAAATCTTCATTCCCTCCCCACCCCACTAACCAGCTTTCCAGCTCTGTTCTCCTGTGCAGAGCAACAAAAGAAGACCCAGCCAATCAGCTGGGACTCGGGAGGCAGAGAAAAGATGGGGGTGGGGCCAGTCAGAGATGGTATTGGCTGGTTCTCCGAACTACTCAAACTTTCCGCTACCGGTTCTCCAGAACTGGTCAGAACTGGCTGAATACCACCTCTGGTGTGCATGTTGGCCTGTCTGCAACCATCTGCAACCTACTCTTATCCATCAACCCCTCTGTAGCATAGATATGCATTAAAATGCCTATGTGCAGTAGCAAACAAGTCTAAATCAAGCTCTAGAAACATTCCCCAACCACATCCCTTCATCCAACTAATAGCCCCTATATGTCGTTTATGGCCACAGCATTTTCTAGCAAGCATCTTTGCTAACTCTTATGTGTGGTTAACATTATTGGTTTCTGTTGGCAACCTGGTTGTTGGTTTATCTGCTCTAGGTTGCTAAATCTTATCTGATCCAGGTTGCTGAATCTTAGCACATGACAAGCTTCTGGGTATCCAGCACTAATTCACTATGCCATAACTTGTGACATAGCTCTGACTGAAGCTCTTTCATAAGCTGAAGTGAAAGTACCAGCCCTTCAATAGTGCAGGTATTAAAGCAGGGGTAGGCAACTATGGCTCCTTTAAGACCTGTGAACTTCAACTCCCAGAATACCTGAGCCAGTCATGGAATTCTGGGAATTGAAGTCCATTGGTCGTAAAGGGGCCATAACAACCCACTTATGTGTTAAAGCAGGGGTCCCCAACCACCGGTCCCCGGACCGGTACCGGTCCGTGGAACAATTGCTACCGGGCCGCCGGTTTGCTGGGCGCCGCCATCTTGTTTTGATGAAAAAGTGCTTCCGGTGAGCTTTTCCGGGTAGAAAGCGGTGTTTGGGTGCTGAAAGAATCCTCGCGCCTTAGTTTCATCGAGGGGGGGGCGGCTTCGAACAAAACTAAGGCGCGAGGATTCTTTCAGCACGCATGGCAAGGCGAGCCGAGCGACCGTCCCGAAGCCGTCGCGAAGCCCATCGACACAGGTACAAAGGAGGAGTTGAAGGTGGCGGGGAGAAGCAGGGGACGGCTGGTTGGCCGGTCGCTCGGCTCGCCTTGCCATGCGTGCTGATGCCGGTACTGGGCCGTGGATGATTTTGTGATGCCGGTACCGGGCCGCGGCACAAAAAAGGTTGGGGGCCACTGTGTTAAAGGATTTGCCTGAGGTGGGTCTGGAGAACTTACAGAGAATCTCACTTGAATGTAGAGCAGCCTTGACTAGTGTTTGAGGGAATGGCTAATTCTCTCCAGCCCAGCTAAAATACAGCCTTGTCAGGGGCAGGGAAATGAAGTGGGTACGGCTACTCTGTACATACTGTCTTGTGCTGTCAGGAAAAAAAAATCACAATCAGGCATGTCTGCCTTGGTCAAAAGGGTCAAGATGAAAAATGCGATGTCGTGAAGAAGCTCGGCCTTTTTTTAATGTGCGGTTCAACTTCCATTGTACTGTCACAGCCACCATTTTGACTTTTTTGACCATATGCCCCCGGCCATAGTAAATAAACGAAGGCCTGGAGAGAGCCGAGTCACACTGGTCCAGGGTAGAGTCAAAGCTAGTAGTAGTCCAAGACAGACAAAAAATGAGTGGGGAAAATTTCTTTTTGTTATATTCCAGAGCAGTGTTTCTCAATCTTGGCAACTTGAAGATGGGTGGACTTCAAGTCCCATTGAGCCTGATTTTATTACTTTTCAATGCCAGAGTTGTTAAGCAAATCACTGCAGTCTTTAAGTAAATCAGATGGTTGTTAAGCAAAGCTGGCTTTCTCTATTGACTTGCTTGTCAGAAGTTAGCTGGGAAGGTCGGAAACGTTGATCATGTGACGCTGGGATGCTGCAACGGTTGTAAATACATACTGCTTGCCAAGGGCCCAAATTTTGATTACATGACAGTGGAGATGCTATGACAGTTGTAAGTGCAAGGACCGGTCATAAGTCATGTTTTTCAGTGCTGTTGTAACTTCAAATGGTCGCTAAACAAACAGTTGTAAGTCAAGCACCACCTGTAATTATTAACAGCAAAGAAACAGAGGATTTTTTTTTAACCTGTGATCATTTATTCTTAGATGAAAGGAATATATCTGTGCATGATTATGATATTCTTGCCCAGAAACAGAAGGTAGAAATATGTGACTTAATACATACACCTGATTATGCAATAGATTATTAACAACAGTGGTGGGACTCATCTCCGGGGGGTGGGGGATGAGTCTGCCTATTGAGAGGAGGTGGACCGGTTGTTTTTGTGGTGTGGAGACAATAACTTGGTCCTCAACACCAATTAAGACCAAGGAGCTTATAGTGGACTATAGAAGGAACAGATCAGACATCCAGCCCTTGCTTATCAATGGAGACCGAGTGGAGCAAGTGGGCAGATTTTAGTTTCTGGGTGTTACCCTAAAAGAGGACCTGACCTGGGGTGCCCACATTGCAGCCCTGGTCAATAAGGCCCTACCTGAGACTTCTGAGAAAACAACAACTGAATGAAAAACTGCTGGTGACCTTCTACCACTGTACCATAGAGAGTACCTTAACTTACTACACCTCTGTATGGTTTGCCAATTGCCAAGTGGCAGATAGGAAAGCACTCCAGAGGGTTAACATCATTGCCCAGAAGATCATTGGTTGCCCTCTCCCCTTTTTGGAAGAGCTTTATAGCTCCCGCTGCCTTAAGAAAGTTCAAAACATTCTCAAAGATCCAATTATCCTGGGCACCCTTTTTTGAACTATTACCCTCTGGCAGATGGTACAGAATAATAAAAACTTCAGTTTAAATTCTATGGATGTTTCTGGCAATAATATGGATATGGATTTCCATCTTTTTCTGGGATATTTTTTCAGTTCCCGAATTTAAAGCCCAGGGATTCCCAGGAAGTCCAAACACAACTCTACTTAAGTTTGGGGAAATTTGCTAAGGTTTGATGGTTGTGCTAAATTAAAAATACTTCTCCTCCCCTCCCTCCCTCAGATTTTATACCATTAACTTCTGTCTGTCTTGAAGATCCACTTGAATGCTAACCTGTCAGCTCTTCACAATGAAATGTCCACCCTTCAGGCAGAAGGCATGAAGATGGACAGCCAGAACGGTGCCTTGCTAGGTAAAGCGTTAGATTATTATTATTATGGTTCACTGCAGAGTCAGTGAGATGTTTAGACAAGGTTTGGCATTTTTATCCACCTCTTGAATCCTTCCTAGCACAGGCAAATGTTACTGTTTGGTGATGTATTATTACTATTATTAAATTTTATTTGTTTACCCATCTCATTGCCAGGACTCTGGGCAGTGTACAAAGTTTTTAAAAAGTGACTAAAAATATAACTACAGAAAGCCATTGAAGACATTAAAATGTCTTTTTGTATTTATGTTATGGATTTATGTTAAAAATCATTAAAAAAAAACCAACAGGTTGCAAAGTTCTTGGACAATGAAATACATGCATTGAATAAGTGTGAACTAGTAAAAGATTCTATCCCGGAATATATTACTCCGATTTTGCAGGCTTTCTGCCTACCTGACTATAGTTCTTTTTTTTTTTTTTCATTTAAAAAGTAAAATGGGACTCTGACAAGATTTTGAAAAATAGAGATGACCTTCTGCCACATATCCACCAGCCTTTACAACTTTGGTGTGGCCAAGAGTGGGATACAGAACATCAACTAACATTACAGTTACTTAATTCACCCATTTGTGGATTCACACAATACATGGAACTATGAATTTATTGCATGGCCTGGTTTCATAAAACATTCAAAGGCACAAAAAACTAAGGAATGTTAGAATCCTAGGCCTGAAGGGTGTGATGTAGTCTACTCACTGCTCTGTGCAGAAAGCCAGATGAAAATAACCCTGGTCTATCTGTCTATCCCAATGTTTTTCAATCTTGGCAGCTTTCAGATGTATGGACTCCAACTCCCAGAATTCCCCAGGGAAAAACCACTTTTTCAGAATTGGTATGCCATTGTTTCCTTTCTAGGGCTGAGAGAATGTGTCTGACTTAAAGTGACTCAGGTGTCTTGTGCCTAAAAAGACTAGGAGAATTCACAGCCTCCTGGTTTCTTAACCGCTAATCGCTTTAATCAATCTGAATCTAAGGAGTTAAGTTTCTCTTTCCTATCCCCTGAAGTGGAGATGACCAAACTTGAAGAGAAACTGGACGAAGCAATTGGAGCACGAGATGTTGTGGAGGCAGAGAAAGGACACTGTGAAGCACGGGAGAAGGCCCTCCATGAAAGCATGTGAGTAAAATGATTAGCTCTAAGTCAGGGTGTCCAACCTTGGCAACTTTAAGACATGGACTTCAACTCCCAGAATTCCCCAGCTGACATGGCTGACTGGAGGATTCTGGGAATTGAAGTACACAAGTCTTAAAGTTGTCAAGGTTAGACATCCCTGCTCTAAGTGGACTCAGAAAAATCGAAATTTCTCCATGAAGAAGAGCCTTTCTTGTGTCATCACACAATAGGGTTTGTGAAAGAAAACCTTAAACAATTTTAGTTCTTCTTCATCCTTTGCCCCAAAAGATTCCATTGCAGAGCACTGGAGTAGGAAATGAAACACAACTCCAAATCAGTGGTGGGATTCAAAAACTTTTACTACCGGTTCTGTGGGCGTGGCTTTGTGGGTGTGGCCATGTGACTGGGTGGGCGTGGCTTTTTTGCAGCCCCCACCCATTTTTAGGAACTTCTTAGCTACAGAGGAGCCTCGGTGGGGGGGGCGTTTTTGCTCCCCTAAGGCTCCTCTGGGGCTCAGGAAGGAACACAGCATGGGAGGGGCACGCAGCATCCCTCCAAGCTCCGTTTTGGGAGCTTCCAACCTCAGAAGAGCCTCTGGGGGGACGTTTGTGCTCCCCTAAGGCAGCTCTGGAAGGCAAAAAATGGAGGGGGGGCTGAGCTCCTCCCTCCATTTTTTGCCTTCCTGGGCCTCATTCAGCAAGGGAAATCCCAGCACAGCTGATCTTATCTACAGCTGATTATCGGGGAAGGGAAAAAAAGAAAGAAATACCTTAGGCGAATGTCAGGCAGGCGGGTGGGGTGAGCGAGCATCGGGCGGGAGGGCGACCGGGGGGGAGGGGGGTGGCCAGCCAAAACTTACTACCAGTTCGTCGACCCACGCCAAATTCTTGCTACCGGTTCACTCGATCCGGTGCGAACCGGCAGAATACCACCACTGCTCCAAATATATTCCACTTTTTCAGATAGCAGGTGTTGTGCTGACAAGCATCATTCTTCCTCTTGCAACATGTAAAAACTGTCAAAATATCACAGGATTATTGACTCTCCTGAGAATACAGGAATCTCATCCTGCTTCCTTTGCCCAGGATTTGCTGGATACACTTAAAATCTTGCAAAATTTCAAGAGAAAACACAATCCCACCTTGTGAGATTTCAGCGAGCTTCTCTCCCTTATTATCTGGTTTTGCTTTGGAGAAATCTGGTGTGTGTGGGGTTTAATGTCTGCCTCCTGAAAAGCCATTAAAGGGCTTATTGTCAGCTGCTCCTTTCAGAAAGTGGGGCAAGGAGTGAAAGGGACAGGAAAGGCAATGGAAATAAGGACATTGAACTGAGTTAACACTGTGTTTCCTTTCCAGGTTCCAAATTAGAATAAAGACAGACAGACAGACATAGAATATCTGTTGTTCAGGATTGCAATCTGGGGTCCCTGTTGCTCTCTGAGCCTGATTATTTGCTTGCAGGTTTTTTCATTGCCCAAGTAGGTTACATCAGTGATCCCCAACCTATTTTACGCCGCGGCCCGGTACCGGCATCAGCTGGGCGCCGCCATCTTTTTTTGATGAAAAAGTGCTTCCGGTGAGCTTTCTACCAGGAAAAGCTCACGGAAGCACTTTTCATCAAAAAAAAAATGGCGGCCCAGCAAGCCAGCGGCCCGGTAGGACTTGTTCCGCGGACGGTACCGGTCCGCGGACCGGTGGTTATGGACCCCTGGGTTACATCATCATTGTGAGGGAATGTGGAGTTTACTGCTCATTTATATGTATTAGCTTGCTCTGCCACAATGGATGGATCGATGGACGTCCCAAAGGTGCTTTTTCAAGAGGCAACTGGACATTCTTTCTTTTTCCTTGAAGACATTGTCAAAACCTGAAGAAGCTTCTTAGGGGCGAAGCAAAACGTCTTCAAGGAAAAAGAAGGTCCAGTTGCCTTTTGAAAAAGCACCTTTCAGACAACCATGACCTGGATGACTGAGAACCTCCATGGATGAATGGATGGATGGATGAATAACAGGGTATTTATACATCAGCAATAGGGAACCTGAAGGCCTCAGGGGCTTTGCCAGTCCCATGCATCATGTGATAGGGAACTCCTTTCTTTGCCTAAGAGTTTGGAGGACTGTTGGCAACCTAAAAAAGGAATCACAGCTAAAGAGAGAAGTCGGGGGAACAATCTGGCTATTGGGGTACCTCCAACTCCTCAAGTGACCAGTTAGAAATCTGGTTGGGCCACTGACCCCCTTGCAAAGTTCCAGGGGGAAGGTCCATTCATGGCCTTGTCTGAAGGAGCTGCCTCTGGAGCTGCTGCAGCAGTCAAGAGCCAGTAGTGTTTCCCCTTTCACTGATACAGATTAACAGAGTTGGAAGAGACCTTGTAGGTCATCTAGTCCAATCCCTCCTACCCAAGCAGATCCATTTTTGACAGATGGCAGTCCAGGCTCTTCTTAAAACCTTCCAGTGATGAAGCTCCCACAACTTCTGAAGGCAAGCTGTTCCATTGGTTGATTGTTCTCACTATCAGAAAGTTTCTTCTTATTTCCAGGCTGAATCTCTCCTTGTTCAGTTTCCATCCATTATTCCTTGTCTGGCCTTCAGGTGCTTTGGAGAATAGCTTGACCCCCTTCCTCCTCTCTGTGGCAGCCCCTCAAATCTTGGAAGACTGCTATCCTGTCTCCCCTGGTCCTTCTCTTCACTAGACTAGCCAAGCCCAGTTCCTGCAACCGTTTTTCATATGTTTTAGTCTCCAGTCTGTTTGCTAATCATCCTGGTTCCTCTTCTCTGCACTCTTTCTAGAGTCTCAACATCTTTTTTATAGTGTGGTGACCAGGGATGGGATTCAAAAATCCCAGCAACCTGTTCGCTGCCAGGTTGCTGGGTAGGCATGGCCATAGTGGGCCGGGCCTACAGGAACTTCCTGTTTCCGGCTCTGGTGGGCCTCCAGAGCCTGGGGGAGGTCATTTTTGCCCTCCCAAGGGTCCAGAGGCCTTACCCGGGCCTCTGGGAGGGCAAAAACAGCCTCCCCCCCGGCCTCTGGAGGCCCTCTGGAAGCCAGAAACAGGCCCGTTTTGTGACTTCCAATTTTTCTAGGAAGGACGTTTTTCACCCTCCCAAGGGTCCAAAGGCCTTTTCCAGGGCTCTGGGGGGGCGAAAACATCCTCCCCTGGGCTCTGGAGGCCCTCCGGAAGCCAGAAACAGGCCTGTTTCCGGACTTCCAGAAGGCCCGTTTTTCCCCCCCTCCCAGAGCTTCCGTGAGGAACCTGCACTTACCTGCATTGAAAATGGGGTGTGTGGAGACTCCTGGGAAGGGAGGGGCGGTCGGTTGAAATACCGGTTCGGTGAACCAGTCCAAACCGGTAGAATCCCACCCGTGGTGGTGACCAAAACTGGATGCAGTACGCTGACGTGTCTTCTTGCCGTTTCCTTCCAGGCACAGCTACCTGGCTGAGATCGCTTCCCTCCAGCAACGCCTGCAAGTCCGTTCCTCCTCTGCCCGCCGCAGGTGCCCCCCCTTCTGGTACTTATTGTGGGGACTGGCCAGTTTTTGCATTCTTTTCCGGCTCGTAAGTTTGGAAGCAGAGAGAAGGGGTCTCTGGGGCAACATTGCACAAGGGTGGTGAGAGTCCCCAGGAGGAGGAGGGGGAAAAAAATCTAAGGAAGGGTAATTGGAAAGCAGAGGTTACCTCTGTGTTGTTGGGATGTCAATTAGTAGTGATGGATGGCCTTGAAGGGAACTAGAACCTGGAGCTCTCAGCTGAAACTTCAAAGCTCTTTGCAAAAGTTCGTTTTGCAAAGGAGTTGTTCATTTCTGTGAAATCTGCTGTTGTGGGAGGGAAGGAGACAGAAAACAGCAAACAGAAAGTAAAAAAGGGGGGGGGAACACTAGAAAAAGAGAAGAAGGAATCATAAAGAAAGGGATCTGCCACCCTTGCTTTGGCTCCACCCACCCCTTGCTTTGGCTCCACCCATCCTTGCTTCTGCCCCTCCCATCTTTGCTTTGGCTCTATCCACCCCTACTTTGACCCCACCCACCCTTGTTCTGACTCCACCCACTCCTCATCAACTGATTTAGCCCCACTCATCAAGACAGTGGTGTGCAATAATTCCAAAATATTTTGTTTGGCAGAAAACAATTTTCCCCCCTCCAGGCTGAACAGAATAAGTAATTCTGTATGTGATTGGGTCAGAGTTGAATGGGACCACTGAGAACATCAAGCCCACCCCTCAGGAATCCAAGATCCTCTCCTTGCACTCTTCTTCCATTTTGGCTCTCCGTGTTTTCTTGCTTGCTTATTGGAATTTTGTCATTTTTGTCAAAGAACTGACACATTTTTTTCTTCTGGTTTCTAATCCAAAGGCTACACCAAAGTGTCTTTTTTTAGCCTCTTCTGCTCTCATTTTATTTTCACCGCAATTGTGCTTTCAGAGTTTCCTCTTTTAGAAACGCTCTTATTCCAAGTGTGTTTTTTTCCTATTACCTTCTCCTGCCTTGGAACTCTCGTTATCCTTGCTGTTAGTATGAAAATCTGCTTTTCTGGGGTTCAACACTCACTGTTGACTGCTCAGTTTTTAATTCGCTTTAAAATCAAGAACTCCAACAGTCTGTGGCCTTTTCTCCCCTGTTCTCCTTCTTTTTCCATTTAATCAATGCAGTCCTCCCTGTAGCTCAGGATCTATTCATATATTCAGATGTCTTATTCCACAATAAATCTTGACAATTAAAAGCCCCTTTTGAAATTAAACCAGGACCCGAAAAGGGGGCTTATATTGACCAAATCCCAAAATAAAGGTGGTGAGAGTGTGTAGGTAGGCTAAATTGAAATTAACTGAAATGTAGCTAAAATGAAACTAACCAAGAATAAAAGATCAGGTTTCTGGTTGCTTCATTATTATAATAACATAATACGCTGCATATGTTCAAAGAAAGTTTTAAAAATTCCAATTTCTAAGATCTCAGGAGTAATTTCTAATGCATGAGAATACACAGCCGTAGATTCTGTTTATAATAAAGAAACATATTTAATTATATAAGAAAATCAAACACTGAGAAGGTAGCCATATATATATTGAAAGGAAATCCCATTAAATGGGATTGACTTCTAAGTAGATAGCAGGTATAGGAATGAATAGGCTGCTTATTCTATTCTGATTTTAATACCAAAAATCAATCATCAAAGCTTTCTTTTGGAGTTATTGATTCTAAAAAGAGCAGGAAGTCAAATTAATTCAGGGAAAGGTTTTTAAACTCTTCATTTTTGCTAATATTTATTTTTATCTATACATGTAAAAGCGAAATACCACTCATGCATCATCACAAAATCTCCAGAACCGTAAAGCCTACAAACTTGAAATTTGGCACTTATGTTCCTCTTGGCTTCTAGGTGCTCACTAAGAAAGGATTTTTCAAAATGACCATCAGAGCATTAGGTATTTCGTATATTGTTATTCATACGCTCTGATGCTAAGGAGTTCTACTCCCCCTCCCCACCTGAAAAGAAATCTGTTCCAAATGCAAAACACAAGCAGAGAAAAGGAGTTTCAGTTTCGGTTTTACTTTCACAGCAGCAACCAGCTTTAGTACCAGCTTTAGTACAGAACTATTGAGGTAAGGCACACCCAAGCTCTATGCTGTCTCCTTCTTGCTCACACAGCAAATACTCTTTCAGTTTCTAAACAGCCCTCAACTCTCACACACACTGACAGGATGGATACTGAGGATACTGGTAAGCAGAAGCAGAATCCCCCCCCCTCTTATTTTCTTCCCCCAAAACTAAGCCCAACCACATAGTTTTGTAGTGAAGCACGGATATAGAGCTAGTAATTAATATATACAGTACAGTAATGATATTTTGGCTCCTAACCATCCAGTACCTTTGTCAGGCTTACTAAGGTGTGAATTCACGAAAACTGATTTATGCCATCATAAATGTATGCAAATTACTAAGGTGCTGAGAGAACCTGCTTTTCTGTTATTAGCTCTTGTTATTTTACTTCTGTTTCCTTCTGATTAAACACATTTTTATTATGTTTCAGGAAGGGCTGATCTTTTTCTTCTAAAGCAACTAACCAGCACCTTGAAAAAGATGGGAACCGATGGAAGATATTTTTTTTTCAACCCCTTTCCCCATACTTTAAAAGGAGAAAAGCAGAGAGACCCTCACAAAACTGAACTGCAATGCGGCTCTTACACATAGTCCTTGACTTAAAACAGTCCGTTTAGTGGCCTGTTTCAAATTTACAACAGCATTGAAAAAAAGTGACCTACGACCATTTTTCACACTTACGGTCTTTGCAGCATCCCCATGGTCATGTGATCAAAATTCTGATGCTTGGCAACTGACTCGTACTTATGACAGTTGCAGTGCCCCCCCAGGAGCCATGGGACCACCGTTTGCGACCTTCTGACAAACAAAGTCAATGGGTTCAAAATTCAGATTCAACCGTGTCACTAACTTAAGAACTGCAATGATTCACTTAACAATTATGGCAAGAAAGGTGGTAAAATGGGGCAAAAATGCATTTAACATATGTCTAATTTAGCAATAAAAATGTTGGGCTCAATTCTGGTTGTAAGTCGAGGACTACCTGTATCATGCTTTCAGGGAGATAGCAAACAGATACAAATGTTTATCTGTTTAAAATGTTTATCTGTTTATCTAAAGATGTTTAAACTGGTGGATAAAAATATATCAGTCTGAAGTTTTACGCTGAATTAAAATCATTTTCTACTTAGCTGACTACTTTGTTATATAATTTAATTTCAGAATTTCAGGCCCACTGAGCTCTATTTGTCTATGGAGATTCTCAATCATCCAGGTGATGATTGTCCCAAAGAATTCAAAAGGCAACTGAACTTTCTTGCAGACGTTTCGCTTCTCATGCAAGAAGCTCCCTCAGTTCTTTTCCACCATTCTGCCAGAACTAAAGAAGCTTCTTGGATGAGAAGCAAAATGTCTTCAAGGAAAAACAAAGCAAGTCCAGCTGCCTTTTGAAAAAGCACTTTTGGGACTGGCTTCTAATTCCCTGCCCAGGGAATTCTGGGAGCTGAAGTCCTCACAACTTATAGTTGCCAAGCAACCTCTTCAACCAATGTTTTTCCAGATGTTTTGCATTCCGATACTCATAATCCTTAAAATTATGACCGGGGATTATGAACTTGAAACCTAAAATGTTTACAGGATAACAGGATGGGAATACTTGTCAAAACTTTGGAAAATTTTAATTGAGGAAAAAAACATAACAGGCCTAGACTAGAAACAGTAGAAACTCTAACTAGAAGTTTCTCTAAGTTGAAACTCATATTTGTGTAATTTTTTACTTTTTTTATTAACGTAATAATAGAACCTGGAATTCAACTTTTGAAATTACTGGATGGAACATTCTGGACTAAGAGATTCAAAAAATAAAATAAAATCCATATCATATATCATCCATACTTAATTTAGGAAGCTAAATTAAGCCTGTTATGTCCTGTTATGATAACCTTCATCTAAATGACCATCAAAAGGAATTAGACAGATTGATAGAAGAAAAAAATAATGGTCTGTCTGATATCATTAGTTATAAGGAACCTCCAGTTTTAGAGGTAATCTATCTCAGTACAGCACTTGTTACAGGAAGTCAGTATTCTAGGAGACAGAATACACCAAATACAGGTAGTCCTCAACTTACAACGGTTCATTTAGTGACCATTCAAAGTTACAAGGGCACTGAAAAATTGACTTATGACCGTTTTTCACAGTTGTAACCTTTGAAGCATCTCCATGATCATGTGATCAAAATTCAGATGCTTGGCAACTGACTCATATTTATGACCGTTGCTGTGTCCCAAGGTCATGTGATAACTGTTGCGTCCTTCTGACAAGCAAAGACAGTGGGGAAGCCAGATTCGCTTAACAACTGTGGCAAGAAATATTGTAAAATGAGGCAAAATTTACTTAACAAATGTCTCACTTAACAACAGAAATGTTGACCTCAATTGCAGTCGTAAGTCGAGGACTATCTGTAGACTTGTTCAGATTTTGTCCGGTTCTCAGGTCATGTTCTCAGTAGTGCAATGCAGGAGCTCTGCAGCAGAGGGCAGTGCATGCTTGTACTATATTCTGTGATTTTATTTTGTGCTGTTCTTCATTTCCCTTTAATTTGATTGCAGCCAGAAACCTTAAAATGACAGATAACTTGCCTTTGGCTCTGTCACAAAGCTCAGCAGGGATGGATTCAAAGATGGGAGACCACCAAGAAGAATCCTAGGGCTGAAGGCTAGACTGAGAAGTCAACCATACATCCCGGACAATAGGAATACAAGCTGTAAGGTTGCCAAGAAAAATACAATTCCAGTTCAGCTATAGAGAAGACTTTACCTTCTAACTTTTACCCTGGTAACCTTCAGCAAGAAAAGGGTGTTGTTTTGTTAACTTTCTTTATTTGTGTCAACCTCACCTTCTAATTATGGGCATTTAACATTCCACACTGAGCAAGTAAAATAACTATAAAATAGGTCCTTGAAATCTAGCATGTATAAAAAGTATGTAAAATAAATAGGATTAAAGCTAAATATTTCCCCAGTATTGGGCCACATCAACAGCATTTTCTCTCGCCAGCATGAGGCCTTCCTCCATACGTGTTGTATGCACCATACCATATGTGAGATGGATTGTTCTTCTCTGCATTCACATAGAGTATCTTCTGTAGGGAAGTATAATATACAGTATTTCTTAAGATTGTCCTTTGACCTTCCTATCCGAGCCTGCAGTCTATTTAGTTTTGTTAACTTGAAAAGAAGAGTTCATTTAAAGTTCTGGTCTACCCAGAAATTAGGCCATGCTTTCTAATCGCTTTCGAAAAGAGCAATTGGGATTTCTAAATTGGTACCAGTAAAAAGGCATCAGTGGGCACTTCCACATGAAGCAGCTCCCATCTTATTCTGCACTGTTTCAAGTATCCCTGAGGAAGTAACAGAACATTCTGATCAAAATGGGAAAGGAAAAAATATGGATGGATGGATGGATGGATGGATGGATGGATGGATGGAAAGGTAACCTTCAGAGACGAGGGGTAAGGCAACACCATTTGGACAACAAAATCTTCCCACCAGTTCTGATTTAGAAGCCTAATTACAATTTGCTGAGGCTTTGGAATCTTTTCCCATAGCCACGCAAGAGGCCAAGATTCCATTAAAGAAGGTTTTTTTTCAATGAAATAGAGACGTGAAAATAAGGAAAGCTAAAATTACTTACTGCCCCTGTTTTTTATTCATTCATTCACTCAAGCAAAATTGAAGGAACAGTTTTGGGTGGATTTGTGTTGGAAAAGATGAAGAGATTATGCCACCTTGCTTGCAACCATAAGGGATATTAAGTTCACAAGCCTCACTTTCTAATCACTTTTGGAAATTGCCTGTTAACCATCTTTAACTACAGTATTAGAGATCTTCAGAACAACAAGCTTGAAAAATCTTCATTGACTAAGTCTATCTTGAATTCTGAATAAAAGCAAAAAAGATATGCTGAAAAACAAAGAATCTGAAATAAACAACAAAAAGCTGAATAAGATTTGGATCCAGATAAATTTATAAATAGTTTAAAGATCCAGATAAATTTAGAATATTAACTTTGCTATAAGATTTTGGAATTTACTATAAAAAGTAAAATGTCCTGTCTTTTTTCTTTCTCTTTTTACTGTACTTTTTGTTCTTTTTTTTCATCCTCTTTAAGTCTGGTTTGTATTTGTTTTTACTACCGCAATTAAATTTTTAATAAAAATTATATTTAAAAAGGTTGAGAAACAATGATTTAGCCATTTGTTCTACCATATATGCTTGTGTATAAACCCATTAATTAATAAGCTACCCCTTGATTTTTTAACCAAGATAGCATGAAAATGTGCCACCCACAAATAAGAATTGATATATCTGGAAATGGGACTGTGCGAGAAATATGAGTAGTATAAGAAAAGTATAAGATAAACCTATCTGTTTATTTATTTATTTATTTATTTATTTATTTATTTATTTATTTATTTATTTATTTATTTATTTGATTGCCAATTGTTTACAAGATAATAAGTATAAGTGTATACATAGTTGTGAATACATGAAATGGGTACATATAAGAAAAATAAAAGAAGAATAGGAGAAACAATAGGACAGGGACGGTAGGCACGTTGGTGTGCTTATGCACGCCCCCTACAGACCTCTTAGGAAAGGGGTGAGGTCAATAGTAGACAGTCTAAGGTTAAAGTTTTTGGGGTTTGGGGAAGAAACTACAGAGTCGGGTAGAGTATTCCAGACATTGACCACTCTATTGCTGAAGTCATATTTCCTGCAATCAAGTTTGGTGCGGTTAACATTGAGTTTGTATCTATTGTATCTGCAGATACCTCAAGCTCATTTCTTTGTGCGCGTGACCATCTGTGTGGTTTAGTGCTTAAAATGTTCAGCTTATTTGCAAGTATAAACAGTAATACAATTTAGAGGCCACCAACCACAATTGAAAATGGGTGGCTGACAGTTAAGAAAAAGTAAACGCAAAGAGAGAAACAGATCACAAGCAACCAGAAGACAAATTCCACACAACAATAAAAACATCCTAAAGGGTTAAATCATCCCTTTTCTCCCAGCCATGGGAGAACAGCCAAATTTTCAATAACTTCCTGAATGTAAATAGAGCAGGGGCCATATGGATCACTGGGGAGATGTGTTCCAAAAAACAGCACCAGGACACGAAGACAACCTTCCTGTTTCATTCAAGGAATATGCATCAAGGAAAGGCAGCTGCCCAGCTTGTTTTAAAAACCTTCCAGAGATGGAGGACTCACCATAGGTGGGTTGTTCCACTGTCGCCTAGAATAGATCAGAGGCCCCCAACCTTTTGGGCACCAGTTACCAGTTCCACGTAGAAGGCTTTTCCGCCGGCGAGAGGAGACATGGTTTTGTGTGCTGCCTGTATTCCATGGATGGGCCTTCACTTGTTTGCATGGGCCGGTTTCTGGCAAGGCGTGGCCTAGTGCCGGTCCAAGGACTGGGGTTTGGGGACTCCTGGCCAAGATCTCACTCTCAGGGAGCGGCACTTCTTTATATTTAAATGAAATCAGTATTTCTCAACCTCAGCCACTTTAAGATGGGTGGACTTCAACTCCCAGAATTTCCCACAGCTGGAGAATTCTGGGAGTTGAAGTCCACCCACCTTAAAGCTGCTCAGATTGAAAAACACTGATCTAAACTATCTGATCCAAGAAGAAATAAACTCTCTGGAGCCTATAATACTAATTAGAGAGCTTATTTAGCTATATTTAAGACAGGATGTTTTTCCAGCTTTGATGCTGCTGTTTTATTGGGGAGAGAAAGAGGGGAATGATCTCAAGGAAGTAGCAGCAAATTGTAGATTAGAGTTATGAAAAGGTAGTAGATAGTAAAACACACTGAGTTGCAAGGAAATTATTAAAGCAGCAGGACATGAAAAGTGAGAACAATAGGGCACTTTCTACAGGATAGAGATAAACAGGGACTATACAGAAAATAAGCTAACTGGAGATCCTATTTAGTGATAACTGGGAAGCAGCAATAGTGGGAACAGACAGGCAGTAAAAGATCTAAGACCTAATGATTTATGATTGTGTATTTCTTTAAGGGGACATGCTTTGTGAGAATTGGAAAAAAGGGAACTTACCCTGAAACAGACAACTTCCTTGATTTGCAATCTATTCCCAAGCATCGTTACTCTGTGTAGAGAATAAAGCTTTGCGACAATTTATAAGGTTGTTGTAAATTCAATTGGGGGGAAGACATCAGGCTAAGAACTCCCAACATTCCTGGGATAATATACACTCTCTCACACACGCACACACAAAAGGAGCAGCTTGTTGACTAAATCCACAGCTTACAACCTAGTCCACAGCTTACAACCATTTGTTCAGCAACTGTTCAAAGTTACAACAGCACTGAAAAAAAAAGTGAATTATAACCGGTCCTCACATTTACATTTGTCACAGCATCTCCATGGTCATGTGATAAAAATTAGGGTGCTTGGCAACTGACATGTATTTACGATGTTTGCAGCATCCGAGGGTCCTGTGATGACAAGCCAGAAAATCATTAGGGGGAAGCTGGATTCACTTAACAAGTACATGATTCACTTAACAACTGCAGCGATTTGTTTAACAACCGTGGCAAAAAGGTCATAAAACTGCAGGTGAGTCACTTAAACAATCCCCATTGATTAGCAATGGAAATTCTGGCCAATTGTGGTCATAAGCCAAGGACTTGCTGTACTTGCAGACAGCTGTCAGAGGTATCCTCGTTCGAGGTGTAACATCACAAGCAGCCACCCATTAAAAAAAAAAAGACTAAATAAGACCAAGGCCTTGTTTAAGGAGTGATTTCTGACCCTGATTTTCTATACCTGGGGTCCAGTCCAACTGATTTTTGTCAAGACTGGAGGGATTGTTGTTGTTGTTAGTTGCAAAGTCATGTCCGACCCATCGCGGCCCCCTGGACAACGTTCCTCCAGGCCTTCCTGTCCGCTACCATCCTCCGGAGTCCATTTAAGCTCAGGCCTACTGCTTCAGTGACTCCATCCAGCCCCCTTCATTCTCTGTCGTCCCCTTCTTCTTTTGCCCTCCATCGTTCCCAGCGTTAGGCTCTTCTCCAGTGAGTCCTTCCTTCTCATTAGGGGGCCAAAGTATTTGAGTTTCATCTTCAGGATCTGGCCTTCTAAAGAGCAGTCAGGGTTGATCTCCTCTAGGACTGGCCGGTTTGATGGCCTTGCAGTCCAAGGGACTCGCAGGAGTCTCCTCCTCCAGCACCAGCCTTTCTTATGGTCCAACTTTCACAGGGAGGAACAAGCCTCCCAACGACTTAACATCTTATTCTGAATTTTAAATAGGTTTTCAAAAGACCTCCCCTCCCCAAAAATCACACCGCCCAAAATTGCCATGTGGTCCCAGGATATGGCAGTGATTTCCAGAGAGGTTGTGGATCCATCAAAAGGTTGCTTAGGTGGCCAGAAGTGACCGATCAACAGTTCACTTAGTGACCATTTGAAGTTACAGCAGCACTGAAAAAAAGTGACTGATGACCATTTTTCACACTTACGACCATTGCAGCATTCCTCATAGCCATGTGATTTACATTCGGATGCTTGACAACTGACTCACATTTATGATGGTTGCAGTGTCCCTGGAGCCTCATGATCACCTTTTGTGACCTCCTGACAAGTCAAGGGGGAAACCAGATTCACTTAACAACGGCAGTGATGGACTTAACACATGTGGCAAGGAAAGTCGTAAAACAGGGCAAAACTCATGTAACAAATTTCTCACTTAGCAACCTAATTGTTGGGCTCAATGGTAGTCGTACGTTGAGGACAACCAGATCTGGTTCTGAGGTATCATCAGGATTCTTCCTACCTTTTTACCAGTGGTGGGATTCATTTTTTTTTACTACTGGTTCTTTGGGCGTGGCTTGGTGGGCATGGTGTGGCATGGTGGGCGTGGTTTAGTGGGTGTGGCAGGGGAAGGAGGATATTGTAAAATCCCCATTCCCTCCCCACCCCACTAACCTGCTTTCCAGCTCCATTCTCCTGTGCAGGACAACCAAAGAAGAGCCAGCCGATCAGCTGGGACTCGGGAGGCAGAGAATAGATGGGGACGGGGCCAGTCAGAGGTGATATTTGCGCTTCTCCAAACTACTCAAAATGTCTCCAGAACTGGTCAGAACCTGCTGAATGCCACCTCTGTTCCCCACCCCACTAACCTGCTTTCCAGCTCCGTTCTCCTGTGCTGGGCAACAAAAGAAGACCCAGCCGGTCAGCTGGGACTCGGGAGGCAGAGAATAGATGGGGACGGGGCCAGTCAGAGGTGGGATTTGCGGTTCTCCAAACTACTCAAAATTTCTGCTACCGGTTCTCCAGAAATGGTCAGAACCTGCTGAATACCACCTCTGCTTTTTACCCACCAAAACCCATGCCTCGGTGGCTCTCTTGTTCATGACTCCATTTTGGAGGGCAAAGAGACAGGAGAGGGCTAGGCAAGTCATGATCGCTCTAGTCTGTTTGGCTTCTGTGCTGAAAGCAGAAATGGGGGGTGTGCTGTTTAGATAACAAGCATTACTTTGGGTTAATCCCATCCTCTGCCAAGAGAGATGTAGCTGACGTCTTCCAGAGGGTCCTCTGAGACCAAGTTAATGAAGGGGAGGCAAGGCTGGCCTTGTTTTGACAAAGGGGGCGAGAGTGGGCCAGCAGAAAGCAAACAAGGAAAGAGGAAGCGTTCTTTGATTCACAGATAA